>NC_080078.1:8005058-8636020 GCF_949987535.1 Balaenoptera acutorostrata
GCCCTGCGGCTCCCTCGGGCCTTGGAAAACACACTCAAGGACATCTCTGCTTCCCAGGACTAGCTGAGCGTGGGTGCCCTCCGAGATGCCCTCACTCCACGGGGGCAATACCCAGGCCCTGGCAGTGGTCTGGCAATACCCATGTCCCTGCAGGGGGCCCTGGCCCCCCTGGGCTGGACCTGGCTGAGGTGGGCCACGGACCCTATGGCCTCTCGGCTGGTGACAGGGAGCTGGGAGGTGCTGAGCCCAGCTCAGGTTGAAGGGAGATGGCAAGCTGGACGTGGGAACAGGACAAGGACGCTCCTCTAGGTTGCACCCCCAGCTCCCCACTGGGTGCAGAGCCTGCAGTCCGCTCCTCCCTTCCTCCCTCCCTCCCTTCCTCCTTTCCTTCCTTGGGCCTCCTTTGCAGCTCTGAGCCAGGCTCTGGGAAGCAGCCATGAAAAGGGCACAGGCCGGTCCTTAGGGAGCTCATGGCCCAAGGAGTCCCTACCCTGAGATAAATGTGATGCCTGGACAGGACTCTGGGGCAGAACAGGGGGACATGGAGTGGGACGGATCGAGAAGGCAGAAGCAGGGATTCGAGAGATGGGTAGGGATTTTCCAGGTGGGCAGAGGAGATTTTGAACAGAGAGACCCCCCCCGCCACCCCCCCGCCCATAAAGGCATAAAGGGATGGGTGAGACAGTCTGGTATGTTCAGGCATTGGGGGAATTCCTGCAGGACACACGGGGCTAGCAGGGCAGTGTGGGGAGGGGAGGCTGCCTCCTCGCTGGATGGGACCAGTCCCACCCCATCCCGCCTCACTGCCTGTTCTTCCTCGTGCAAACCTCCACTCGACACACCAGACCCCTCGGTGTCCCCTCAGTTCCCTGTACACTCCACTGGTCCTTCTCCCTTCCTCCTCCTGCCAGCCCAGGCCTGGGTCCCCTTCATACTCCAGCTCGGGGACCCCTCCTCTGTGATACCCCCTCCTCGAGGTCCAACCAGAAGGTCTGGTCACATCTGGTGTGTGAAGTCGGGCTGGTTCTCTAACCTGATCTCCAAACAGCCAGGTCCTGCTCGGCTTCTGGAACCAGCCCCCAAACCCATCCACCAGCAGTGAGAAGTGGCGGGGAGGGGGCAGCAGGGCTTTGCCCAGAGTCACAAGTGGCAGGCTGAAGGCAGCCGAGAGCCTCCTCTGTCTGGATAGCAGGCGACCCCAACTGAGACTCGTCCTTGAACCACATCTTGTAAAGAATCATTTGCACATTTGAATTCAAAGCCCCTCAAACCAGTATAAACACCACCATCCTGAGTATCATAAAAACCACGCTGAGCATTTATGGAAACTAAAACATGTGTATTAACATATGGCAAAAATTTCACTTACTGCATCTTTTTAGCATTGGACTGATGCATGAGGCATCTGTGCTAAAAGTGTTTGAATGGAAGCTTCAGAAAAGAGCAGAACTAGAAAAAGGCTGTCGCAAAGATTGGGCTGCTGGCAGGGCCGCAGGGAAGCCCAAGGATGGGTCCCTGGTGGGGGCTGGGGGCTTTGGCGGAGAGGCGGGGGGTCAGCCCACCAGGGTGCACATGCAACACAGTTCGTTCACCACAGACCCTCCAGGGCAGACTCCCATCTCTCCCGCTCCCCTCTCCCCCGCTCCCCTCTCCCTCTTTCTCTTCCCTCATTTTTCTCCCCTCCTATCTCAAAGAGCAGATGGGTCTCAGGGGAGAGGTGGTCAGGGTTGAGAACAGGAGAGAGATGCTTTCCTGGTTCTTTTTTCCCACCTCGGCTCCCGGCAGGAGAGAGTTGAGTCTTCCAATTTCCCACAGCCAAATCTGATGGGGTCCTGGAGCAGGGCTTGCGTCAACTTCTACCTTGAACAAACAGCTAAGGGTCCCCTAGGCCCCTCCTAGGCTCTCCTAGGTCACTGCAGCCTCCCTGGTTATCCCATCTCAAAGGCCAGTCCGGAGCATTCCTCTTCTTTCTCAAAGGAGTGTTCGGGGTTCTAGGGTACAAGAGGTCCTGCCCGCCAGAGCCCAAATCCTCATGTCAGGCTCCATTTCCAGGTATGGCAGATCCAGGTGAGAATGTCAAGGGCTTTATAACACTGAACATCTGGGTGGCCAGTGGGTCCTTGATCTTAACTCAATACCAGCTTCAGCCTCAACCTGGCAACTGCGGGTACCCCCAGGCTGGCAGATGGAGCTCTGACCTGATTCCTCAGGTCAGCACATGGGCAGGGATGCCGTGGTCCAGGAATGTGCTGGTCCCCCTGAACTGCTTTGGAAGAATAAGCCAGCCTTGTAAATAGCTACTAGCCCAGGGTGAGTTACGGTTTAGAGGAGACCATTTTTATATGTGCTTTGATTTATTTTGTGACTATGTGACTTTGAAAAGAGGACAGATGGGCTTTCAACTTCCTTCTAGGTGAGAGAGCCTCCCAAAGGGTGATGCCAAGAGCACGCGTGGTGAGGGCTTTGCAACCGATTCATTCTTCTGATTGCGTGACCGTCAAGCGTGGAGGTACTGGAACCTCAACGTGGCAACACCTTGCAGGTTGGGCCTGGGGCTGGCCCTTTGCCATCTGATTGGGGTCTCTTTTAATTGGGGGCTGGGAGGGGGGAATGAAAAGCTGTGTTCCCGGCAGCAAGTTAGATCATCATCACCATTTCACCATCATGCTAGCCGCTAAGAGGGGACCCTCCGACGTGGATGCCAATGGGCCCTTGGGTTTTCTTGTCCAGAGCTGAGCAAGTCTGTCTCTCTCTCAGGTGACAAGATCACAGCCTAAGACAGGCAGCATGGGGTAACCAAGCCCGTCTGGAACTGGGAACCTCCATTGATTATTCCCAATGGCAGCTTTCTGGGTCCACCCTGGTGATTTGCTCTGTGCCGGTGTCCTGTTTGTCAACTGATGGGATAGACTGAGGATTGCTGGCAAGATTCCCGCAGTACCTTTCGAAGAGTACGGAGGCTCAGCCTTACAGGGAAATGAGAAAATTAACCCACTGCCCTCCTACCCGTAGAAAGCTCCTAGCTGCATCCAGAGATGCAGGTTGCAAAGTGCTTTCATACACATTGTCACGGTTGAGATGTGCGACCACCCTGTGGGGAAGGCGTCCTGATTGTCATCTCTTTCTTACATATGAGGAAACTAAGAATCAGAGTTGAGAACTGAGGTGACCAGCCCAAGGCCACATGGTTGACGGGCAGTGGGGTCAGCCTTCAGAACTGCAAACATCATGCCTAATCCTTGGTCTGTGGGCCCTTCTTCCCCCAGGTGACCCCCAGTCAGGAAATCTTGACGCTTATATCGAAAGCTTGTCTCCAGAAAGTGGATCCCACCCCCTTCCTTGCACCGTGGGTATTAGCTGGGTGCTTGCTAACTCCTTACCAGAAAGTGGCCTCCCCTAGTTAACCTAACTGCCTGGCCCGCCATCTCTTTAACCACCCGAACCTGACATTGAGACAAAATAATATCTAGCTTTCCTTCCTTGCTTTGATAAAGATCAAAGCCCCAAAGGTAATGTCAAATGTCGTCAACCCTTGCCTTAAGCCAGCATCCTGGATTTGGGGTTTACCCCAGCCCTATGAGGTTTCTGGCCAGGCAGAAGAGATGTGGGGCTTCCCAGCTCACTCCTCTTTTCTTTTCTGTTCCTCTAAAAAAGAGAGAGAGAGAGAGAGAAAACAAGCAAGCATGGGGCACAAACAAGCTGTAAGGAGATAAGATGATACCCTCTTGTCACCCTCCTGGTATTTTGATGTCCGGAGATGGCAGCTCAGTGCTTGCATTGGCAAAGAAAGAGGGGTCATTGACCTCCCTTGCGACATCTTTCAGAATGGGCTCCTCCCTGCTTTAATTTCAGCCTCAAGGTGTGGAGAAGAAACAAGAAAAACACATCCTCCTGTTAATCAGTGTGCAAAATAGCTACAGGCCTTTTCCATGCTTGCAAACAGAGAGGGCCCCTGAGGGTCCCTGTGTTGTCCAGGGACCTTTTCAACTGGATCTGTCCCAGCTTCTTCCTGCTGGATGAAATTCCAGAGTCTTCTGTCCCGAGTAGCCATGGAAGCCAGGCTGTGGCCTCTGGAATAAAGGTCCAGAGACAAATGCATGGAAACAGAAAGACAACTGTGAAGTGGGGATCGACATTGCTATGTCTCTGGCATTCGAGATCCCCTATGATGGGAGGAAGAGGCCCTTCCTGATTTCCCAGGGGAACTTTGAGTGACCCCATTGGAAGCAGGCGTGCAGGTGTCCAACGGGTATTTGCCAAGAGGCAGGACCTGGGATAAAGGTGTTGGAAAAGGAATGCTTCACAGTGGCTAAGATAGCCGGAGACCCACTCAGAACATTTAGCCCACATGGGCCAACTCCATGGATATAGAGTGATGGGGAAAATGTCACATGGAGAACCTGATACCACTGGCTGGATGACCTCATGCTGTCACTTCTGGTCTCTGGCCTTGGAGTCCTGCTCTGTAATAAGAGGTGATAACTGACCTCCCAGAGTTCCTAGAAGGTCAAGTGTGATGAGCATGCAGGAGCCTTGCACTCTGTCAAACCCTCTTCAAAAGTCAGGAGGATGCCAGGGTGAGTAGACATTGGTCCAGACTGGAGTGACATTTCTGAAGTTCCCCTGAGAATCCACCACCATCCGCATTCCTCTGGGAAGAGCCTGTGTCTTAGAACAGTCGCTGAGGAGTGGACAGGAGTGGGTACATATATCATTTAAAAAAAAAAAAAGAGGCATTGTCCGCGCTGGCTGGCTCATGGTCACACAAAATTTCTGGGTCCTTCCCAAGCAGGCAATGACATCTGGTAACCCCATTGTCTGCTATCTGCAGGGAAGAAAGTGTTAGACACGAGGGGCAGATGGAGTTTGCCTAATGTGTCTGTTCTCTTCTTTGCTGCCTTTTCAACTCTTCTTGGGAATGCAGCAAAATAGCAGCTGTTCATAATTTCATGAATAAAGAACTATGTAAATTTCAACTATGAAAATGTGTTGCATCTCTTGTGGGCAAAGTGTGGTGTATACTCCTGCTCCGTCTCTATTTCCATCTTGTGTGCATCTTGGGGTTTATCTAAACTGCATTCTCCAGGCAACTGCTCAGTTTCAGAATCCGTCTTGGCTAACCGATGACAAAAGCTATCGTTCCCCGTCCCTCCCGGCCAGAGCGAGAGGCTTGCAGACCAGGTTCCCAGGTACCAATTCCACCTCCATCGCTTCTGAGTGGGGTGTCAGTCTCTATGTGTTTCTTTTTACTGCTGTAAAATGGGTATATGATGTTCCTCTCTTTCACAGAACACTTGCATGATAATTACGGATTTGTGAACTACCTTCCAGCAGCCGTTGGACGGGGAGGCCAAGTACGTTAACGGTCTTCTTATAAATACCTGCACGAGGTGAAACTTGTCAGCCAGCGTTCCATCCTGATTAGGTCCAAATAGGTACATACTGCTTGGGAGCTGTCTTCTACCCCGTTTTCTCTACTCCTGGGGGCTTCAGAAATAGTATTTACACTATGTTTCTGAAAAGCATGCTGTACTCTTTAGTAACAATCTTACCAGCTCAGCTCAAAAATGGCAGGAGGGTCCCTCTCTGTTTGATGGGTGTCATGTGGAGAAATATCAAACCTATTGTGAACGGATCCAAGGTATGGAGCTAGAACCCATGGTGGAAGCTGTAGTGAACCCAGATTCAGCTCTTTGGAAGGTGGAGTTTTCTGATGGTGCCCTAAGAGATGGACCACGCCTCTCTGGAAAGATGGCTAGTTGATCAGAGTGCTGTAGGGAAGCACTACTATTATCCTTCAATATGCACATGAATCACCTGGGGACCCTGTTAAAAGGCAAATTTGACTTAGCAGGTCCAAGGTGGGGCTGAGACTTTGTATTTCTACGCAGCTCCCAAGTGAGGCTGCTGGTCCCAGGACCACACTTAGGACCAGCTGGTCTTTGACGTCTCGTCCAGCCCCAAGTTCCTGCACTCCTGTGATTCTGTGATCAGATGACCACTGAGTTAATTCCCCAGGGGTCCTGGTTGGCTTGGGCAAGGGAAGGCACCTAAGGGGAGTTCAAGGGCCTCCCTCCAGGGGGTATTCTTTCTAGTGCCTCCCACCTGCATCCTCTTAGACCAGTGGTTTTCTGTTTTGTGATTAATAAGAGGGACACCCTCCTCTTCTGACCCTCCTCACTGTGGACATTTGGGACTCTTGGAGTTGGGCTGCTTTGGAAAGCTCGGCCCCAAAAGGCATCCACAGAGGCTGAGGCTGGTGTGGTCAGTCGGTTTCAGAGACAAAGGTCCTTTCCACAGTCAAGGTGAACAAAAGAGAGCAAGTGACAAGAAGGCCATTGTGCCCACAGGTAACTGGCTGGTCGGGCTGAGGGACTTAGTGAACATGACCTTGTTTCTGCAATGTTGTTTTTCGCCTCACATTGTACCATGAAGACAAAGCAACCAGTACACAGAGAAACAGAGGAAGACCCCTGTGGACTGGATTAATCAGGGAAGGCTTCCTAGAGGAGGTGAGATTTCAGGTAGACCTCAAGGATGATAAAGCTAAAGATCACGGAAGTGGATCAGAGGTGAGGATGGGGAGGGGGTGAAGAAGGCACGTCCCAGAAAGACCCCCACAGGAAAAGCCTATTCAAGAAGCCCCTCGTGCTTTGGAAAATAGTCTGAAGTTCCTCCAAAGGTTAAACATAGAGTTAACCTTTGACCCAGCAATTCCACTCCTAGGTATGTACCCAAGAAAGAAGAAATCAAATCGTCCCATGGAAACTTGTACACAAATGTTCATAGCAGCATTATTCACAATAGCCAAATAGTGGAAACAATCCAAATGTCCATCACCTAATGAATGGATAAACAAAATGTGATGTATCCATGCAATGGAATATTATTCAGCCATAAAAAGGAATGAAGCACTGACACAGGCTACAAGCTGAATGAACCTTGAAAACATCATGTCAAGTGAAAGAAGCCAGACACAAAGGACTACATATTGTTTGATACCATTTATATGAAATTTCCGAATAGGGAAATCTATGGAGACAGAAAGCAGGTTAGTGGTTGCCAGGAGCTGGGGAGGGGGCTGGAGTTGGGGAGGAATAGGGGGGTGACTGTTAATTGGTATGGGGTTTCTTTTTGGGGTGATGAAAATGTTCCAAATATGATTGAGGTGATGGTTATACAACTTGGTGAATTGCAAACAAACCATTGAATGGTTCGATCTAAATGGGTGGATTGTATGGCACGTGAATTGTATCTCAAAAAGCTGCTAAAAAAGAAAAGAAGAGGAAGCACAAGGGTAGTTCTTGGTCTAAGAGTCATCAGTCATGTTCTTAGGGTTTTACCCTTGAAATGCAGCCCTGGTCCCCTCAGCAGCCAATTTCCAGTCTCATCCCTTCCTACCTTCCTGCTTGTATTAGGTCATGTTCCCCAGGAAGCAGAATCTGAGGCAGAAATTCGGGCCCAGGAAGTCTACTGGGAATGGATCAAGATTTTTAAGGGAAGCAGGTTTGAGCAGGGGGAAGGATTGAGCTGCAATGCAGTCACAAAAAAGGCCTCAGCCAATCCCATGAATTCATCCCGCTGAAACTGGGATGACCCATCGGAATTGTCTCACTTTGAGGCAAGGGGGCTGGGCCTCTATACCCTCTACGGTAACCAGTCATAGGATGAGGGCTGCCCCTGGGGAGGGGCATGACCTTGAACAAGGTGGATGTCTTTTGGAAAGGGGCGTCCTTGGGAAAGAATTCAGCTGAGCTCTCCCAGCAGCAGGTGGGACAGAGATTGTCAGTCCTGAAGGGAGGACCTAGGCAGTGCTCCCATTATTCACTATGTTGCTCTTCCAAAGGGCTGGCCGATCCACCCTTCACCTGGTTAAGAGGAACTTCATCTCCAATAATTGGACCTGTCCCCTTGGCCTCACAGCACAAATAAAATGAGAGAAGGCAAACTTGGTTTGAAAGGACCGTTATAGGATATTCTTTAAAAAACAGCTGCATTATAGAACATTTCTGGAATCCAATTCTTGACATTTCTTCCATGTCTTCTTTGTTGTTGTTGTTGTTTTTAACTGAGATAAAATTCACATAACATAGAATTCATTCCTCCTTGTTTTTAAATCTTCTTTTCTCTCCTTCTACTGTTTGAAGGCATTTGGGTACAAGGCTCACCCTTGAAGCAGCAACACCTCTGACAGTAGAGAAATAAAAATCAGTGGAGCATTTAAAAATGGCAATAATAATGACAGTCATGAGCTGACTTGCTACTTATTGGAGAAATAAGAAGTCACTCCCTATTCAAAGAGATGGGGTTCTCAGCAAAGTTATAATATGTCCCTTCTTGGTTATGTATGTAAACCACTGAAAAACATCCATGTGAAATAAAAAGAAATGGACTCTTCCTTTGAATATTCTTTCAGCGAAAAAGGAGGGTTTTTCCGTATTGAATTTACAGTATTACAGCAGCTTAAAAAAAAATAATATACAATGTTCTGTCCCACACATGAAAGCAAATTGGATCATCAAATTGCCTGAGTCACCTGAGAAGCCACCTTTCAATACCCAGAGTTCCTACCTCCAAATAAAATCAAGTAGAAAAACAAGTTTAAAAACAAATCCTTAAATAATTATGGAAGTGGGCAGAGTTTTTTCTGCGATTGAAATGGTTGATAATGCTTGTATGAGGAGTGAAAAACATCTCATATAAAAATTTAATCTGAGTGTTTTTGTTATTAAAAATCTCATGTGAATCATGAATTATGGGAAACATGACTAGGGAGAGCTGTGAACAAGTTGATTCAAGTATCTTAGGCATCTGATGATCTCACGTCTCAGTCCAGCTTGGCTTCTGGGGCTGTCAGGATTTTATCAGGTTCAGAGCTTGCTGATGGCCTAATGCTGGCTCCAAGCCTCAGCTGGCTCCTTTCACAGGCTCAAGGAACTGTGGAGAACCAGGCTGGTCACCAGTGACCACAGTGGGTTGTGGCTGGTATCACTCTCCCACTCTTAAATATGGAGAAAGAGAAACCCTGGAAATGAAGGGCATGGCAAGATAGACTTAGACCTCATGACCCTTGACCTTTGACTCTTAACTGAGGCGTGAACCAGGCTCGTTCCTTCCTTCCCTCATCAAACATTCTTTAAACCCCTACTATGTGCCAGGCCTGTAGGTGGATGGGAATGCAAAGAGAAATAAGACTAGGTCATCTCCTCAGATAGCTTAGTCTGGTGGGAGAAACTAAAAAATTACCAAAATGTGGTCAAAGAGATTGCGGGTAACGTTAGATTCTGGGATGGAATCTGTGATGTGCACTGGGGGCCAAAGGATGGCCTTGACCTCAGGAGTCAAGACCACCTGCCTGCCCCAGAAAGTGCCGAGGGTGCGGGTTCAGTCCCTGGTTGGGGAACTAAGATCCCGCAAGCTGCAGGGAAAGAAAAGAAAGGAAGGAAGGAAGGAAGGAAGGAAGGAAGGAAGGAAGGAAGGAAGAAGGAAAGAAAGGAAGGAAGGAAGGAAGGAAGAAAGAAAGAAAGAAAGGAAGAAAGGAAGAAAGGAAGAAAGAAAGGAAGAAAGAAAGAAAGGAAGAAAGGAAGAAAGAAAGAAAGAAAGGAAGGAAGAAAGAAAGAAAGGAAGGAAGAAAGAAAGAAAGGAAGGAAGAAAGAAAGAAGTCAGTAACAAATCTGGTGTCCTCATGTTAGAAAACTTTAAAAACTCAAGCAGAATAGATGGGCACTGACCAATCAGAGTGCACACTGACCATCAGAGGACCGGCCAGGCTACACTGGTGTGAATGTTTGAGAAGCAGGAAAGAGTCTAGTGTGGCTGGAACGTTGACTGCAGAACGGGGAGAGGCAGCATGGAGGCTGAGATGGTGGGTGGGGACAATGGGAGGAGAGCCTGAAAGATTAGCAGGAGAGAGACCAGATGAGAGCATTTCAGGATGCTCACCTGCGTGGCCCCGTGGAGTGTCAACTGGGTGAATTGGTCCCTATGTCCTGTGTACTTGAGAATACAGAAGCCGAATTTGAGGGAATGAAGGGATGTGAAAAGCAGAGGGGCCTGGGCCATTGGTCCCCATCTTCCACTCTCTGTAAATGCAAAGCCAGCATCCAGCTACTATTCTTTTTTCTTGGCCGCGTGGTGCGGCTTGCAGGATCTTAGTTCCCTGACCAGGAATAGAACCGGGGCCCTTGGCAGTGAAAGCGCGGAGTCCTAACCACTGGGCCACCAGGGAATTCCCAGCATCCAGTTACTTGATGTCCACTTCCCTCACGTCACCCTTGTCCGTGACCTAGAAGCCGAAAGCAAGAACAAGCCTGTGCAGACCTGATTGCCACATCATCTTCTAATCCCCTTTTTTTCAGCTCTCCCTAAGACCTGATGCAGCCCAGCCCGGCCTGGAGGAGAAGTCCGCACTTACCGTGCCCCTTGGGGGCGCTGCCTCCACCTGGCCTCCTTTAAGAGTTTGGCCAGAGGACTTGAGACAGCCCCAGTGCACCATGAGCAGACTAACGACATCAAGGTGGAACCGCAGCGATAAGTCTTAGCCCCGAGAACTTGAACTTCTACTATGCACCAGACACCATACCAGGTACTTTCCATGCATTGCTTATGTTTTAAGTAGGCCCTCCTCCAAATCACAAAGTCACGGAATATACTCCTCAAAATGGGTCCACAGTGGTGGGCGGAGCCCAGGAAGGACGCCAGGCCATATGCTAGATAAGTCTTTGGCAGTGTGACCAGCTCCCGTGCACTTGCCTGCTGGCCTCCAGTAAAACTGCAAATTAGCCCAGATCACAGACCTTCAGAGTTGCTCCCAAATCCTGGAACCCACAGACGTTAAGTCCACCTGTGCTGAGGGTCTATGGAATTATCATCACGTTATAGATGAGGAAGCCTTACTTGTAGTAGAATCTATTCCAATTGCCACCCAGGCTCAGAAACCGCAAGTCTTTCTGGAGAGCGGGGTGTCTCCTATAAGACTTCCCAGGACTTCCCTGGTGGCGCAGGCGTTAAGAATCCACCTGCCAGTGCAGGGGACATGGGTTCGAGCCCTGGTCCGGGAGATCCCACATGCCGTGGAGCAACTAAGCCCATGCGTCACAACTACTGAGCCTCCATTCTAGAGCCCGTGAGCCACAACTACTGAGCCCACATGCCACAACTACTGAAGCCTGCGTGCCTAGAGCCCATGCTCCACAACAAGAGAAGCCACTGCCATGAGAAGTCCTGAGAAGCCCGAGCACCGCAATGAAGAGTAGCCCCTGCTCACTGCAACTAGAGAAAGCCTGTGCGAAGCAACAAAGACCAATGCAGCCAAATAAATAAATACATACATACATTTATTTAAAAAAAAAAAAAAGAGAGACTTCCCAGGGTCCCTTGTGAGCCATTTCCAAGAGTCTATAACACTTTATTTATTTATTTATTCTTTTGGCTGCGTCAGGTCTTAGTTGCGGCACGTGGGATCTTTCGTTGCAGTGCGTGGGCGCTTTGTTGCGATGCGCGGGCTCTGTAGTTGTGGTGCATGGGCTTAGTTGCCCCACAGCATGTGGGATCTTAGTTCCCAGATCGAACCCGCGTCCCCTGCATTGGAAGGCGGATTCTTAACCACTGGACCACCAGGGAAGTCCCGGCATTTCCAAGAGTCTATAATTCTTAGCTGCCCTTTCCACTCTGTGTGCTGCCAGAACAGGAATCAAACCATCCCACCCTTTGAGTACATTTTCTGAGTATCTCCTCTCTTAATCCTAAATGCCTTCAGATCAGAACTGCAAAGGACCATTGCATTTCTCAGCCCCAGTAAGAGAAAGTGTCGTTGAATAAGATGGCCACTGATGCCTTCTCTCATTCGACACATCATTATTGACAGAGCCAGGCCCTGGGGACAAAACAGGGAAAGGAAGGGAGACAGACCTGGTCTCTGCCTCACCTGAGGTTAACAGAAAAGATAAGCAAATCAGGGATGCTTTAAAAGGTTGGTATTATGCATACTGACAACAGGGGGTAAAAATGAACCCATTCCTAATTGAATTCCACATTGCTGAGTCGAATTTGTTTTCTTTATTCATTTTCATTCACTTAAATAGAAATTAAATTTATATTTTGAAATTCCTGCTGTATCAGTCAGGGGCCTAGCGGGGAAACAGAATCAAACGTAGATGATTCAAGGGAAGTGAAGAAGGGACTAGGTATGAGGTGTGGGCAAAATTAAGGGAGTCAGCTAAGAGTGTTGAGGCCCTCCCCTGCTCCCCCACCCCCCATCAGCAGTAACAGTAATAGCAGGAAGCGGTTACTACCCCGAGGCCTGGGCAGGGGGATGTGGCCATGGGGGCCTGATGGAAGCCAGAGTTGTGGGAGCATGCTCAAATCCCAGAGGCAGAGCAGGAGTGGGGAAGCAAAGTCCCAGACGCTCCTTCCTCCGGTCTCCACCCTCCAACCTCCTACAAAGCAGGCACCTCCATTAGCCCAACCCAATGGGAAACCAGAGTGGAAGGGAAACTACAAGAGTGTCCTCTGTGGGGCTCAGGTATGGGATTCAAGGGCAGACAGTGGCTGCAGGGGTGGAGAAGGTCCACAAGAATAACTGTAAACTTTGCAAGCATTGAAAGGGGGCTCCTCAGGGAAACAGGCGAAGGTGTCCAGGGCGAAAGCATTCCATAGGAGAATGTTGCTGAGATGGCGGATTTGTTGATAAAGGAAGAGTCTTAGCACAGAAGGAAAAGGAAAGTTAGGCTAGTCGGTTAATCGGGGCTTGGGTGCGTGATTTAGTCTCAAGATGGGAGAAATGGGAGGGCGGGGTAGGCGACTGTGGTGGTTCCTCCCTGGCCTGTCTGTATTGATCAACTAAACCGATAACCGCCAGCTGTCTCCATCCCTTTGTGCCGTGAATTCACAGCCATAATGTGTGTGCATCTGGCCCTTCACGAGAGTTCATGGAGGCTGAGTAACGTCTGGAGGGAGCAAAAAAAAAAAAAGATTGCATATGGCAATATGATCCCCAGCAATCGACAGCTGGTGATAGAGGGGCTTTCTATCTTTTTTTCTGTCTCGGGCTGAGCAGCTAAGTCTGGTGTTTAGCTGTATTTTCTATTGATTTCCAAAATGACAAAGAAAATTTCCAAAGCTGTCAAACAAACACGAGACATTTATGAAATGAAGTGGCGTTTCATTGCGATTTCTGCTTTCTTCCTCATCTATTATGGATATTTCATTAGCAATTAGTCAGAAACTTTTGAAGCTAGCTTTGGAGTTTGTCATTTAGAGCTTTCATATCAATTTCCTTTAAAACGCAAGAAATATCACTGCTATAAATAAAGCACAAGGCTCAGCACGGAGGGAGAGAATGCAATGCAGAAAGGCAAATATAATTTCCAAGTATATGCAATTATGAAAAATAGAATAACAAAGTAGGCAATGTTTCAAATTAAGTTCCTAAATGTACATTTCATTTAAGCTTAATAAAATATCACTTAGATTGCAGTAATACTATTTAATTATTAAAAATCCTATCCAACCAGATTAATAACTATGTAAAAGATGCTCGTCTAAATTCTAAATTTCCCCTCCATTCAGCAGTCCCTCATTATGAAGACTATCCCTCATTTTAGAAAGAATTTTCTTCGGTCCCTCAAAAACCTGCTGAGAACTCATTTTTAACACTGTAAATTATTTACATCAGAATCTTGGAAACACAAAGCAAAATAGGACAGTTGTCATGGATGCGTCATTTTAAGTTTATTTTTCACCTACTATATCTTCTTGGGCTCAGGCCAATTTTAAAGAAACATCATTCACAAAGGTCTACAACTAGCTTGTGCTGGTACACGTGCTAGGTATCTTCCCAGAGAGTGGACGTCTGTTATTACTCTTTGCAACAAGTCCCTGAGGCAAGTATTATTGTCCCCATTTTATAGACAGGAAAAGAGAGGCTTGAGGATGTCACAGCCAGTAAGCACCCTGATCTGACCCCACGTGTCCCGCCTCACCATTTTCTGCTTTCTCCACGAAAACACACCGCTAGGGCAACTTGTAATAATTACCTACTATGATTCTCAGCATCGCTGTTCACATCAAATTCCATTGCCAGATTCCATTGATCTGGCTTTTGTTGGATCAGTAGCAACCTTAATGCCTGATAACAGCAGTGGGGCCGACCCCCCTCCATGAGATGCTGTCTGAGTGTCTCTAAGTTGATGGTTTTATTAACCAGTGACACACCATGGAAATTCAGTCTCACAGGGTAAGAGTTTGGGGACCTGGCAACCAGACAGGATGTGCGGGGGGAAGTTTCTATGTTTAAAATCTGTTTTTGAAGTTTCTCCTGTCCTTTTGTGGTTGCTTTCTACTTGATGGTTGTTGTAATCTCGGCCTCGGGGCACTAAACAATCAGACCTCAGTTCCTCGAGGGGATCTATGTTGGGTGGGAAGGCTGTTTTTATTCCACAGAATCCATTGCTTCTTTCGTTGAGTTTGGGCTTCAGAGCCTTTGGACTCAGGGAGAAGCTTCAGGGATTCGCTCAACCTCAGCACCATGCTGGCAAGTCAGGGTGATGAGGCCAGTGGCTCAAGAGTAGAGGCCCAGAGTCTGAGAAAGGCAAGGCAATTCCCCGTGGTTACAGCAGAGCCCAGAATTTGAAAGGTTGTATGTGTGCGTGTGGCCACGGGGGCGGGGGTGGGGGAGGGGATGGTGGGAAATGACATATGGTCCCTCCTGCTTTGTGAACTGGGGGACAAGGAGACAGGGCCTTCCACTCCCAGTACCATTTACTCTTCCAGAACTTACAAAACATTGAAGGAACCTTGATCCAGAGACCCCTGGCCAGGGGTCTCATTCACTACCTCCAGGGACAAAGCTGACTCACCGTGGGCCCTTACTATACGACTTGAGGACAAAATAACAATTGTTAATTTCAGATCCTCCAAGAAAGGATGCTGTCACTTCCAGCTGCGGATCATTATTTGTGAGTATTTAGGAGGGCCAGGGGCACGTAAGAGCACCTGCTTTACCTTTTTTAAAAAATACACTTTATTTTTTAGAACAGTTTTATTTTATTTTATTTTTTTATTTTTTGGCTGTGTGACACAGCTTGAGGGATCTCAGTTCCCTGACCAGGGATTGAACCCGGGCCCAGGGCAGTGAAAGTGCCAAGTCCTAACCTCTAGACTGCCAGGGAATTCCCTAGAACAGTTTAGATGAGCAGAAATATTGAGCAGATAATACAGAGAATTTCCATATTAGGATCCCCATTAACATCTTGTGTTAGTACGGTACATTTGTTACAATTAATGACCCGTATTGATGTGCTATTATTAACTAAAGTCCACAGTTTACATTAGGGTTCACGCTTTTTAAAAAAATTCATTACTTATTTATTTATTTAAAAATTTTTATTGAAATATAGTTGATTTACAGTGTGTGTTAGTTTTAGGTGCACAGCAAAGTGATTCAGTTATGTGTGTGTATATATATGTATATATATATATATATACAATATATTATTTTTTCACTTTCTCTTCCCTTATAGGTTATTAAAAGATATTGAGTATAGTTCCCTGTGCTATACAGTAGGTCCTTGTTGGTTATCTATTTTATATATAATAGTGTGTATATTTTAATCCCAAACTCCTAATTAGGGATTAGGACTCCCTCCCCCACCCTAGGGTTCACTCTCTGTTATATATTCTTTGGGTTTTGAGAAATGCATAAGGGTATGTGTTCACCACTGCAGCATCATACAGAATAGTTTCCCCGCCCTAAAACTGCAGTGTTGCGGACCCATTCCTCAAGCAATTTGATCATCCTGAAATTAAGCAGAGACCATACTCCTGGAACAAGAAAGTATGGACAAGTGTTATACTCTGATGGGCTGTGAACATTCTATGACGTGGAGCTGGGCTGGTGAACAAACACTGTGATAGCTATGGAAAGAGTTAGAGAGAGAAAAGTAAAAAACGGTTATTGAGGGATAGTGAGGCCAAAAATCCCTTCCAGAGTGAGGAATAAGGTGGAGGAAGCATAAAACTTCACTGAGGGACGTCCACGCCCACCTCTAATGCTTCCGGTGTCTTAACTCTTTAATCTTACAAGGTAAGTGCCATAATTATTCTCTTTCACAGATAAGGAGGTACAGGCAGAGAGTTTAAGCAGTGTGAGTCCAAGGAAGCAGAGGTTTTCCTGTTTAGGAACTAGGATTTGAATTCAGGCAGCCCGGTATCAGGGAATGTGCTCTTAACCTCCATCGTTAGGGGGAAGTTTGCTACATCACTTCCTCTCACCTTCACCCCAGCCCTATGGGATGGGTTAGTTATGATTCAGATATTCCAGGTGAGGACAGAGAGGCTCAGAGAGGTTAGGTAAGCAGCTCGAAGCCACCCAGCTACAAAGCTACAGAGCCTAGGGTTTGCACACAGGTCTGTCCCGTCTGAAGTCCACGCCCGTGACCTTCTCTGCCCCTTGGCCCGGTCTCCTCTGAGAAGGAGGGTGGGTGAGGAGTTCGCTCTTTTGCTCCTCTGAATAGTGGTCGATGCAATTGTTCCAGGGAGCTCGAGGGAGGCAGTTTTTAAGAGAAGCAGCGACAGGAAATTTGGTCTATTGTTTGAAACAAGAGGTGCAAACAAGTCTCCTCTTTGAAGTGCTGAATACCAAATTCTGCTGGGAATGGAAAGGCGAGAAGCTACAAGATTCCTGAGCTGGTGTCAAATGCGCACGGCGGAGGGCAGGAGGGGAAGAGGCGGCCCTCGGAGAAACTGGGGCAGGATTTGTTTGAAGGGAACGTCTTAAATAGATCAGGCTACAGAGGACAGAAGCAGGGGGCCAGGGATCATTCTTTTTTTTCCTAAGGGAGTCCGTTTTTGAAGGAAAACATAGCATCCAAATGTGGAGATGGGAGGCGACCGGCTCAACAGTAAAATGCAGAGCGGTTCCAACAGAAAACAAAACCAAACCCGTCACCTGGTCCGACTCGGTTGGTAATAAAATGCTATCGGATGAACGGAGCTTGTGTAAATGAATCCCACCTCCCACTCACAAGTCAGCATTAAATTTTGGAACGAGAGAGGGGAAGATACCGAACTTGGGATTACTTGCAATCACTTTACTAAACTGCATGACTTCAACTTTGATAGTGTATCCATGACCCCACCCTCCCAGCCAGACTCGTAGCCAGAAAGGGATTGTTAATCAGATACTTCCCCCGACAGTCCATTAGACCAGACTCCCCTAAGGTGAAGAAGTCAGAACCCTGGGCAGTTAGCAAAGAGATTCCCAGCGATGACTAGGGAAACACACCCGTCGCCAGCCGCTTAGATTGCCAAACATCCCGTCTTCCTGGACTTAAGAGGGACTTTTGACTCTGTCATTGTCTCTCATTTGCAATCGATGTCTCATTCAAGACCAAGGTCAGGTGATCAATCTTTATTATAGATGCCCTGGACCAGGGTGTCTGGAGCCTCCACTGCGGCAGAGAAATGTCTGGAGGCGAGAGCTCCGCCGAGAAGGGCTACTCACCAGCGGGCTGCTGCAAGGTAAGATGGAGGGATCCCTCCTGGGCAGGTAATGCTCTGGACTTCCTGAAGGCGTGAAAGAGAGGCGACCTGTCCGACGACCCAGGTAAGTTCTGCCCAGGTTGGGGCTCAGGTGTGACGGAGCAGCTGCAGGTAAGCCTATGGCGGTGCAGAAAGCCCAGATTTGACTCACCAGTGAGCAAGTCACATTGGAGAAGTCTCTTTATCTCTCCGAGCCTCAGTCTTCTTATATGTAAAAGGGGAATAAGGCTTCCTGCCTTGCAAACCTGCTTCGAGGATCAGAGATAAAGGTGTGTAAAGCGCAGGACAGAGGGCAGATGCTGGATGGATAATAATTGTTGTTATTAGGTGGTTTTACAAGTAAAGATAACTCTTCCAGGCATGTGCCTTTCAATCTGGCCTTTCCACCCTCAGGACATCAGCAGATAATAGGATGTCCTGCGTTGGCTCTATCCCCAGCCCCCTTCCAAGAGTTTCCATAAATATGTTTTATTTGGGGGAGGTCAGACCTGAGAAGTCCCCAAAGGGGAAAGATGTCCAAGGGAGGTGCATGGCTAAGGCAGACGGGGCTGGGTGCCTCGGATCTAGATGTCTCAGGAGCCGTATCTACGAGCTACGGCAACGCACCTGCGTGTGTTTGGGGTTTTCAGGGCCTTTACCTCCATCAGATATTATTTTCTTATCCCATCAAATAACCTATAAGATGGAACCAGTTACATGTTTCTAATGTCTTTTCAGTCAGATTTTAGACTCTCACCAGGGCAGGAGCTACTGCATTTCATGTGGCTTTACGTACACGCCCCCCACCTTGCCATCCCACCTGCCCCCCTAGTGCACATGACCATGTACACACACACACACACACACACACACACACACACACACACACACACACACACACCATACAAGCCTGATACAGACTTCAGGAGCAACTGCAGATTTGAATTGACTTTATTTCACGTCGCATTTGGGAAAGCAGGAAATTTGGCTTCTCTGTTGGTGGCTGTGGTCTCAGCCCTGATTTCTGAAATGAAAGATCCCAGGTAAACAGGCCTGGAAGCAGAATATGAGGATAGCCCTCCCCAAGGTCAGACCTATCAAAGATTTTATTCTGGTAATGAGGGCTTACATTGCCAAAACAAAGAAGGCTGAAGGATTACAGTGCTCTGTGGCATGAAGAATGTAAGTCAGGAAAGTGAAAGGGGTTTAATAACCAGCAATGACATGGCACAGGATGGGAAGGCCATGAGGAGAGGTCCCCTCTCACTCTGGGATTTCTTCTCGCTGCTCAGCTGTCCAATGGAGAAGGATCAGGGAACTCCCTCAGGCTCCAAACCCGGCACACAATAGGCCCTCAATAAATATTTGCTGGAGGAATAAATAAATAAACACATCAATTGCTTCAGAAAGGCACTTGGGAGGGTGCAGCTGAGATCATGACATTAAGAGGTGATCAGAAAATTGAACAGGTGCTTGGCAGCCTGATTGAGAAATTCAACCTGTCAAACAACTTTTTGGTGCTCTGAACCTCAGTTTGCTTTTCTGTAAAATGGTATTAAAATATAAGCGGGAGTGCAGAGAAGCAAAGCTAGGGTAGGTGGATATAATGCAGTTGAATGAGATTACATAATAACAGCTGACTTTTACTGGGCGCTTAGTGTATGCAGGTAGAGCTCAAAGCATTTTCTGTGGATTTTCTCGTTGAAGTCTCCTGCACATAATGAAGCATGCGCTTCTGCCGTGGAAACTGAGACTCCGCAAGGTTAGACATCATGCTCAAGGTCAAAGCGCTTTTCACCAGAATTTCAGTCCATGTCTGACCCTGTGGTTATGTGCTTCAATGCAAACTGCTTCTCCTTAGCTCTGCTGTTTAGATGCCGGCTGGACTGATAGGACAAGGGTCTTTTTTGACGTGGTGAGTTGGAAATGGGAGCTCAGTGGGGATGCGTCATTCGCAGCAACGGCACGCCACTTGGCATCACCACGGCTCATCATCCACGGTGGAGGACTCCCATTTGCCTCTTCCAGGATGCCACCAGCATCTTCCCATGTGGCCAGCCTTTAAGATCCCAGCCTGCTCTCCACCTCCTGGGCTCCCAGCTGAACAGCCCACACACTGTTTCCCTTCTTTGTATGAGTTTAGTCTGTGCTGCGTTGTGCCTGCTTTTCCTGACCCCAAATACCCTCCATCTTTCTTTCCAGCTCTTACGTCCTGCCCTGTCCAGCACCCCATCATTTCCGAAATCTTTCGCTCATCTAAACTGAGAATGAATCTCAGTTCATTGCTCATATCCAAGCTAATGCTATGGCGCGTATCAGCCTTTTATCAGTTCCTTTCCCGGATATTGTTTGTCTTCTGCTTAAGTTGAATCATTGTTCCTCACCCCACCCGCACATGTTATTGCTCTATTCCCCCCAAAACTGTAAGCTTCTAAGGGCAGAGACCTTTTCCACTGTTTCTGTGTTTCTTTCTAGTGTCTGACAGAGTGCTTTGCTCAACAGATAGTGATTGGTGATTGGACAGTGGACATCCCAGCATTACTGGTTACATCCTTATCTACCCCCCGCCCCCCAAACCTTTTTAAAGAACACAGAATCCTGCACAGCCAGTTTGGCATCTGGCCTCATATCTGACTTCAATTTCTCTCAAACACCTTTGTCTTTTTGGCATCTGGCCTCATATCTGACTTCAATTTCTCTCAAACACCTTTTGTCTTTCCTGCTGTGGAAACAGACTTCGCGAGGTTAGACATCATGCTCAAGGTCAAAGCGCTTTTCACCAGAATTTCAGCCCACGTCTGACCCTGTGGTTATATGCATCAATAAAACCGCTTCACCTTAGCTCTGCTGTTTAGATGCTGGCTGGACAGATAGGGCAAGGGTCTTTTTTGACTTGGTGAATTGGAAATGGGAGCTCAGTGGGAATGGGTCATTTGCAGGAACCGCAGGTCACTTGGCATTACCATGGCTGATCATCCAAAATGGTGGACTTCAATTAGCATTAATAGAATAACACTTTGCACCTTTATAGGATCTTTCCTTAGAGAACTCAAAAGCATTTTACAAGAAGATATTAATTATTCCCATTTTACAGGCAGGAAACCCGAGGCAAAATCAAACAGTGACTCAGTGGCAAAATTAGGACATGATTTTTCTCTCTTTGTTTTCAATTGTCTACATAATCACTAGATCATGCTATCCCTTCTAGGTTAGAGTTAAATTACTGTTGAAAGACATGACATACCAAGCTTTTCACCATCCTTACTTTAAATAATATTTGCTCTTTTCCTGCGTTATAAAAGTAGCATATGCTCATGTAGAAATTATATAAAATACAGAAATATTAAAGAAGATAACATTTGCCCATAAATTCATTGTCCAGAGACACCTACTGTTCTTTTGATATCCTATGTGTCTGTGGAACACATTATTCTTTGTGACTGAGCTCACCGTATATCCTGTTTTCCTCTTAAGTACTAAACATTTCCCCATGTCACTATGTATTTTACTAAACATAATTTTTAATGGCTACACACTTTCATCATTCATTTAATCATTTCTGTACTGTTGGACTTTTATGTTGTTCCATTTAGTTGTTTTTTGGTTTGTTTGTTTTGTTACCAGAAATACTTCTGGGATGAAGGTATTTGCATTCTATTCTTTTCTTTAACATATATGCTTTCCAGATTGTGTGTGTGTGTGTGTGTGTGTGTGTGTGTGAGCATTTTAATAAGAAAAACTTATTGCTAGATTAGAGGCCCACTTTCCTGGCTTCTTCCTTCTATCTCACACACAAACAAAATTTTGACATCCTAGGAGATTCTGCTAGCTACTTAAACCTCTAAAGATATCCTAATACAGATTCTCAAAGCTGACACTAGATCAAATATTTACTGTGAATGAAGCTTGAGGGAATGAAAAAAGTTTTGTACTCCCCGCTAAGTAGATCAGCTTCCCTCTTTTCCATTGGAACAAGCTTTCAAAATCTTACAAACCACACTTACCCAGGAAAAAAATAATATACAGTCTGACAGTGCTTATGACAAAAGAAAATCTAATTACATTTCATGAAAACAAGTCTTCATTCAACTCCAACTGTACAACTGCAGAGATGTGTCATCAAGGATCTTGGGGAGAAACAGAACAATATTTTGCTTCATGTCATGAATACAATTAAAAAAAAACAAAACTGTGTCCCTGCCCTATATGTCCTGGCACCAGGGACATAGTTGTGTGTTTAAAATATTGGATGGCAAACTGATATCATAAGAGCAATATTAATAATGAAAGGTCAATATAAATAGAATGCATAGGGATTATATCTCCCAGGAGGAAAGAAAAGGAACTAATATATGGTCTTAGCACAGAACTTGAACTTGCATTAAACAAGATAATAATAATATTTATATAGTCCTTTACATATTTCAAGCCTTTCATGCTACTGATGATGTACACTATTAATTCCTAGTGATTCAGCAATGTCATCAGTGAGAGTCATATAGGATGGCATTTATTTCAATAGCATACAGGAAATATGTAATATGACACGTATGTGGGCCTCTCATGAGGAGGAAGAAGTAAAAAGGGGAAAATGAGATGTGATATTCTAATAAACTCTAAATTTCAAGAAAGCTTATATTAGAATATAAGTTTGGTAACAAAGAGACTGGGGCAGGGGGCTGTGTGGCCGGTGAGATGGGGTATGGGCACTTGTGGGGTGATGAGAAGCCCCGGGTCCCTCTTAGGGGTTTGGAAGTCCCAAGGTAGTGAGCCCTTGAGTTCATTAAGCTAGATGTATTTTCCAAGCGTAAGATGGAGCTCTGTCTGAAAGATCCAACTGCAAGCTTTTTTGTTTAAGACACACAGAGAACAGAACGTAATCGTTAGAGGTGTGGAAAGACACCTAGAGCTAGTGGCATTGACATATGCTGTCCAGAAGTGGAAAGCAGACTTAAATGGTGGGTCAGAAATTAAGTCTTTGAAGATTCCAAAAAGGGTCTTGGAACTGAGCGATGCTGTCACCAGAGAGAGGCTGAGGGGGTTGGTGAATAGGAGAGTCTATTGTTTAGAAATCATTATAGTTTGTTCTTACAAGTTTGGCAGGTTCTTGGTACAATTATATAACTACACATACATTTGGCGTATAGAGATGAATTATGTATTCTGCATGTAATTACATGTAGCAAAATGTGTACTTTTATTTGGTGGGTATTTACATAGTACAGTGAATCGTGTACTCAGAAATAATTAGCATAAAGTATTATTTAAAAAACAAAACAAAAGTCGTTTGGTTTTCTTGAGCTTCAGAAAAAAAAAAAAAGAATCTGGAATCTTCCTTTCATTTATTCCACTAGTCCATGCCAAATTGTTCTGGAAGGCCATCGCCAAAGACAAAAGGAAGACACTGTAATTTCCCTCTGTTGTTCATCATCTTTTGATTTAAGGAAAAGGCCTTTTCAAATTTAAAGTGTCTCAATACTTCTGTCTGGCCTTAGATATTCCTAAATTTAAAACATTTGCAAATTCAGTCAACTTGAATGAATACCTAGATATAAAATTTCAGCTTCTATATTTGTAAAACTGAGACTCTCGTATGACTCATTAGGAGTATGAATAATTTTTTTACCGTGCATCAAAAAGTAGCCATGTCTTTATGTTTGTCTGTGAATAAATTATGAAGGAAACATTTAGCATTATATATTGTCTCTGGTTATCTGACATATTTCTTGTTGGAAACAATTCAAAACCAGTTCTAATTTGGATGCAAAAATATTCAGAAAGTGAATTAAGGTTTTAGAACTGAATCTCTTTTGAGTTTTCTTTTTAAGCATATCACATAGGACAGAAGATTTCTGAATTTTTTTCATTATTCTTGGCGTTGGCTTAAAAACTCTATTCTCCAACTTTTTCTGGAGATAAAGTTTCTAAGTGAAACTTAATTTTATGAGTTCATTATAAATAAGATCTTAGAACATAGAGACTCTTTTGTGAGGGATAAAGAGGATGGCTTTTTTTATAATGCCCTACATTGTAAGACATTTTTCAGTTTGGAAGAAATTCTTGATGGTTAATTCCTTCAAGGAATTAGGTTAACTATATCAGAACGATTACTAAATTAGAATCTTTAGGAAACAGGGTAATATATTTTCCTTTCTTGGGGCTATCAAAGGAGGACCAATTTAGTAATAATCAACCCATATGGCATTTTAGAGAATTTGCCAATTTTCACCTTAATTGATTTAATCAACTATATGTAGCTGTTGGGAGACAGGAGGGTCCACCAACGCCAGGAGAGTAGGAAAGTGTGAACTTCTGAAAGTGCTTTACAGTGTTCTGTAAGTTACATTCATTAGTATTATCACATCCCCATTATAGGCAAAATAAAATGGGTCAGAAAAGAAATTTAGGCATTCTGGACTCATATTTATTTGTCTGATCTGGTGTGAAACTGTAATTATTTAAAGGGTTCAGGAACAAACATCATTTTGGTCAGTCCTCCCATCTGATTACTTGGGGCTTGATTTTTGAAAGATTGGGATGGTGAATTAGTCATATACTTGGGAAATGTGAGCTTTCTTTCCCTAAAGGGAGAGCCAGAACATCAGTGTCTCTGGGTTGTTTTTCTTGTGCTTCATTCTAAGTAATATCGTTTTCAAGGCAAGACGCTTCTTGTTTCCTGGGCCAGTTATCTTACTAACCTGCCTCTTTCCCACACTTCGCTCTGGGTTCTTATAGCCATTATTCTATTGTCTTTGTAGATGCTAATAGAGATCTAGGTCCTAAAACCTTTCCATTTTCTGAATATTTTATACAGTACACAGTTTGTATAGATCCACTATATTTGGATGTCAGCAGGTCCTCCTGATCTTCTACCAAGGGGAGGCTGAAAGTCAATATAAAAAGAAAGAAAGAAAGAAAGAAAATAGCCTTTTGAAATAGATATAATTTGTTCTTATTCTATGTCTATACTCAAGAAAAAGAAAATGTACTTTTAAAAGTTTTTTTAGGTCTCTGCTGATTCTTTCAGGCAGCTAAGGTAATTTTTGATCAGTGATTTAACTGGAGTGCTTTTCCTTTAAAATGGTAACATTTTGTGGTGCTGGTAGTTATTCTAAACCTTTTTCCCCCTGTAGAGAGCAATTAGCCTTGTATAACTCAAAACTTTGGTAGAAGAAATCTAAACTTTATTTAAATAGAGCTTAACATTTGGGCCATTCAATGCAGTGCTTTTTCGACTAAGTCCAGTTAGCATGTAAATAACGTTAAGTATAACCAGAAATGTAACAAGGGTATTTAATACTCATCCAAATTTATTTCTGAAATACTGCCGTGGATTCAGAATCCTGAATTCCAACCAGATGTATTTCTGGAGTATTACACAGGTCATATATATTTCACTTTTTTTGGTTCAAACCCTGGGGATCGACACGATAATTAGATTGAGAACATCTGCACCAAATCCAAACCATTTCCCTGATCCTTCCTTGAGCCTTCCCCACGGGAGGGATTTTTTTTTTTTTAAAGCCCTTGCACATTTTATTTGTCTAGTCACCTTTCGGGCAATTCCGAGGTCCACCTGCCTGCCACTGCACAAATAGGAGGGCAAGGCAGACGTACCCTCAGGTGTGGGAGAGGGAGGAATCTTTAGATGAGGTATTTCGTCGGGACGGGAATCGCTAGAGGTGGCAATGCTGTTTCCCGCTAGGGGCCTGTCTTTGGGACAGGGCGTGGCCAAGCGCGGGGCGCGCGGGTGGGCACGTGCGCAGGGACCAGAGGACGCGAGTGTCGGGGCGCCGCTGCCCTCTACCGGGCGGCGCGGTCGGAGCTGCAGCGCGGTCGCCAGCCGACTGCGCCGCGCGGGCTCGGGCGCCCCACACCGAGCCGGCCCTCGGCGTCCCGAGGTCGGGAGTGCCCTGCTTGGCGCGGCGTCACTGCATCTGGGGCCAAGGCTCCCGGCGCCCGCCCGCTCCCACCCACCTGCTTCCTGCCCTTGCTGCTGCTCAAAGCTGCCGCCGGGACGCCCAGGGAACCCCCCTGCAGACCTCGGGAGTCGCGCGTTGTCGAAACTGAGGCTCCTAGTCGCCAGTGGCGGACCTGGGGGCACGTGTGTTCTCCAAATCTCGGGGACTTTCATTTCCAGTCCCTTCATTCAAAAATG
This sequence comes from Balaenoptera acutorostrata, assembly GCF_949987535.1. Classification (NCBI taxonomy): domain Eukaryota; kingdom Metazoa; phylum Chordata; class Mammalia; order Artiodactyla; family Balaenopteridae; genus Balaenoptera; species Balaenoptera acutorostrata. Next base: position 8,030,737 of record NC_080078.1, read on the forward strand.
TTGAGTTCACTCCAACGATCAACGCTAAACCCTCGAACTCAGTTGAAATGCAATTATATCCCACTTACATGTTTTATTTTGTGTTCCTTACAGATTTTATTTACATATAATTTTTGAGATTGAGGAATGTGGGGATTTGCTTTAATTACACGTTAAAAGAAGGGCGGGAGAGTTAAAGTACGGTATTCCTACTGGAAACTCAAACTCACACGTGTGTATAATCAATTAAAGATGACGACCATAAAACGCGTACTTCTTGCCAGGTTTCTTCGAAGAAAGAAATCAAAAGAGAATTGACTTTGGGGTTTATATTTTAGCATTCCTGTAAACTAGGGGCCATGCTTTTTGTTATGAGCGTACCCACACTTCCCAAGTTTTTGCACCCAAACCGATGTGTCTGAACTACAGGAAGTTTCTAAGGCTGTTCCGCTTAAGCGGTGCGGGGGGATACAGAACTGGGCTCCAAGACTTTTCCTGTCGTGGCCTAAGCCGGCGCAGCTCCGGCGGACAGGGGCCATTGGGACCCCCGGCCACCGGGGGCGCGGTGCGGCGCGGGGACCGCGCGGCCACTGTGCGGGACATTAACGTGTGCAGCGACACGGGGGTCAGGGCTGCTTTCCCCCGTCTCCAGTGCCCCCAACATGAAACGCCGTTCGTGGCTGGCTCGGTCTCTGAGTCGGCTGGGTCGCAGGGAGAGGGTGTGCGGCAGCCGACCGCCAGAGCGCCTCGCACAAGCGCCGCAGCCGTGGGCCGGGTCCACGCGGGGTCGGGGCTTGGGCAGGTGGTCGCGGCGGCTCCGCGCGCTCGGCGCCCTGCCGGAGGGCGAGTGAAAGCGGCGCGGGGCCGGTGCCCTCCCCAAACGGCCGTCCGCTCCCAACAGAGGGCCCAGAAGGGGCTGCGCTGCGTCGCCGCCCGAGACCGCGACCCCCCGGCGCTCGAAAACCGCCCCAGGTGAGCCGGGCCCGGGGCCTCCTGCGGGGGCCCGGGGCGCCCCTCCCGTCGCCCTCCAGCGCCCCCTCGGGGCCGGGGAGGCGGCCGCCGCCCGCAGGGGCCGGGGGCTCGGGAGGGGCGGGGGTCGCGGGCCTGGCGGCGGGCACGGGGGGGAGGGGGTAGGGGCCGCGCACGCGAGGCCCGGCGGCCGCCGCCGCGCCCTCGGGCTCCGACTCCGGCTCCGGCTCGGGCTCGCCATGGCTGCGGCGGCGCCGTGAGGAGGAGTCCGCGTCCTCCGTGGCGGCGGCGGCGGCCGGCTCCAGGCCGGGTTTTGGCGCCGCCCGCCTGCTGCCTCCTGGCGGCTCCTGAACTCCAGCCCCCTCTCTATCAGCCTCTCACTCCGTCTCAATATGTCTCAAGATGGCGGCCAATGTGGGATCGATGTTTCAATATTGGAAGCGCTTTGATTTACAGCAGCTGCAGGTCAGGCTTCTCCTCGCTCGGCCTCTCGCCCGGGGGTGGGGGCTGCGGGCGGTCGCGGCCTCCCCCGGGGCCCCGGGCTGCCCGGCCGCCGGGGGGCCGCGGCGGAGGGGAGGAGGGGGGTGCCGGGGAAAGCGGGGCCGAGTCGGGGATAAGTCCCTCTCGCTCCCCGGCCCCCATTGATAACTCGCTTGATCAGAAATTGATCCTCTTTGTTCAATTCATCGATCAGCCCAAGATGGCGCCGGGAGCCGCCGCCGCCACCGCTGCCCCCGGTGTCGGCCCCCACCCCGGGCGCCCCCCCGGCCCTGCGCCGCCGCCGCCACCGCCGCCGCCGCCGCCGCGGGACCGGGGAGGGGGCGGCCCCGGCGGTCCGCGGGGTGCGCGCGCGAGCGGGGAGCGGGCGGCGGGCGGCGGCGGCGGGCGCTGAGCCGGGAGGGGGCTGCGGCCCGGCGGCGGCGCCCGGCCGCGCGCCCCGCGCCCCCGGCCCGCCGTATTCCCGGGGAAAGTTTGTGGGGAGTTGCTGTGGGGGTGAAGCGCCTGCCTCTCCAGGAGGAGCCGCCGCCGCCACTGCCGCCGGCGCGGCGGAGCTGGGGCTGGTGGCGCTGTGGTGCCGCCGGCTCGGGGGAGGGTCAGAGCGGCCACCGGCGGCGGCGGCGGCGGCGGCGGCGCGGCCCGGCTCCGGCCAGGCGGGCGAGTGGCCGGGCGGGCGTCCGCGCTCCCCGGCCGGCCCGGGCCCCGGCCGCGGCCCCCGGCTGTCAGCGGGCGGGGACCGCGCCGCCGCTCCCCCGCCAGGCGTGGGGCGCCCAGCGCGGACCCCGGGGTTTGTTTACGTCCGGGCGGGTGCCCGGGGGCCACCCGCAGACCCCGCAGCCGCCCCGCTCTTTTGTGTGCCTGCAGGAGCGGCGCGGAACCGGCCCCTCCGCGGCCGGGAACCCCGGTAGGGGCGCTTGGGGAAACTTGCTGGGGGCGGCGGGCGCCGCGCACGTGGAGCCCGGGTGTCGGGTGTCCCTGGGGCGTGGGTCCGGGCGCCGGAGGAGGACTGCAACTTTCCCCGAACGCAGGCCCGGCTCTGCGCCTGGGCGCGCGGTCTGTCCGGGCCGGGGGTGCTTGCTCCCCGGCGCCTGTCCGGGCCGTCCTCTCCCCGCGCCCAGGGGCTCCCGCGGACCCCAGTAAACACCCCACCCCCCGCTCCTCTCTGACCCTCTCCTCCGAGGCCCTGTCCTCCCAGCAGGGTCCGCGGGGGGCAATGGACCGCGCGGCGGGTCCTCTTCGAAATGCCTACTCCGATCGGGTTCTCGAAAGCAAAGCCCCGGGGGCCTCGCTGGACTGTGGTGTGCCGGGCCGTGGTCCACGCGCCGAGCCCCGGGCGCCGAGGGGGCATCGTGCTGGGGCTCCACATCCGGCGCCCGAGCCGCAGCCGTGCCCAGGGGGCGCGTTCCTGCCTGCCAACCCCCACCCAGGGGAGCGGCGCGCCCTCGGGGTCCGCCCGGGACCTGCCAGCTCCGCGCTCGCGGCGCCTGGACGGCCCCGGGACTCTGCCAGGTGGATGTTGTGCGTAGCCGGAGCCAAGTTGAAGGTGAGCGGCGTGTGGGCCAGAAGCTCCGCGAGCGCTGGCGGTGGGGTTGGGGGGGGTGTCTGCGGCTAAGAGGGACCCTGGGCGGCCTGGCGCTCCGGGGCGGGGGGGGTGGGCCCTCGGCGTCCCTGGGGGACGGCTGTTGATCCCAACTCTAAGGTGTGCTTGAAGGTAAACTTGGCCGAACTTTCCTAACCCGGAGGACTGGTGATAGTGACCTACAGTACTTTTAGGAGGAAAGCAAATGAACTCCAGATGCGGGCTTGTATGAAATGAAGCGGATTGGATTAAAATGTATATAAACGGAGTCTGACAACTTTAATTGTGTGTGCTTGTTTTCTGCTCTTGCCTACGTAAGAGTGGTAAAGCAGACTCATAGTCGTTATGAAATTTTTTCAGATTTCTCACTTAACTAGCAAGAAGACTATGTGAAATATGTATTTCCGATAAGATTAAAACTTAAAGGAGTTCGTGTTTATTGACTAAAATAGATTACTCCAAAGTGTCTATTGTGTAAATTAGATTCCTGAATGTAATGAACACAGCTGAATGGCATTTTTGATAAATTGGTCTACCCTGTTTTAGTAAAAATAGCTCCCTTTTACCATAATTTAATTCCTGAGCTTACTGTAAAACCCGTTGTGGAGTTTTAGGAGACAAACCTTAATTTTTTTTTTCTTGTCTTCCTAAATGTGACATTCTGGCTTAACACCAATGCGGTTTTTTCTTTAAGCATCTTGGCAAAACTGCCTGGGAGGTGGATTTGGTTTCTAGGGAGTTATTATATGAACTCTTTGACCCCGGCCCACCCCCCCCCCCCCTTTGGTGATTAGCTACTTCTTCAGTGTAGCATGGTTAACTGTGTAACTTTACTGAAAAGTTTCCCTGTCAGTTCATGTGAATGCACTTTCCGATGTTGATCTTGAATTTTAAAAATTCTTTGAGCATCGTTTCTTGTTACTGAGCAGCCATTGGCTTTTGGTGATAGATAAGGATTTGGCCTTCAATGATTTCCTATTGCCGCTTCATCGCCTGTTTGAAAACCTTCAGCTGCCTGTGGAACGCCCAAGTTCCAGGAGAAGGCTAAAGTAGTTCTTTCTCTGGGCCCTGAAGAGGCCTTTTGAATTGATATCTAGTTTAGCGTCACCTCTATTCCCACAGACAGTAAGTGAGCCAGTGGGACTGCAGTTTGAGAAGAGAGAATTCATTAGTTTCAGACTCTTCTCATCTTTCCAGAACCCCTTACACCGAGATCGAGTTGCCTGCAGAGCCCAGCGAGGGTTGTGGTATTGCTACCTGAGGGTAAAGAGGCTGGGTCTCGGAGGGTCCAGGTGAGTTGAGGCAATTGTGCCCCCGGCAACAATGCGGGGAGCCCAGGCTGAGCTCTGGCCCCTCTGCTCCGTCTGACTTGAAGCTGCCTTGGGCTGTGCAGTGAGTGCCCAGGAAGAGAGTTTCTGAAGACTGAGCTCTATTTTGTTTCCTTTTTAGTCCCAAAGTCTTGTTGGTATGGGAATATCAGTGCTCTGGCCTTGTTAAGACTAGTTGGACAAGTTTTTATCCTATCCCAGACTTGTAAAAACCAGGATTCTTTTTTTTAATAAGAAAACCACTATTGTATAAATTTGCCTTTTAAATACACGTTAGAAAAGAGGACACTTTCTAAAACGAGCTCATGTAACTCTGTATGTTAGGGTAGCTTTTTGCCAGTGCCTGGCTTCCCTTTAGGGCGTTCATTATTCCTAGGTGGTGACTAGTCTTTCCCTTTAAGGAACCTCTGCAAAAGTAACCTTTAAATGTTTTCCTCTTTTTCAAAATAAGAAAACAATTTCATTTTTGCTGCAAGTCCATTTTCTGGTTGCTTTTATTTTGTTTTCTCCTGTTAAGGAAGTGTGTATGTTCCCAGCCCTCCAGAACTCTTCCCTCTAGGAAGTATATTATTTTGATTAAAATATGTATCTCATCTAGGACCTTTATAAAATAATGAGTAAACAAATGGAGGGGTTCCACACAGCTGCTGTCTTTGTTTTCTTAGTTCTCTTAATATCATTGTCTTTGAGATTGAGTGTGGAAAGGGGGTCATTATCAGTTCATTAAAGTTTTTTTTTTCTTCTTTTTTTTTTCTTCTATACAAAACTATGTGTAGGGTTTTTGGGGGGGGGGTTTGTTTTGCCTTTTTTTTTTTTTTTAAAGGTGTAAGTCAGTGAAGGGGTTGAGTTACGCAGCACCTCCTGAGGCAGTTGGGTCCATAGAGGCCCTCTTCTCCTGCTTCCCCAATTTCACCCATCTCCTGCCAGTAGTTAGTGACATGAAACGGACAGATTGCTGGTCCCCTGAGAAATGACTCTCTCCTAATCCACTGAGCTAACCTTAAAATTAAAAATACTGTCTGGTGAGTTGATGGAGCCCAAGACCTTTAGTGGCTGTTGAAGAAGTTCTCTGCCCTGTTGTATGCAATTCAAACGAACCCACTAGGGTTCACGTGGGGCCGCGGGGGGTGGGGGGAAGGTGGTGTGGAGGGGGGGGGTCCCTGTGCAGAAGCACCAGGCTGTGCTTTGAGACCCTCCACTCCGAGTCTACCTGGAGCAGTCAGCAGTCTAAACTGCTCCTGAGGCTGTGCTCACATTCTGTGTCTTAGGAGAGAAAACAGGGCTCCAAGTAGAAAATCCATGTGCCTTTCAGCTCATTTATAAAAGCACAAGGAACATCCGCAGTGAAAGGAAGGAAGGACAGATTTGTTAGAGGAAAAGTGGTACATTTTTAAAAAGAGAAATTCATCGTGTGAAAAATCCTGCAGAGCTAGGCCAGATTCCCACCCGTGCTTCTGTTTTTTTCAGGTCACACGTTTGGCCTCATGTAAGTGTCACATATTTAAAAGACAGGTATATGTGATGGACTAACATAAATGCCGACTAAAAGTTACTATAAACATTAAATATACAGGATCATATATTTTTAGAAATTATTTAAAAACGTATTTAAAATTATCTAATGTATTATACATACATTATATATATATAGTAGCTTTCCCTATGAAAGTTCTGATTTTTACAATTGTCAGATAGAAATTCGTGTATTTCATCCTATTGTTTTGTCTGAAGCTCTGCATTATGGCTGCAGAGAGATAGTTTTGGTTTCAGCTGAAATTCCCCTGCCTCTGATTGTCTAAACCAGACCCTTAATCTTATTTTAACATACTTAAAATGTTCAGAAAACCCGGAAGAATTGTTTTGTATAAGTAGCAAGTGAATGTAGTTTAAACACTCAAGCAGTTCTGGTATCTAATTGGAAACAGGTGGAATTCTTGGAATCCTGTGTTTGAATCTTATTATAGCAAAGCCCAGAGACACTTCTTACTTATGGCCATTCATTTTGTCGAAGCTGTTTGAAATGGGGCTCTGTGACCTCTCCCTGTGCCCCACTGCTGTTTACCTGGATGGTCAGCTGTGCTGGGCGTTCTAGGGCCCGGATACCTGTGTGTGCTTGGACGCCCAAGAGAACCGTGCATGTGTGGATCACGGAGTGAAAGGGGAACTTTAATGGCATAATTAGATGAGCGATTTATAAATTTATTTTTATTTTTATTTATTTATTTTTGGCTGTGTTGGGTCCTCGTTTCTGTGCGAGGGCTTTCTCTAGTTGTGGCAAGCGGGGGTCACTCTTCATCGCGGTGCGCGGGCCTCTCACTGTTGCGGCCTCTCTTGTTGCGGAGCACAGGCTCCAGACGCGCAGGCTCAGTACTTGTGGCTCACGGGCCCAGCCGCTCCGTGACATGTGGGATCTTCCCAGACGAGGGCTCGAACCCGTGTCCCCTGCATTGGCAGGCAGATTCTCAACCACTGCGCCACCAGGGAAGCCCCAGATGAGCGATTTAATATCTGTATCATATAACTAATATAGCAAAGAAATTTGTGATTTCTGATTAAATAAACATTTGTTGACATGAGCATTTGGGTACCTTTTCTTATACCCTGATAAACATTTCAAATTCAGAAAGAAATTACTTTCCCTAAGTACATTTAGAGATGTAACCTTAAATAGCAACCAAACCAAACCAAACAAAAAACCAGGTTAGGAGGATATTTCAATAAAATGTTCATGGTGGGGCCCTCTGAATTATCTTAGTCATTTCTCCTATTCTACTTTTCAAAGTCAGCTAACAGCCTTGGGTTTGCTTTATGTTTAAGAACCAAGTTTCGGTTGGTGTTGAGGTGCTGATTTGTGTTGAGCTGTCGGTTCTCACAGTCTTGGATTTGCTGAGCTGTAATCAGTCCTGCTTTTCAGCTCTCCTCTGAGAACGCTGGTAGAGGAGAACGGTCTTTGGCTGGGCAGGAGGTGTTCCTGCAGGGACTTACCTGGGATTGAGGGGGTACCTGTGGCATAGCCTTCATTTGTTCTATGGCTTGAAGCCGCTTTGAAGCACCTGGGCTAAGCACCTGGGGTAATGCACCTGTGACTGAGGCCTGTGTGCTACCCTGTTCACATAATGTGACATAGTTAAAAAACACAATGAAGGCGAACAGCTCTTTCTGAAAGACGTCTAATTTGTTGCAAACCCCATCAAGAACCTTTCCTTTGAAAAGTAAACAACTCTCTAATAAAAATAATTCTAATTCTTGCTGTAATTAAATTCTGATAGGATGATGTTAGTGCGCAAAATAAATGTTGTCAGTTTCTTCATTTGAATCTGAAGGCCTTTCCTTATGCAGGAGGCCCCCCCCCCGGCAGTCTGCAGAAGTTTTGTGTTTATTAGAGCCCTGGGCCTGGGGCAGCCCGGGAAATTCTTCAAATGTATGATTGGTAGGATCCTTACGCAGAGGTTTCCCCCCACCCCATCCTCAGGAACACCATGGGACAGGTGACCGGAAAGGAGCGGGGCCGGGAGTGTTCAGTCCTTCCAAGAATTTACCCAACACGGCAGAGCCCCTGGAAGAATAGGTGGGAGGTGCACATGAAACTGACTAGATTCTGCTTCCTTCTTTGAGGCACTTGTGAAGCTAGGAACACCAACTATGTGATCCACACCTTTTATAAAACACAGGAGGCCACAGCAGGGCCTACCCAGTCTTGCTTGTGGCCGACTCAGTCAGCTGACAATTGAAATCCTGGATGCTTTTGACTGTGATTTATGAAGTTAATGTCGGAAGAAATTACCAGAGCTCTCTCTGAAGCTTGTGCTTTCTTAGCATTACCCTGAGTATACCAGCATGGGGCCGTTTTCTTAGACATCTTTCTCTTTGACTGTGTTTATCTAATAAGTTAAAGCAGTTAACGTGTTTTTAAAAAGTTATGCATAGTTGTGAGGTGCCTTGAGTTTGGTTAAGGGAAAAACAAATTGACAAATTAGCTCTTTCTTAAGTGAACATTGCGAAATTGTGAGAAATAGAATGCCATTCTTACTGTCATTAAAATTTTATTTGGGTGTTGACAGCTTTTTGCTAAATGTAAGACGTTCAGATCCCGTCCACCCAGCTGTAAAAAAACAAAAAAACAACCCAACCAGCTCAAAAGCTTCTTTCCAATTTTCCAATTTCCCCCAAAAAGCAAGACGGCCTTTCTTAAACACTGGGTCTTTTCCCCTAATAAATTGTTAACATTTTATTTTCTAACATAGTTTTATATTTTGAAGGCCAAAAAGAATATGAACTCATTTTAGGCATCTTGGTTCAGTTGTTATTTTGGACCTGCAAGGGTCTTTGGTTTATTGCCACCTTCCCTTGGATTTTTAGAGGAGAAATTGCTGTTTAGATCAAAATAATTTGATTTAAAGCTAGTAAGTGACACCAAAGGTAAATCCTTGTCTTGAAGAGCCGGAAGATGCAAATAGAAGCAAGGCCCGTGAGCTGCTGGCAAAGGAAGGGCCGCTTCGGAGCCGCCCTCAGCCTGGGTGCTGCCAGCCCCGAGTGCCTGCTCTCACCCTGCTTGCCCTCTCTGAGCTCCCGCCCTGCCAAGCCTGTCCCCTCCTTCGTTGTGACAACTTTTTTTTTTTTTTTTAAGTATTTGTGGAGCTCCATTATTTTGAGATTCTTGGAAGAAAGATACTATGTAAATGAAAATTAAAAATAAAATTCTTGCTAGAGGGAATTGTACATTCAATTTTTTGATTAGGTTTGGAAAAGATTTTTTTCTCCTTACCCTGAAAATAAGAACATTCTGTTGCTCCTGTCACCATTTTTGCTTCATTGTGAAAGGTGTGGCAGATAATGGTGAAACACATCCTTTATTTTCTGTTTTTCACCATGATAGTTGCCCTAGAACTTGAACCCATGCAGTTGTGTGTACAGTGAATTCTTTGTTTCACATTGTTCTACTCTGCCCAGCTGCCCATAGGGCACAAACCTTTTAAAGGGGAAAAGATTTGGGGTCATCACCATGTAGAAGTTACAACTAAAATACGTAGACCTGCAAATAAAATTCCACCTTCCCTTCCCGTTCACACAGGAAGAGGTGTTGTAAGTTGTACGTTTTTGAAACAGAAAGCTGTGAGAACCAGAGTGTTCTTGTCAACCAGTGTAGAAACCTCAGTTTACTGGCATTGCTTCATTTCACTTGTACCTCAGCTCCTCGTTTACATAACACAGTGTGCTGTCACACCGTTCAGCCAAGTAGGAGACAGGTCAGGTTTGGAGTCATGCTTCTGCTGCACAGGCATGTGTGGGACCCAGGAGCCAGACAGGAAGCCCAGGCTGCTGCCAAGGTGCCCTGTCCAGGGGACCTGGTCTGCCAGGGACCTCAGGGGCAAGCGCAGAGGACCAGCGAGGTGGCCAGGGCCTGGCGAGCACTTACCCTGGAGAGCAGCATGACGCAGGCAGGAAGTTGTCACCTGGAGCCAACCGTCCCTGGGGGTTGGGGGAGGGGGAGGGACACATGCTCTTCCCCCCATGGTTCCTCAACCCTGGCACCCCTATTTGTCAGCATTGATACGGGATCGGAAGGGGAAGGATATTGCCAGTTATGGTTGAATGTCATTGTCAGGAGGAGTAAGAGGTGATCTGTGGTGATTGTTTTACGTTGCTCTGTGTTGGTATGTAATTATGCTGTCATTTTAAGACACGCTGATACTTTAATAAATCTTGTGCGTGTGCGCAGTTAGTTTTGAAGGCTGCTTGTATGTGAGAGCCAAATCTTCCTAACTACAAGAGCTGAGAGTGTAGCCTTTACTTGTTTGAAGATTGTCTGTCTGAAACAGGTCGCAATCCATTATGTATGTGGCTGCCAGGTGAATCTTCCCAAATCATTGATTTCATCACGTCATTCCTCTCCTTAAAGACCCACAGTGGCTCACGTTGGCGCAGAATGGCGACCACTTTCCTTAGGAGGCAGAGTTCCTGACGGTTGTCTCCACCCCACCTAAACCTTTTCCCCACTTAGAAGGATCCCAGATCCATGCTCCGTTGGGGAAACTCCTCCTCCTCCCTCTGCACATCTGAGTCTCCAGCCTAGTTTATGCACTTCTTCATTTTAACCAACGCCAAGGGAGCCCCTGTGTGCCAGGCACTGTGATGCAGGGTGAGAGAGCCGCGGCTCCCCGCTGGAATAGCGGGCAGCCTGGTACGGGCAGAGGTGCGCCGGGCGGCTGGGAGGCGGCTGTCACAGAGCGTGCGCGTGGAACGGTGGAGGGCTGCAGAGGATTGGCGTCCAGATCCGGGTGGGATGGGCAGGGAAGGCGCCCAGAGGCCGGTATTGCTTGAGCCGAGTTCTGTGCACCTGGGGACGCATGGGAGAGGGTGTTCCAGCAGAACAGTTGGGAGGTGGCCGGTGGTCACTGAGCTCTGGCTGTCTCCTTTGCTGTTTCTGATGGACCCCACATAGCACCCACTTAGCTTCCCAGGCACGCTCCTTACGTTGCTGTGCACCTGCTGTTCACTCTGCCCCCTGCTCTGGCACCCACCACAATTCTCGGCACCCAGTGAGTCCTGCTGCACGAGAACTGCGGGCTTCTTTTAGGGAGCAGCCCTGTGTATTTCTGATTTGGGACTCACTCAGCTAGTTAATTTAAGAAAGCAAACGGAATTCTTCTTAGGATTGTGAAAGGTAGGCAGTGTATATTAAAATGGCTGTGTTTTGAAAGCTACTGATAGATACACACTGATAGAACATGTATTTCTTTTTTTATGCCCATTTATTAAACTCCTTCTTTGCGAAGTGACATATACGTTGGTTAAAATACACATAATTGTATTTGTGGCACATAACACAAAAAATTCACGTTTTTAAAAATAGAATCGGGCAGAACAATTCTTTGACAGAGATTTATTCTCTGACTCTGCTCACAGGCTGAATGGGAGGAAACTTCCCCATATGAATGGGGAAAGTTGGTACTGCAACGGTCAGGACTCCACCAATGCAAGAGAAAGCGAGTAGCAAGAAACACGAAGGCCTGGGGGTCAGCGCCGGAGAAACGTCTCAGGAGTGCTCGGCCCCCAGAAGCTGTCCAGTGGGCCTGGGCAAAGGCTCCCGAGCAGCTCGTTTCACGGCAGTGGCCTTCATAGCCTGCGTGCTTTCTCTGCTTCTTCATTTACAAAGAAAGTACCTAGGGTATTTTTGTAGGGGTGACGTCAGTGTCTGGCTGCATCAGCATTTGCATGGATTTGGGGAAGTGAGGGCTGCCAGGACCTCACCAAGGGGGGGGGGGCGCTGAGAGGAGCCACCGTCCCTGGGGTCCAGCCTGGGGGGCTGATGAGGGGGGCAGGGCCTGGTGTCCAGAGGGACGGGGAGGAGGAATAGGAGCCCCCCCAGGCAGTGGAAGAAGACATGCTCCTTTGTTGGGTTTTGTGGGTTTGGGGGGGACTGGCGGGAATTCAGGGGCTGAGCCCTGGGAAAAAGGAGGGGTGAAGTGCAGTGGAGAGGTTTTGATGTTGAAGTCTCCAAGATGGGTTGAAACCCTGGGTTTGAAGCCTGTGGAGGATTTGTTTGCATTTTGGTTGGTGCTTGAGAGTTTGGCATCATTTGCGGTGGGGAGGGCTGAAGAATTAATCTGGGTCCCCCCCTCCCACCTTGTGTCTTAACTTCCCCATTTCTGGAGCTGGGATTGCAGTGATGCTTCAGGAAAAGGCAGAGAAGAGAAGGAAAGCATTGGATTCCTCATATTGTAGCTGGTTTTATGTCCACTAGTGACAAGACAGATGATTTAAAAAAATTTTTTTTATGCTATACATATATATATGGTATCAGCTCTCATTTCCTGAGTATTGACCCTGGGCAGGATCTGGTTTAGGCTGTTGATTTCTTTCCTGTCGTCCACACCACAGTCCCATGGAGGAGCTAGGATCCGGCTGGAAGGTGAGAAGCCGCGAGGAGAATGTGGATGCCTGGGGCTGCCTCTGTCCCGTCCACTCTTTCCCTGCCACCCCTGCTGTCCCTGAGAGGAGCTCTCCCTTGAAGCAGGGTCATCGTGATGAGGCGACAGGGGGCGCAGAAGGGGTCCCCTGTCCACAAGCTGCCCAGGATGGGGGTGGGTGAGTCACTTAATGTGAACAGCTGGGGATTGCATAGAGTCTCTGAGGTGCACATGAAGGTACTTGGGTGACCGGTGGACAGACACCTTCTGGCCAAGGCCTCGCTGGATCCGAAACATTTTCTAGAGCCTCCCCTGCCCTGAGACTTCAGAGTCAGCTCCCAGCAATAGAGCTCCAAAGAGAATTATCTGAGAGAGAATCCTTCCCCAGGCAGTGAGCACTCCCGTTAGCAAACTTTATCTTGATAGTTGGGGTACAGTTACAGCATTGGGGTGAACATCACCCTCCTTGTGTCACCTGCTGTCCTCAACGCCCCATCTGTGCACAGAGCAAATTTGTGGGAAGGGTTTTGGGGAAATGGAAGGCAGGAGAGAGGCCTGATGGTGGGGCCTGGGCCGGAGGGAGGGAGGGAGGGAAGGAGCTGGCTCAGGAGAGGCCAGGCACTGTCCAGCGGGCAGTTCTGCCATGAGCACCGGGCTGTGGAGCGTGAGTCTCTCACCAGGACTGTTCTCTGACACACCTGGCCTGATGCTGGGGCTGGGGAGCAATTCGCCGTCAGATGCTAATATTCGCCTTTAACCTCGTGGCAGCCAAGACGAAACAGCCCCCCTCAGCCCCTGGGAATCTAGTTGCTTTAGCCACTGTAGTGATACTGAATTCACATCCACTCCTATCACCCGAAAAGCATCAACCACACAGGGTTTTGCTCCCAGTTGCACGTGAAGGCGGTGCTGGGGTGTGTTCAGTAAGAGGCCGGCTCTGTAAGCGGTCCTCAGGTGGACATCCATCCCTTGATAAAAAGCCTGATCAGATGACACGCCTTATTTTCCTCAAGGAGTCATCATGGAAAAGCTGAGTGTTTAGGCTACTCTGAATTCAGATGATTATTTTGCATGCCTGATTTTTTGGAGATGATGCGGCTTGTTTTGTAATGAAGTTGTACATTTAGTAAGAAAATATGCGCAAGGGTGCGCTGGTCTCAGAAATAAGGCAGCATGTTTGAGTGAGGTGGTTTGCAGTTTTGTTTGTTTTTGGAATGACTCATTCTTTTTCGTAGGCTGTTGGGGCCTCTCATTCATTCATTTCTTGAGCGGGTCTCTGTGGTGCCCAGTGTCCGCACTGGATCCTGTTCCAGCCCCTGGGGTACCAAGAGGAATGAGCCCGCGGCCCCGCTGGTCAGAACTGCAGGACACACGGCATCCGCAGGCATCAGGTTAGGGGCTGGGGGTGTCTGATGTGTGCGGAGGGCAGGACAGGGGCCTGGAAAGATGGGCCTGGGACATCGTGCTGCACTGACCTCCCCTGTGAGCTAGGCGCTATTCTAGCACAGCCTTCTAGTGACCAGAGCAGCAGGACGTCCCTGCCCTCAGGGAACTTACCATCTAGCAGGGGAGACAAAGTAAACACAGGAGGAATAAGTACAGTACAGAGTGCAAGTACGTGCCCAGGGCCTGGGCCCCGACAGCCTCTGTGCAAAGCCCTGCTGAGTCAGTTCTGTGTTCTGAGGGCCCTGAGAGATGCTGCTTTTAAATGCGAGAGGGCCAATTCAGCTCTCAGATTTGTGTTTAGGAGGGTTCTTCCAGAAGCTCCTTAGGACAGGCTGATCAGAGTGTGAGGGGGTGGCGTGGTGAGGGATGGAGCCGGGAGGGTAGGACGTCCTAGTCCAGTAAGAGGTGGAGAGGGACTGGGCCAGGAGAGAAGATGCCAGGCTGAGTGCTGGTGGCCGAGGGACGAGGAGGCGCCCGGGTCCTGGCGTGTCCAGGGAGGCTGCTGGGGTCGTGGCGGCGTGGCAGAGATGGGCCGAGTGAGTGGCATTTGGACAGGCCGCCTGGGGGAGAGGCCTCAGCCGAGGAGACTGGGGCTGGGGGAGGGGCTGGGAGCAGCGCCTGGAGGAAGGAGTGGTCTTCAGGTTCCAGTAGATGCTGAGCGGCCAGCAAGCCTGTGTCACCTGGTGCCTGGTGCTGGCCCTTCCACAGGTGGCCCGTGCACACGGGCCGCTGGGCTGGGCCGGGCCCCAGAGGTTGATTAAAAGCAGGTGGGGTGCCGTCCGCCCTACTTGAGCGTTGGGTGTGACCCAGACATGCATGGAGTCAGCCCGGCTTTCTTTTATTCATCCCTATTTGCTTTTTGTCGGTAATCCTTTGTAATTCCCTAGTTTCATGGTGTAATTTTAATGGAATTAAACTTGAACACTTCAATTTGTAATTAATCATGTTCGGCTTCAATTACAATGACTAATTATAATGTGATACCTGGTGGCAAGTCAGGTACGTCCTGCTGGCGGGTTCCTGTCTGCCAGCTATTAGGATGGCCACTCTCTGTCACCAGGGGTGCGGCTGCCTTTGGGGCTGCCCGCTGCCTGTGTCCCACCCCACCAGGGGCAGCTCCAGGACCTGTGAGGTGTGCACCATGGGGGAGGTCGTGGGCGAGGAGGCCTGTTTTAGGACGCAAAGGCTCAAACTTGTTTTCAGGTCAAAGAGCTAGGAAGGCAAGTCTGGGGGAGGCCGGAGGGGAGGAGCAGGGCACTACTGTGGGATTTCTCTACTTACTCTGCGATATTGGAGGGAGGTCGCACTTAAGTCAGTGTGAACACGGCCTGAAGAACGGACAGGATGGTTTAGGGAGAAAGGAAAAGGTGCAAGAACGACCTTGGGGTGAAAGAGGGGGGTGGGGTGGAAGCTAGGTTTAAAAATGTCACTGTGGGAAGTATTCCCAGGTGGCCAGTGTGCAGGGCTCTGGGACCAGTAAACTGCCTCAGACCCCACGATGGAGCTTTGTGTTTGTGGGCTTCCTCTTTGCATGTGGTGGTGGTTTTATTTTGTGTTAGGAGGAGGGGTTCTTGCTGAGAAATCTGTACCCCGATCGACCGTTGCCCCTGAAGCTGGGCACTCCCATCTCCCGCTGATGGGGAATGGCAGCCCTTCCCAGAACTGGGCTGGGGGGTGCATGTTCGCTCGAGGGCGCCATGGTGGGCCTCCCGCCCCTACCCGCACAGCCTCAGTCTCCAGACACTCCTGCCATCCCGCTGTCCTCCAGGGAAGCTTCTTGGAATGGACTTCCAGCAGTGGTGCCCGCGGGTGGCATCCAGTGTCCGGTGGCCTGTTAATTTGAGAGGCTCAGGGCATCTGTTCATAAGCTGATTCTTACATCTGAAACTAGGGAGGTTTTCTTGATGCTCGTCTGTGAGTTTTCCAGCATTTCCCCTTGGGATCGTGCTGGCCAAGGGGCTGTGTCAGCAGCGCAAGCTGAGGCGGAGCTTTGGGTTAGGCCACGAGGGCACCTGAGTGTCTTACGGATTTCTGTTCTTTAAGGGAGAGTTAGTTTCACACTTGGGAGAGGGAGCGCGATGGCGCAGCACGTGCTCGGAAGACTCTTCCCTGTTGAACACGCTGCGTGCTGTCCCGGTGCGCAGGGCAGCTCCCTTGACACGATGCCTGATACCTCTGCTCGGTTACTTTTTAAGATAAAATTCATACAAAACTCACCGTTTTAACCATTTTAAAGTATACAATTCGTTATTTTTTGGTATGTTCACAGTGTGGTGCAACCATCACCACAGTCTAATTCTAGAACGTTTCCAACACCCCATCGAGGACCCCATACCTGTCAGCAGTCACTCCCCACCTGCCCCACGCCCCCCAAGCTCTATGTAACCTTTAATCTACTTCCTGTCTCTGTGGGTTTGTCTATTCTGGATATTTCACGTATAAACGGAGTCATACAATATGTACGTGGCCTTTCGTGTCTGGCTTCTTTCACTCGCTGTGATGTTCTGCCGGTTCACCCATGTTGTAGCAGGTATCACCACTTCATTCCTTTTTATGGCTGGATAATATCCCATGGTGTGGATATACAGCTTCTTGTTTATTCTTTCATAAATTGATGGGCATTTGGATTGTTTCCACTTTGGGGCTAGTGTGAAGAAGGCTGCTGTGAACATCTCTGTGTTAAGTGTTGATGTGACCATAGGTTTTCAGTTTTCTTAGGTATATACTCAAGAGTGGAATCGCTGGGTGGTAGGTGGTGACTCTGTATTTAACTTTGAGTCTGTTACTTTGTGGCTTCTTCTGTGTAACTCCTGTTTGCTCTGGGGGCACTCATTTTAAGGCCCAGACTGTTGTTCCATCTTAACTCTGTTCTGTTCTGCTCTGGTCTTCCTCTTGACTCCTTGTCGGGTGCCTTACTGATGGGGATTCCCTCCCCCCCCCCCCCCCCCCACCTTTGGGACCACTGTTATGTGCAGATGGATTGTGGAGAGGCTGGGAGCAGTTTGAATGAGAGCACACACTGTTGGCCGCCCCCCTCCCCCCACCTCTCCCCTCCCGGCCTTCCCTCCTTTCTCACCAGCAAGGGGCCTCTCCCCTGGCCAAGTGTGATGGGCATTTCACTTCATTTTCTGCCTGTGAACACGCCTGTGGGAGAAGAGGCTGCCCAGGCCTGCCGCCATCATCTTAGCGCCAAAGGGGGAAGCCCAGGATGACGGGCAACCACAGAGGACGTGGAGCAGGGAGGTGGCAGGAACCTGGGCCCTTGCTCCTGCAGCCGCCCTCCCTCAGCTCTCTATGATGCCAAACGAGCATTATAGCTGAAGTCCAGACCACAGGAAGCTTCTCCTGACGGCTTTGGCTGGGTGTGGACGTGCAAGTTATGTTTCTGAGATACGCTGGTTCTGGCTGAAGGCAGACCTGAGGGTGTGAGAAGAAAGTGAGCGCTTGAAGCTCTCTTTTCTGACAGCAAGCAGAATCCCATTTGCCAAGCCAGATGTCCTTCAGTACTTTCGATCCAGCCAATAAAGCACTGAGCATTTAGAATGGTTAATATAAGTACAATTAGAAGCTGGTGTAAATTGTGGATGAAATTGACAGGTTCCATAAGTTACAGCAAAATACCAAATCTTCTTCAAGTAGAAGATGTATGTGTATCTCTGTGGTCTGTCAACCCAGACAGGTATATCATCTTACCTCCTTGGAATAGAAATGAGGGGCTGCTATCAACCCAGTTCACTATAATTCTGAAAGTTTAGGGACATCTTGCCAGTTGTTTTATGTCAAAGATTGAAATCCTTAAGTCAAGTTGTAAGAACTTGAATGCTCTCATTTCTATACTATGGGCAGGAAAGAGCAAATCCCTATTTTCTGCCTGCGTTCAGGGCATGTGTGTGTGTGTGTGTATGTGTCTTGTGTGTGCATGTGTACACACACGTGTGTCTCCCCCCACACGAGTTGCAGTAATCACTTCTCAGTTCACAGCACATCATGATTCATCTTCCTAATTTTTTTCTCCTTTCTGCTCTATCCCCATTTCTAGTCCCCTCCTCTCCTCATTCTAACGTCTTTAATATGCCTCTATATGGATGTATTCTTGTAAAGTGTGTGGCCTGTTTTGTATGTATAAGTAGTTATAATTCATAAGCGTGGCATCGTGCTATAAATCTTTCTGTCTTTCCCTTTCACTTCTCACTGTTTTTGAGATCTGTCCATGTTACCCCCCATAAATTTCATCATTCATGAGAGCTACATCGGATTCCACCTTACGAATCCACTTGTCTTAGTCAGCTCAGGCTGCTATAACAAAATACCATACACAGGAGTGGGGGTGGGTTAAATAGCAGACATTTATTCCTCACAGTTCTGGAGGCTGGGAAGCCCAAGGTCAAGGTGCCTGCAGATTCAGTTCCTGGGGACAGCCCTCTCCCTAGCTTGCAGACAGCCATCTTCTTGCTCTGTCCTCAACATACATGATGAAGGGTCTTGAGAGAGAGTGAGTCTTTTCATAAGGACACTAATCCCATCATGGGGACTCCACCCTCATGACCTCATCTAAACCTCCCAAAGGCCCCACCTGCAAACACCATCACATCGAGGGCTACGGCTTCAACATACGAATTTGGGGGGACACACCATTCAGTCCCTAGCACCACTCTAGCTCACATGTCCATTTCCCTGGGGATGGCCCCCTTCGGTGGCCTCGGGCATCCTTACACGTGTCTCCTAACAGATGCCCAGGAGTAGGATTGCTGAGTCCCAGGGTGAAAAGTGTTCTTAATTTCACTGAGCACTGCCAGAGTGCTCCCCAGAGCGCTGCACAATGCTTCTCTCTCACAGTCTCATCAGCGCTTCCTAGAGACTTTTGCCATCCTGATGGTTTTAAAGTGGCATTTCAGCGTTGTGATCTTTCTCTGATCACCGGTAAGTTTTCTACTTTTATAAACCTCTTTTTATACTTGTTTAGGTTTTCAGATTTACTTTTTTGTAAATTGTCTGGTCATATATTTTATCCTTTTTTACTTTTTAAAAATGGTTTACCGTCTTTTTGTTGGTTTGCAAGAGTTTCTTGTATGTTTACATGCTAACTCTGTGTTGGTTTTCATGTTTGTAAGTATCTTCTCCCGGTCTGTCACTCGTTTTGTTGATTTGTCTGTAGTGTCCTTCAATAAACAGAAAAACCTAATTTTGATGAAGTCAAATCTATCAATTTTTCATTTCAGTCTTGTTTGAGAAAATCTTTCCCCACTCAAGATCGCAAAGATACTCATACTTGGACGGCCATAGAGATTCGTTTAGATTTTTAGGTTGGAGATGGTTTTCTGTGTAGAATGTGATATAGTCAGTTTTTCCAGCACCGCCTGCCAAGTGGTCCAGTCTCCTACCCAGTGATTTGGGAAGTTACGTCCACTGTATGCCAAGTCCCCATGTACATGTTGGGTATGTTTCTGGGTTGTTCTTTTGTTCCAGTACCCTATGTGTTTCTTCTTGCACTGGTGCCACACCGTTTTAATTTCGTGGCTTTATACATATTTTACTTTCTGATCAGGTGAATTTGATCTTTGCTTTTCTCTTTAAAAATATCTCGGCTCCTCAAGGTCTGTTATTCTTTTGTGCCCATTTCTATCAAGTTCCCCTTAAGTTCTGCTGGAGTTATATTGGATTTGGATCAAATATACAGATTAATCTGGGGGAGAATTAAGAACTTTCAAGTTGTCCCGTGACCGAGAATATTTCTCCATCTGCTTAGGTCTTTCTCCAGAAAGGTTTTGTGCCTTTGTCATTAGGTTAATTCCTAGTTCTGTACAGTTTCTGTAGTATTGCGAACAGTGACTTTTTTATTTTTAAATTTTTTTCTGAGTGGTTATTGTGGTGTGGAGGAAAACAACTGTTTTTGTTCACTGATTTTGAAACTGGCCAGCTTGCTGAGTCTCTCATTGGTTTTACTAGTTCACTTGAATCTGTTGCATTTCTCTGGGGAGGATATCATATGCAAAAAAATGACACTTTCATTTGTCCCGTTCCTTCGACTCCTTATACCAAAGTGACTTGTGTTGTCAGCTGGAACCCCAGGGACTCTGTAGCAGAGTGGTGATGGGGCTTTGCCTCTTCTTTCCTAGTCTGGGAATGTGCATAATGGAGATTTTTGATAGCAGCTTTAATCGGGTTAAGGAACTACAGGACTCCATTGTCTCCACTTTTCTGAGAGCTTTCATCATAAATAGGTGTTGACCTTTTCCTTTAAATCTATTCATGTCTGGGTGATTTTTATCCCTCAGTCCATGAATGTGGTAAATTACAGTGATTGATGCTCTGATGTTGAAGCATCCATTGCGTTCTTTGATCAACCCTTCTTTGTCTTGTATTTTAAAATATTGTTGGATTAGATGTATAGTTGTCACATCTGTGTTATTAAATAAAATTGGCCTACAATTTTCTTATTCTTACCTGGTTGGAATTGAGGTTATGCTGGTCTCATAAAATGGGTTAAAATGGTTTTGGA
Organism: Balaenoptera acutorostrata; assembly: GCF_949987535.1. NCBI lineage: Eukaryota > Metazoa > Chordata > Mammalia > Artiodactyla > Balaenopteridae > Balaenoptera > Balaenoptera acutorostrata. The sequence goes on from NC_080078.1 coordinate 8,050,945, forward strand.
ACCATTCGTATGAGATGAAGATGATCTGTATCTGAAATTTGATAGGGCTCGCCTGTAAAACTGTGGGGCCTGAGCCTGAGAGTGTGCTGGGAGGCATTTATAATTTCATTTTCTTTGTTATTAGTCTATCTGAGTTTTCTGTCCGTAGACTGATTTTGGCATTTTATAATTTTCTAGACATGTATCCATTTCATCTAGGCTTTAAGTTTTATTCTTGTGTGATTGTTCATAATATTTCCATTATTTTTGTAAATCTGTTTTTCGGCTCTTGCTATTTCATTTTTCTTTCTGCATCTGTAGTTCTGAATTTGTCTAAAACTTGTTTATTTCAGGCTGATGTAGAGTTTTGTTCATCTTACTAATCTTTAAAGAAAACCCAGCTTTTGCTCTTTTTAACCTCTTTGTCTCTATTTTTTGTTTACGTGGCTGACTTCTCACCTTTATTTCACTCTTGTCTCTTTGAGGTCACTCTCTTTTCCTAACTTCTTTTTTTGAAGTCTCAGCCTTTTAATATGACTTCTTTCTCATTTTCTGATAAATATATTCAAAGCTGTAACATTTCTTCTAAGTATTACTTTAGTGGTGGTCCACAAATTTTGACCTGTAGTGCTTTCATTTTTATTCACTTTGTAATTTTGTATTTATTTTGTAACTTCCATTATAATTTCCTTTTTAACCAAAAGGTTATTTAATAGCATACATCTTTCAGAGTTTTGACATTTTTCTTTAATAACTTTTCTTATGCTATTGATGTCTGTTTTTATTGTATATAGTCAGAGAATATAGTTAAAGTGACACTGACTTCCTTGGAACATGTAAGAGAACTTTTGGTGCATTTACACAGGGTGTGTTTTTGTGAATGTTCCACATGTGCTCAAAAATAATGTGTTTTTTGTTTGGGGATACATTTTTCCCTATATTATTTTGAGCTTTTTCATGTTACTTAATTCTTCCGTATCTTAGTTTTTTTCTTATAGTTTTGACAGCTGTTATGTTATATTATGTTAAGGCTATATTGTTAGGTGCACATATGATTATTGTCTTTATATCTTCCTGATTAATTGTTCCCTTTTCTGGTGTATATGTAGACTCTTCATCCTTTATGATGTTTTTCACCTTAAATTCTATTTGTTTTGATGTTTAAATTATTCTCCTTTTTGTTTTTTTCCTTTGTGTTTAGTTTCTGTTTGCCCGATAAAGCTCCTTCTCTTTCATTGTTTCCAATCTTTCCATATCCTTTTGCCTTAAATATGTCTATTATAGATATATGATGCAGAATCTTGTTTTTTAAACCCAGGATGAGAGTCTGATTAGTGAATTTAACTCATGTACATTTATGATAATTGTGATTATATTAGGACTAATGCAATTTTATGTTTTCTTTTTACCATTCCTTTTTTGGGAGGGGGTTCTTTAAAAAAAAATTTTGTATTGGAGTATAGTTGATTTACAATGTTTTGTTAGTTTCAGGTGTACAGCAAAATGATTTAGTTATACATTTATGGGGGTATCTTTTCTTGTAATGTTTCATCGGGGTGAATTTCCTCTGCTGGATTTTAAAATTGTGCGGTCTATTTTATTCTTCTGAAATTCAGAATCTGGATTATTCCCGAAATTATTAAGACCCATCCATGTGTTTATTTTTTCCTGTCAGTTTCTAAAGTTTGTCAATACCTCTGTCCTATTTCCTGTTTCACCAGCCTTTCTTCTCTCTTCTGGTTTTGACCATGCTCATTTTATGTTCTTGTTCTTGAACTCTGCCTTCTCTCCTCAGGCTGTTGGACTAGTTGGTCTGTCTCTTCTAGTGTTGGCTGTTTTTCCCTGTGACCTGTTGTCACCTAGGCCCCAGGGTATCAGCTGATTCCTTGCCCTGGGTGGGGAGGAGTTTGGTGGAAAGGGGTGTGCCCAGGGTGGAGGGCTTAGGCGGGGTGCAGTCGGCCCCTGGGGCGAGCTCTTGGTGCCTTGCTCCAGCCACACCTGTCCTCCTGGGGCTGCCTCCCTCTGATGTTATTGCCCAACCTTCACTGTGTTTCGGGATCCCCTGGGGGAGGGGTCACCCGCAGAGATTCTGATCCTGCTAGTCTGGGGTGGGCACTGGTATTTTTTTCAAAGCTTCTCAAGACAGGAGTGGGGTATGATATAGACTGGCTATGGTTGATCAGTGTTGAAGCTGGGAGATGGGTGCTTAGGGGTTCATTATACTCTTTGTTTACGTTTGAGGTATTGCCTGTGTACAGCTAGCCAAGTCTGATTACCTCCTGGCTGAGACTGACTGACACTGACCCTTGGTACAGGATAGAGGTTGGGGGTGGGGAATGAAACCTAGCAAGAACCTGTGGGGCTCCTGGGCAGGAAGCCTTTCACACAGTTGCTAATCAGGGAAGGGAGGGGATGCAGAGACAAGGGAGGAGCAGCCCAGAAACAATAGTGGGGCCTTGGGGCAGGGTCCTGGTTCGCCTCAAGGGATACACGTAGCAATATCTTTGAGCTCTTTACAGAACTAAAACCCCCAACAAATGGAAGATGTTAGCATTCTTCATTCCAGAGAAGACCACAGTTTGATAATCTTGAGAAGCTCATCAGGAGACCACCTGGGACCAGATTAAAGGAACCAAGAGAAGCTCATTAGGAGAAGACCACCTGAGGCCAGATTAAAGGAGTGCAGGCCCTGCACACACCATAATCTTTACCAGCAACCCGCCCTTGAACCATTGCTATAAAACTCCTCACCAAATCCTCACGGTTTAGGGACACATAGTTTTGAGGGGCACGAGCCCTCTGTGTGCCCCTTTGCCTGGCAGAGCAATAAAGCCATTCTTTTCTACTTCGCCCAGAACTCTGTCTCCGAGATTCGATTTGGCACTAGTGCACAGAGACCGAGTTTTCCACATCAGGAATAGAAGAGGCTAGCTGGGGCTGCCAGACATTGACGATGACTTATGTGGCATGTATTCTGTTTCTCTTGGAAAGCGCTGTTCTCATCTAGACCCTGGTTCTCCAGTGGTCCGTGAACCAGCAGCAGCAGCTGGGAACTTGTGAGGAATGCAGAGCCTCAGGCCCCACCCCAGACGGACTGAGTCAGAATTGACATTTTTATGAAATCCCCAGGTGATTCATACGCACATTAAAGTTTGAGAAGCACTGGTCTAGGTCTTTTTAAAGGGATGGTTGGTTTCATTTAATTTCTATTTTAATAGAGTGACTCCTCCCTTATCATCCCAGTGGAGCTTTCCAGAACAGAGGTAGTATCCAGTGCTCTGAGCAGCTAGGAAAGGTGCACACCGTCTATGGGGTTATGCAAGGGAGGCCCTCGGGCCCTCTCCCAAGCCTGTTTTAAACCTACCTCCTTTTTTTTTTTTTTTTAACATCTTTATTGGAGTATAATTGCTTTACAGTGTTGTGTTAGTTTCTGCTGTATAAGGAAGTGAATCAGCTATACAGATACGTATATCCCTGTATCCCCTCCCTCTTGTGTCTCCCTCCCACCCTCTCTATCCCACCACTCTAGGTGGTCACAAAGCACCGAGCTGATCTCCCTGTGCTATGCAGCTGCTTCCCACTAGCTATCTATTTTACATTTGGTAGTGTATATATGTCCATGCCACTCTCTCACTTCATCCCAGCTTACTCTCTTCCCCCTCCCCATGTTCTCAAGTCCATTCTCTATGTCTGCGTCTTTATTCCTGTCCTAGGTAAATCAGAACCTTTTTTTTTTTTTTTTTTAGATTCCATATATATGTGTTAGCATATGGTATTTGTTTTTCTCTTTCTGACTTACTTCACTCTGTATGACAGACTCTAGGTCCATCCACTTCACTACAAATTACTCAATTTCATTTCTTTTTATGGCTAATATTCCATTGTGTATATGTGCCACATCTTTATCCATTCATCTGTTGATGGACACTTAGGTTGCTTCCGTGTCCTGCCTACTGTAAATAGTGCTGCAATGAACATTGTGGTACATGACTCTTTTTGAATTATGGTTTTCTCTGGATATATGCCCAGTAGTGGGATTGCTGGGTCATATGGTAGTTCTATTTTTAGTTCTTTAAGGAAGCTCCATACTGTTCTCCATAGTGGCTGTATCAATTTACATTCCCACCAACAGTGCTAGAGGGTTCCCTTTCCTCCACACCCTCTCCAGCATTTATTGTTTGTAGATTTTTTGGTGATGGCCATTCTGACCTGTGTGAGGTGATACCTCATTGGAGTTTTGATTTGCATTTCTCTAATGATTAGTGACGTTGAGCATCTTTTCATGTGTTTGTTGGCAATCTGTATATCTTTGGAGAAATGTCTGTTTAGATCTTCTGCCCATTTTTGGATTGGGTTGTTTGTTTTTTTGATACTGAGCTGCATGGGCTGCTTGTATATTTTGGAGATTAATCCTTTGTCCATTGCTTCGTTTGCAAATATTTTCTCCCATTCTGAAGGTTGTCTTTTCGTCTTGTTTATGCTTTCCTTTGCTGTGCAAAAGCTTTGAAGTTTCATTAGGTCCCATTTGTTTATTTTTGTTTTTATTTCCATTTCTCTAGGAGGTGGGTCAAAAAGGATCTTGCTGTGATTTATGTCATAGAGTGTTCTGCCTATGTTTTCGTCTCAGAGTTTTATGCTGTCTGGACTTACATTTCGGTCTTTAATCCATTTTGAGTTTATTTTTGTGTATGGTGTTAGGGAGTGTTCTAATTTCATTCTTCTACATGTAGCTGTCCAGTTTTCCCAGCACCGCTTATTGAAGAGGCTGTCTTTTCTCCCTTGTATATTCTTGCCTCCTTTATCAAAGATAAGGTGACCATATGTGCGTAGTTTTATCTCTGGGCTTTCTATCCTGTTCCATTGATCTGTATTTTTGTTTTAGTGCCAGTACCATACTGTCTCGATTACTGTAGCTTTATAGTATAGTCTGAAGTCTGGGAGCCTGATTCCTCCAGCTCCGTTTTTCTTTGTTAAGATTGTTTTGGCTATTTGGGGTCTTTTGTGTTTCCATACAAATTGTGCAATTTTTTGTTCTAGTTCTGTGAAAAATGCCATTGGTAGTTTGATAGGGATTTCACTGAATCTGTAGATTGCTTTGGGTAGTATAGTCATTTTCACAGTGTTGATTCTTCCAATCCAAGAACACGGTATATCTCTCCATCTGTTTGTATCATCTTTAATTTCTTTCATCAGTGTCTTATAGTTTTCTGCATACAGGTCTTTTGTCTCCTTAGGTAGGTTTATTCCTAGGTATTTTATTCTTTTTGTTGCAGTGGTAAATGGGAGTGTTTCCTTAATTTCTCTTTCAGAGTGTACAGGAATGCAAGAGATTTCTGTGCATTAATTTTGTATCCTGGTACTTTACCAAATTCTTTGATTAACTCTAGTAGTTTTCTGGTGGCATCTTTAGGATTCTCTATGTATAGTATCATGTCCTCTGCAGTGACAGTTTTACTTCTTCTTTTCTGATTTGGATTCCTTTTATTTCTTTTTCTTCTCTGTTTGCTGTGGCTAAAACTTCCAAAACTATGTTGAATAATAGTGGTGAGAGTGGGCAACCTTGTCTCGTTCCTGATCTTAGAGGAAATGGTTTCAGTTTTTCACCATTGAGAATGATGTTGGCTGTGGGTTTGTCGTATATGGCCTTTATTATGTTGAGGTAGGTTCCCTCTGTGCCTACTTTCTGGAGAGTTTTTATCATAAGTGGGTATTGAATTTTGTCAGAAGCTTTTTCTGCATCTATTGAGATTATCATATGGTTTTTATCCTTCAGTTTGTTAATATGGTGTATCACATTGCCTGATTTGCGTATATTGAAGAATCCTTGCATTCCTGGGATAAACCCTACTTGATCATGGTGTATGATCCTTTTAATGTGCTGTTGGATTTTGTTTGGTAGTATTTTGTTGAAGATTTTTGCATCTATGTTCATCAGAGATATTGGCCTGTAGTTTTCTTTTTTGTGTGACATCTTTGTCTGGTTTTGGTGTCAGGGTGATGGTGGCCTCGTAGAGTGAGTTGGAGAGTGTTCCTCCCTCTGCTATATTCTGGAAGAGTTTGAGAAGGATAGGTGTTAGCTCTTCTCTAAATATTTGATAAAATTCGCCTGTGAATCCATCTGGTCCTGGGCTTTTGTTTGTTGGAAGATTTTTAATCACAGTTTCAATTTCAGTGCTTGTGATCGGTCTCTTTATATTTTCTATTTCTTCCTGGTTCAGTCTCAGAAGGTTGTGCTTTTCTAAGAATTTGTCCATTTCTTCCAGGTTGTCCATTTTATTGGCATAGAGTTGCTTGTAGTAGTCGCTCATGATCCTTTGTATTTCTGCAGTGTCAGTTGTTACTTCTCCTTTTTCATTTCTAATTCTGTTGATTGAGTCTTCTCCCTTTTTTTCTTGATGAGTCTGGCTAATGGTTTATCCATTTTGTTTGTCTTCTCAAAGAACCAACTTTTAGTTTTATTGATCTTTGCTATTGTTTGCTTCATTTCTTTTTCATTTATTTCTCATCTAATCTTTATGATTTCTTTCCTTCTGCTAACTTTGGGTTTATTGGTTCTTCCTTCTCTAATTGCTCTAGGTGTGAGGTTAGGTTGTTTATTTGAGATTTTTCTTGTTTCTTGTGGTAGGATTGTATTGCTATAAACTTCCCTCTTAGAGCTGCTTTTGCTGCATCCCATAGGTTTTGGGTCGTCGTGTTTTCATTGTGATTTGTTTCTAGGCATTTTCTGATTTCCTCTTTGATTTCTTCAGTGATCTCTTGGTTATTTAGTAGTGTATTGTTTAGCCTCCATGTGTTTGTATTTTTTACAGATTTTTTCCTGTAATTGATATCTAGTCTCATAGCGTTGTGGTCGGAAAAGATACTTGATACGATTTCAGTTTTCTTAAATTTACCAAGGCTTGATTTGTGACCCAAGATATGATCTATCCTGGAGAATGTTCCGTGAGCACTTGAGAAGAAAGTGTATTCTGTTGTTTTTGGATGGAATGTCCTATAAATATCAATTAAGTCCATCTTGTTTAATGTGTCATTTAAAGCTTGTGTTTCCTTATGTATTTTCATTTTGGATGATCTGTCCATTGGTGAAAGTGGGGTGTTAACGTCCCCTACTATTATTGTGTTACTGTCGATTTCCCCTTTTATAGCTGTTAGCATTTGCCTTATGTATTGAGGTGCTCCTATGTTGGGCGCATAAATGTTTACAATTGTTATATCTTCTACTTGGATTGATCCCTTGATCATTATGTAGTGTCCTTCTTTGTCTCTTATAATAGTCTTTATTTTAAAGTCTGTTTTGTCTGATATGAGAATTGCTACTCCAGCTTTCTTTTGATTTCCATTTGCATGGAATATCTTTTTCCATCCCCTCACTTTCAGTCTGTATGTGTCCCTAGGTCTGAAGTGGGTCTCTTGTAGACAACATATGTACGGGTCTTGTTTTTGTATCCATTCAGCCGGTCTGTGTCTTTTGGTTGGAACATTTAATCCATTTACATTTAAGGTAATTATTGATATGTATGTTCCCATTACCATTTTCTTAATTGTCTTGGGTTTGTTTTTGTAGATCTTTTCCTTCTCTTGTGTTTCCTGCCTAGCAAAGTTCCTTTAGCATTTGTTGTAAAGCTGGTTTGGTGGTGTTGAATTCTCTTAACTTTTGCTGATCTGTAAAGATTTTAATTTCTCAATCGAATCTGAATGAGATCCTTGCTCGGTAGAGGAATCTTGGTTGTAGGTTTTTCCCTTTCATCACTTTAAATATGTCCTGCCACTCCCTTCTGGCTTGCAGAGTTTCTGCTGAAAAATCAGCTGTTAACCTTATGGGGATTCCCTTGTATGTTATCTGTTGCTTTTCCCTTGCTGCTTTTAATACTTTTTCTTTGTATTTAATTTTTGATAGTTTGATTAATATGTGTCTCAGTGTGTTTCTGTTTGGGTTTATCCTGTATGGTACTCTCTGTGCTTCCTGGACTTGATTGACTATTTCCTTTCCCATGTTAGGGAAGTTTTTGACTATAATCTCTTCAAATATTTTTTCAGACCCTTTCTTTTTCTCTTCTTCTTCTGGGACCCCTATAATTCGAAGGTTGGTGCGATTAATGTTGTCCCAGAGGGCTCTGAGACTGTCTTCAATTCTTTTCATTCTTTTTTCTTTATTCTGCTCCCTGTCAGTTATTTCGACCATTTTATCTTCCAGCTCACTCATCCGTTCTTCTGCCTCAGTTATTCTGTTATTGATTCCTTCTAGAGTATTTTTAATTTCAGTAATTGTGTTGTTCATCACTGTTTGTTTGCTCTTTAGTTCTTCTAGATCCTTGTTAAATGTTTCTAGTATTTGCTTCATTCTGTTTCCGAGATTTTGGATCATCTTTACTCTCATTACTCTGTAAACCTACCTCCTTTTTGACGCACAGTTCTGATAGTATCGATTATCTGATAGTCAAGGTCCTAACATATTAAAACAACAAATTGGAAGAAGGCAAGGGAAGTCCCAGTGGCAGTACCAGAGGTCCACTTGGGAGTAGGAGACCAGAAGACAGGATTACAGGCTGGGGCTGTTCGCTGGAGAGGCAGCTCCTCCCCTGCGGAGGTTGTTGAGGAACATAGGGATTCACTGCAGATTCCAGCATTGACCTTCAGTATGATTTGTCTGAGCCTCTAGGAAGGGACTAGCTGACGTTGTGATGAATATACCTACCACAGCCATCGCGTGGGGAAGGTAGTATTGTCACCAGTGCCGTAGCACGTGTCAGGGCCAAGACCGGAGACAAACGCTTGTTTGGAGAATGCACTTTGGGGAGTGTCTCCTCTACTCGTTGTGCTGGGTCCCTGGCACACTGTCCCCTGGTGGTGGCAGCTCTCAGCGTGAGAACGTGGGGTTCCTAGGTGGCCTGCCTTTGGGTGGCCCAGACCCACCGGCCCATCTGGCTTGGGATCTCTGTTTACTGGCTGTGTGACCTTGGGCACTTAACCTGCTTCCTCTGTACAATGGTGATAATAAAACTACTTACTCTCTAGGGGACTTGCTGAGACTCAGTTTAGGACAGAACCCGATACACTATCCTAAGTGTCTTTTAGCCTCAAAATGACGAAGTCAAGGAAAGGATGTAGTGTTGGCAGCTCACCAAGAGACACCGCCTTCTAGTAAAAGAGTAATACTGGTGACCCAGACGGCAATGTCCTATGTCACAGTGTCAGTACCGCCGTCTGGGTCACTGGGTACGTGTCGGTGTGTTGTTTACTACTTTTATTTCTTTTATGCTTTTCCCCAGAGATTGTTTTCCCCTTATATGATGAAAAATATCTGCTTACACGTTAAACCCACTTCGGTTTGAATAACGCATTAAGGCAAAAGCGTGCCTCTGGGTGTGAGTAGCTTGCACATTGAGTGTTCAGCAGGCAAATGAAAAACGTGAGTCGTGCAGTACCTGTCACCTTTGGCTTCTGACATTTGGTGGCAGACTTCCTACAGAGAGGAGGAATTGCTGAGTGGAAATCCTCTCAGATCCAGACAGTGAAAGGATCCTTCCAAAGAAGCCGCTTGATTCTTAGCACTGACTGGGACGAGTGATTATTTGAATATTTTTCCTCCTCCTGTTCTCTCAGCCTGCTAGGCCTCCATGGGGGCCAAATTCATCCCGAATTTACCACTTCTGTGCAGAGTGAGGCTCTGTGCTCACCGGATGGGCTTACCCCTAAGGATGAGAACCATTTCTGGTACCTTCTGAAATGCACAGCAAATAGAAGACAGAGAGTGTGTAGACCAATAGAATACTTGCGGGGCATCTCTCTGCCCGTGTAGAGAGCTTGGGTTTGCTCTCTCTGGTGTATTTAAGATTAAATACATTCAAGATGTACAACTTCTTCTTCTTCTTTTCTTTTTTTTCTGGCTCTTCTTCCAGCCATGAGCAGGAAAAGCTACTGTGCCTTGTGACTTACCTGTCGGGCTTGGAGTTCTGTTTTCTTGGCAAAGATCTTGAAGACTGTTTCCAAGTAGGTGTTTCTTCCTTGGCAGGAGATTTGGGCTCTTGGGTGGTCAGCCCTGTCCTTGTCTGCAGGGGAGCTGAGTTGGGGGTTTGGGAGAGAGTGGGCAGAGTGGCTAATGTGAGTGCTCTGTCCTCTCTCAAGTAGTTTTGAATGGAGCGGCGCCATTGGCTGAATTTTGAACGTAGGAAATTCATATAAAGCACACTTTGATATGACTTTTAGAAAGATAATAGAACTGAAATTTGGCGAAGGTGGTGAGATAGTTGTACAGAATATGCGACCAGCAAGGGTTTCAGAAGCAAAGTCAGAAAAATCTGGTAAAAAATCTTGGGTGACAAGGAGAAAAGAATGCAACGCTCAAGCCTCCATGGTTCCCTGCTGCGCAGGTGCCCCGAGACGTTGCATCACACCGTCTGGCAGGCCCAGAACTCCAGGAAGTGGAGGCCAAGGTTGGCTCACATGTGCAGGCCTCCTGGGCTACGGTTTCAGGCCTGGCAGCCCTGGGCAGCCTCCTCCACCTGACATTTCCAACCCAGGTAGGGGCAAAGCTCCCAGGTTCAGCCATTCGCAAATAGGTCACGGATGAGAGAGGTTTGGGAGTGGAAACAGTTATAAGGCAGAATTAATGCTTTTCCACGTGGCCCCTATGGTTATCACAGTTTAAAATTGTTCAAGGTTCCAAAAAAAAAAAGTTGTACATCTTGAATGTATTTAATCTTAAAATAAAAAATTGTCTAAAGGTAATCATTGTTTTTGTATATTTTCTTTCTTTCAAAACAATTTTCATTTTTTCTCAAAGTTCTTTAAGGCTCAGTATTTTTTTCTTAATTATTAACAAAAAAAATTTTTTTTAATTTTTATTTTTTGGGCTATGCCTCATAGCTTGCGGGATCTAAGTTCCCCCGACCAGGGATCGAACCCTTGCCCCTTGCAGTGGAAGCACAGAGTCCTAACCACTGGTCCACCAGGGAAGTCCAGGAAGTCTCCTGTTGGTTCGTCTCTGCTCCTTTTTCCTCTTGTTTTGGTCCCAGTTAGAAATTTTCCTGAAATGTCTGGTGACATTTCATCATCTGTCTCTATATAAGAGCAAGGCACTAGCATGCTTATAATGGAAGCTCGTGTATGTGTGTCTTGAGGGGGTGGTTTTGGGGGCAGTCGACTGGTGGCCTTCGCTGTAAGTGATCAGCCCCGGTGCTTTGCTGGGGGGAGTTCCCCAAGTGTCCGTGTCTGTGCTCTTTTCTCCTGGGCTTGACAGTTTCTCCCATGAATGCCCTGGGTTCCCTGCCGGGTGGGGTGGTTGAGCCTGGAAGTCTGACGGCCTGTGTCGAGGCTGAGCTGTGAGCTTCCTCTGGTCTGTGAAGTCTGCTGTGGCTGGTTCAGAAGCTGGAAAGCTTCTAGTATTCGGTGGACTTCTCCTTTGCAATCCTCTCCTGTGAGACTAGACCTTACTGTTCTGGAGGGAGCAGAGAGAGCTTGGGTGTCAAGCTGCCATTTTTAAGCTGGAAGTCACACGTTTTCAAAATGCCTCACTTAATGTGTGGGGTAAGGCTGTGTGTCTGTGACGACACCGGTTTTCTAGGAGACAGATCACAGCGATCTTCTGGGAGCTCCTTCCGACCGGGCTGCCCTGAGTGACACGTGATTAACACACGTTGGGGATCGTCTTCAGAGGGACTTTGTGACATGCCTCGAACCGTGGGCTCACTAGCGTAGGAGCCTTGATTGTGATGGGAAGAAGGAAGCCGTGTGGGCTTTGGAACCCAAGGCCTGGGTTCAAATCCTCCACCATTTTGTGGTTGGATGCCTTCAACTCCCTCGTCTGAAAGGCGAGACCTTCCTAACCGGGTTGTTATAAAAACAAAAAGAGGGAATGTATGCGAAGTGTCTGCTGGTGGCTGCTCTGTAAACGGGAGCTATTATTAACCGTAACGTCCTTACTGGACTAAGAAATGGCACCCGCGTCTCGCATTTAGGTGACACCTCATTCTCAGTAGTGCTTATTCACACACACACTCGGAAGAACTCGAAACGGACTTGGCTTGGATTGTGCTGCTCAACTGCAGGGGTCACGTCCCTCCCTCCCTGTTATTTCGTCTTCTTGCCTCTCGCCTGCAATCTTCCCCAACACATTGATGCCCCACTTCCTGCCTCAGAACTCACTCTTCCCCCCTTTTGCCGGGGGTGGACCCCCTCCCTTGGAGCCCCCAACTCAGGCCCTGCCTCCCTGTGGAGGCCTTTCTGCCTTCCCAGCCCCAGGAGCTCCATCTCCTCGGAAACCCCTCCTTCCTCTGTGGTGATACTGAGCCCCATTCATCTGTCTTGGTGGCCTTGCCCGCCAGGGGCCACCCTGAGGGGCATGGCCTCTCTCCGTAGAGTCTGGTCATTTCTCCTCAATTGACCAAGAAAACAAGGCTTGGGGAGAGGTAGGGTTTTACCTGAATTTACAGGTGGCACAATGGGAGAGTCACCAGTGGGTTTGCAGGAATTTTACCATTTAAGTCACAACATTCAGTCTGGTACTTTGTGCGTTCTCCCCCTCCCTTAAGAAATAGCTGAGGTCAAAAAACAAAACAAAACAAAACCAAAAAACAGCTGAGATCAGGTGGAAGTATGCAGGTAACCGTAAGTTTTAAGTTGTCAGTGATACATAATGACCAGAATGTTATTCCTCAGTTGCAGTTTGTTTATTTCACTGGCATTGCATCTTCGTCCTTTCCCTGCCCTGTCCTTGACGGCTTATCGGAGCCAGTGTTCCCCATTCCCTAACTGAAGGCTCTACAAGCGGGCCCAGCCAGGAGTCTGGTGGGTCTGGAAAGTGACGGGGATGCCACAGAAAGATGGTGCGAGCATACTCCATCCCCTCTGGATGGAAACCCTTCCGAGGGCTGGGCCTCTCCCAGCTGGACAGACGCAGCCGCGCAATCTGTTTCCTGCAGGCCCGAGGGAATGCTTCCTCCTTGTGGTTAGTGACTTCAAAAGCTGCCCCAGTCAGACCAAGTTCAACTGTTTCTCCAATTTTGGGGACGTTGGGGCAGCCTGTCGCGCTTTGAGGAGAAGCCTCCTTCTTACCCCTCTTCTGTCTGGTTCCCTCTTCATCATTAAACCGAAACTGCTTTCTTGCAGCTGGATGAATGCTGCAGTCCCTCCTCGGGCCTCGTCCTCTGTGACCTCCGCCTCCTCGGGCTCCCACGCGTGCAGCCGACCAGGCCCCGGTGTCAGAACCCACCCTCCCCGGTCAGGCCTCTGCTCGTGCTGCCCCCTCCCTCCCTCTCCATGCTTCTCCCCTCCGCCTCTGAAGTCCTGCTGCCCGGATCAAGTTCCCGTTTCTGTTTGAATGAAGCCCTTCCGATCCCCTCCAGCAGATGGAATCTGTCCTCCTCTGACCCCCAGGGGCGCTCCTGGCCTGCCCTATATTTCTGCCCTCACCGCACCTAGGATTACGGTCCTCTGGGTCCTTGTTTTATGCCGGGTCAGCTTATCAGCGCGGGCTGTGCTTGACTGGGGACTCAGCACCTCCCACGGTGTCTCGCATAGAATAGGCATAGCATTCAATAAATGTCATAGTTTTGAAATATCTGTTGAAATAAAAAGAAATGCTTTTTTTTTTTTTTTTCCAGGAGTCAAAATGCATGGCTTTCATCCACTTTCAACACATAAAAGATGTTTTCAACACAGAAAGGCCTTTCACTGGTCTCACTTAATAGTCAGCTCTTGGAATGCTGTGGACTAGAATGAAAGATGAGGATGAGCACCTCTGAAATCAGCTGTTTTGAATTAAATACAGCAGCGTGAGGGTGGAATCAGGTGAAGTGAGAGGATGCGATTTAACCAGAGGAGGATTAACATGCTGGGTGCCTCGGAGCTCTGAGGGCCTGTCTTCCCACACATGAGATGGGAGGGGACGGACAGGGCTGGGCTGGCCCCCCCCACCACACCCCGACCAGCCTGTTACCCCCTTACCTGGACTTAGGTCAGAACGACTTAGCCCTCCTGCGGCTTCGCAGAATTGCAAGGAAGTTTCTAGGGTTTTTTTTTTCTTATTTCTTTTGGGTTTTTTTGGGGGGATGGCGGGGTCAGGGTTTTTTCCCTCAGCTGTTCTTCCTGGTGATTTTCGGAGATCAGCTTCATCAGTAAGGATGCTGAGGCCAGGGAGCGAGGAGGCCCCAGGCCCTCGCTGCTCCGTGGACGTGTGTTCGCACTTGGTGTGGACTGTGTGTCCGTGTCCCGTGCTCTTAGTTTCCCTGCCTGCTCCGCCTTGAGCACGGGGGCTTGGATGCTCTGCGTCTAGTAGCCAGCTTTGCAGAGTCTGCCTGTTTAGCTGTCCATGTGAGAACAGACTAACGACACTAAATATGATGGGAACTTCCTGGCCGTCCAGTGGTTAGGACTCGGTGCTTTCACTGCTGAGGGTGCGGGTTCAATCCCTCATCTGGGAACTAAGATCCCGCAAGCCGCACGGTGCAGCCAAAAAGTAAATGAATGAATGAATGAATGAATAAAGAAACAAAATCAAATCAAATCACTAAATATGAAGCCAACCTACTCAGGCCTTTCAAGACATGCTCAACTGACCTCTGTCTCAGTGAGGCCAGGCAGCCCTAGTCTGACTGTGAAAGTGGTGGAGGTGACTCTCCCCTGCCCGAGGCAGGCTGCTTCCTAAACTTCACCAACAGGTGAGCGGGGCTTCTTGTCTCCATTCTGGCTGGGGACGAGCCAAGGCCTTGGCGTTGGTCAGCTGATAGAACTGACCCTGGAAGATTCTGGGGCCTCCAGGTTGGCCGACTTGCCACGGATCGTGTCAACAGCGCTGCTGCTGACTTTGTCTGCTCCCATGTGGTCCCTCCCGTCAGGCCTGTCCCCTGTGGGCGGGTGGGCGCCGGGCGCTGGCAGTTCGCGCGGGAGCTGAGTGGCCCCCTTAGGGCCAGCCGTTCCCGCGGTGCCGTCTAGAGGGTCACCTGGGGCCGTTTCAGGAGTGCGGTCCAGTGTGGGTCAGTGTTTGCATCAGCGACCCCGGGTCTGACGTTTTAACTGAGGGCATTTTTTTTTTTTTTTCCTCGATCCCACACCCCCTGCATTGGAAGCTCGGCGTCTTAACCACTGGACCACCAGGGAAATCCTTAACTGAGTGCCGAGATCGGCTCCGCTCAGTACAGGGCTGATGCTGGAACCAAGAGGATTTCAGTTGTTACCGAGGAGGAGGGCTCATTACCAGGGAACTGATGAAAAAAAAAATACAGTATCTGGATTCCTCAAGGCTATGGCAAAGCTAAAGCAGCTTGTAAGCAGGCAAATGGACAGAAGTCTCGCCCACAGCGTTTTGGTTTCTGTTTTGGGGGTGGTGACGGGGCTTCCACTGCAGGGCTGGCTTTGGTTTGCCTCGATGGGTTTTACTTCCTTCAGGTCTCAGATGTCCCCTTCCCACCCCTTATAAACTAGCACCCCCTCTTGGCCCCTCACCCCCCCCCCCCCCCCCGGACCTTTACTTCTGCAGTGACTTATTGTCACGTGAGCCACTATTTATAAAAGCTGCCCCCTCCCCCCTGTGTGAACTGTGGTGCCTTAATGAAGGTACGCGTTGGCCCTTAGAACTGCGACGGCTTTTAATCACAAGAATGTCCTCTTATTTATCCATGGATTGTGAAAACACTTGTACCTTTTCTTTGTTGAAGAAATCCAGTAACGTCGGGCTTTCTAGATTCAAAGTAGGTCAGATGGCTAGCGATTGAAAATGGATCGGCCTCCAGCGTGTCTTTGGAAATGGGGAGCTAAAGTCTTTGAGGCTGTGTTTTTGTTTATCCCCTTATCGTTCAAGTGACCGGGCGGAGGCTGCGTTTGCAGTGGCTGCTGACCAGGGGTTAAGGGCAGAGCTGCAGGGAAACTTAAGTTAAGGCTTCCCTCCCTCCACCTGAGCTGCGAGGGAGGCGGGCTTATGATTAACTCAGCGCTGTCTTAAATGCAATTTCTGGGGGCTGAAAACATTAACTTTTAAAAATGATTTAAAATTACCAATTGACCATATCCGGGGCCGAACCTGCATGATTCAGCTCCTTTTAAAAATATCTTTTCTCAACAGATTGCTTCCTTAACATTTTAATTTGTTGATCATAAAGGAAGCTTGCCAAATATTAGCCGTTCTTTTCCATTTCCTACAGCTTCAAGCTTTCCTTATTTGGCATATTTCAGTGGAACTGTAAGGTCACTCCCTATTTTTCTTCCCAAATAACTATATTTATTACTGTCAAGTATTGGCGGGTTTGATCCAGCTGTCATCAGAATGTTTGGAAATACTGTTTTTTGCCAGAATGCTGATTTAATGATCTAATACTGACATGGCTTGTTTTCTCTGCTGACTTGATAACTTGTTCAATAAGCTGCCCTCTTTTTTTTTTTTCTTGCCATAAGCTTTATGGGGCAAGTGTCTTTTTTATATTTTATTTTTCTTTTGGCTTGTGGGATGTTAGTTCCCTGACCAGGGATCAAACCCGTGCCCCCTGCAGTGGAAGCGCGGAGTCCTAACCACTGGACCACCAGGGAATTCCCAGGGGGCAGTGTCTTAAAGACAGTCATAGAAAGGTTTTTTTTTTTTCTTCCTTCTTCTTCTTCCCCCACTCCCTCCCTTTCCTTCCTCCTCTTTCTTTTTTTGGAGAAGACCTAGATGGTAACAAAACTCTCCTTGAAGAAGCTGGCATTGCTGCTGCCTGGTATTTTGGAGAGTACTTAAGACAATTTTTCCTAGTGAAACCTTTCAAATATACACCAGAGCAGAGGCAGCTCTAGTGAACCCCCATGTACCATCACCAGCTTTACCAGTTAACGGCTCACGGCCTGTCTGATTTCATCCCTACCTCCACCTGTTTCTAGAATTTTGAAAAGGCTATATCGTATTATTTTATCCGTAAACATTTCAGTATGTATCTCTAGAAGATGATGCGTCTGTCTTTTTTTTAAAACACCGTAATACCATGAGCACACCTAAAAGATAACGCTGTGAAGGGGGCGTTTCACCCGAGTGGCACAGAAGTGAGACAGTCCGTGGTGTCTCGGGGGAGAGGTGGCCTGGCCCAGACTCTGCCCTCACCTGCTCCAGGGCCTGGGGCTGGTTACAGCTCTTTCTCGAGACTTAGTTGCTTCATCCAGAAAACCAGATGCACTAGTTCTGTCTGTCTGTCTCTGAAAATCTTCCTTTTTAAAAAAAATATTTCACACATATGTATATTTTTTTAGTTTATTTCTTATTGTGTATAGTTGACTTGTCTCTGAAAATCTTGAGTCTCTGAACGTGTGAGGTGCTGCCTTGCTCCAGAATCGGTCCCTCAGCCCCATGGAAGGAGGGGGCGGGCAGGCGCTTTACTGTGTCTGGTCCTGCCTCCTTCCTGCCAGCTGTGGGAGTTTGAATGTTTGACTCCAGCTGCTTCCATCTGGTAGTTGGACGTGTGCTCCCAGTCATCTCTTTTATCCTGGCAGTGTTTCACGGGCCACGGATTCTCCTTTGTTGCCCGCGCTGATCATCTGAAACTCTGCGTAATAGTTGCTTCTCGAAGTGGAGGTTGTTTTCCATATTGAGTGGTTAGCGGTTAAGGGTCAGGAACAGGTGTCACATTTGCAACCCATTTTCACCCCAATCTTTTGGAACTGAAATGTTTTAGTTATTTGAATTGAACAAACTGTCTGGCGCTGCCGCAGATGCTGGGGCTACAAAGCTCGTTTGGTGCTGGCTGGACCTCCGGGAGCCCCGTCTGCGGGGAGAGGACAGGTGCCCAGTGCCTTAACTGCTACGGGGGGAGGCCTCACCAGGTGTAGGGCTTGGGTGCAGGGCTGGGGCGGGGTGGGCAGCAGGTCCCGATTTGGCGGTAACGGTGCTGCTGGGCCTTGAAGCACGAGTGGGATTTCTGTACATCCGGGCTGTTGGGCGGTGGTGGGTAGTCATGTGTCTGACACCCGTAATCCCACTACCAGGCTTAGAATCACCGTTAACGATGTGATTCGTTTCGTTTGGGTATTTCTGCATGGACACCTGGATTTCTGCTATCCACTCACGCAGTCAGCAGCTCAAGAAACACGCCTTGAGCATCTGGCTACATGACAGACTCTCTTCTTGGTTCTGGGGTGGTAGGGAGAGGTCAAGGTGATTCCTGCCCTTAAGGAGCTTACACTCTGGTAGGTTTACATAGTAAATCGTACCATATGGTAGATGCCATTTGTATTCTGTTTAGTTCACTTTACAGATTACACTAGGCCGGCCACGGATTATTCGCCTGCCCTTCCAGCCTGCTGTTGCCCTTCAGTTTGACAGAGAACAGCTGTCTGTGAAATGTGACCCTGACAGGCCAGCCCGCTCCCCGCTCCCATCCCCCAACCCAGGCTCAGAAGGTGTTCAGGGAAGGCTTTCAGCTGGTGGGCTCAGGACCTGCCCCCTTTCCCTTTAAGTTGCCTGTAAAAGGGTGGGGTTTTCCTCTTTTTCAGTAATTATACTGACTCTGTATGCATCGAGGAACATATTTAAAATCCGGGTATAATTTGCAACCCAAGCATGCCCTTAAATCATTTCATTACCAGGGTTGGTATGGGGGCAAGTGTTGTCTTGGTTTTCTTACAGTTTACAGTTTATGCGCTCGAAAATGTCACATCTGAAGTTTAATGCCCAGAAAGGGTAAGACCCTTTATTGTTCAGTGTACCTGGAAAACGTGGCTCCAAATTCAAGTACATACCCAAACGGAAGAGCAGAATGAAGCCTTTTGTACCCATTACGCAGCTTCGATAATTTTTCACTTATGGCCAACTTTGTTTTAGCTGGACTTTGTCCTTCTCTACCCAACTTAATTTTGAAACAAATCCCAGGCCCCATATTCTTACTTCATCCATAAATATTCCAGTGTGTATCTTTAAAAGATAAGGACTTTAAACCACGGTACCATTATCATATCTCCCCCGCAAATGGCAAAAAATCGGTAATATCAACTATCCAGTCCGTACTCAAATTTCTGTTTTCTCATAAATGTCATTTTAAAAAATCTGTTTGAATCAGAATCCAAGTAAGATCCCTATATTGTGATTGGTTCGTACATCCTTTAGTCTTGTAAATCTCTTAATCAGCCAGTTCCCAACCCACCACCCCCTTGTAATCTATTTCTGAATCTGAAGATCAGATTTGGATTTTTTGTTTGTTTTTCATTTGTTTGGCTAGGTTCCTTCCTAGGTGATGGTATGTGTTTCCCTCAGGAGGTCAGGGGAACGCTATTTATGTGTAATACAGGGTTTTTTTCCTTTCTAATGTTTTAAATTACAGAATACACAAAAAATGTACCATCTTAACTATTTTTAAGTGTACAGTTCAGTGGCATTAAGTACATTCATATTGTGTAACCATCCGCAGCTTCCATTCACAACACTCTTCTCATCTTGCAAAACAGAAACTGTACCCATTACACACTAAGTCCCCATCTCCCCCCTCCTCCCAGCCCCTGGCACCCACCATTCTACTTTGTGTATCTGTGACGTTGACTACCATAGGGACCTCATAGAAGTGGAATATTGCAGTATTTGTCTTTTTGTGACTCACTTATTTCACTCAGCATACTGTCCTCAAGGCTCATCCATGTTGTAGCAGGTGCCAGAATGTCCTTCCTTTTTAAGGCTGCGTAATATTCCACTGTATGGGTGGACCACATTTTGTTTATCCTTTCATGCATGGGTGGACACTTGGGTTGCTTCCATGTTGTAGCTATTGTGAATAACGCTACTGTGAACAAGGGTGTACAAATAACTCTTTGAGACCCTGGTTTCAATTCTTTTGAATATATCTACACCTAGGAGTGGATTTGCTGAATCATATAGTATTCTATTTTTAACAACTTGACGAACCGCCACGCTGTTTTCCACAGTGGCTGCACCATTTTACGTTCCCATCAACAGGGCACCAGGTTTCTTTCTTTCTTTTTTAAAAAATTTATTTATTTAATTTATTTATTTTTGGCTGCGTTGGGTCTTCGTTGCTGTGCACGGGCTTTCTCCAGTTGCGGTGAGCAGGGGCTACTCTTTGTTGCAGTGTGTGGGCTTCTCACTGCGGTGGCTTCTCTTGTCGCAGAGCACAGGTTCTATGCGCATGGGCTTCAGTAGTTGTGGCTCGTGGGCTCTAGAGCACAGGCTCAGTAGTTGTGGCACATGGGCTTAGTTGCTCTGCGGCATGTGGGATCTTCCCGGACCAGGGCTTGAACCCGTGTCCCTTGCATTGGCAGGCAGATTCTTAACCACTGTGCCACCAGGGAAGCCCGGGCACCAGGTTTCCGATTCTCCACATCCTCGCCAACACATATTTTCTGTTTCTTTTTTTTTTTATATTCCTACTCTTTTTAAAATTTTATTTATTTAATTTATTTGGCTGCGTTGGGTCTTTGTTGCTGCACGCGGGCTTACTCTAGTTGCAGCGAGCGGGAGCTACTCTTCGTTGTGGTGTGCGGGCTTCTCATTGTGGTGGCTTCTCTTGTTGTGGAGCATGGGCTCTAGGCGTGCGGGCTTCAGTAGTTGTGGCACACAGGCTCAGTAGTTGTGGCACACAGGCTCAGTAGTTATGGTGCACGGGCTTAGTTGCTCCACGGCATGTGGGATCTTCCCAGGCCAGGACTCGAACCCGTGTCCCCTGCATTGGCAGGCGGATTCTTAACCACTGTGCTGCAGGGAAGCCCTATTTTCTGGTTTTTTGATAGAAGCCATCCTAATGGGTATGAGGTAGTATTTCATTGTAGTTTGGATTTGCATTTCCGTAATGACGGCACTTATTTTTAATAACTTATTTAAACTTTATATTTCATCTGGGGGCGCTTCAAGGTGGGGCATATATTTAGTGAGCCACCTTAATTATTTCTTTAAAAAATAAATGGGGGAAATGCTATTTCCCCAACAGTATTCACAATACATATCATCTGCTTGAAATGTTTTGTAGAATCACCAAAATTGGCCCAATCCTCTCAGTTAACCACAAAGAAACTGAGACTCACAGGGGCTGGGTCTTTGTCCATGGCTTCAACCGTGGGAGAGGGAAGATGAGGTTTGGCCCCAAGTTCCCGGGTCCAACGTCCAAATCTCCTGCTGGCTCTGGCCTCCTTGTCCTTTCTCCCCACTTCTAGGCCCGGCTGTGGTCCTTCAGTGGGGAGGGCCAGGTGCACAAAGCCCTATTTGTTTGGCTACACATGCCCACCAGCAGTTGCTCTTATTATAGAGCAGTTATTCTTATTTGTCAAGAAACTCAGAACAACTGTTTTTATTCTTCACAGTGAATGCTTATGCACATGACCTTTTGAGAACATATTTCTGGATGCTGCAGAGGCACTGATGTTCATGCAGATTAGCTAAGTTAAATCTTTCTTTCAGCTGAAAATTGCCTCTGTCCCTTTAAGAATTCCACTTTGCAGAGTTACTGTGTTTCCTTCTCCTGTTGTTAAACGTTTATTAGTAGCCCCGTATAAATTAGGTTATTACTTTCAGATGACAGTAGGACCCCTTGGTAGAGCGCGGTGTTAAAGTCTGATGTTAGTTAAACCTTACTTATGCGGTGTTAAAGTCTGATGTTAGTTAAACCTTACCCTGCTTATCGCGGTGGGGGACAGACAGTGCTGGTGCCCGATGCACGTGGGCAGGACGGGGTGGAAGGGTGGTCTGACAGTCCAACTGCAAGTAGCCATGTAGCATGTCCCTCTGGGGGCAGCGCATCCATTTACATGTTTCTGTGTAGTCTCTGAACACAGATATTTATGAAGGTGGGAGGTATATACCTACACCTACATGTATGATGGCCGTGATGGAAAATTCATTCATCCAGTAGTTACATTAATCTTTATTGTTTGGTTAGTAAGGACCAGCACAATGCTAGGTATCTGGGATTAGCACTGAGAAAATGACAGCACCTGCCCTCATGGGACTGACATTTTGGTGGTTTCAAGGGAAAGCAGCACTTGTTTTTAAGGGACCTTGGCAAAGCAGACGACCTTGAAATCTACCAAAGGCAGCAGTAGTTGGCATGCTTATTTTACAGTATCCAGACAAAAGAATCATATCAGACCCTCTATTGCAGACATGAACATTTATTTTAAGGACTCAAGTTAAACTAGAGGAGATAAATGAGCAGGCATAGCTGTTTGCTGATCATTCATGGCTGATACGATGAGCAACTCATTAAATTGTTGGTAACAAATGGAGTCATGAGAATTTCAACCCTGAGACACTCTGAACAACACAAACCATAAAACATTGAGTTAAAGGTGATTCTCCTTTGTCCTCGAAGCATCTGATTGATTTCAAAGCTTATAAAGAAGGCACCACTGAGGCCTTTGGGAAAAGTGCCATGTAAGAAAGTTCAGAAAGTTTCATAAAAGTTAATTTGAAGTTTCAGTGTGATTTGATTTTCCATGGGGATAATTAATATGCCG
Organism: Balaenoptera acutorostrata; assembly: GCF_949987535.1. Classification (NCBI taxonomy): domain Eukaryota; kingdom Metazoa; phylum Chordata; class Mammalia; order Artiodactyla; family Balaenopteridae; genus Balaenoptera; species Balaenoptera acutorostrata. The sequence continues at coordinate 8,073,331 of NC_080078.1, forward strand.
TGTATCACTACAAGCGTTTTACTTTCTGTCTTCTTGCGTATGCTGAATTTTCCAAAGTGGAGAAGCGTCAAGCAGCAGTGGATGAAATGACGGTGGTTCCTTGCACAGATGTGTGTGATGAAGCCAGCTCAGCTGGCAGCGTCCCAGTCGTTCAGGGGGCTCTTCGGATGCTCAGTTTTAGCGGCAGATTATTTATTAAGTCTGGCCTCCAAGTGGCGAGTCTCACAGCCAGAGCCTCACAGAAGCCCTCCTTGTCCTGGGGTGCCGGCAGCCACCAGGATGAGGTCACGCCCAGAGTGTCAAGCGTGTGGCTGTCACAGACCTGAGGCTCTACTGCAGGGGAGAAAGGGGGAGGCGGGTGTTGAGGACGGGCGTGTGGACACTAGCGAAATTCTCTGTGCGTCCTCCCCTGACACCTGGGCTGGGGGGCGCCTCGCAGGAACCAGTGAGTGTGTCAGCTGGCCAACACTTCACCTGCCGGGGTTTTTTTCCTCTGGACCTTCATCTCTGGGTGTCCCCAGAAGCTCAGACTTCAGATAATTTGCTCTCGTTTTAAGCCAACTTCTTTGTAGAATCGCTCACTTGTAGCTTTAACTGTCACCTCGATGTCCAGGTGTCAGAAGTCCACTCCTTCCCTACTTGGTCCCTGGGTGGCCCACCCTCCCTTCAGTCGATTGGGACCCGTCTCATCCGTTCCCGTCCCCCTCTGCAGAGCCGGCTTCTGAGGTCTTCCCGCGGGCCGCCGAGCCCTGGCCTTCTTGTGGCCCGGCACCTCCTCTGGCCGGCAGAGGGTCTTGAACTTGCCCCCTCCGGTCCCTGAGGCTCTCCCAGTTGCAGGCAGTGTCGGGGTGTTGGGAGGCGCTCCCCCCCTCAGTCTGTCTTGCACTGGGGACGTGCGAGCTGTCTGCACTCCTGGCGTGTGGACCGCCGACCGGACACACAGCACCGTGACCCTCAACAACCGCAGGCTGGGCCGCCCTCAGGGAGCCCCTCACTGCCCGGGGCGCCGGCTGTTTGCGGGAAGAGCTCACCATGGAGAACTTGGTCTGAGCTAACTGTGCAGGAAACACCATGAGCAGCAAAGATCTCAGCGCAGACAGATAACAAGTGCTTTCTCCCGGCATCTACGGGAGAAAGGTCCCTGTGCAGACGAGGATGCTGGGCTGATCTGAAAGGGCGCTAGGGAGGGGGCAAAGCGTTAGTGGGAGCTGGAGAGTAAAGGGCCTTGAGTGCCGGGAACAGTGCTTTAGGCCTGACCCGCCGGGAGGTGGTTGGGCTGCAGGGACACGTCAGGGAGCCTCCCCAGCTTCGGAGATGAACAGGCAGAGGGCCTGTGACGGTGGCAGGAGTCAGAGGAACCCCACCCAGGTCGTGGTAACTTGTTTGGAGGCAGGGAGGGAGGACACCTGGATGAACCCAGAGGTGCACTTGGGCACGAAGGGTTTTGGTCAGAAACCCAGATGGTGGGAGCTATGTGGGGAGGACACACTGCCTTTCAGACATCCTGAGTAAAGAGAACTGCTTGAGAGGCAAGGGTGGGTCTGTCTTGTCTCTGCCCGATTCCCAGTGCCTGGGACACAGTAGGTGCTTAATAAACCTGTGGATCAAACACACGAGGTTGAGCGGAGTCAGAACTGGCCGCAGGTCCTCCCTCCACCTGAGCGTTTGTTGACTCCTTGGAAGTGAATGAGTTTCCCACGGGATAGGATTAAAGGGAAGAGGGGCCAAGAGCTGAGTGCTGGTGTGGGGAGCCTGCAGTTACGGGTGCAGTGGAGGTGGGAGGGTGCAAGGTCAGCCGAGGTCAGGAGGCTCCCGGGAGATGGTGGTGACGTGGCTACAGGAAGCCTTGTGTCCTCACCATGGAGAAGGCGGACGAGTGAATGGGCCGGGGAGAGGGTAGAGGAAGGGCTTGGCTTTCCAGCGCCTACCCCCGGCCGCCTCTGCTGAACCCAAACACTGTTGCCGACACCCGCTCTTGTCCTGCTCCCCCCAGAACCTCATTTCCCACTTCTCTTCCGGGACGCTGCCTCATGGGCTGCAGTGCACCGTCCACCCGCCACGTGCACCCACCAGCCTCACGCCTCCGCCTCCCAGAGCCAGGAGCACCGCCACCTGTAGCCCCGACGAGGTCACGTCGGCCGGAGCAGCTGCTTGGTCCCGATGTCTTCTTGTTTTACAGCCGGGACCGTGTTGTCTGCTCACCTCCCGGCCCACAGTGGGGTGTCCCAGGAAGCAGAGAGGAAGTCAGAGCTCCGTCTTCACTGCCCTTCGTAAAACTCTTGTCTAGAAATTAATGGACGAGAGGATCTAGGGAACCTTGTCCAATGATACCTTGAAGAAATCTCGAAAATATGAACTTAAAGGGAAACATCATAGCTATCTCATTGAAACTGTGGGACGGTAAATTCCTTAACCTTAAGTGGCAGAGCTGGTTTAACAAGATGTTTCTCTTTGTGGTGGAGTTTTCATTTCTCCCCTTTTAAAGTTGTTCAGATAAAGCTGTGAGGGTGGTATAGAGCTTTGCTTTTTTCAGTTGCTAACTAGTAATTTTAGGATAGATGCTTATGAAGTCTGTAAATAATAATTCAAAAACCCTTGCCTAGTGCCATGCTCATACCAGGTTTTTTTTTTAACTTTTTATTTTATATTGGAGTATAGCCGATTAACGATGTTAGTTTCAGGTGCACAGCAAAGGGACTCGGCCATACATATACATGTATCCATTCTCCCCCAAACTCACCTCCCATCCTGGCTCTCATATCAGTTTTTTGTTTTTTTTTAATTTATTTTATTTATTTATTTATTTTTGGCTGTGTTGGGTCTTCATTGCTGCACGCGGGCTTTCTCTAGTTGCGGCGAGTGGGGGCTACTCTTCGTTGCAGTGTGCGGGCTTCTCATTGCAGTGGCTTCTCATTGTGGAGCACGGGCTCTAGGCGCGTGGGCTTCAGTAGTTGCGGCACGCAGGCTCAGTAGTTGTGGCTCACGGGCTCTAGAGCACAGGCTCAGTAGTTGTGGCACACGAGCTTAGTTGCTCCGTGGCATGTGGGATCTTCCCGGACCAGGGATCGAACCCGTGTCCCCTGCATTGGCAGGCGGATTCTCAACCACTGCACCACAGGGGAAGCCCTCTCATATCAGTTTTAATAAATATTTACGTAGCTGGACTCACCTGTCTGCCACGGAGGGGCCGAGCGGGTCCCCAGGGTGTGGAAGTGACTCAGAGTGGGTGGACGCCGGTGTTCTCTCTGACGTCTGCTGCTCGGGAAGAGAAGGTTGGTTTTAGTCTGTGATCATAGCACCCAAGGTGGGGGAGGTTGTGAAGTTAATCCTCCTGCAGTTTCATCAGCAGAGCATAGGCCTCGGCTCCATTTAATTCGGTCCCATTATGAGGACTAAGAGGGGATGGTTTCAGTTACATGATGGCTTTTAAAACTAAAAGCCTTTAAACAAAACAAAACAAAATACCCGTCAGAGTGGCAGGATTTTTAAGTCTGAAGCTATGGAGGGTTCGCAGTGTGATCTCTGTGTCCTGTCGGTGGGCGTGCGAGCCAGAACAGCCGCTTCGGAGAGGGATTTTGAAGGTGCATAGGCACAGGGGAGTCGACTCCCTCCGAGGCGAAATGTGCTCTTAGAGGTGCTCTCGGGCGTGTGTTCCGGGAGACGTGTACAAGAACAGGAGTGAACACCCGGAGAGAACATAGAGGTCGTTGGGGGAGAGTGGTGTTGCCCAGGGGAGTTGTAGAAGGCAGGCTTCACGTGCGGGTGGACCTCACAGGCACAGCAGAGAGCGGAAGGGGCCAGCCGGAGGGCGCACACAGCGTAATCCTCTTCCTACGGAGTTAAATACGTGAAGCCATACCTCGTGTTGTTCATGCCCCCATGAAGAGCTAGTGGACATAGAAAGATTTTTTGGGAGAAAGATAAATGCCAGATTCTGGAGATGTGATTATTTGAGGGGGAAGGAAGGGAGAAAATGGGACTGAAGAGGGCATAATGGGAGGGCCAACTATAATATCTTATCCCTTTAAAAGCAGCAAATATGGCAGAATGTTGAAATTTGATGACGCTGGGTATAGGTACGTAGGAATTTATGCTTTTCTGTACGGTTGAAATGTATTATTATTATTAAAAAAAATAATGTATACTAGCTGTCTGAACATATGTGAACAGGCTTTAGTAATCTATTGTATTTATAGCCTAAAGTTCTCAAAATCGGGGCATCTTATGTGGGACCCTTTTATGTCTCTCTTCTTCCTGTTCTCTTAGAGAATTCTAAAATTATGGTGGCTTTAATTTTATTTGTTGAAGAACTTTTACGGTCTCTTGTTTTAAATATCGGAAGGTTGGCGAAACTTTTTAGGTCTCTGTACATTTTAAGAAGACAGTTTTAAGGTGTATATTCTCCTTTGGATTATGCCTTTTGATAGAAAAATAGGTCCTTGCCTCTCTGTGTAATCACGATGAATTTTCTAGAAAAACAAGGAAAGGAGAACTGAAGGGAAGAGACCCATGATGCCCACATCTCCTTACGTATAGCCCTTAGGATACTCGGGATCCTTGGCAAAAGTAAACTATAACTTATACCTAATATTATCCAGGCCGCGGGTCGGGGATGGTTTCACATTGTCGCTGGAACAAGAGATGCATGCTTCTCAGAACAAGATTTCTGGCTTAATTGAATTAGCATCCTTGCAGTCAGGGTGGGAGTGAGATGGTACATTCCTGTCGTGCCAGTTGTGGGGGATGATATTAAAGCCGGCCATTGATGGAATAATATCCTTTACTCTCTTGCTGTCTTGCTCTCAGGAAACAGGAGCTTAATGTGCCCCATTCAATTAATCCTGACAGCATCCTTGAAAAGGTGAATAGAAGGCAGGTAGTATTATCTCCCTTTTACTCAAAAAGGGGCTGAAACACGACAAGCCTGAGCTCCCCGGGAGCCTCCACCCTCCTCTCCGAGCTCTGGCCAGGGTCATGGTCAACGCAGCTCACGGGGGAGGAGGGAAGCACTCGGGATGTGTCGCCGCCGAGCCCGGCCCTGCTGGGGAGTCTCAGGATCACGATCACCTTTGATCCTGAGAACAGTCCTGTGCGGCCGTCGGTGGGGTCATCCTGGCTTCTCCTCGGGACGTCCAAGTCCCTGGCCCGACTCCTCAGGCCGGTCAGCGGCAGGCTTGGCTCTGCCCCGCCAGGCCCTAGGTTCCCGCCTGGTCACCAGGCCTTGTGTCCAGCCCCGGGGTGGGGGGGGGGGAGGGGGAGCGGTGGGGATCCATCAGGATCTGTCCTCTGGGAAAACAAAGCTTCAACATGCTTGAAGCAAAGTCGGCGACTCCATGGTGGTGGCTGTCACGTGGTTAAGACCCCTGATCACAGCTTCACTTGAAAGTAACTTGGGATTGTGGAGCAGAGGGGGTCCAGGGCATCCCACCTCCCACTTCTCGACCCCGGGCAGGGCTGCCAACCCCCAAGCGTGGCATCTGCTGATAGACTTTATTCTGTTACTTAAACCATTTGCCGGGGCCAGATCAGTCTCGAACGATTCTGGTTAGAAGTTGTGGGGAGGGTCAAGAAAAGGAAACAAGGCTGACGGGGGCCTGTGGTCTTCGCCGCTGTGTCTCCGTGTCCTGACCCGTCCTTCGAGCCAGGCTGATTTACAGGTGAGGAAGAGGCAGTCAGGATGATGAACTCGCCCAGGGCCACGTGTTATTCAGCGGCAGAGCTGGGGTCCAGACCCAGACCTCTTGGATTCCAGAGCTCACCGTCTCTCGGGTACGATAAACCTGCGGCCATGCCTTTGGCCAGCTGATTTTTTTTTTTTTTTTTTTTAAATATTGCTAATCATTCATGAGAAATGAGGATGAAGGCTTCGATTTCAGCCACTTAGAATTGGACAGGTATTGTTCTTATTATAAGCAGGGCTCTTTATTAACCGAAAACACTTGGCTCTTAGATGTGGTGTTTAATTGCTGTTGAATATATTTTTGTCACACTGCCCTGTGATAAGCCAGAGAACGGTTTGTGCCAGACACAGAAGGAAAGTGAAGGGGGGATAACAGCCCTTCTGCTTGTCCAGCTCCCCGTTGGAGCCCGCGGTCTTGTGTTTGCTGTGTTGGGTCTAGTTTCTGTTTACCGCACCTGGTCTGGAGGCTGATCAGGACCTGTGATGGGGGAGACCCTCCCCGGGGAGCTCAGGTGCATCTCCCTCCCTTCCTGAGCCAGTGCTCATCTCCTCCTGGCCTTTAATGCTTGGTTGTGTAGGCCTTCTAATGTTACAGCACTGATAGAGGAAAATCAGCTACTGAACTTGGCCTTGGTTTTTGTTTGTTTGTTTGTTTGTTTGTTTTGCAAAGTGGAAGTGACTTTGTGATTTGAAAAAGTAAGAAATGCTAGTAAAAATTAAGAAACTATGGAAACATATGACGAAGGAAATAAAAAACACCACTAATCTTACTCCTGTTAACATTTTGGTATACATTCTTCCAGACGTTTCCCTTGCTGTGGGTTTACAAAACTAGGTGAGTGGAATAAACACTTTGGATACTGTTTGGTAACAATCTCTCCCCAGCCTAGAGTTCACTATGCTACTAAGAATATCTTTCAATGTTAGTTTAGAAAAGTTAACATGTTCTTTGTTGAACTTACACATTACATAGTATTCCACTGATTTCCCATGTTTCATTAAATTGTTCTTCTCTTTTTCAACTTTGTACTACCTTAGACTACACTGGGATGAACATCTTTGTGCATCTATGCATATTTTTGCTTTTTTAATTATAGTACTTTTAATGTTTGATTATTTCCTTAGGTTAAATTTCTAAAAGCAGAAGTGCTGAGTGAATGGTGTGTGTATATTTTTAAGACTTTGGGTACATGTTACCCAAACTTCCCAGAACAGTTGGACCAATTTATAGCAGCAGTTGCACTAAATTCCTTTTAATACTTTTTTCTGAGTAACATCTCATGGTTCCCCCTCCGCAAAAAAAAAAAAAAAAAAAAGATATAAAGAGAAGTCTCCTACCTGCCCTGCACTGCCCATTCCTCCACCCCATCGCTGATTTCTTTGTGTATCTTCCTGAGTTTCTTCATACACAGAAACAAATATGAATACATGTTGTTTTCCCCTTATATACCCATAGTCTGGCGTGCTGTACGTACTCTTCTGCATCTTGCTTTTTACTTTTTAAAAATTATCAGCGTTCCTTAGGCTTTCCAAATCAGTACATGAAAGCTGAAAATTCTATTTCTATTTCTATTTCTCTCTCTCTCTCTCAGAGCTCCGTGATATTCCCTGATACGGATGGCCAAACCCGATGTACCAGGTTTCCCATGGATAGATATTTGCTTTGCTTCTAGTCTGTGCTCTCACAGCAACGCTGCCTTGAAGGGCCCTGTGTGTACACCGTCTGACACTGGTACACATGTACCTGCAAGGAGAGTTGTGGGGTCCCTGCACACGAGCATCTGTGATGTGATCGGTGCTGCCACCTTCCCCTCATATGTCCCTTTAGACTCCCCCCAGAGCAGCTCCGCTCTCCGCTGCCCCGCCACGGAGTCCACATTGGGCTCTGGTTCTTTCATGATCCCTCTAGCCGTGCATCGGTTACTGTGAGGACCCTCCCCTCTGTACCCCAATGTGAGAGCCCTCCTCCCCTCCCCACTGAAATAATGCCACTTCCTTTTACGGGCAGGCACTGGCTCTCCTTGTGCCACCAGGAAAGCAATGAGTTCTTTTAGAGCCTGACCTCACAAGGAGCCAGCCGTGGACTGTGGCGTGGCAAACTGGGGTTTGGGGTAAACGGTCCGACGACGCAGAGCTTGAGGAACCGAAATGATCACAGCTGAGACTGTGACAAAATGCAGGCAGGGCCCAGGGAGGGCAAGTGGTGGCCATGTCCCTGTTGGACGTAGCCCCACTGGTAGCAAGAGTCAGCAGTCAAACTCCAGCCAGGATTTGGGTGGCCCAGACAAGCCCACCTTCACGCAGTTTTGATCAAAACAGTGCAGATTCCAAACCACAAAAGCAAACCGATACTTTTAAACACCATGTGGCTTTAAAAAATTTTATGAACGAAGAGAAGAAAGATGAAATAACGACTTACAAGCTTTTAAGTAGAAGAAACCCTTTTCTTCAAAATACTGTTAGGGTCAGAAGCCTGTTTGCATTGTGATAAGGGGGTACTTGCCCTATCCGTTCTTTGTAAATGATACAAACCTACATGCTTGAGTATCTGGGATCGTTGGATTTCAGGGCCTTTTCAAACTCCCCTGGGAGATGGTGTCCCGGGGGCTGACTTGTGCAGTGGAGCTGAGTCCAGGAGGAGTTCAGGGGCGTCCGTGGGAACGCAGGGCACCACCTGGTAGCTTAGGGTGACTGTGACTCTCTCCCTGCCCCTCCCCGTGTCCCTTTCTGATGGCTTTAAGGTATAAATATTTGTAAATCATCTACCCTGTGCAAGAGTGGTCTCCTCTAAAAAACACTTTGAAATTAGGATGGATCCCTCCCTCCCTTCTCCCTATTTTATTTCTAGGTTGGAGCCATTTAGTATAATGTAACTTTCTGCTTTATTCTTCTAGATAAACACATTCTGACCATTGGTATTTCAAAGTTTCTTTCTCAGGGACATTTAGCCCCTTCCTGGATGAGGCTGGTCATATTGGATGAGGCTGGTCGTATTGGATGAGGCTGGTCGTATTGGATGAGGCTGGTCGTATTGGATGAGGCTGGTTGTATTGGACGAGGCTGGTCTTGCATGGCTTCAGTGGTGTTCAGTGTTTTTCTTGGGCTTGCTGCCTCCCACTCTGAAGGCCCAGCCAGCTAGCAGTCTCCTCAGGCAGTGGACCCCACAGTCGGCTCGCCTGGCCCACCCGAGGGCTGGTCGGCTTTCTTCTGAGACCCAGCGTGGTTCTCTTCTCCCATAGCCTAGCCCTGCCAGGAGATGACGTGGTCTCGCCAGGTGCTTGGCGGGCCGCCTGCAGGGCCCCTGGTGGAGTTGCAGATGTAGCACTGATTTGCCCGTAGGGTCTGCTCCCGCCCAGAGGCAGCACAGCGGCTCCATGGACGGCATCCTGGTGGGTGATCTATGGTCACCAAGCACACGTGGGTTCGCGTTGGGGGGGACTGTAGGATCATGCTCTGATCTTCCCCCACCTGTGGACACTGGTGATGGGTGGGGACAAATAGGAGTCAACTGGGACAGAAGGGAAAGGTGACTTTGCTGGCGGGGGTGGGGGTGGGGGTGGAGAAAGGGGTGTGCTTGTGGATACAGCGCACACCTGGTCCGGAACGGTCGGAGCACCTATAGGGAGAGGCTTGCTTGAAAGACAACAGCTAAAGGCGCACAAGACTCAAAGCATATACAGAAGGCATTATGTAATGTGCTCCATTGAAAGGAACATCGTGAACCAACTTAGGAAAAGGATCTTTTAAAATGGCTTTCCTAAAAATACTCCTAGGAATGGGTCAGAGGGTTTGGAGAGCTTGCCTTCAGAAAGCCCTGATCCGGCATGGAGATGGTTGATGGAATCCGGTTGTGAAATGTTCAGAAGCCCGTATTCCTTAGGAACGGCCGCATTAGGGATGACTGTGTAGAGTGTCAGGGGGAGGGTGTGCAGGCGTGGGCTTTGGGGGGCCTTTCCTCCTTATCACACATCCCCCAGACCCCTCTCACTGGCCTTGTAAAGAAACAGATGGCGGGCGCCCCAGGAATAGCTCCGAACTCACGTTGGCTCCTGGCTGTATAAAGAGAAAGGACGGGGACCATAAAAATTTGAAATGTCCCAGGAAAGGCCATTATTTCCTCAATGAAATATCGATGGAAGGGGAGCATTTAAAACGACAAAAATTACGAACCCAGATTCAAGTCGAACCAGATACTGCGCTTTAACCTTTTTGAGAATTGTTAATTTAAAAGCAAATAGAATGAAATATAGACTATAAAAGCAAATTAAATCATTTTTATGCTTCCTGGGCTTTTGGCGTCATGTGGTTGGAAGAGCTAACAGAGAGAAGAGCGGGTTTTGGACGGAGGACGGTGGGGCTCACGTGAGATCAAGCACAGGCTGTGATCCTTGAGGAACAGAAGGAAGAAGCCGGCCAGCAAGGGCCCAGGGTGGAGAGCCCCACAGATCCAGAGAGGCCTCCAGAACGGAATCCTCTGTTAGGAGCATTTTCTCGAGCAAAAAATGCCCGTCCCGTGTCCGACCAGAGGGAGCAGATGTTTAAGAAAGGTGTCTTTGTCTGATTGATTTGGGGGGAGGCCCCCAGCAGTTGATCTTTTATGTGGAGGTGGGGGAAGCTGGGGCCGGGTTACACGTATCTACCTGCAGGAATAAATAATTCTTTTGACACATCACGAGGGGGAAAAAAAAAAAAAAGCAGCTTCAGATTTATCTGAAAAGGAAGTGGGAAGTTAAAGTTGCTGGAGATCTCATTACTGTCTGTCTCGCTCACCGTAATTAAAAAATGCCTGAATGATCTTAATAACACATGATTCAGCTGACAAGCACTAATTGCCCCGTATCAGGCCAAGAGAAGATGAATGTTGTCAAGAAAACCGCAAGTCAGACAAGCTGATTCTCTCTTAGTCTGACACCGTGTTCCATGTACAGACCAGTTTTTACTGGAGCCTTTCCAGTATCAAAAGAAGCTCTTTACCTTCCCATTAATTTTCATCGCTGGCAGGCCCGAGTTGTTTGTGACGCACTGTACTCATTACTCCTGCTTGCCAGCTCGAGAGCCCGGGTCTGCACGCAAAATGGAAATGTGTTTCTTGCTCTTATTTTGGTCCTTTTTAAGGAAAGAAATCCGTTCCTATTCAATCCGAATGCCCCGGTGGGCTTGTCACTGCATTACATGGCATCTGGGAATTGATTTTCTGACGCCGCCGATTTGTCAAGAGTTCCGCATGCTTTTTCAGTGATTTGACAGAACCTGTTGGACCACGGCATCCTGTGATGGGGTCCTCTGCCGGCCAAGAAAGGGGAACCAGGGCCTTGTCGCTTGGGCATCCAGAAACCGCCTTGCAGGGGGTGAATTTTGAGGAAGGAGGGGAGACTAATGATACTGGCTCATCCCTGCGCTTCTGTAGGACGGCTGAGTCATCCTGTCATACCAGAGCCTAGTCACAATCTGAACCTAGTGAAGCTCAGTTCCTTAGAAAAGGCCGAGCGCCTCTACACCAGGGCAGTGCGCTGGGGAGAAGGGCCCACAGCGGTAACAGCGCCCTGGCCGTCCCTGGCCACCCACCGCGTCCTCTCACACCCGCAGGCCTTGGTCCCCTGGCGCCAGGCCCTGTGCTGGGGGGAGGTTCCCTGTAACGGGGAGGGAGATGGGTCCATGACCTGCCCTCACCCGGCTGGGCGAACCTCTGCAGGAAAACGCTGCAGCACGGCACACCGGGTCCAGATCAGGCCAGCATCTGCCGTGACTGCCCTGTCCCTGCCCTCCCGAGAGGCAGGCCAGTGCGGGATGGAAGGGTTGGCCTCGAAGGCTGGCAGTGCTGGGCTCTGGCTGTGGGGCCTAGGGCCGGGCCTTCAGCATCTCTGAGCCCGGGTCCTCGTCTGAGAAAGGGCCTCCTCGCAGGGCGGCGGTGAGGTCTGAACGAGGGGCCGCTCAGCGTAACGCTGCCCGAGCACAATGCCAGGCACGTGTGGGGCAAGGCAACGTATGTCTATTGCTGTCACCCTCCAGGGTTGGGGAATTAGTTGAGAGGGTTCACGTTGCCCGGCACCGCGCGTTGCACACGTTAGGAGCACAGTCAGTTGCTGAGACAGGAACTTACTTCCTACGGAAAGAGGCCGATAAGGCTGGCAAATAAATGAGCAGAACGCAGAAAGCCGTTCAGTCCGCTGACTTGGTGAAGTGGCAGTGACTGGTCCCCGAGTGTTCCCTGCTGGAGGGGCATGCCTGGTCCACAGGAGCGCCCGGAGCTGCCCCACGCCGAGCTTCAGGGTTAGCCTAGTTAGCAAAGATGTCTCTTACCAGAGACCTATTTTCCTGAAATTAAAATAAAGTGAAAATCTGTGATGATTATCAAATACCTTCAGTGTGACTTAGTTGTGGGGAAAAAAAATCATAAAGGAAACGGTGCGTGGAAATAAAGCCAGGGTGCGCTTTTTGCTCTCCATTCAGAACCTGTGTTTGGTGGCCTCTCTCTTTCTCTCGTTACCTTTTGACTTTGAGACTCAGGGCCTCGAGCAGTGTGCTGCCCACGACACCACGCAGCCCTTCATGCACGGGTTCAGGAGGACCCAGAAGAAGAATCTGTGTGGGGGGTCCCTGCTCTGAGCGGGGCTCCTTGGTCGGAATCTGGCTTTCCTGATAACCTGGTGGCCTCCAGAGTCACTGGAGGCCCGGACCCCCCGGTGGCAGTGGACAGGCTGATCCCTGCCTCCCCAGCTCTCAGGTTGTCCCGGGGTTTGAAAGTCAAGGATAAAGGCTTTGCAGACCTCAGAGTCCCCGTTGATTCAGCGTAATGCAAGTAACAGCACCTCTGCGTGGTGGTGTACCACCTTTGTCGCTTAATTTATGCGTGGCCCCGAGTCAGTGGAAACCACGACTAGAGAATCTAGATCAGCAGCTTATTCCAAACCTCAGCCTGGCTGGCTCAGTTTGTAAGTTCTAGGCTGTGAAAGGGACGGCTGTTCATTTAATCCTCATAGTTCCCCGATTTTTCATATGTGGGAGTGGTGCTCTTCACCCTGTTTTGTTTTGTTTTTAAGTCAAGTTATTTATATTATGGGGTGCGTCTGTCACATGGTCTGAATGCGGAATGTTGCCATCCTTTTCATCAGAATCCTGCCAGTAATTTCTGTGTACAATAGAGCTATTGAAAATTATATTGGGGTGAAACTAGCATAGTATAGAGATTGTTGGCTTGCGCGCGATTTTTATAATATGTACATACAGACAAAGTTGGCTTTAGTTCAGAAGGCTATTTCTATCTGTTGTTGTGCTTTTATTAGCTAATGTTCCAGAGCGGGCCAGATGCTGTTGGGAAATACGGGGGATTGGAGTACCTAGCTGTGGACCTTGAGATCTCCCGTCTCTTCTGTAGCATCGTCCCGGCGGCGTTCCAGAAATTTCCGATTCCGGAACTCCTTTCTCTTCTCCCATGTCTGGATCCATAATTGCTGCAGGCCTAGTTTGTAGATGGGGTGGGAAGGCAGTGTACCCCCATGGGGGCCGCCTCTGTTTCAGGAAGGTCATTGTTTAAGCCCCCCTGCAGGGTGGGTGTGCGTTAAACTCCCAGCTCCGGTGTCCCAGCCCACCCTGCGCGTTGGCTACGCACAGCACCTGGGAAAGCAGACTTCTCTCAGAGAGAACAGCTAACGGGCGGGGTTTTGAGACAAAACTACATGCGATTGTCAATTTCATGGATTACAGTTAATTCTGTTTGATGTCCTTTTTCCTCTCCCTTTTTGCCAAGTCCTGTGCATTATAGAATATCGACTTGAGCACAGAAGCGCTTAAAACTTGATTTGGCGCTTAAATGGATATTTATACAGTGACACCACAAATGTTGGATGAACAGGGGATCTGTTCTAATGAGACCTTCAGTGATCCGAAGCCGTTTCCCCGCTTGCCTTGTGGAATCCGGGGCTCCCCTTCTGCCTAGTTCTGGTGGTGCCGTAGCAGCCAGAACGCTCCCCGCCTCGTGTCCTCACTGGGTTTCAGGCTCTCTGAAGCCCGGGCCTCCTCCCCTCTCTCCGGGTGCGCTCTGCCGCTGTGCCTATTTCTGTGATTTGCATGTGGCGGAAATATTTGTTGAACCGAATTATTTTTACACACGGGCCTTTCATGTGGCCAGTGTTCTGAGGTCTGTTTCCTTTGGCCGGAGGCTGGGAGAAACCTTCCAGTTCACCGAGGAGTGATGATGGCTTCAGGTACAGGGGTGCCCTGCGCGGGGCTGGGTGCGCCCCGTCTCGCCAGGAGGATCTCCAGCCAGGAGAGGGGGTCCCCGCCGCAGTGGTGGGGAAGTCGAGGAGGCCTTCGGAGTGACGCTGCTCCAAAGAGCAGGTTCCAATCCTGCGGCCCAGAGGGGAGGAGGGGAGAGAGGAGGAATCAATCTGCCCAGAGGACCCCCGACCTCAGAGGCCCCTTGTCCGTAAAGGCCCAGCTCAGTGCTGTTGAGACTTCCTCTTCGTATCTCGTGACTTATTTAAGAAATACCCATGTTTTCCAAGGGTATGTTGCCTGGCTTTTTCTCACGAGGCTTTTGGCGTCACGGAGTAATCACCACAGCTCACACTTAGAGAACGTTTCCTCTGTGTTTGGGCTGTTCTCACGCCTCACACCTTCTAGCTCCGTCGGTCTTCACAAGCTTCGTCCACAGCGGAGGAAAGCGAGGCTGGGGACCAGTGCTCAGCTGGCCCCGGGGTCCCCTCGCCCCTCAGGAAGACATGCTGGGAGAGGCAGTTGAAGAGTTTCTGAGCCTCTCCCGTCTCCCAAATGACCCAGATGCCCACGCTGTCGTGAGCCTGCTGTGTGTTACCTTCCTGAATGCCAGTCCCAGCCTTGGGGACCCTGCAGGGACTTACCGTCCTTGAGATTCTGCAGCGCTTGGCGGTCAGGTGCCGGGCCTGGCTTTTGGAGGAGGCCCGCCCGGCCCCTCCTGCCCCTCTTTCCTCCCACTGGCCCTGGGTCACTTTCTCCTGTTGTGATGTGGAGACAGCTCAGGCGCGTTTTCTGGCCCTCCCAGGTCTAATGCTGCTCCGCGGTGACAAAGGAGCCCTCGGGGCTCGGCCACAGGCTTCCGCCACCCCACCCCAACTGCAGATCAGGGAAAGCAGTTGTGCCCAGGAACGTGTGTTCTTGCAAACGGGGTCAGTGGTGAACGCTACTGGGAGTCGCCTCTGGGCTGGTGAGTGCAGCTGGTGAAGCTTTCAAGGGGCTCTGCCGGTGGAAGTTTCTAGGAGGCACCCCTGGCCGGGCAGCAGAGGTGCTGCTGCCCTCCCTCCCTTCTTCGAGACGTGGACACAATCTCACCTCTCTTTTTAGCCAATCCCTCCTCCTCGTCCCCTCTCTTTCTGAATCGTGTGTGCGCGAAGCGGGTAAGAGCCATCCTGGACACCAGGATCGGTGTCAGGACCACCCTCGTGAACCCAAGGCCGAGATGTCTCCTGACCTGGATGAGGGCCTCCAGGAGGAGCCAGTGGGCAGGACAGAATCCACAACGGCCATGTTTACAAGCCAGTAAAACAAGCGTCCTCCTCTGGGACTTGTTCTCCTGTGGCATTCCTTGCTCTTAGGATCTGGGGATTGAACTGTGGCATTCCTTGCTCTTAGGATCTGGGGATTGAACTGTGGCATTCCTTGCTCTTAGTATCTGGGGATTGAAAAACCAAATCCTACCACTGTATCTGGTGCTGAAAATGACCTTTATTTTGCCTTGAAGCTTACAATTCTCAGGTGTCTTCTGGTGTATGTGCCCCCCAGCGATTATGGGGCCCTATGCATGCTCACCCCAGGAGAACACATCCAATGCCAAGACACTGACATGTGAAGTTGAATTTAGGGACTTAGAGGATAAAGCTCATTGAAGGTTAGGTTGATAAGGTCAGTAAACATTTTTCAGTGTTTTCCCTTGTACCTGGCACTGTGCTTGGTCTCTTTCAATTCCACTGGATAATAAATGAAATTCATATTTGTCTCTAGACTCACAGGCATCTGTATACTCATATTTACTTATAAATAAATGTATTGAACACATTGGTTTATTGTCCTTCTCCCTGTCTGTACTGTCAGCTTGACTATCTTGTTCACTGTGATCATTTCAGGTCCCAAGCTGCATGCATGCATGCATGTTTGAATGAATGAATGAGGCCCATTTTTCCCTTTTTCCCCGGGATCTGGCACATTAGGAGATGGTCATTAAAGTTTGCTGAGTTTAATCAGTCCTCACAAAACCCTACAAAGTTGCTGTCACTCTTATTTTGCAGATTAGAAAATTGATGCTCAGAGAGCAAGAATCTTTCCCCCAGGCTGGTTTGTGGAAGAGCCATCCCCTTTCCCCTGTCTGATGCCTTCTCCCCTGTACCACACAGACTTGTCTCCAGGTGCACATTAGCATTTGGGTGGTTTTTTTTTACCCCCCTTACTTTGGTTCTTCACTTTAAGCTCTAAAGGATTCATAAAATAGACTTGAGAGGAGTAAACCAGAATTTTCTTCTAAAACATCCAGTGCTTGTGAAGTGTTCAGGAAATAATTTCTTAGAAGAAGGAACCCTACAATTGCAAATACAATATTTTTACTGGATGCATGCAGGGCACTGAAACTCTCCGTTAATCCAAATGATTGGAGATGCTCTGTTTTCTGGAAATCCAAGCTTTCCCACCCCTGCTTCGCTTAGACAGGGTTCCAGGGTCTTTACAGCAGAGACACAGCTGCCCTGACAGTAGAACCATTCCTACTGGCACATGGTGGGGTGTCCCCAAGGATCTGGGGAGAGGAGAAGAAGCCAGTTGTAGGAACAGACTGGAAGAAGGAGAGTGCTAGGAAAAGCGTGGGGTCACGGATGGATGGGTTTTAGTATCAGGGAGGCCTAATGTGGGATAGGAGGCAGGTGAGTGTTCCGAGATCCAGAGTCTGTCTGCTCAGAGCAGGAACCCAACCCTGGCACATGGGGTAAGAGGGCCCTGGTTGGACAGAGCAGGGCGTCAGTTCCAGGGGAACCGAAATCCCAGCTGGTGACCAAAATGGGGACATGAGAGCTTAGGAGTCAGAGCAGCCCTGCAGGAGGGCTCCTCCCCTCCGCCTCTTCTCCGTCTTCCCCCTCCCCCGTCTTCCCCTGCCTTGGGTCAGGGCTGGCTGGACAACCAACCCGACCCTGGGCAGGGTCTGTCCTGGGCAGGAGTCAGGGCTGGAGGGTGCAAAGTGCCCGGCAGAGCCCTACGCTAGATTGATTCTTGGGATCAGAGTGAAACGCACCCCTTACGTTTTTTTTTTTTTTTTTTAAGGAATTCCTTTATTTTTATTATTTATTTATTTATTTTTGGCTGTGTTGGGTCTTCGTTTCCGCGCGAGGGCTTTCTCTAGTTGCGGCAAGCGGGGGCAACTCTTCATCGCGGTGCGCGGGCCTCTCACTATCGCGGCCTCTCTTGTTGCAGAGCACAGGCTCCAGACGCGCAGGCTCAGTAATTGTGGCTCACGGGCCCAGTTGCTCCGTGGCATGTGGGATCTTCCCAGACCAGGACTCGAACCCGTGTCCCCTGCATTGGCAGGCAGATTCTCAACCACTGCACCACCAGGGAAGCCCCACCCCTTACGTTTTTAAGCTGCTGCTTTTGTGGGTCAGCATGGAGCAAAATGGTGGATCTCTTTTATGAAACATTTATATAAAGGTTGCTTGGAAAAGTAGCAGCTCAATTCTATTTGTGCGTTTTTGCTCATTGCTTAGAACACAAATCTGTCTTCCTCCTTTCTGAATTGTAATTACCTGATTAAATTGTAATTTAATCGTTATTTACTTAATGAATTGGCAGGTTAACCTTGAACCTTTCCATGGCTGTGGTTTTTACCATCTACCCCTTCTCACTTTACACGCGAACATGAGAACTTTTTTATTCTGAAGTGTGGCTTGACATTGTTTAAGCTGTTGTTTGCTTCTTATTTTCGACTCTTCTTTTGTCACTTAAGTAGGATGTCTTAATTCTTATTTCGTGTTAGATTATTTAGCAGAATTTTTTTTTGCTTTTTTCCTCTTTTTTAATATGGTTTTGTGTTGCATTTTGAATACTTTCTTAAGGAGGCATGTTTTAGAATTACTATAGATCCTGTAATTCTCTTCTCAAAGACATTTAACTGTTAGATGTAAACACCAAAAACACTTTCTTCAATCATTTCATTTGGAACTGCAGTCCAGGGAGACTGTCTGGAATGTGCCCCAGAGTCTCGGACCGGATCTTCTTTTAATTAATTTATTTATTTTATTTATGGCTGTGTTGTGTCTTCGTTTCTGTGCAAGGGCTTTCTCTAGTTGCGGCAAGTGGGGGCCACTCCTCATCGCGGTGCGCGGGCCTCTCACTATCGCGGCCTCTCTTGTTGCGGAGCACAGGCTCCAGACGCACAGGCTCAGTAATTGTGGCTCACGGGCCCAGTTGCTCCGCGGCATGTGGGATCCTCCCAGACCAGGGCTCGAACCCGTGTCCCCTGCATTGGCAGGCGGATTCCCAACCACTGCGCCCCCAGGGAAGCCCCCGGATCTTCTTTGAGTGCAGAGTGGACGTTCAGACTCACTTCATGACCGGGGTGTACGTCTGACCTGCACTAGGTGCTGTGGGGAATCCAGAGATGAGCAGGACCAGCCCCCATCTTCTCGGAGCTGTGTCAGTGGCGTCAAGAAGACCCACTAATGACCGGAAAGCACAGGGAATGTGACACATGCTGCAAAGTGCAGGCGAGGGAGAAGTGGTTCTGACCAGTGGGAGAATAGAACAGGGTTCATGGAGATGGTGGCATTTGAATTCCATATTTGGGATTGTTGGGTTCCATGGTAATCTTGGGGCAATAGTCCTTTGTATTTAGTTCCCCCCTAAATTCGAAGAAGTGGTGGCATTTTGGTTTTTAAACCAGTTGGTGTGGGTGTTGGATTTCTGTACGGAGAGCGTCTGCTCATTTTTTTCCTGTCTCCTCCACTGCAGAGTGTCAGTAAATGTTGAATTATTTCGAAGGCTTTGTTGTGGTTGTCACTGTTAATGATCTGGGCTGTACCTTTTGTTTGGCACCCTGTAGACTGGAAGTCCCGGCTGGGTAGGGCAGTGCACATTTTAGCTTTTTGTTCCTACAAATTGACTTGTCAGAGGTGGGGGCCTCACTCAGGGCTCATTGAATGAGTCGGATCCCAGAGCATATTTTTTGAGTTTCAGTGGAGAGTTTGTCCCCGTTCTTTCTGTCGCTCTCCTTGCTCTGAGCTGGCCGCCGGCAAGCCGAGGGCCGTTGGACTCCTTAAGAAAGCTGCATCTAGAAGCAGATCGTTGGTCAGATTCTTTTAATTTTAGGGCTAGTGATGCTCCTTTTTCTCCCATTTGGTGAAGTGGTGTGATGCTTTAGCACATTTTAAATAGGATTACGCAAGCTGCTGTTAGCTGGCTTCTAGTGTGTTTTAATCTGGAGAGAAAATGTTACTTCCTTCATTTGCAAAACAGCGTGTTTCTGTCACCGTATCCCAGAGTATCTTCTGGTTGTCCCGTTTTTCAGAACTTATTGTGGGCTTCTGACTACCCTTATTTAGACGTCCAGGGCAGAAATTGCCACTTCAACAAGAAAATTTTGTAATGAGCCAGAGGAAATGGGCTGGTTATTACCATGTTATATATATGCAGCCTAAAAATCTATGTGGATTTTTCTTTCATGAGAATGTGACTGTTTAATTGAAAAAATGTTGTTGAAGTGTCCTTCTCCCTTCCCATCAGTCTGTTGTTAATGCTTATATATCCAAGCTAGAGTCAGTTAAAATTGGTGCCCCTTTGCCAGAATGCTTCTTTTCATTTTTGGTGCAGGATTTTGTGTTGCTAGATCTATTTTTGTTTAATTAGGCCCTGCAAGGAAATAAGGGAGAGCTGTATTTAAATTTTTAGACCATTGAAGAGCCTCAAACTATCCTAGATGAAAAGCTCAAAAAATTAACTTTACTATTTATTATATGAATAAAACCAAGAGGGAGAATAGTTCCAGAAACCCTTTCTCTTTTTCCTTGTTCAGACAGCTGGCTCAGATTAATAGCAGGCCAGAAAGCAGGCACATTTGCTACTTTTCCTTGTTCTGTTACTAGAAAATAACTCTCCAAGGAACAGACACTCTCCTTGTATTTGGGGGTCAGGTTGTAAACTTTATAACTCACTAATATAATAAAATGTTTGTTGATCACATTATCCAATTTTGCTCTCTAGTAGAAGAATCCTAGTCTCTCCTTTTATTGGGATTCCTTTTGCAGTTTTAATCCAGAAAACAAAACCAGGTGCATGTGACAGACTTGCCTCATCCATGGAAAGTTCTAAAAACACCAGTTCCAGGGCTGTGGAACCAGGCTGACTGGCTTCTGGCTCGAGAAAAGCTTGGAGGAAAGCACGTCTGGGGCCCAGCCGGAGAATGGTCCTCTCATCATTTGACCAGCGATACCCCATTTGGGCTGTGGGTTAGCCAAAGACTCTTCTGTAGAAAGATGGTCAGACCTAGTTGCATCAAACCAAGATGAGGGGCAGAAGGAAGGCAGGGAGACCTCCACCCACCGGAGCTCCAGTATTTTTCCCCTCCGTTGGATCCCCCAGAGTGGATTGGCTGTTGTGATGGAAAAGATTGTCAGCACTATGTAAATGAGACGGAAAGTGAAAGTGCATCTCGTGCAGATAATTTCTATGTAGATAATTTGCCATAAAAATTTATATCGCAGTCCTTAAAGCCTTCAGAGATGTAGTCTGTTCTAGGGAAAGGTGATTTATATGGTATTAAAACACGTTTTATGTCCCAGTCCTTTAGATTTAATGTTTATTGCCTATAAAAATGAAATCTTCTTGTGGATATTTAAAAGTTTGGGTACTGTGTGAAATGTATATTCAAGTTAGAATCTGAACCGCTTTGGGGCTGTAAATGAGCGGCATATTCTCTGCTCTGAAGTTGGCTCCGCCAACGTTGGGCCCACGTCTCCGCTTGGCACGCTTAGGAGATTGCACGGGCTCGGCGTGTCATCACCGCAGTCAGGTTGCCAGGTAGGAAGATGTCTTCTGTGGGAATGGTGTTGATGTCTTAAAAAAACTTAAATCCGCTAACAAGTCCAGAAGTATCCCCATTCCTCAGAAACTCGGGCAAGGTGTGACCAGAATGTCATGCCAGCCTGCAGAGGTACCTGAATTATGGCCCAGCTTTTAAAGAGCGGAAGTGCTCTGGCAATGCAGTATCAAGTGCGGAGCGGCTTTTGGACCTTTGCAGCCCCTCGGATTCCCAAGTCATGGCGTGCTTTAGCACCGGCCTTGCATAAAACTCCGAGAGAGTAAATCATACGGTGGGAGGCGCAGCTGCTGCAAAGGGGGAACCATGTGAGCATTTGGGGGGCTCCCAAAGGATGTCTTTTGCACAGACAGCCCTGGAGACGAGGAGCTGCTTTGATTGTGAGCCGAAGCATAGTCTCTGCAGCCCTAGCACGTGCTCCGCTGGCCTCTCGTCCCCTCCCCCGATGCTCTCTGTGCGTGGGCAGCGGCTGCTGCCTGAGCGCGGGGACGGTGGCCTCGCTGAGCCTTACGCCCCAGGCTGAGCCCTGGGCGGCTTTCCAGGCTCCTTAGAGGCTGGGCATTTTCGAAATTTTAGAAATGACGTGGGAAATGCTTTTCCTGGAGATTTGCAGGAAGAGGTGGAACTCATCCGCGAGGCCACCCCAGTATAGCCACGGTGGGACTCGCAAGGGCAGGGCCGTAGGAACACTGAGCCTGCCCTGGGGTGCTGGCCGCTCTTTGAGGCCCGGAGTCGCAGGGAGAAGAGACAGGGCGTGGAGACTTTGGTCAGAGTGTTTGTCCACGGATGCAGGCCTGTCAGTGGGATTTGCTGAGTGGCTACCCCATAGCAGGGCTTGGCTCAGCCTCCAAGGGCAAGAGGAACCCGAATTCTTAAAGAGTCTAGGGAAGGCGGGCAGGGAGAGCGACGGAAATTCTGAAGCCCTCAGGATGGAACTCGGCGTGGCTTCCTGCAACGATGTGCCCAGCCAGGCCTGCCTCCGAAAGACGTCGCAGTGATCTTTCAGGCAGAGTCAGTGAAGGGGTGACAGCTGTTGCCTAATTACTGTAGTGGTGGCAGTGAGTAAGAGGGCGGATTCCTGAGGATTCAGGGGCCACAGTTCCTTGTATCACCAACAGAATGAAGCGGGATCCATGCCCCAGGAGAGCAGACCACGGGAGCAGACAGCCTCCCGATTTCCAGCTTGCCTGAAGCAGCGCAGCTGCTTTCCAAGGCGGGGCAGAGATGTTTGTGACAGCAGTGAAGTCTCAGAAAGGGGGGTGGTGGGGAAGCGGCTATAGGACAAAGAACCACCAAGCACGGGAGGAGGGGGGGATGGTCCCCACCCAGAGTAGGTGTGTCATCAACCTGCACGTGTTGAAAAGTAAGAGGGTGTGTGCGGTGACAGTCCCCTCCCCGCCCAGGGAAGTAACCACAGTCAGCTTTGTGTGCAAAGGGCCAGCGACCAGGCTGCCAGCGTGGCTTCCCCCAGCTCCGCGTGCCCCCAGGAGCAAGTCGGGGAGCTCACGCACTTCAGCTTCACAGCGGCCCCCCACTCCTTCGCCGTGAACCCCACCATCTGAAGGGAACTGGAACGCACAGACTTTCCAGTGACAGCGTGTGAAGTGAGGCCACTTCCACAGCTCCATCGACTAATGTTTTTGATATAAAGCCTTGCTAAAATTAATTCCAGTCTGAAACTTGAGGAATTCTCAGTCATGGAATTAACAGGTTTCAAATGGAAAAAAAAAATTGGCTTGATTAAAAAATAAATGTGCCGGAAATTTGGAGCCCGTCCCTAACATAACCGAATGTGTGGGGTTTTTTCGTTTCAGAGGGTCTGTATGCCTCTTTGTCTTTACGGGGGAAAGTACATATTCACACCAGAGATGCACAGACCACTAGCCGTGACCCACTGGCCACGGTCTCTCACGAGCTGTCAGTCCTTTATTGTCCTTTATGCCTAAGGCCTGCCTTTGGTCCACGTGAAGAATAAGATGCCACCTGGCTCCACGGGGGACTCTGACCCTGGTACAAAGCAGGTCACGCACGTGCTGCCACGTGTGGAGCACGTGGTACCGGGAGGGCAGCCTCTTTCCAGCCAGCACACCCACCCGATTTCCTCTCATCTTCCTAGGTCTTCCTCTGAATGTACGTCAAGTAAACCATTCAGGACACTGTGCGTGTTTCATTTTGTTTTCAGTGGGGTGTCAGACTTCCGCCGCCCATCTCTGTCCTCTGAGTAACGGCACGGAGCTCCACATCGTTGGATATTAGACGTCTGTGGTTTGACACCTTGAAGGCTCCGCCACTCCTGGGTGTGTTGGGTTAACACAGCAAGGAGAGAACAAGAGGCTCTTTATTTGGAGTCTGGGGATTCTGCTCTCAGTTAACGAGGAGACTTCTAACAGCGAAGAACGAGCTAGGCTTCCTTAGTTTTGCTGGTTTAAGGATCGCACGTGGGGGCATCGTAAACACTTGGCTCTTTTCATGCCCGGCTTCAGTGTTGAATAACACCCAGAACGCAGCACGACCAGCCCCTTTCCATCCCCAGATCTCAATAGGTTTAGCTGTAAGGATTGAAAAGCGAGGAACCATGTTTTTTTTTGGTGTGTGTACGTCTCAAGAGAAACTTGGCGTTCCCGGATTCATTTAAGTAGGAACAGTAATGCAGAAAAGCTGGATTTTATCAATAGTTTTTGTTTAAAAAAAAAAAAAAAAAAAAAAGAAGTCCACACCCAGGTTTCCCTGTAGTGCCAGAGCTGCCGAATAATCCGTCGCACCATCCTCCAGCTGTGGGACCCAGTAGCGCGCCCCTGTCTGCCCCATCAGGCCTCTGGCAGCCGGCCGGGCTCGGATCCAGCAGGGTGAGGTCACCGCGGGAAGGGCAGATGTGCCGGGAGGGGGAAGCCCGTTCCCCTGCTTTAAACCACAAATGTCTTTTGATAACTAGTAAAATTGGCAAGCAGAATGATTGAAAACATGTGAGAGGTAACTGGATCTACGTTGCAAGTAGTACATATTTGAAAAGTTTTCCCCAATGTAAAAGTTACTCTTTAAGAGCCTTAAACTAATAAAAACAAGGAAATTCCATGTTACGGCTGCCACTCGGCCTTTCCATTTTTATTCCAGCAGTCAGATTTGACAGGTCCGCTGCTGATTGGCTCTGGGACCCCCATGAGCATGTAAAGCAGGGGGGACGGGGGCAGATGCTGGCAGCAGCCGGGGTGGAGAAAGTCCCCACCGCCTTTCAGTGCCAGGCTTGTAATTCCATTTTAGTATATCCTATTTTCCCTTCTTGCGGCGGCTTCCTGTATTACTTTATTGACTGAAGCCAACTCAGGGTTCTTGTAGAGACGTTTCTGGTTCCTTTCCTTTTTCTTGATCTCACAGCAGATTTTACGGGGCGGCAAAATCCCTCGCCCCGTGGCTTCTTTTCTGAACCGCGTGACCAGCTCTCAGCCTCTCCTCGCTCAAATCCATTCTCCCCGTCGCCGCCAGCGTGATCTTTCTAAAGCACCGCAGTGATCCTCAATAGCCTGGCGTCAGCCGCACGTGGGTTCAACACAGAGTTGGACGCACGTTCAGGGCTCCGATGAGGCGCCCCCGCGCTGTCCCTAGATCCACTTCCTGCCTTTCTTAGTGACCCAGCAAATAACAAGTAGCTCTGGTGCTCGAGACCCCACTGTCTTGTTTTTTTTTTACCAGTAAGCTGAGGGAACTGGCCCCATCCCCGGGGTAGGGGAGGGGGGCGGACGACAGAAAAGGGAGGCTGGGGGATTTGAAGAACCGCGTCACCAGTTCCACCGTTAGGACATCATCACAGAGCTTTAGAAGAGGCAGGAGCCCCAGGGTTTCCCCCTTTGTGCCCCCAGAGCCCACCGGCCCCACGTCAGCCCCAAGCCTGGTGCGCTTCCAAGAGCGTCCTTCTGTAGTGGAGGGAGCAGCGTTAGGCGCAGAAAACGTGGCCTTTTACGTCTCCCTCCGTAAATGTGTGATCTCGGTCAGGTCCCCTTCACCTCTGAGCCTCGGTATCCTCGCTCATTGGTGGAACAGGAGTGATGGCTGTTGTAGGATCACCGTGGCGATGAAAAATGACAAGGGGTGTAAAGCATGAGTTGATAAACTGTAGCTGCAGCGGTTTTTATCATGTCTCTCCGCCCATTCTGTGCCTTCTGGAATCCTCCCACCTCCCCACCTCAATGAAATCACACCCATCCTTTGGGGCCGTCCCCTGCCACCTTTCCTATGAAGTCTTCTGCGATCTTTTGTTTTCGTATTTGTTTTTTGTTTTCGTTTGCTTTTTTTTTTTTTAAACTTTTTGGGTGCGCTGCAGGGCGTGTGGGATCTTAGTTCCCCGAACAGGGATTGAACCCGTGCCCCCTGCAGTTGGAAGCGTGGAGTCTTAACCACTGGATAGCCAGGGAAGTCCCAAGTCTTCCCTGATCTTCCCTCTCAACTCCCAGCTGTTTCAGAACCACTCCTGGCGTGTCCCGCCTCACAGCATCTGGCTGTCTTTCTTGGTGGTAAGCTCTGACCACTGGTACGGTTCGTTGTCCTGTCTTGTGTGCCCTGTCTTGTCCTTCCAGGAGGAGCTCGGGAATGCCCCTGCTGGATGGATGAGTTGACCAAGGGGCCGGGTGGGAGGGGAGCAGCGTCCTGCGGCATTTGGGCTGAATGGCTGTTCTAGGGGAGGGAAGCCTTTGGTTTCCTTCGGCCCTCGTTTCACACAGGTGTGCACACTTGATCCCACCGTCTCTGAAACCAGTCACATCCTTTCTTCTGAGAGTCTTTGGGATGCAAGCGGAGTCTTCACGGTTAGTCCATGATTCATTGGACCGCCCCAATTCAGGGGTTCCTGCTGCAGCCGTGCATAACAAGCCTTTGCTAGTGGCGATTATGTGCAGTTTCTTTAGTATAATACAGGTGTCTAGAAATCCAGTGAGACCCGTTAAGCGGACACTTAGGGATGGAGTTTTATAGCTAGGAGTAAAGCAGGAAATCCTCTTTTGTCTCAGTTCTTGCTGAAAATCTTGATAGGATAAATATATCGGTGTGCTTTCCAGAATTAGGAAGTAGCGTATGTGGGACACGATTGATTGCTTTTGTTTTTGATGATTGAAGAGCTTGATTATCATTTCGGATCTATGGCAATATTTCCTTTATGTTTACGTTAGCCTGGCGGGATCAAACGTTTGCTGGCATAGAAGACAGTGGCTGCTGCTTGTACAGTACTGCCCGTGGCTTCCTGCCTGTGATGGGATGATGTGGGCAGAGGAAGAGCCAGCGAGGGTGACCAAGGCCACTTGGCCAGCATTGCTTCTGACGCTGCGTGGGCAGCGCCCTGGGGTCCCCGCTGCTGACTGATATTGCCGAGGAGGCCATGGGGTGAGAGGTGTCCTTTTATAAACCACACTCTACTGGGAGCTGCCCCCAAAGCAGATCAGGACCTTCTCCCCTCCGCTGCTCCTCAAGAAATCACACAGAGAACCAAGAACAGAGGGTATAGAGAAATGTCATTCCTGGGCCAAAGCAAGTGGTGTCATTTTACCGAGCTCAGAAATCTTCTGGGTGTCTGTGTAGTTAAGAAATAACACCCAGAGTTAGGGGAAAACAGGTGATGAGACCCTGAACTTGGAGGGGTCACAGAGAGGTTGGGAACGCTTTGTAATTGGCATTGATTTTCTGCCTCAAGGACTAGCCCCCGCTTCTGTCTGCACACACACAACCCTCCCCCCCCCCTCCCCCGGCCCTCGTGGGTCACTGAGGAGGCCATGGAGTCACCTGTCCACACTGGGCAAGAGCTTGCACTGGCTGAGGGCGCTGGATGCGAGTATCAGAACCCATTCCAGAGTCAGTAGTAGTTTGCTGTAATTGTACTGGTGAACTGTCTGTCCTCATCCTTTCACGTGAGTTTAGAGAGTTAACAATAGCTCTGTAGCTGGCTCAATAAAGTCTGAGTTAAAGTGCCCCTCCAGGGACTTCCCTGGTGGCACAGTGGATAGGACTGCGTTCCCAGTGCAGGGGGCCCGGGTTCGATCCCTGGTCAGGGAACTAGATCCCACATGCATGCCACAACTAAGGAGCCCACGTGCCGCAACTGAGGAGCTGGCAAGCTGCAACTAAGACCTGATGCAACCAAATAAATAAATATTAAAGTAAATAAATAAATAAAGTGCCCCTCCAGCTTTTTTTTAGAAAGCTCCCGGGACAGGATGGAGTGGGCAGACTGGCAGCAGCACTTCCAGGGCAGCTCCCGGAGCAGCCCTTTTTTTCTTCCCGGGTGTCCCTCTAGCATAGCCAGAGGTGAAACTCTTTGAGGATTGAAACGGCCCCTTTAAAAGCACATCCCTGCTCTCAGCACTGGGAGCCCTCATGTGATGTCACCTGTTGCTGCCCAGCACCCCGGTTCCCTGATAGCAGCCAGCAGCCCTGGTGCCAGGAGAGAGTGAAGGAATCACGCGCGACATTCACTTTGCCACACGAGTGTCACCGTGCCGGGCTATCTGGCTGGCAGCAGTTCTCCATTGCCATCCAGCCAGTGGCAGGATGTTGTAAACCTTGCTCGCTTGAAAATTAACTGCAAAAATAAAATCAAAGCTGGCTCAGAGGTGGCATCTCTTGGCCTGAAATGAGCTATTCAGATGAACCTGCTCAGCATTGTTGATAGATGTCTGTTAGGGGTTTGGTCTCCCCCAGGAGCCACTTGGCGTCTTTCAACTTTTACTTATAAATTCCAGGCAAAAACATTTTGAGAGCTTTCTGGAGTTCTTATTTGCTAATTAAAATGTGAGAAGGGAACACAGCTACAGGTAGAGTGCTAGTGCAAGCCACAGCTGTGATTTAAAAAAAACCAAACCTGACAGTTCCGAAACGAAGTTATTAGCACTTCACCTGTAACTGTGATAGCTTTTAACTTTCATGCTCTGTCTCTTAAGCCCCCCTCCACCCCCGTAGTGTATAAAAAAGGGAGCTAAGTGAGGAAATTGTAGGATACTTTATCCTTGCAGGAGATAAGAAGAACTACCATTTCTGTGGAAGTTCTTTCACTTGGAAGAGTTTTTCTTATTCTTTATGTCATGCAGTTTTCCAGCAACCCTTCGAGCCAGGGTAGGTGGCATATTTTACAGATGAGGAAACCAAGGCTCAGGGCATCTTGGTGACCTGTCCAGATTCTTGTAGGCAGGATGGAGCTGGCTCTTCCTGAAATTCTGCTGCTTGCTTCCTAGACTTCACTAATGGTGGGAGAGACAGGGCTATGTGAAAAATCACCTGATATTGGGTCCCAGGTCTTCTACCACCTTCAAAATAATTAAAGAAAATGTCCTCTGCTCCTGGAAATCACATTCAGCTGATTGCCCACTGAGCCCAGCTATGTATTCCTAGTAACCCCCAAAGCACGTCTGTCCTTGCGCACACACTGGGTTTGGTTCACAGCCTGCGTCTGTGCCGGCAGATGTTTGTGGCCGGGGCAGCCCCGGCAGAGAGCGAGTGAGCTGCAGGGCGGTGGATGGCTTTGCCGCCAAGTGTTTTCCCAGAGAAGTGGAAGGGAACCTTTGCCAGAGTGGCTGGTGCCCTAACAAATTGATTCCTGCCAAACAATAGAAATAAATATTTTCAACAGACAGAAATTTTGGCTCTTAAAGTATTCAAATTAAAGGCTTATTTCTGAAACAAATACTTTAGGAGGAAAACATTTACCAGCGTAGATGAGATTGGAATCACTCCTTTTGGCAGTGGCGTAATTATTTTTGAGATTAAAACACGTTTTTCCTGCTCCTGCCTCAATTTTAGCCCATGGCCTTGCCTCCCATTTCCTGGAGAAAGTCAAGTGCGTTAAGCCGGAGCTTGGGAAAGAGGCATTGCTGGGGTTTATCTCAAGGAGCTTCGGCTTCCATGGAGTTAGTTACCCAGAGCTGGATTCAGATCTCATTTCCAACCACTTCGTGGTGTGATTTGGGCAAAGCCCGGTCATCTGATCATCAGTTTACTCAGTTTGTGAAATGGGGCAGCAGTCTCTGCTTTGTAGCTGTTAATAATGTTACCCTCAGAACCTGGGGAGTCCTTCTAGACTGCCGCTGTCCAGCAGAACTTCCCACGTTGATGGAATGGTCTGTGTCTGTGCCATCGAATACAGTTGTCAGTAGCCCTCAACATGCGGCTACTGCGACTGAGGAATTTGTAATTTAATTTCGATTCACACGTGGCTAGTGGCCACCGTTCTGGAGAGTGCCTTTCCCATTCGTCCGCTTCACTCCACTAATTGGTCCCTGGTTCCAATTCATTGGTTGGCAGCTCAGCCCACTGGAGATCTCTTGAGTCTCTCTCTCTCTCCATTGTGAATCCGGGAGTTTAGGCGGATCTGTTCTCTCTGACGTCCGTCTCCTGTCCTGCAGCCAGGCCAGTGGGCCAGTTGCACTGAGCTAGGCAGGGAAATGAACGCTTTAGCCAAAGATCTCCCCCACCCCCCAACCAGATCAGCCTTCATGGACATTTAACATTTTAACAGGATTCCACTTAGTTTTGGAACTTGTCTCATAATGTATGGTAAGCATAAGAAGATTGAGAAAAGACGCGGAGTCAAGGGCCTCTTCCCTGGGCATTTGCTAGCACGTACGTCGCGTCCGCGCCCGGCCTTGGTCTCCTCATCTGTGACATGGGATTAGCCAAGCTCCTGCGGCTGCCTGTCCCCCAAGTGGGCTGAGGCCCACGGGACGGGGAGTGCCAGCGGCCACCTCAGCAGGGGATGGTGGAGGCTGTGACCTGGGGGGACAAGCAGAAGACAAGAGACTTACCCGGGAACAAGACGGCCAGGGGAGAAAGTGATAGCCCAGGAAAAGGAGACAACCAGACAGCAAGGACCAACCCCAGTGGCACCTTGGGGTGGGGGTGGAGGGTGGGGCATGGGAGGAGGAAAGGCTTTTGGGCTCCTTGGAGAAGTTTAAGATCAGAGAGGGATAGAGCACTCCCGCCGTTTGGAGCCGTGTGTGCCTGAAAGGCTGAGGCTGCCAAGGCAGAATTTAGTTTTGCTTTGCCATGTGGCCAAAGAGCAGTAAAGAATGCAACTTATGAAACAGACATTGTTGTAGTTCAGAACTGGGCAGACGGCAGCAGTTTCATTCGTTTCGATTCATAACGTAAAGCAGAATCCTGTTAGTTAGGGTTAAAAGGCGTCCTTCCCTCTCCCTGCGCCGGTCCTGGGCCACAGCGACCCAGGCCTCTGATCGCCTCTGTTTCATTATGCATCACCGAGATGCCTCCTCTCACATCTCACTGTTTAAATGAGAGTCTGGCAAGTATTACATGTAGTGCAATGCTGGTTAGATACATCTGGCATTTTTGTCTCTGTGTAGTAGGTTTTCAACGGGGTGAAAAACAATAAGAAACAAAATCTTGTTCTCTCTTGAAATTTCTCTGTGCCGAGGAATTCACAGAAAGGCTCGTAGCTTTTGTTAGGATGATTTATTTATTTTTGTTCAGTTTTATTTTCTGAATAGGTAACGCATTCACTCGATCCAAAATCAGAGTTCTATTTAAAAATGTAAGAAATCTGCCCCCCACCTCTGTGCCAGCCCGCCTTTAGATGGAAAGACCTCAGGCAGTAAGTGTATGTTGGAGTGAATTGTTTCACTTGAATTTCTTAGATTGGGAATTAATATCGAGTCATCTCCCAGAATCAAGAAATATCGAGTACATGCTAGATGTATGATACATACTTGACGTATGATAACCTTTTCTTCAGAGTTAAAGGAACGTGAGAAAACGGTCTTTATTTGAGGTGGGGTCTAACGTTCTCACTCGTACCAGGCATTTCCTCTTATTTAATCCTCACAGCAGCTCTGTGTGTATCAGCGTTCCCGTTTCAGGTTAGAGAGCTGGCTCGGTCCAGAGCTAAAAGGTGGTGGGAGTCTGTATGCAGACCGGTCTCTGCGCCGCCCTGCGTCTTCCCCACCCGCCCACCCAGTTCCTAGTCCCTGGCCGTTCCCTCTACTTTCCCTGGGCACGGGGAACCCCACTGTGCTCTGTGAGACCCCGCCAAGAGGTTGCCTTCTGTTCATTCGACTCTAAACTCCAAGACGGGAGAAGATAGCTAACTACACCGTGCAGGTTTCCGCAAGGGTTGAAACGGTGTTTTTGATTAAGCCCCCAGACAGCTAGAAACTTCAGCTGTAGGCTGTCCCTTGCACGTTCCCACGCCGCTTGGCCGTTCCCTGAGAACCTCAGGGTGTGATTAACCCAGAGAGCTCGCCTCCTGTCCGCCCGGCACGCCCACGTGTGCTGCCCGCCTGCTGCGTGCTGGGCTCTGCGCTGGGTGCCCCCAGGAGCTGTGCTTTCCCTGCCCGAGGGCCTCCTCCTGGGATCTCCCTCTCGGGGAAGCAGACACAGGCCCTGCCAGCAGGCCCGCAAGGAGCCTCAACAGCGAGCCCTCCACGTCTGCTCTGCTGCTCCCGATTTTACCCAAAGCACTGTGGGCACGGACTTTTCCTGCCCCTGTTCTTCCTGTTTCCTGTTCTCACGGTGGAGCTGTGATGACGGTGGCTTCCTCGGCTGCCGGGAGACCTTGCCCCGGCGCCTCCAGCAGAGCTGAGCCCCTCGCAGCCAGATGATCCTGATTCTTAGAAAAATGGTACCATCCAAGGAACCACCCACCGTCCTTTGAAGCTGAGCCAGAGGAGGGTGTGGGTCTCCTCCAGGCGCCCCTGCCCTCCCTCCTCAGCCGTTCTTGCCTTCAAGAAGTTGCCTCTGTCAACTTGTCCCCTTCCTCCTCAGCCTCCACAGCCTCTTGAACTGTTCTAGACTGTTCTCTTTCATTCAAGGGTCAGTGCTTGGGCCGGCCTTTTTCTGGCAGCCTCTCTCTTTCCGACTGGAAGCCTTGCTGTCTGCAGTTCTTACCTTTGTCCCCTCCCCCTTTGTGGGTCCCTCTGTCCGGTGTGCATCCTTGCCCACCCCAGAATTCTCTCAGAGGTGCTATTATTTTCATGAAGCTGTTTCTGAATTGTTTTTCCCCAAGCAGAAGTAACCTCTCTTCCGTTGAACCCTTTGCACTTACTCTGAACTTCTGTTGGAGCATTTAGTTTTATTTTGCCATTCTTTTTCTTTTTCCTTGTTTTTTTTTTTTGTTTTTTTTTTGTTTTTTAGCTTACTCTTTCCTTTGGCAGATTCTGACTACAGTAGTCCCTCGGTATCCATGGGGATTTGCTCAGGTCCCTTAAATAATATGGCGTAGTATTTGCATATAATCTTAAGTACGCCCTCCCATATACTTTAAACCCTCTCTAGATTACTTATACTGCCTTATACAGTGTAAATGCTGTGTAAATAGTTGCGGGATTGTGGTGAATTCTAGTTTTGCTTTTTGGAACTTTCTGGAAATTTTTTTTCCTCCAATATTTTCAATCCCTGGTGGATTGAATCCCTGGATGCAGTGCCCACAGGTACGGAGGGCCGACCGCAATGTGCCCCAGCACCAGGTGAAGTGAGCAAAAACAGTTCTTCCCAGAGCTTACAGCCTGTGCGGCGCCCAGAGTTAAACAAGCACCCAGGCCAATACGGAACTGCAGACAGGCACAGTTTAGGGGGTTGGGTGCACACCTTCTGGGGCGGGAGGGGCATGAGGGGCAGGGGAAGCGGTGTTTGAGCAGAGATCCGACAGGTTCCATGGGAGAGAGAAGGGAGAGTCTTCCAAGCAGAGGGAAGAGCCCGTGCTGAGGGCCTGAGGTGAGTGAGGGGCCTGGAGGGGCCTGGTGGTCTTACCCAGGCCCCCTGGGAAGCCCCTGAAGGCTTTTAGCAGGGATGACAGGGTCCCCTTTCCTGCAGGGTGTGTGTGTGTCCTGGTGACCTTACAGCTGTGTGGCGATTAACACCCATGAGGGGACAAGGGCACCTTGGTCTGGCATCGAGGGACCCTCCTTGAAGCCCCCTGTACACACGCCAACACCTGCTGCCATCCTGCCTTTGGTTGCTCTGCTTTTCTCCGTTTGTTCCCGTTTCCCGCACTGCCTGCCTTCTGTTGAGGTTCTCCTGGGCCGCGTGCAGGTCCATCTAATTCTGTAGGAAGTATGGCTTCCTGGGTGCGGATGCTGACTGCTGGCCCGCAGCCTGACATCACGTGACAGAACACTGCAGCCGGAATTCAGATCCTTGTATCGCCCGGTGGGGAATCAAAGACTGTGAGTGGGAAAGTGATGGGTAAGAATTAAGTGTCTGCAGGAACACTTGGGAGATACAGGGTCAGACTTGGTTCTCCACCTAAACTTATAAAATAAGTGAGACCATTAACATTTCCCTAGGGAATTCCGCAAGGTTGTCCTTGAAACAGAGACCATCATCCGTCCACACACCCGGGAACAGGACAGAACGCACTTGCTGCAGGACCACGTGAGGGCTGTGCTGGGAATGAGGCATTCATAGGCTCTTATCAGTCCTTCAAAGCCCACGTCTCATTATAGGGGAAAAAATGAGATTTTAAAAGATAACTGTTTACTTTTTAGGAGTAGTTATTATATTTACATGTACAAAATCCACAAGATACACAAGGGTAGACAGTGAAAGGACCTCCCTGCACCCCCCACCGCAGGGCCCCCGCCCATTCATTTTCCTCCCCAGTATGAGGAAGGGCACCAGGATCTTGAACCTGGGGAGCCTTCCAGAGCGATCTCGTGTATGAGCACAGAGTGTGTGTGTGTGTGTGTGTGTGTGTGTGTGTGTGTGTGTGTGTGTGTGTGTGTGTGTGTGTGTGTGTGTACACACGTATGTACTCACAGTGGATGTCCTGGTCAGTGTCTGTGACTTCTAACTGAACACAGTGTGTCCATTCTAGCCCCAGCCCCCTCTCAGCAGCAGCCCTTTCACCACTTCTGTGCCCAAGCCAGCCTCCCCGGGGGGACCTGACCTGGGTCCTTCTCCATCTAAGCCCCCTTTCATGGTCTCTGACAGCACCAGTCACAACCAGAAGTTGTGCTGGGGATTCGGTGAGCCCAGAGGAGGAGGAGGAGGTGGAGGGTGACGGCGGACTCAGGCCGTCCCGTACACAGGCCCCAGCCGAGATGGGCATCTGTCACGAAAACCTGGAGCCCTTTCTTGCTGGCAGTGTGTCCTGCCTTATCTAACCTCTGCCTGTTTTCATTCCACCAGCCTGGTCCCCTCTGTCTTGTCGCTCTTCCATGCCTGCCTAGTTTCCTCGGCTGGACCGTGGGTACCTGTAGGTCAGGGTCAACTTCCAATTCACCTGTGCATCCCCGGAGCCCCCGGCTTAGTTGGGGATACTGGTGGCAGAACGCATTCTCGCCTGAGGTCAAGCGTGAGGCTCTGATGGCACAGAAAAACTCCCCTCGATGGAGTGCTCACCACGCCTCAAGGTGGACATGCTTCACCTTAGTTATCTCCAGGGAGGGGACATCATTGACCAAAACCACACAGGTTATAAAAGGGGTGGAGCCTGGAATCCAAACCAGGGTTCTCTAAGGCCACTGTCTGAAGGGTCTCCAGATGTCCCATATAGGAGGCCAGGGAGGGGGTGATGGAAGGAGGCAGGTGGGTGGGCTTGGGGTTTTCACCCCTTTCTAGTCCGAGTAGCTTCCATTTGTCCAGTGATTCCACTGCAGGAAACGAAACAGAAAATGTTCCAAGGCCTACTTCATGCAGAAACCATGGCTGGCCTTCCCCTTTCTGCACAAGTGCTCTCCATTTTCCCTAATAAAGCCACTTTAAATTCTTATATAGGATTTGCTGTTGATTAGTTGACAGATAAGCCCTGAAGAAGCCTCAGATGAACCAACTCTTTGAGTCAAAGTTAGCGACAGTGAAAAGACAATACTTTACTCACATCTCTGATGCAGTTGGCTGGTGTGTTTTCCCCACCAGCCCAGGGGGCCCTGGGGGCAGAGAGGGCCTGTGTGTATCTGCCCAGAGCATTGGCAGGCCTGGCCTGGGGGCCTCAGGGAGAGAGGATCTCACGAAAGTTGTGGCAGCATTGCAGACACACACACACACACACACACACACACACACACCCGTTTAAAACCAACAACTGACCATTCACTTTAAAGGCGAGGGGTTCCAAACTGATCATTGACTTTATTAAGAGACGTGTTGTTTTCTTTGGGAGACACTTCCCCCAAAGTTTCTTTTAAATAGGCAGCTACATGGTCGCTTTTTATTTGTGTGTGTGTTTAATAAGCCTTTAATACTTGGCTGAGAGGCTGGAGTTCAGGCAGAGAGAAACTTCCAGTGTTGGGAGCTCTGCCCTTTGAGGATCTGTCAGAAATGGAGAAAAAGCATCCCAGATATCAAAGTCAGTGAGGAAAACAGGATTGCAGCGTTCACAGCTCTTGGGGCAGTTCCCCA
Source organism: Balaenoptera acutorostrata (assembly GCF_949987535.1). NCBI lineage: Eukaryota > Metazoa > Chordata > Mammalia > Artiodactyla > Balaenopteridae > Balaenoptera > Balaenoptera acutorostrata. Next base: position 8,108,379 of record NC_080078.1, read on the forward strand.
GTTTCAGGGGTGAGGTGTCCAAAGCCAGAGGTCTTTTCCCTGGACCTTGTCGCCCCCTGACATCAGTCATCCCATGACGACTTTGAAAGAAAACCCCAGAGTTTCTGCAACCAGGTGCCGTCCTTGCAAGATGCTTTGTCGTTACCATTTCTAGCTCTTTCGGCCTAGTTGGAAATGCCCCTGTTCAGAGCCCATGGGGTTTGCTACCAGTTTCCATCACCTGGGACCTGGGGTTGCCAGGTGTTTCCGGCAGGAGAGCAGTTGTGAACAGTTCAGAGAGGACACCCTCCTCTGCCCTTCTCTGGGAAGGCTGGGGCTTGACTGAGTGGTGTTTTCAGTGACCGGCCACCTCCTCCTCGTTTGTAATCCCTGAGACTGGCCAGCGTGCAGCACGTTGTGCAAGAAACAGCTGTTGTTTTGACAAAGGACGCGCTTGCCTCACTTTTTGAATCACCAGAGTGAGTCAGGGGTCATCTATCCCAGGCCTCTGCCCCTGGGCAGGTGGACACAGAGACCACGCACACTCACATATGGGGACGCAGCATGTAAAATATGTTTGTGTAACTATATGCGTGTGTGTTTTTTTCACATTAGCAGTTTTTAAATATATATAAAATTAATATATATTGCGACTTTTCCAATCAGGTAATTCATATACGTAGCAAAATAGCCAAAAGATACATGAAGAGCAAGTCCCCTCCTCCCCAGGGCCTCCTCAGAGCCAAGCACAGTTTCAAGTTTCTCCATCTTTCTAGAGACAAGCAAAATGTATGCAAACGTGTATAGATACTCTTTTAAACAATGTAGCATTGTTTTGCACTTTGCTTTTTTTTTTTGCTTAAAAATATCTTGAATATCATTCCATCTCATATTGTGTGTATGTAGGATTGTATTTTTGCAAAATAATTCTTGAGTGGATATGCCGATACGCTATGTGCTATTGCTGGACGTTTAGGTTGGTTCTACGCTTTTGTTTGTTTGTTTTTTGTGGTTTTTTTGGTTCTTTGTGAATTTTTTAAAAAATAAATTTCATTTATTTATTTATTTATTTAGGCTGCGTTGGGTCTTCGTTGCTGCGAGCGGGCCTTCTCTAGTTGTGGTGCGCGGGCTTCTCATTGCAGCGGCTTCTCTTGTTGCGGAGCACGGGCTCTAGGCGCACGGGCTTCAGTAGTTGTTGCTCGAGGGCTCTAGAGCGCAGGCTCAGTAGTTGTGGCTCACGGGCTTAGTTGCTCCGCGGCATGTGGGATCTTCCCGGACCAGGGCTCGAACCCGTGTCCCCCACATTGGCAGGCGGATTCTTAACCACTGCGCCACCAGGGAAGCCCCCCGCTTTGTGAATTTTTAATGCCTTTCAGATGTGGGGGCTCTCTGTGCTCCTTGTTACGTGTGACCAGTGACTCAGGGGCTGAGGGTTCTGTATTTTAGGCCTCCACTGCCACTCCCCTGAAACGTTAAATTCCCTTGTTAATGGATCATTATATGCGACATTTGGAGGATAGTCTGGCTGGGTAGATAATAAAACAGTATTTGGCTTATGTTTCATAGCCATCTCCTGCCTTTGTGTTGTCCCCAGAGCCTTAGAAAGCCTTGATGTCCTCCAGGGCTGTGACTGTGAGCCTTGAACCTGAGCAGCCAGACCCGGGGCGGCAGAGGCTCATGCTCGGTGGGTGGCGGCACCCGGTGCAGTTTGGAGAGCCCTGTTGGTTTCTCACTCGGGCCTGCATATGTCTGCACGCATGGGGAAGGGGGTGTGGCATGCCCCCCCGTGCCCCCCTACCTCCCCCCCCCCCACCCACCTGGGTTCCTACCTGCCAGCAGCAGGTCACCTCGGGCGCCCTGGCCCTGCTACCCCGCGATAGGGGTGGGTCAGTTTCCCTTCCATCAAGCGAGCGACCTGTGCCAGGTTCAGCCCTCCGCAGTCAGGCTTTCTGATGGATCTGCCCACGGACCCCCTTGATGCCGGGCTGGGACAGACCTCAGAGTGAGAGGTGGGGGGACCGAGGGGCCCAGAGAGGCCCACAGACCGTGTGCTCTTCGACATCTCCTGCAGTGCTGCCCCCATGGTCCCCAAGTTCTTCCCACTAGGTCTGGGACCCCGCAGTCAGCCGTGTGCCTCCAGCACCTGTCCTCAGAAGTCACCAGACACCCTCTGACTAAGTGACCCCTCCCCCCCCCGCCCCAGGAAGCAGGGTCTTCACTGAAGGCTCTTTGTTTTTCTCTAAGTTTTCTGCATCTGTGTGTGATTGGAACCAAACATCAACTTTACTTTTTTTGTCGTATTTCAATATTGGCTTTTTACCCCCTTTCTTGAAGTCTCCTTTTATAACTTCTGCTGCTGCTGCTTAAATATAGATGTCTAAGTCCTCCTCCTTACCAGATTGTTTATATTTTTGAGAAGCCTTCTGCTTATCTGCGATTGCTCTCTCCTCTGTCTCCATCCCCATGCTGCCACATTGGTTTCAGTTGCTCTTTTTTTCCCCCCCTGCCTTCACTTGACTGGGATGTGTTTCAAATGTGGTCTATCAAAATGTGCAGTGTTTCCCTCTTTTCTGCAGTAGCTTTGACATCTGTTCTTGAATCCGAGCCCACGTTATTCTTTTGGACTTGCTTGCCCAAGAATTGCCGCAGTGCCAGAAGCGCGGAAGGAGGGAGCGAGTGCGGTGCGGTGGCATCTCCCCCACCCCCTTGTTCCTCCCCCCAACCCCCCACCCCCTTAAAAACTCTCTGCCATTTCCAAGTTGACAGCACCCTAGATGTTTGTTCCAGCACTCTGCCGCCCCGTCTGGCAGCGGCCCACCCTGTAGCGGAACGAACGAAGTGCTCAGCAACAGGGCTTGCAGACGCCTTTGGTTACTTCCGCCAAAAAGGAAGCCGGGTGGGTGGAGGGTGGGTGTAGAAAGCCTCTTGGCTTCCTGGATGTCTGTGCATGGATCTTCAGCTTGGAGTTTCCTCGCCTTCCCTAGCTCTGCTGGGCCTCGGGGCGACGGGCTGTACCACGGAGAAGCCACTTGGAGCCGCCGCTCGCATCCTAAGCGGAATGTGCCCGTGTGTGTCTTTAGTAGCCAAAGCCACCCAGCACGAAAATGCGACTCTCGGTGGCTTCGGGAACGTGTCCTTGCACTCCTGCTGTCCGCCCAGGACACCACCCTCCTGGGCCCATCTGCCGCAGGCTTGTTTCAAACAGAGCCTCTTGGCTTCTCCTCCCAGAGCTTCCAACGCTAGGACACAGGTTCTCTGATGCTCTGAGTGTCGGTTTGTTGTGTGCGACAGAGATCCTCTCACGGGAGACCCACTCCTGGTGGTTCTCAGAGTCTCAGGGGCAAGTCTAAGGGTTGGGGGATAACACTGTTTCCAGGCGCCTCACTTCCCAAGTTGACACGACGCTGGAGATCCTTATTCTTGGGACTTGCCTCTTAAGGTCCCTTTTGAAAACAACTAACAGGCCCTGAACATGATGTCTGGCCTGTAGTAAGCCCGCAATAAGTATCTGTTGAATGAAAGCAAATCAGATGTGACTACAGAAGATGCCAGGCCCAGAGAGTCAGACAGGATGCCCTGGGGAGCAGCCCGGAGTCAAGCAGCAAGACTGGGGCCCCGAGACGTGGCAGGAAAGACGCCCGTGAAGAGCAGAAGTGAATGACTCCGGGGAGGGGTGGTGTTTGGGCACTGGCCTGACTCTGGTTTTAGCAAAGAAAAATGCGTCTGCGTGTCCTGTCATAGGAACAGTCACTTGTGATGCGCGATACACAGCGTGTCAAGCCGAGCGGATTTGGTGTTTTCAAACCAGTCAGTGCACGGGGGCGTACGGGAGCCTCCTGGTGGTGCCCAGGTCCCTTTCCGCTGGCCCCCAGCCCCTCCTGGGCCACGAGGTGGTGACCCCTGGAGCCACGGGCTCCCCCACCGCCCCGCCACCCGGTGCCCTGGTCAGGTGCAAATGTGCTCTCCTCCCGTACAAAGTGCAATTACAATCTCGCCTTCCCTTTTTGTTTCTCTCCGCAGAGGGAACTCGATGCCACCGCAACAGTATTGGCGAACCGGCAGGATGAAAGCGAGCAGTCGAGAAAGCGGCTCATCGAGCAGAGCCGAGAGTTCAAGAAGAACACTCCGGAGGTGAGCAGCGTCTCCCTCCCTGGCTCTCAGCAGGGGGGGGTCTTACCGTCCTAGCGTGCGTTCGGAGGGTGTGTCGTAAGCATTTCGTTCCTAGCAGACGGGGCTGTCTGCTCCTTCCTTTCGGCTGCCCTCGGCCCCAACAGCGAGCCCCTGTGCAGGCTGGGGGCCAGATTAAAGCCCGAGTGAATTCTAGATGCAGATGCTGAACCAGCTGGGTAGCCAGGGGCAGGACCCCAGCCCCTCCGTGCCCATGTGCTCATGTCTGTAGGCAGGACCTCACCCCGGGTCCTTAGGGAGCATGAGTAGAGGGTCAGAGCCGGGTGGCAGGGCCTCCGAGGGGCACCTGCAGGCTGCATGCATCCAGGGATGCAGTATGGCGACGCTTCTTGCGAAACAGACATTTAGTCTGGTCTGGCCTTTTACTTGCCTCTGTGTTTCCTAAAATATGCTTTAAAGGGCACTGGAAATGTGCTCTTCGTGAGCTCCTAATTTTTCTTTTTTGGTAGTATGTGTTCAGAGGACAGTGTTTAGAGTGGCTGGGGCAGCCTTTTCCTGCCCTATTTTCTCGGTCCCTTGTTCCCTGAGTCCTTGTCAAAGGCTTCAGAAGAAATAAAAAGACAGGAGAGTTTCACAGACAGTTGAGCAGACGTGAGGATTGCTTTCCGGGAGCTTCTGCCAGTTGGACCCACAGTGGTTCTTGTGCCATGGGCTCGTACCCAGCCTCCTGCACCCTCCACTCAGGTGTGGGTGTGTGGCGGGTGTTCAGAGCTTCAGCCCTGGCTCCCAGGCCTCCAGATTCTTCCATGGAGAACAAAGGAACAGGCCTGGAAGAAAAGCTGCTTTCTGGGAGGGATGCTTCTGACTTTTATAGTAGTCCTGGAAAATGGTGTGTGAATTGAATTTGCTTAAAAGTGGACCCATTTTAAGTGCTCCAAAGGAGCTTGCTGTTTAAGGGAGTGTTATTGTGAATCATTTGGGGAAACAAGTAATTAACCCTCTATTTTCAGAATAAATATTTTAGGAGAAGAAAATCGTGGTAGTCCAGTGGAAAGAAATAAGGCTCTAGGGGCAGACCCACCTAAGGGTTTTAAATTTTAGATTCGTTGCTTACCCTCTCCACCCCACCCTGCCCTGAAACGTGGATCTTCCGTGTTGTATCAGGACCAGACACGTGGGTCAGAGTGATTCAGGCTTGGGGGTTGCTGTCCTCCATGCCGCTGGGGGCTGGGGGTGGACTGCTGGCCTCCACGTTCCACCTCGTCATGTCAATGAGCAAAGGCAGGAGCAGAGAAGGCAGTCGAGCGACAGACCACCTTCCTCCTCTTGGGCTGTTCAGAGCAGACCTTCCCGGAGGGTCTCGCTGCGGGCTTTCTTGCGCTCTTGTCTTTGACTTTGTTTCCCTAGACCAGCCCGGGTCAGGTGTGTCTCTCGAGCCACCTTCAGCACTGATCTAGCAACTAGCGGTCACCGCTGTCCTGTGTTCTCACTGCCCTTCCCTTGGTGACCATATGTCCGGGGGTGGCCATAGAAAAATCTAAAAAAGAAGGGCAAGGTCATGCTTTTGAGACGTCAGACAACAGTAGGTAAATATAATTCGTCCTGTGAGGAAGTGCCGTGAAGAGAACTGGATTCCTGGGTGTTCCTCTTGGGTCCCAAGGTCCTGTCAGCTAAAGGTGGTGGCAGCCGAGGAAGGGCGTGTCCCCTCCGGCCACCTCAGGCTCAGTGAACGGCCCCGTCCCTCCACCGACATCTAAACAGGGCTCGTCTGGCAGCAACTGGCCACCAGCTCCCATCCATGGCCTGTGCTGAATCCCAAGCCAGTTACCTGATGAAACCTAGCCTCAAACTTTGCATTTTATCTCCTAATCCAAGTAAACAGAAGAGGCTTGGGGAGGAGCAGCCTGGTGGGGAAAAGCCATTTGGGGCATTGCTTTCCAGGGCACGTTTTGTTTGTTTGTTTGTTCTTGATTTTTTTTTTTTAATTTGTTTTTATTTTTATTGGGCTACAGGATATGGGTTGGGAAATATCTCTGCAAGTTTTGCCAGGGCACGTTTTTAGACACCGTCTTCCACAGAGAAGGGGACACAGAACCCCGCCTGGAACGGATGGACGTTGCCATCCTGCTTGTCCCTGGTTCTGCCAGCTGGTCGGGTCCGAGATGCGTGGAAGGGTGAAGCCGCTCACCGGCTCTTGCCCTGATGGCTCCCCTGCATTTCCCGATCCCAGACCCACCCTTGAATTTGGTGTGGGGTTCCCATGGGAACTTGAGGCACGACCCCGTAGAGAAGACAGTTTCACCTATGCTGCCAGCCATCCAGAACCTTCTGTAGATTTGGAAACCTCTTAAGGCTGCAGTGGAGGTGGGGGTGGGTGGCTTCAGCGAGGTCCTCCGGGGTACATGATGGCGGTACTTGGGGGTCCTATGATATGGCGGTGTCTGGGGGCTCTGATGAGTGTGAGGCCTGGGACCCAGGTCAGGTATCGGGTCGTCACTTTGTTTGGAGCTTCAGTCCAGAGGAGCCTGACCCATCTGTGACATCAGTCATTTCTTCTGATTATTAAACAACTGAGGACAGAGTAACACTTACTGTCGAGGGAACACTTCTGGAAATTGGACGTGTGAAGGTGAAGGTTGCTTAGAACTTTGTTCTCAGGGGTAAAAAAAAAAAGTTGGCTTGTTGACGGGGGCGGCATCTCTGGGTGTGAACACAGACCAGCATCCTCATGCCTCACACAGTTGGCCGAGTGAGGACCAGGCTGGCGGGGCAGAGCCAGGGCCAGTGGTCTTGCTGGTGTCACACCAAGTGCGTTGATTCTGGATGAAAACCCTGATGTCACTCTTTGTTCCAGGAGAGGAGAAACTGTCCTTCCAGGGTCTGTTGAGTGTCTAGTAACTCTAATAGGCAGGTTCAGGCTTCAAGGGGCAGTCAGAGGTGAGTGAGGCTGTCTGCCGACAGGGAGTTTGTGTTTTTCTGGACTGATGCCGCCCAAGGGCAACTGGGAAAGCCCGGGTCCAGGGGTAGGAGTGTGTGTTGGGTGGGGACGTGGGCGGGTCAGTGCCCAGCCCACCAGCCAGGAGCACAAGAGGCACCGAGGAGGCCAGAGCCTTGAAGATATTTTGTTTAGAATGAAGTTCTTTCAGTTTCAGTTTTATGTCATTAAATGAATACATTCCTAGTCAACTGATACTCTTGCTTCTGTCTTTTTAAACTCAAAATTGTAGTTAATCTGAAGGAGATGCAGTTACTCTGCATATGAAGTTTCATGCCTTTCTTTGACTCAGAAAAGAGTCCCTTTCGAAGAAAAACGTTTTAAATTTGAATTTTGTGACTAAACATACATTCCTTATTGAGTTTATGATTGATAATTGAACGTAAAAGACTGGGGGGTATTTCTAGGTTGTTTCACTTTTTTTTTTTTTTTTCACTTTTTATATTTATTGCTGCAGGTGACTTACTGGCTGGTATCACTGGGCAAATGACTTAACCTCCCAAAGTCTCAGTTTCATCATCTGTAAAAAGTGTAATTGGCAGGGCCCAGCTCACAGGGTTGCTATGTGTATGTAGTGTTTGTGTGTGTGTGGTATGTAGTGTGTGTAGTATGTAATGTGTGTGCAGTAAGTAGTGTATGTGTGTGTGGGGGGGGGGGATGGGGAGAGCTCCACACAGGCCCAGCACTGAGAGTCTAGTACGAGTTTGTTACAAGCATTAACTTGGAAAACATACTATGAAATACATGAGATACAGTTGTTTTCTGCTCCTCAAAGCCAGCTCAAGGAACTTAAAAAAAAAAAAGACCCACAACAAATATAGGTTGTTTTCACCCAGAGTGTTCCAAAAGTTGGTTTGTAATAACAGTTAATCATTTTACAAGTATTTTTGAGCACCTTCCACGTGCCAGATGGTTTGGCCCTGGGGATAAAATCCTATCCCCGTTCTTAAAAAGTTCCTTATATTCTTACCAAGCAAGTACGCCATCCTGATAAGGCATGTTAAGTATAGGACAGTGTCTCTGGAATCTTCTGAATGCAGACTTTCCCCCAGAAACACTCTTAGATCAATGTTGGTAAATTCCAAGCCGCATGTGTCACAGTGATTCTTACTATAGGTGAGCAGGGCTGCTTTTTGAGCCTTGCTTCTCAACCTTTGAAGCATTGGGGAAGGACCTGCCCCCTGAGAAGTGCACACGTTTGCACATAGTTTAGTCTCTCCTGGACCGCCTGAAACTCATCCAGGAGCCCCTGGCTTAATTCACAGCTGCAGGGCACGCGTTGGTGGTCTCAGTGGTCTCAGCGTACCACCCTGGGAGCTCTATATGTGTCTCCCCCTTCACCTTCCTCCTAGTTGTGCCCAGACTGGGAGGCGTGGGAATGAAAGATGGGGGAAAGGGGCTGCGTGAGAGATGAATGCTGAGGCCTTGACCTCTGGGCAGAGGCCACTGCACTTCGGCCCCCGGGCTGGATTTTGGGGACCGGGAGGTGGGTAGAGGAACTGGGCCACCCCCGCCCATGAGGGGCCCTGCGGGCTGGCGGCAGGGGCAGGTGCCTCCACGCTGGGTGGCACGTTCTTCCTGCCCGAGGCTGGTGAAGAGCATGGCTAGGCTGGCGGCAGCTTTCTCGAAGCTCTTGAAGCCTGGTGGGGTTGGAACTGTGGGTTCAGTGCAGGCCCAAACCCCGTGCCTTTTGCTTTTCTGTTGCTTTGATCAGAGAGCCAGGGTGCGGGCGGGATTACCTTTGATGCCTCTGTGTTGATAAACCTAATGGCAGATTAGAGGACCAGGGATGTGGTGGGCCCTGTCCAGAACCCGCCTAGGGCACACGCGGCTCCTTACTCCTGGAAACTGAGTTACTTCCCATGGGGGGGGGCACAGGGATAGGGACAGCAGCGCTAGGGTTTCATGATTCTACCGAGGAATTGCTTTCTTCTTGGTTTTCTGTTTGGTTAACTTTTAAGTTTGCTCCTGGGACCAACGTATGTCTTGACAAGGATCTCACAGCTGCTACTCGGCCAGGCAGGGACTTGAAAGCAGGCAGCCTGGCCCCTGAGTTGGTGCTTTTAGCTGCCCCCTCGATGGGCTGAGCATCTGGAGCGGGGCAGGCCCACAGAGTCAGGTCACGGGAGGTTTGCAGGGGGTGCCGTCCCAGCTCAGCGGCTCCAGCTATTTGAATGTGATGCTCGACTACCAGAAGAAGGGTCTGCAGTGTTAGACTTGCTTCCAGATGGAGCACAAGGGATGGTTTTTGTTTTGTTGCCTTTCTTTTGAACAACAGAAGAACCATCCTTTATGGGGAGGAGGAAAGGAAAACCTCCGACTGGAGATGCTGCAGTTTTATCATAAAACCATCTTTGGGCCTCATTTTTGTCCTGGCAGAGTGTCCAGCTCCTAACCCAGAATGTGTCTTAGGCACCTGACTGTCAGACTTTGCTGGATTAATCTATGTTTCCTATGAAAGGGGTCACATCTCTTCCGTGAGGTTGAAAACTCAGCTTGCAATTCGGGAGCTCTCCTTGGTCATTTTTTCCCATGATGTATTTTTGCCTCAATATTTCTTGCTCTCTTGCGTGTTAATCCTCGTGACACCTGGTCCACCAGGCTCACATCCTGGGTCTGTTTCCCGCATTTCTCCTGCGCAAATGCACGTGGCCTCTTTCTCCCGTCACCATCTCTCGCTCCCGTCGTGACAGACAGAGCTCGGTCCCCGCCCTGACTGGGGCACAGCTCCCTGACCACCCTCCATCCCCGATGGGGAAGGTGGCCCTGGGCCTGGCGCCACCCACAGCCTCACAGCCCCGCCTCCCGGGTCAGCAGGCCTGGCTCCGTGAAGGGAACGTTCTCTTTCCTGCTGACATAACCGCCTGTTCGCGGGCGTTCATTTCCTGAGCGCCAGGATCTTAATTTGCCCTCTCTGTCTCTGGCTGGAGTGTTTTTCTGATTTTTACATTCTTAGGAAACCGTGATAGAATAGTCAGGAGTCCTCTTGACATACCACTCGGGAAGCAATCTTGCACCATGGCTGACATGAACTAGATTTGTGGAAATAGATTTGTGGATTTCTCCCCAACTCTGGCAGGTGGGGGCAGGGCGAGGGCGCCTTCTTTCGGAAAGTCCCCAGTCACTTTCTTATTGATCAGGATGGACTCCTCCTGAGTGAGGTATGAAGTCGCGTGCCCCCAGCCCGTCTCCTGCACGCGTGAGCCAGCTGCTCGCCTTCTGCGGAGGTGAGGGGGACAGAAGGACGGAAAGACGCTGCAAACTTTGTGGCTCCTTTTGCGCTCCCTGTGAGAAAGGAGTCAGCAGGCTGGGGGAGGGAAGGAGGGGGCAGTAATATAGTTGTGGCCCGGGCCCAAATGCATTTAGTCACTGCCTCTACAGCCTTTATATAGACACTGCAGGGAGTGACTCAGCCTGGAAAAAGAGCGTCACTTAAAAATAAAGTTGCAACTCAGATGGACACGTCCTGCACAGGCTGCCTCGAGACGGCGTGGCTGGGGCTCGGTGAGAAACCTGGCGGGGGGGTGTGGGGTGTGTCTTTGCCCCACATGGCCCTGCAGGGGTCCCAGGCCGGTCAGGTGGCCAAGGTGAGGATGGTCGTTACAGCTGCATCGTGGAATTGGCATGAGGATTAAACGAGCTCACGTATGACTCCCCAAGCTTTTTAAACTATCAAACAGTGTTCAGACGTTCTTCGCTACAACTGGACATGCTTGCGTGTTGAGCAGTGACTGAATTCTTCACTCGTCTCTTGTTTTCAAGAAATTGACAGACTACAGAGGCCTGTGTGGCTTCTGTGTTTGCTTCCGTCCCCATGAGAATCAAAAGAGAGAGTGCACATGGGAGACTAGAAATGCGAGCTTAGTTTTCCTGGTGTCTCACTGGACACGGGAATACGTTCATTGATGACCCACTGCACTGATTTGACAAACTGTGACTTTTTTTTTACTAGTTTAATCCCACTTTATTAAATACACATAATCATACAGAGCCCAAAGCCTGGAGGGTTAAACACCGAAATGCTAACCTTATATTATTTCTATAGTGAGTAGGGGAGGGGTACAGGTGACATTCATTGTCTCCTTTCTGTTCTTCTATACTGTCAACAAATTGTGACTTTTTTTTTAAACCATAACTAGGACTTTTTTTTTTAAGTTTTATTGGAATACCGTCACGGTTTCTTGTTTTTTAAATTTTATTTATTTATTTAGGCTGTGCTGGGTCTTGGTTGCGGTGCGCGGGCTTATTTGTGGTATGTGGGATCTTAGTTCCCCGACCAGGGATCAAACCCAGGCCCCCTGCATTGGGAGGGCAGAGTCTTAACTGTCGGACCACCAGGGAAGTCCCAACAAATTGTGACTTTTAAAGAGAAGGGCAGACCAGACGTGCCCCTAGGGACACAGGCCTTTCAGGTAAGGTAGTGATGGGGAGGAGGCCTGTAAGCTTGAAGACCAGGGGATGCAGGCAGACACCATCTAGGAACACGGACACCCCCAGTGCCCTGCAGAAGGCTCACATCGGGGATCCAGGAATCTAGACGCAACCCCTCTGCTGAGTCTGCAGCTCTGGTACAATTACTTCCTCCCACTTCTGAAAGGGAAAGGCCTGCCGGCCGGAGCTGTAGCTCCATCCATCATGTGTATTTAGCTGTGCACCTTGAGCACCATGGACGCTGGGTGATCATATTTATAGCATTCGTTTAGGAATCTTTTCTTTACAGAACAGAATCTTTAAAATATATATTAATGCATATGTGTGGAATCTAGAAAAATGGTTCAGATGAAAGTATTTGTAGGGCAGGAAGAGAGACACAGACGTAGAGAACGGACATGTAGACACAGTGGGGGAAGGAGAGGGTGGGATGAACTGGGAGATTAGGATTGACATAAATACACTACTATGTGTAAAGTAGATAGCTAGTGGGAACCTGCTGTATAGCACAGGGAGCTCAGCTCAGTACTCTGTGATGACCCAGAGGGGTGGGATGGAGGGTGGGATGGGAGGGAGGTCCAAGAGGGGAGGGATATATGTATACGTATAGCTGATTCACTTCGTTGTACAGCAGAAACTAACACGACATTGTAAAGCAACTATTCTCCAATTTTAAAAAATGTTAACTATACTGCTGTACAAGATTCATTTCTCAAACAGGCAGATAAAATTTTACTTAACACTTTAATTTTATTTTCTGTACAGAATTTTTCAAAAATTTCAAGAACTGCCTTTCTTTGGCAGTTCCTCAAAATGTTACACACAGAATTATCCTATGACCCAGCACTTCCACTCCTAGGTATATATCCAAAAGAACTGAAAACATGTCCACGCAAAAACTTGTATGTGAATGTTTATAACAGCGCTATTCAAAATAATCAAAAAGTAGAAACAACCCAAACGTCCATCAAGAGATGAATCAATAAACAAAATGTGATATATCCATACAATGAATATTATTCAGCTATAAAAAGGAATAACATGTTATAATATAGATGAACTTTGAGTCATTTTGCTCAGCAAAAGAAGCTAGACACAAAATGCCACATGATTGCATTTATATGAAATGTCCATAATAGGCAAATCCATAGAAGTAGATTAGGGGTGGCCAGGGGGATGGGGAGTGACTGCTGATGCTTATGGGGTTTTTGGGGGGATGATGAAAACGTTCTGGAATTAGATAGTAGTGATGGTTGCACAACTTAGTGTACATGCCAAACACCACTGAACTGTACACTTTATTTATTTTTATTTATTTTTTGGCTGTGTTGGGCCTTCGTTGCTGCACACGGGCTTTCTCTAATTGTGGCTCGCAGGCTCTAGAGTGCAGGCTCAGTAGTCGCGGTGCATGGGCTTAGTTGCTGCATGGCATGTCGGATCTTCCCGGACCAGGGCTCGAACCCGTGTCCCCTGCATTGGCAGGCAGATTCTTAACCACTGCGCCGCCAAGGAAGCCCTGAACTGTACACTTTAAAGGATAAACTTTATGGTATGTGAATTATATCTCAATTAAGGTTTTTTTGTTTTTGTTTTTTTAATGCCTTTCTTTGTGGGGTGTGGGAAATCCCTGCACAGGTGGTCTGTTCACTTGTTCTCTCTTATCCTCTGAAGAAATTCCCTACATAACAGGGTCTTGTGGATTTCATTTGGGCAGTCACCAGCTTGGCTTGGAAAAGGCTGCTCCAATATTTGGCCAAATTATAAAGCCCAAATAATCAACTTGGTTGTTTAATCATTCCAGAATCACCCACCGTTAAGTTATAAGAAGACTTTAACTAGAAAAAGTTTAAAAATTAAAAATGAACTTTTAACTGTTACCAATTAAACTCTTTAAGCCAGTTTATCAACCCAAGAGGTTATTTTCTGGTTTCTTCTGGGTCCCTAGGAGAGAAAACCTGCCTCAAGGGTGATAGATAGATAGAGTAATGAATGCAGCTCAAACGTCATTCAGCCCCCAGTTGGTAATGGCTGGTGGCCACGTTATTCCCCCTCATTCCAGAGAGACCCTGCAGTACGCTCCCAAGGCACCAGGGAGGCCTCTAGAGCAGAAGAGGACTTAGCTCAGACTTGGACACATGGAGTGAGTCTAGCTCCATGGCTCAGTGGCATTGGGACAGAAACTTAACCTCAGTTCCTTCATCTGCAAAAATATATTCCGCTTACTTCAAGAGGTCATGTTGAGGAACATGTGAGATTCCTGGAAAGTAAATGGCCAGTCCTGGGCTGGAGTGGAGTGGACAGCCAGTAAATGGTGACCAGGATGTTTGGGCTAAGTTACCTTGACCAAGATCACCAGGCATTCTGGGACGCAGACCCCATCTGTATAAAAGGAACTGACAATGTCCCAGCTGCTGGGCAGGTGAAATGAATTCAATTGTAAGGAACATATAGTAGGTGCTCAATAAACACTCTTCTTCCAGCATTCTTTCCTCCCTCCCTTCCTTCCTTCTGAGCCCTTTCCTGGGCCAGGGGCCATCTGAGGTTCTGAGATACAACAAGACACCGAGAGAAGGTTCTGGCTCATGTGGGGAGCAGGCAGACAGTGACCACGTAAACAAATGACACACAGGATAATTTCCGGTGGTGACAAGAATGAAAACAGGACAGTACGGCAGTGAGTATGGATGGGTGAAGGATCTTCAGGAAGTTAGGACAGTTTCTTGAATCAAAAAATGGAAAATGACCCTTTGCATAGCTCCCTGCTATCCTTGCTGAATTTGGGCAGATTGTTTAGCTGCGGGGTCCCTGTAGTTTCTTTCAGCTAAAAGCCTGATGGCCTGTGTTTGCTCTTATCACTCAGTGACTTTGTGACACCAGATTTGGTCCCTCTGCTTCCTAAGACCGGGAGCTTTTCCATTCGGATGTCAGAAAGTTCGGTCGGTAAACATTTGAGTTGGAGGGAGGCCTTGTTTTGTTTGACTGCCTTTGGCCCAGAAAAGTGAACTCGTAGGTAATCAATGAAGAGTTAATCTCTCGTTCTGTGTTGGTTATACAGGAAGCAGGCAGAACTGCTCGAGGAGCCCTGACCTGGGGGCCGCGCGTGGCATCTGCAGAGCCCTCAGGCCCCGCTTACTTCCCGGGAGCGGCCTGTCCCGACTCACTCACTGAAATGTCTCAGGGCTGCCGTTCCCTTTCCTTCCTGAGCCCGTGTGCCGCTTCCTCTATGCGTCTAGCAGTTTTCAAAGGGCCATTTTAAGTATAACAGACAGATTCTCTGAGAGTTTAATAGCTGTCAGAAGGAAAAGGTTGTAATTAGATGCATGTGGCGTGGAAGTTTAGTCGAGACCACTCTGAGTTGTATAACCTCCGAGCCTCCGTTTTCTCATCCAGAAAATGGGAGCGATGACGACTCTCGCAGGGTAATTATGAGTCAGACAGAACGCTGTAGACGGACCAGAGTAACCTTGGCAAATAGCGGGAGCTCAATAAATGGCCTGTTGAGTGTATGTTATAGAAATCTAATCTTTTAAAAGGGGAAATTGTGTTCACGAGTGAATGTTAAAGCTATAAATGAACACTAAAATTTAAAAAAACAAAACAAAACTTTTTTGGGGGGGCAGGGGGGCCTCGCCGCTCGGCACGCGGGATCTTAGTTCCGACCAGGGATCAAACCTGTGCCCCCTGCAGTGGAAACACGGGGTCCTAACCACTGGACCGCCAGGGAAGTCCCCCCACACAAAAATACTCTTCAAGCATTAAGTAGACCTGTAGGTCTATAAGCTATAGACCTAGTTTCTAGGGCAGACTTGAATAGATTCAGTAAAATTAAAATACACTCCTTCCATATGTGTCTAGATGGTCATTTTCTCTCCCTTTGCATTGGTGCTACTGTTCATGGAGTGGAAATATTTGCCTAAACTCTCTCTTTGGTAGCTGTTCTTTGGGAGCAGCCCGTAGCTTGTCTTTCTGGTCAATAACCTCGACCGAAGTACATTTTGGGTAGAGAATGTCATTCTACATAGGATGTAGTAATAACCCGGGTATAGACAGGAGCTCACAGCTCTTCTCAGTAAACATC
Organism: Balaenoptera acutorostrata; assembly: GCF_949987535.1. Taxonomy (NCBI): domain Eukaryota; kingdom Metazoa; phylum Chordata; class Mammalia; order Artiodactyla; family Balaenopteridae; genus Balaenoptera; species Balaenoptera acutorostrata. The sequence continues at coordinate 8,123,990 of NC_080078.1, forward strand.
CTTGTTGCGTGCAATTTGTTAGGTATGATGGTTAAATGGGAAAGCCATAAAATTTGGTTGAAATTGCGGTGAACTGTTATTTATTAATATTTATCGAGTACTTACGAAGAGCCAAGCATTATGCTAACTGCATCACGGTCACCCAAGGAGGTGGGTGTCCTTAGTGCCACTTTACAGAGTGCAAACCACCTGCCTCCCAGGCAGACAGACTCCCAAGAACAAGGCCATAACCACTGCGCCAGACTGTCCCCTTTTAGCTTCCAAAAGTTGATTTTCAGTCAGTTAATTGTAAGCGGTTTCTCTTCTGTTAGTTAAAAAAAAAACCAAAAAAAAATTTTTTTTTGAGTTATCGCTCTGAAGTGACGTACTCATTTAAAGGGTGTTGTATGCGCTGGGTGTGCGTTTTGTGGGATTATACCCAGGGAAGAGCAGTTAGGCTAAAATCTGGCCTTTACTTGAAAACACTGGTTACCTTACGGGAATTTTTATAACCCAAAGCACAGGAAAATCTCCCCTTCTGTTTTGAGATTTTTGTCAGTCAAGAAAGAGACAGATGACAGGTCCTGCTGACCCTGAGATCTGTTGTCCTAAGTTTTTCTATCTTTGCCCAAAGGGGCTACGGGCGGGAATAGTTAGGGCTAATCATTGAACACTGATTTTTTCTTTTTTTTGCCACGCCGTGTGGCATGCGGAATCCCAGTTCCCCGACCAGGGATTGAACCGGGGGCCACGGCAGTGGAAGCACGGAGTCTCAACCACTGGATCGCCAGGGAAGTCCTGAACACTGATTATTGACTATTGTCGGCTCTTGGTTTTAACTTGAAAATGTGAGTTGCAGAAAAAGTAATTTACAGGGAGCATTACGCACCTACCGTGCAGAGTGTGATAATTTTCTTTGTGGTCCAGTATTTTAACAGGAATACATTATGGTATTGTTGATACAGTTAAAAGGACAGTTGTATCGGGAATCAGGACACTTGGATCCCGATTCTGGTTCTGCCACTGACTGGATTTGAAGGCTAAGCAGACCAGGTCCCCTCTGTTGTTTGATGGCCGTGCAGCGTGGCCGAGATCCGAGGGCGCTTGAGCTGGGCCCACTCCCTCCCCGTCCGGCTCACTCCTGTTCATCCTCCATGGGCCCAAGACTTCTGGGCTGCCTTTTCTTCTCAATAGGCCTCACCTACTTTACCTCTTGCAGTTTTTCTATTCAGAATTCATTCTGCACACAGCAAAATGTCATGGCGATCCCATTGTATGTGGGTTGGGGTGTACCCGGGCAGCTCTGTTTTGAGGGCTCTGGTCACTGCAGGGACACAGCGGGAAGAGCTCATAACAACAGCTGACACTTACTGAGCGCTTACTGTGTACCGAGCACTGTTCTAAAGACTTTAACTGTATTGGCTGATTTAACACACAGGATCCCTGTGAAGTACGTATAATATTTCTCTCCATTTCAACGAGAGGAAAACTGAGCCCCTTAGAGGAGGGAGGAGGTCCACTAGGGCGTCACAGCTCAGAAGCAGAGAAGCTGGCTGGAGGTTGGGAATGCAGGCCCGCTGGCGGCAGGTCTGAGGCCCCAGGGGTGGGATGGGTCCCCGGAGCCGCCTCCCCTGCCCCACGCAGCCCCCCACTGCCTCCCGGGCAGCCAGACTCCCCAGCACAGTCCGGGGAGGGCACAGAGGCTGGATTACTTCTCACATGGGTAACTTGCATCCTGGGCCACTTCAGCTGCAGGGCACCCCCTTGGCGGTTCCCTACTTCACATTTAAAAGGTCACTGTTGTAGTTCCGAAGTCCAGCTGGGGCCCCAATTTCACCCCGTATTTATTCATCCGTTCACTGTCTCCGCACTGTTGCCAAGAGCGTCTGCCGTCAGGTATCCTGAGATTGGACAGTTAGTGACAGTTGTCTTCCTGGGGGACCCCCCCACCCACCAGCCTTGGGGAGGCGGGGCAACCTCAGCTCCTAACACCTCCCACTCTGCCTTCAACATTGTGTCACAAGAAGCTCTTGCATTTGTAAGGTACTGGGTAAATTTTAACCTGCAAACATTTTGAGTCAAACAGACCCTGGCACACACATCTTCCAAGAACTTCTTGTGCGAGGGAGTGGCCCTTGGGTAGAAAGACCCAGAAGGTACGGCTGCCTTTGCCTCCCCTGGGTCCCACTCACAGGCCTCATACAGGATTTTACCTGCATGACATAGTTCTTTTATATGCAAAGCCGTATGACCAGGTTTATTATTATTATTTTTTTATATGAAGTATTTCTAGCATACCAAAAAGCATAAAAACAAAACACAAGTTTCTGTGCCCTTCATGACGACTGGAAAGATGTTAACGTTTCGTCCATTTGCTTCTGATGCCTCTTTTTCAAACAGAAATGAACTGTTATATATGCAGCTAAAATTCCACCTCCCTGCCTTCCCCCTCTTTTCTTCCTTAGATATAAACCCATCCTGAAACTGATGTTTCATCGCCGTGTGCTTTTTGCATTCCTAGCAATGTTTATGCACTCATAAACAATAGATATTGTTTTATATATATATCTCTATTTTACTATTTACACACATGGTAGGCAAATGGTATCTTGCGATATCTGTATATATCCTCTGCCACCTGGTCTTTTTTAAATTCATTCCACTGTGTGCATGAACCACAGAAGATGTACCCGTCGCCCTCCTGAGATGGCACGTGGATTTTTGGTTGTTGTTGACACTCTTTCTTTATTATTATACCCGTCCTGGGGAGTGGGTTCAGGAATTTACCGAGGTGAACCCCCCAGAAGTGTGGTCCCCGGTCACAGCTTGGCCAGGTGGGTGTTGCCAGTTAGCTGCCCTCAGTGGCTACGTGCTGTCATGCCCCCTGTCTCCCAGTACCTGTTCCGGCCACATCCTCATTGGGTTTTGCTGTATTTCCTTATTTCTAATGTGGGAGAACATCCTTTTGTACAATGACTGGCCTATATAGTTTCCTCTTTTGTGTCTTAACTGCTTGTATCTTTTGCCCATTTTCCCATCGGGCTGTTGGCTGTTTTCTTAGCGACTTGTAGGAAATTTTAATATCCAGAATCTGGATCCTTTGTTGCGTGTGTACATGGCTGCTCTCTCCTCCCAGGCCGTGGCCTGTCTTTTCACTGTGTTTATGTTGTCCTTGGTCACATGGAAGATTTTAATTTTAATGCAGGTGGCTTTTATTTTTCCAGTTTTTTGATGGAAAGTTTGGGACTTTTAATCTTATTTCAGAAATTCTCCCTATGCTGATGTCATAAAAACAGTCTCCGGTGTTTTCCTTCAACAGTTTTTTGGTTTTGCTTTTTACATCAGGCCTGTAAAGTATTGTGTGTATGGTGACTGGGTGAGGCTATAATTTTATCTTTGTCCATCGAGGGCCCCTCGACCCAGAACCATTTACCGTGGGGTCCCCCTTTCCCGAGGGTTAACTTCCGCACCTCTGCCAGGTACCACACCCGCCCGTAGGCCCCCAGTCTGTCCAACCCAACACTGTCTGGATGATTATTACTATATTATTGCCATGATTATTTCCATACTATTACTAAGTCTTGATATCTAGTAGAGGAAGGCCCATCCTCATGGGTCTTCAAAACCATCTAGACTGTGCTTCCGTATGACTTTTAGAATCATTTATTCAGTGCCATTTGAAAAATTCTGTCGGGATTTTTATTGGTAAAGCGTTGAATTTGTAGATTAATCTGGGGAGACTTTATAAGGTGTTTAGGGTTTGGATGGAATTACTCTAGATCTTATTCTTAGGTGGATTTCATTCCATGCCTGACTCCAGGGATCCATGAAAATGACACACTCTTAACTCACTCTAGTTGGTTGTGTGGCTACAAAACAGTCAACACTGAAGGATTGATCATTGTAGTCTGGAGCCAGGCATAAAAATAAACCCCACTCTGTTATCATAGGTGGCTGTGATTAAGATCAGGGGAAAGGTCAGCTGTGGGCCTCCTCACATTGACAGTTTCCTTCAGAAGATTAAGTGGTTCTTCATTTTTGGCCCAGGTCATCAGTAGCTTAAAGCCATTACTGTCTATTGGCTGTTTGGTTTGTCTGAAATATGGGGCTGGTCTCAGCCTATTTCCCTGGGGTCAGGTGTGTTCACATAATCAAAGTGCAGGGACCCCATATCGTATGCGTGTGTGTGTACGTACACAAAGTAGCCTTCTCTGGGGAGGAATGCACAGCGCCAGGATACAGAGATTGTGCCTTTTGTGCCTTTGCATTTTAAAATGTGCATTCTTTATTAGTAGAGTGTTTTCGAGCTTATTTTTGCGACAGGCTTGTTCAGCCACAGTCACATGTGCTTCAGAAAATGACCGTTTGTGATGCTGTCGACCACATGCAAACTGAAGAAAAATGAAGATGGCTTTTCTGTTGATGTGTGTTCAGGGGTTTTCATGAGCCCAGTGCAGTTCCCATGACCTGTTCGGGGAAGGGCGAAAGCTTCTGTTTCCTTTCATTAAAAGTTGATGACGAGAATATTTGTATTTATTTTGTTTACATGTAAACAACCCATGAAAAGTATTCCATGTATATTCAAATGATTCCTTTGCCACAGTAAAGAAAAAAAAAAAAAATGCTGGTTCCAACAGTGACAGGAGACCAGAAAAAGAAAAAATGACCCGTGAATAGGGATGGAAGAAATTAAAGTGAAAAATATGACCAGGGCAGGTTGGGCTAATAAAGTGAAGAGTAGAACCTGGGGTTTAATTCTTTTTGCTGTTATAAGGGAAATGTTTATCTTTCTTTCTCTCTTTGTCTTTTCCTTTCAAATCCACTTGTACTTGAAACTAGATAAAATGTTTGACTGTATTCATTTTCTTGATTATAAGTGTGGGAAAGGAGTTCCGTGGTAACCCTTCTTAAGTAAATGAACTCATATGTTAGAACCAAAAGAGTTGAGAGTAATTTTTATTTTAAAATTCTTTTCGCATTAACACATCTGCAATGTTGAGGAATATATGGAAAATTGAAATAGTGCTTCTATCCTGCTCTGTCTCCAGTACATCAATAAATCACCTTTTTTTTCCTTTTAAAATGTCTGGCCTTGTAATTTATGTTTGCATAACCCATTACTAAATTCATAGTAGGTGTTTTAGTTGGCAGGCATTATTCCAGGGATTCTGAGGATCTTAAAAAAAAAAAAAAAGCTACAGAGCCTTTGTTAGTATTTACATGTAAGTGGACACTTCCCTGAAAAAAAAAAAAATTGGATTTTAGAAAAAAGAATTTGGAGCTGGCTATTTACTTTTTTCTTAAGCCAACAATATTAAAGCCCATATTCCCACATTATCGATTGTCATGGATTTCTTAACAGACTTTATTGTTTTTCTTTCTTTCTTTTTAAAATTAAAATCGGCAGAAGAAAATGATGTTAAGATCATACTAATTTCTAGATAATTTTCCATAGGTTTCATGTTGCACAGAAAATAAAAATTTGTTTCCCTAATTTTTAAATTTCTTAAATGCCGTTGACTATCTTAGTTATAAAGTGAAGATGAATGTATTCATTCATTTACGCTGTTTGGTGCTTGAACAGAAATAGCAACGTTCAGGGTTAGTTCTCATACTTGTGGCTTACCGTTGAGACTTTCTAATTTTTAAGCAGACATTTAAAAATAATCATTATGTCTTCTAGCCCTAAGTTAGGGTAACTTTTAGGGCTTTACTCTGAAATGATGAAAAAAAGTTATTTCTGTTTTGTATTGTAAAAAAAAAAAAAAAAAGAAGTTTTTTAAGTGATCTTTATGGTAGTTAGAAAGCCAGAAGGGCCACTTACGGTTTTTGGAAAAAGTTTGTTTTATTCGATCATTCTTCCCTTCTCTTTCCCCAACCCCCATCAACTGGTTAATAAAACGTTTTCAGTATAAAATATGTATTTCAGCCCATTGAAATCTCTGTGGCCAATCAGAAGAGGAATTGTTTCTCCCTCCGGGAGCCTTAATATATTTATCAGGAAGTCTGTAGCCTCCTCAGTCTCTTTGTGAAACAGAATACAGGTTATTGTTCAAAGGATATGTTTAAAAATTCAGAGTTTAACCTGTTCAAACTCTGTTCTATAAGTCCACTCGTGCTGTAGAAGTTTGAAAGTCTCTCTGCCTTCCTCCTACTTAAGTTAGGCACTAAAAGAAATGACAGCTTTCTTTTGTTTTTGTGTATGTTAAACATAGCTAATGTGACATTTTTAAAGTGCCTTATTTTCATTACAGTTTTAGTTCCTTATCAGAGACGTTTATTCTGGTGGTATTGCTCTGACAACCTTCTACACTGACGGAATAATTTTTCTTGGGTTCCAAAGGTGCCTCTTCCATTTCTGCATTTATTTCTGGAAACTTTGGGCTCTTATTCGCTCTTCCTGGCAAGGTGCAGGGTTTCGAGAATCTGTCCGACTTCTAAAAACCCAGCTCTCAGACCAGAGCCTTTCCTTACAAGAACAATGAAGGTAGATTACAGAAATGGTATCGCAGCTTTCAGGAGACAAGAAACACACTTTCTGGCTTTTCGTGAGTTTTTCCTCCCCTGCCCCGTCCTCCCTGGAGTTGGTGGCCCCGTCGTCCTGAACCCTGTGGTCGTGTCCCAGAAAGCGTTTCCACCAGGCAAGGGTGCTGAGCCAGAAGTCGGGAGAAAGGAAAAAGGAGGTGTTTATCGTCCTGAAGACGCCTTCCAACTTTTATTATTAACTCCTTTCCAAAGTAAACTTTTCGGGTTTGTTTCAAGTCACTTCTGGCCAAAGTACAGTTGGCTTTGCTGTGTCCTCTAGGGGGAGAGGCGAAAACAGCAGCACCCTGGGCGAGGACGAGGTGGCGGCCTGTTCGCTTAGGGAAGGGAGGGGATCCGAGTGACAGCTGGGGGCGGGGGGGAACAGTTGGGATTGAGAATCAGCTGCGGGCTGGGCCCCTGAGAGGCACTGGGGTATCCGGAGCTCCCCGCGGGCACCCCTGGCCCAGCCAGAGAACGGTGTGGAGTTAGACTGTTTGGATAAAGAGTAATAAGTGACCAAATGGTGAGGGCAGTGCCCAGAGGACACTTGGAGCAAAGAGAAGGGGCTCCGGGGGAGATGCAGGGGTCCTGACCCGGGCTGGGGCCGGCGTGGGGCGGTCGGCAGGAGTGATCAGTCCATGGGGGTGGGAGGGGGTGGCACATGGTGGGGCTCTGGCCGCTGCTGGAGAGGTTCCAGAGCGAGGCTGAGGAACATGGACCTTGCCCTGCCTAAGGCCCTGCCAGGGGACCACAGGAGGCATGCCCAAGAGTGACCCGGCCTGGCCTACACGTCGCAGAGTTGGTGCCCACGCTGTGGCGTGGAGCATGGATGCGCCGGGAGCAGAGGTGGGACCGGAACCGCTGGGCCCCTGCTCTGGGGGGCTCGGTGGGAAACAGCTGCTCTCTCCACAAGCAGGTGATGTCATATCCATTCAACAAATACCTATCGTGCACCTTCTCTGGGCCAGGCGCTGAGGATGCAGCAGTGAACAGAGTGCCAAGCCCCTGCCCTCACAGTGCCGCCTTCAAAGGGAGGAGACAGACCACCAGTGAACAGATAGGACTGCGTTCCAGGGGATGCTGATCATGGGATCGGGGGAGGAGAGACGGTGAATTTTGAAAATGCTTGGCTGAGAAGGGCAGGAAAGAGGTGGTGGGGGGTAACTAGGGAAGGAAAAGTTTTAAGGGGGTGGTTTTCCCCACCCCAAGGGGACCGGAGCTTGTTCTAGGTGGGGGCAGGGTGGGGGAAAGGGGGAATCCATGTGTGGTGGGGTATAATTCCAGAGCAAGGTCAAGGTCACAGAGGTGGGAGGAGAGGGACTCTACGTTCCAGGGAGCGGCATCCGCTCTCCCAGAGAAGTAGGAGAAGTTGTCCTTGAAGGGTGAGCAGGGGGCTGAGTGCTAGGGGAGAGCGGACAGGTTTACAGTGGTCGTGAAGACGGTGGGAGAGGGATTTGGCAAAGCGCAGCCAGGAGGATGGGGCGGTGGGAGGTCTCGGATGTGTGGTGGCGCCTGACCACCAGGTGTGCAGAAGAAGACCGTGGGTGTCCCGTTGAGGATGGCGAAGGACAGGTGACCAACCCTGCTGGTTGCATTCGGGCTTCCTGTCTCTTCATTGACTTGCTTCAGTCTGGATGCTTTTGAAATCACGCCAGACCAGTTACTTACAGGTCGCAAAGCCAAGGTTCTCGTGTCTCCAAATTTTAAAGGTTAAGAAATCAGCTTCACTTCTAGCCATGCAGGGGCCACCCTATGTCAGTATTTTCCTAAGTTAGCTAATTATAAAAGTCTCCTGGGTGTGTGCTTGTTAAATAAAACTACCACCACTGGGCCCCACCCTACACGGAGCGAGACATAATCTCCCAGTAAGGGCCTGGGGACCTGCATTTAGAATCAGCGCCTCGAATTCTTACTCAGGAGCCTGTTGGGGCACCCAGCCTCCCTTGATCTCCCCCCAGCTTGGATGGTTTCTTCCTCCATGAGGATGTAGGATGTAGAAAGCCAAGGCTGTGGTTGGCATTTCTCCATCTCCCCACATCGATGCTCGGGGAGTGTGTGTCCAGTGGCCACCTGAGACCTCGGGTGGTCAGGGCGTGCGGGCGGGGTCAGCCTCAGTCGTGAGCGTGGAAAAGCAGCCTGTGAACGGTGTTAGTGCTGTCACTCCTGGGGGAGGCTGGGAGTGATCTCGGGGTTCCGGAAGGCCTCTGGAAATGAGCATCGTCACGAACGGGCAGACCTGGAAGCGTTCTCCGGGTTGTCTGGTCCAGCCTCCTTATCACGCACGTGAGGAAGCTGAGGTCTGCGGCCGGCCGAGGCTCCGCTCTGTGCAGGGACGGTGCCGGGCATCTGTAGGATTGTTTTTGACCAGAGATCACCAAGCTTTGGCTTAGCCCCTGGTAGGCGGTGCCCCGGAGGGAGCAGGCACCCAGGCTGGAAGTCCCCCGACCTCAGCGGGAGAGTGGGTGGGCATCCTGTAGAGATGACTCTGCTTTGGAGTGTGGTGAAGGGTAGAAACCGGGTCTGCAAGGCCCCGCCCAGAAGAGGACTTGGTGGTGATGGTCTCCGTGGTGCTCCCTTGACAACACCTCCAAGTACGAGTGTGCTTGTGGGTGCACGTGCGTGTGTGCGTTCTTTGGGTGACTTAAAGCAGTTGTGCAAGCAGACAGTACGGTTTTAATACTGATCATGGGCGCTAGCGCTCAGAGCTCACGGCCCGCCAGGCACTGTGCTCACACGCTCTGCACGTGTCTTCCACGTACTCCTCACAACAGGCCCCAGAGGCCAGCTGTCTCACCCCGGTCCTGCAGAGGAGGAGCCCAAGGTTCAAGGTGCCTGGGGTCGCCTGGCCAGGACGTGGCAGAATCAGGACGTCGGAGCCGGCCAGCCCGGCCCCAGAGCCCCCCGCCTCTGTGCGCTCTGCTCTCCACCCCTGGAGGAGGGGACCCTACGCCGCTAAGCGCTCAGGCCGAGCAAGTCTCCTGTCTTTTCCATTAATGATGTTAGTGGTTTTCTGCTTATTCATTTTCATCCTCACGACACTTTCTAGCGGATTTGAGTTTAACGGGCACCATAGATTTTTATAAATCATGGGAGACCGTCTTGAGAAAATTCTTTCTCTCTTCTACCCACACTTTTACCACCTACCCATCCCCACCTCCCACAAAAGCTGGGAGAAGGGCGAATACGAATTATCATCGTGAGTATCCTGGTCTAGCTACTCACGAGGCTTTAAAGATACCGGTCCGTGAGAATGGTTTCCATCTTTCTGGCTGCACTCTAATTCCTTTTGTAGTACTGGCATGGAGATGTTGGTGTAAACTCAGTCCTTCTCCTGGGGAGAGATTTTTTTTAAGTCAGGTTTATACTCATTCACCCCTTTTTAGGGGTCCGCTTCTGTGAATTTTGGCAGATGTGTACCTTTATGAACCACCACCACAATTACTGTGTAGGCCAGCACCCTCGTCCCCCAGATTCTTCTGGGCCTCTTGATAGTCAGCCCCTTCCCTACCCCCAAGCTCTTGGTGACCACTGATCTGTTTTTCTGTTCCAGTTTTGCATTTTCCAGGATATCACATAAAGGGATCATACAGCCCCCCTGAGTCTGGCTTCTTTCCTTCAGTGTAATGCGTTTGAAACTCAGCCGTCGTTGAAAGTACCTGTAGTTCCTCCCTTTCTAGTGCTGAGTAGAGTTTCTTTGTATGGATGTACCACAGTGGGGTGAGATTTGTGCTGCACTTTATCTCAGGATCCCCAACATCCAGGCCCCCGGGGTGTTTAAAGCTACACACGGCCTCACACCCAGTGCTGCCTGATACCCTGATGGGTTTGGTAGGGAGGCCGGGCAAGTGCACTTTGATCCCTGCCAAGAATGGTCACGTCGGTGCTCTGCCGTTTCTGCTTGCAAACCCACCCTCCTTCTGAGTGCGAGGGGTCTTCCTTGAAGGAGGCGGGGTTAGTGCTAAGTTGGCAAAGCTGACCGTCTTCTGGTCCTGCGTCCCAAAGGGAAAAAGGATTTGAGAGTTGCTGGAAACGAGCTCACACAGAGGATGCCAGCCCCCTGTTGACAGAGGCTGCACCTCTGTCAGAGGCGCAGAGGGACAGGTGTAGCACTTCAGTAAACCGGGCATCTCGCCCCCTTTGTGCTCTGAACTGTAGGTGCTCTTCTACTATTTCCTTATGTCGTTATTTCATCCCTCTGTGATGTGCTTTCTCCTACTTGGACGCTCTGGGAAGGTAAGAACAATACCTCAGATCCTCCTCCAGCCTTGGTTGGACCTGGGATTGGTTGATTGATTACGTGCTGTAATGCAGATTGCAGAGTGATCCAGCCCGCCCCCCCCCCACCCCCCCACCCAGAATGCTGTCGTCACAGCTGCGGACCCGGTCCGGGTGGGGGAGGGAGAGGGGCTTAGCAATCACTAGCCCACCTTGTCATGTTCTTCTGGAGAAAACTGAGGCCAGAGAGGGACACCAACTTGCCCAGAGTCACACGCCAGTTCATCAGAGGGGCCGGGATATGGCGGAAGGGTCCGCTTCCCCTCTTCCCCCACCCGCAGTCCACTGCCCCACACAGCTCATCTCCACGCTGTAAATTCGAAAAGTCAGAAGGAAAAAGGCAGCGTGCTGGGCTTCCTTGAGGCAGGTGGCTCTTTTAAAGCTGGGGCTTGTTGCCAATCTGACCTCGTTTCCATGGAAGCAGCCAGCGGGGGCAGCTTGTTCCTGTCCCCCTGAGGTCTGGTGGAGCTTCAGCCCCTGACAGCTCGCCAGCTTGCTCACTTGGAGGAGGGGACCCAGGAGCCCCGCCAGAGGCTCTTTCCACCTTGCTTTTTGCTGCAGGAGTTTGGCTCAAAGGGAAAGTTGGTGCATCGCTAGCCCCAGCCTGCGTTTTCCCCACAACTCACACGGGGTAGACTTCGTCACTGCTCTGGGGAGACCCCCTTTGGGATCCCTGCTTAGAGGTGGGCTCCCCCTGTAGACCCTATGGCCCTCCCATCATTCCTGGAGAATCTCAAAGACGGAAAAAGAACTATCCAGTATGTTTATTTTGTGCTGCAAGCGAACTCTCAGTGGAATCTAGTTCTTGAAGTTAATTTCATCAAGCTACTGGCTTTTCTTTCTCGCTGAGATTGCCGTTCAGCGGTTGTGGTGTGATAACCCGATCGTGAGAGCAGATTTGCCTTCTCTCCTGTCCAGCAGTTTTAATGTCTTGGCATTCCTGAGCCTGGTCTGCTTCGTCTCATGCTGGGATCACGGCTCAGTAATGAAGCCTTTATTATATTCACTCGTCAACAGATAACATTCTTTGAAGAATCCTGAGTTTTTAATTACCCCGCTTAAGCCTTTGGACACACGGGTTCTAAGGGGCCTTTTTGCATTGCTAAATTCCAGAGTTGATTGCAAACCTTAAAAGACTAGAAAATGCTAGGAGCAACTTGTAAAGTCACAGACCCGGGAAAGGTTCCCCGCTTCCTCCCCCTTCCTGCCCCTCCCCTAATCCTGTTTTTCATGCCTTTCGGTCGGTGGTGTAAGTGCACTTTTATCAGACGTGCCAGCACGGGTTGCTTCCCAGGTCTGTTTTTGCGTTAAACGTACCCAACCTCTGTTCCAGTCGGTGGAGAAAGATGCTTCAATCCTAGAAGCACCACTCACCTACCTTTTTAGGGTATTGCAGGTTTAGCTTGAGGGCTGGAGGGCTTCCAAAAAAGTATGACTAAGGGAGAAAAGGGCTACTCCCAGAGCTAACAGCGTGGAGCAACGCAGCCGGGATAGGAAAATTTCCCAGCAGGGAAACCGTCTCGTCTGTACTGCAGACACGCTGGGTCATGGATTTGCTTTCACAGAATAAGTGAAATGGAACAAAGTTTTCTGAGTTCTCATTCCCAAAGGCCCAGTTTCTGCAGGTGTGTCTTTCGGTCCCAACTTTTGTATCCGGTATTATATCAGACAGTTTGCACTTCGTGCCGTGTCTGCTCCAAACCAAACAGCTGGCTGGCTGAAAAGGGGAGTGTCGCCCGATCCCTCTGCCAACCACCTGTCTTAGGGCAGAAAGCGAGCAGCATCTTTGCCCCCCTCCACCGGCCACCCCAAGAACCTGCTGTTTCCCTCCCCTGCTGTCGTTTCTCCTCTGCTCGTTAGCAGCTGGCGATGCACCCCTGGGCCTCTGAGCGCCAGCGTGCGGTGTACGTTGTGTATTTTGTGTGTGTGTGTGTGTGTGTGTGGGTGTGTGTGGGTGTGTGTGTGTGTGGCTTTGGAGCAACACGGTCCCGGGTCCAAATGTTGCCTCCACCAGCTGCTGGTCTATCACTTAACGTCTCTGCAACTCAGTTCAACCTGGATGGGAATCTGTCCTTCTTACGGTGGCTGTGATTAAATAATCAAGGTCGCTTCCCTGCTCAGTGTCACTTAGCACCCTGTGCACAGGTGTCTGGGGAACATTTGCTTTCCTTCCCAACCTGGTAAATGCTCATATACTGAGTTGCAGGAAAATGAACAATTCATCCAACTCTGGGCAGGTTAAGTGATGCTTTCCGACACGCACGTGGCTGAGCTCAGCCGTTCTCGGGGCATCTTCTGGCCCAGTTTTGGCGTTTGCTCTCCGGTGGGCTCTTTTCAGTATTACGCGTCATAGGCAGGATGCTAAGCGAGAGCCAGGCTCAGAGGTATTGGGGGTGAAAGGAGTAGCGGGGCCAGATGTCGGTGGGAGCAATGTCCTCTAACAGTTTGAATTTTCGTTTTTTAAAAAAAGGCAGTGATAGGTTTGTGGGCACCTGTTGGCCTTTGGAGGTTCAGAATGTAATTTTGGTCACTGCCATAAACACAGCGCAGTGCCTGCCACATAGGCATTCAATAAATACCATTAAAAGAAATGAATAAGTAACTTGTGAAAATATGGCTAATGCTCTTGCCTTTTACACAGACAGCTGATTGCAACTTTTTGTTGATTGTATCTCTGTGCTGTCCTGCAGTGGTGCGTGAAAATCTGTCTGTATAGAGCACCACCTATAGAGCACACCTTTGCCTTTTCAGAATGCGGGGGGTAGCGGGGGGGAGGGAGTTTCGTTTTTTCCTCATCATTAGGATAATATGGGCCAGTTGTAAAACATTCAATTAATGAAGAAACAGAGTCACCCTAAATTCTGCCATCCCGAGCTAACCACTGTTAGCATTTTACAAACAGCGTTTCGGACATCTCTGTGCTTACGTGCCCATCCAGGCTCAGTTCTGCTCGGTAATATTAAAAGGCGCCGACTGTATGCCAGGGACTCTGGGGTCCTGCCACTTACGTGCTCTTCTGCGAGCTCGTGTGTTGGGGACGTCCGTCCGGCGGGTCTGCCCTGGCCTGGCCGGCCTGCACTTTTCACGGCTGTGTAGTGCGCCAATGCTTGGCCCCCCCCAGGTGCATTTAGCCAGTCTCCTCTTGGTGGAAGTTCAGGTTGCTTGTTATTTTGAGTAAACCGTGTCTAATTACACAACATGACAGCGTGAGCCACCCGCGGGTTCTTGCCAAAACCTCCATTAGTGCCGTGACTCAGGAAAGAATGCTTGCTTTTCCTTCAGTTACTGGGCTCGGCCATTCCCAGGTGTGAGTGACCCAGGCCCGGAGAGCAAGTAATTGACTGTCAGAGGTATGGGAGGGGGGCCCTGTCCCCGCAGGGAGGGATGGCCCCAGCCCCTCCCGGTGGCTCTTTCCAGAAAGGGGGCAGTAGGCAGTGGGGGCGGCCGTGTGAGAGGGACCTCCGTGTTAGAGCGGGAGGTTGCCCTCGAAGCCTGCTGGTCTGCAGCTCCCGCAGCCCCAGAATGGTGGGAAACTCCTGCTTTTCCCGAGGAGGGTGTTGATCAGTGATAGGATGGCGTTAGCCACAAGGGATGCACCCCAGCCATCTTAGTGGTAGCAGTTACTTAAACCCACCCGCTGGGAGCTGGGGAACGAGGCAGGAGAACACTTGGTGTTACAATCCAGCTCACTGGCCCAGGGCCCCAGGGCCCCAGGGAGATGGGTGCTCTGGGCAGACAGACCCGTGGCAGCTGAGGAGAGTGACCCGTCACCGTTAGGAGCTCTCTGTTCTGCCCAGACTCACCTCTGCTTTCCAGTGGTGGCCACTGAACCCCCAGTTGAGCCCAGTGGCCTGGTCCACCCCTCTTCCTCCACAGGCGAGGGAAATGGGGAGCTGCTCGTGGGTGCACTTCAGTGAGTTGTTAAATCGAGCCCTGCAGCTGGGCCAGGATCTTCCCACTGAGCGAGCGCGGTGTGTGCACGTCTCTGCCTCATCGTCATCTGCCTCTGTGTGTCTGTCTGTTGGTGATTCTGCTTTTGTTTTTAATAAAACCCCGTGCCTGTTGGTTGGTGCTCTGACTCTCCAGGGTCCCATCGGCCTCCAGCGGACACCCCGGTCTCCCCAGAGAGCAGGCGGCTGTGGCCAGGTTGCTCCTGGGAGAGCCGGAGCCCCCCACGCTCGTGCCTGCCAGCTGCAAGATGAGGGGGCCTCTTTTCTGGAGCGAGGCACTGCAGGCTGGCCTGGCGAAGAGTATGTGGGTCAAGGTCAGCCCCGCTTCTTCCATTACCCGGAGTTAGAGCCGAATGCTGCGTGGGTGCAAAAAGCAGTGCACTTTTCCAAAGTGCTGTCACTCCTGGGTGCCGTCCCCACCCCCGAGCCAGCTTTGGAACTTCCCATTCAGCTCACAGTCACCCAGAAACTACCGAGCCTTGGGGCAGGTGCTGGGTGTGTGCCAGGAAGGGGGTCGGCATGGGCCGTCCCGAGCATGCGGGGCAGAGCCACCCAAGGCCTTGGACCACAGCCCGCTCCAACCCAAGCCGGGCCCCAGTTCTGAGAGTTTAGCTCCAGGATCTGTTTGCTTTCGACACATCCACTATCATTGAGATACAAAGCATAACACGGCTGAAACTATTCAATGGAATTTAGAGTTCATGCCAGGAAAATAGAATAAATCAAAACAGTCATTAATAATTTGCTTTAAATTGTGAGTAAATTCCCTCTCTGTTTGTTGCATTTCGTAAATTATATCCAGGAGTTAATTTATTGCTATTTAAAATTGCACAAGAACTCATGGGAACCGTGTCTTTAATGAGTGTCCTCTCTCTGCCGGGCGCTGTGCTCGGGGCTGGGGTACCGGGGACAGTCCTGGCCTCGTGGAGCTGATGTTCTGCCTGGGAGTGGGGTCTCCTGGGAGCATCCTGAGAGCCTGCTTCTGGCTGAGGCTGGGGGTACCGAGGGGAGGAACTGGACAGTGGAAGAAATGGGTAGAATCCACATGATTCTGAACCCCCGGGCTGCGGGCCTGAAAGAGGAGCTGGAGGGGCTGGCCTGGGCCAGGCTCGGGTAGGTCGGCATGTCTGTGGTCCTGACCCGCTGCGCACAGGAGCACCGTTCTGACTCTGGAGGTCACGTCTGGGGCATGTGTCTTCTTTGCTTCCTTCCCTTGGGTCTGGGTGACAGTATTGACTCTGTCCCCCGAGGCTGGGAACACCAGAGGTGAAAGGCGTGGCTTGGGAGTCAAGCTGAGGCATTTGCTTTCATAAAGAATGAGCTCTAGATCTTTCCCCACCGGGCCAGAGGGCTGGGACTTGGAGGGAGGCAAACTAGAGTTGTGGGTTTGGAAGGGGATGGCAAGGGAGGCCCCAGATGAAGCCAGCGGTTGGGGACCGGGGAGGGGCTGGCCTTTTCTAGCATGAGACATAGACCCGAGAGCGGTGGTGAAGCGGCCGGCGAGTCGGGCAGAAGCCCTGAGGACCGAGTCGGGGTTGCTTAGGAAGAGGAGGGTTTCAGGAGGGTTTGCAGGGGTGGCCAACGCTGCAGAGCGAATGCTAGATTTGGAGTTTTGAGGCAGGTGGGGAGTGGGCCAGACTGTAATGCACAGGGGCAGGAGAAAGGAAGGGTCTCGTTTGCTGAGCCCCAAAGCCGAGGGCGGTGCTGGGCCCATCACACGCATCCCCTGTGGTCATCCGAGTCGGGCCTTGGCGTCTTAGCTGTACAGAGAGAGCTTGCCCCGGGCCTTCAGCTGGAGTCCAGACTGGTTCCACTAACCCTAGGCTGCGGCCAGGCACGGCTGGGGCGCATGTCAAGTCAGCCCGAGGAGGCAACGCTCCTGGACCAGTCTCCCCGCGGGCTCGGCGGTGAGCAGAAAGTGCAGAGCAGAGGCAAGCACGAAGGCGTCAGCTCATCGTCCCTGTCTGCAGCGGGAGGAACGGTGCCGGTGGGTGAGGAGGATGGAAGCAGGTCTGAAGACCAAGGACTCTATGACCAGCTTTTATTTCAGATGCTTTGGTGACAGACCTAAACGTGACTAACTTCACTCCAAAATGATCTCACTCTCCCAGGAATGACCCCAAGCTTGCACGTTTTCCCTGCAAATCCATTAGTTAGGGCTGTGCCTGAGTCCACCCGTTTCCTGAAGAAAGGAGCTGATCAGTGTGGGATGGGCTGATGGACCCAATAGGCAGTGCCTCGGGCAGAGGGAGGGAAAGAATCCAATCTTGAATTTGAAAGGACACAGTAAAATCTCTAAAATTGAAAGAAAGATTTATTATTATTTTTTTAAGTCTGCAGTGAAATAACTGTCTCAGTCTGCGGATAGAGCTAATTTGGGAAGAATCCCATATTTTGATTTCTGGAATTTTTTTTAAAGGCAACTTTTCAAGCCGTAAATTAAATATTTTTGGACGTAGGCTAAGATGACTGACTTAGCCATTCCATCAACAACACGGAAAGTGTGAAGACGGATTTGGGGTTAGCGAGGACACCCTCACGAGGTTTGGCCTCTGCAGATTTTTGACCCCTAGCAGGAAAATGTCTGTATTTTCTTAGGGCCGCTGCTCAAGATATTAATTGGGAATAACGTCTGTTGCACCAGATCTCTAGCCAAAACATTCACATTTTGCCTCATCTGTAGAGACCTGAGCAGAGTTTTATCTCTGCGTCTCTTTGCTAAGTGTTCCCGCTCCGTTAGCAGAGCTATAATTAACTCACAGGACGCCAGGCAGCCAGATTCGGCCAGGCGCCAAGAAATCAGCCCCAATTACTATATTCACATTGTCAGTAATGCCCACTTCACAGCTTCTGCTAATTTGAAATGGCAAGTTCCAACTTTCCATAGTAAAATTACCATTTTTGTACTGTTCTATTACATGGTGATATTTGTCCATTATTTTGGCGATGTAAACTTGGTATTATAACGACAATTAGTTGCCGAGCAGTTTCTGAGATGATTTGCAATTACGTCTCTTAAATGCAAAACTCATGTCTGCCCTGATGGAGTGAGCAGTGCATTCCCTCTGTGCCCTAGATTGGCTGTAGGGATCAGCTTCTCGTAGGAGACCGAAATGCCCTGGGATTGTGTAATAAAGGTGAGTGTTTAAGATGAGGGGCAGCCTGCGAAGGTTGCCCGTTCTGTAGATTTTCGGCGTCCGAGTTGTCCGATCTCCTAATGAGAGCAGAAGAGTGGCCCCACCCCTCTGTCTCCCTGAGGTCCCTTGGGGCTGGTGCTCTGGTTGCTTTGCCAGCCAGCCCAACCACCGAGGGTCTGGTCTGTGCCCCAGACGGGCAGTCACAGCTTCTTCTCCGACCTCCAGTCTGTGCGGTGGCAGTTGATTTCCCTGCTGGCACACAGCGAGGTCCCCCAGCGTTCCAGAGAGGCTTGTCCCCGGGGGATTGGGCTGGCTGGCCTGGTTGGGTTGTACATTTTGCTCTTTTCAGCAGAGAAACTTCAGGAGGCATGATCTAGGCCAGTGTGCCACTCAAAGTGTGTCCGAGTGCGGCCCGAGGACCAGGAAACGGCCGTTATTGGCCTGCAGCTAGATAAGCACAGGGGTTCAGAGCAGGCGTTGAGAAACGTTCGCAGCCTCTCAATATCGCAGTGACATCCACGCGGCATGTTTGTTGTATTTTATAGAAATACCAGTCCACAGCAGATTGGAAGTTTAGAAATCTGTAGCGCGTCCTTCCCTACAGATGGTTTGAGAGGCATTGATCATTATTCAACCCCCAACCCCTGACTGCGTTGCATGGTAATGGTTTATTTTGGATAAGACAGACTGTTTTCTTTTTCTGCTAGGCCGGGGACCGCAGGGCACAGCCACTGAGGGGAGGGGCTTCTGAAAGGAGAAGGCAGGCGTCCCCAGGTGCAGACAGGGACCCTTGGAGGAGACCGATGACCCTCAGGGGCTGGCAGCCGAGGTGCGGGCCTGTCCGGGGGTGCTGGTGTCCCCCGTGCGTGTCCATCGGGACCCGGCTTCTCTCTTGAGCCCCAGACCTTTCCTTTCACGTGCTGGCTGGGCGTCTGGACCCCACCTGCCTGCTTTCACAATTCCCAGACCCTAATGGGGAGGATGGGGAGCAGCAACCCAGAGACGGGGGCCCGGATTCCTCCCTCCCCCTCAGCTAGTCAGTCACCAGTTCCTGATAGGAGCTCCTGACCGGCTCGCACATCTGCTGCCTCCTCTGTGCCCGCTGCCCTGTACCGGGGTCGGCAAACCACGTCCAGCCCATGCCGGTGTTTGCGTGCCCCAGGAGCCAAGAATGGTGTCTACGTTTTTTAATGGTTAAAAGAAAACAAGAGTATGTTACGATATATGAAAACTAAGAAATTTAAATTTCTCGGGACTTCCCTGGTGGCGCAGTAGTTAAGAATCCGCCTGCCAATGCAGGGGACACGGGTTCGAGCCCTGGTCCGGGAAGATCCCACGTGCCGCGGAGCAACTAAGCCCGTGTGCCACAACTACTGAGCCTGCGCTCTAGAGCCTGCGTGCAACAACTACTGAGCCCAAGTGCCACGACTGCTGAAGCCCACGCGCCTAGAGCCCGTGCTCCGCGACAGGAGAAGCCACCGCAATGAGAAGCCTGCGCACCACAGTGAAGAGTAGCCCCCGCTCGCCACAACTAGAGAAAGCCTGCGTGCAGCAACAAAGACCCAATGCAGCCAAAAATAAAAAAATAAATAATAAATCAATCAATTAATTAACAAAGAAATTTAAATTTCTGTGTCCATAAAGTTTTTTTTTTTTTTAATTGTGGTAAAAGATACCTAACATAAAATTTACCATTTTAACCATTTTGAGTGTACAGTCCGGGGGTGTTAAGAACATTCAGATGGTTGTGAAACCATCGCCACCATCCATCATCCCAGACTGAGACTCTGTAAATAAAGTTTTATTGGAACGCGGCCATACTCGCTTGTTTGCCTGTTGTCTCTGCCTGCTTTTGTGCTGCCAGGGCAGAGTTGAGTAGTTGCAACAGAGACATCATGGCCTGCAAAGCCAGAAATATTTACTCTCTGGCCCTTTCCAGAAGAAGTTTGCCGACCCCTGCCCTAGTGCATATTCTTGTCACGTCCTGTGTAGTTACCGTAGCAACCATCTAACTGGTCTCCTGACCTCTGCTTTCATTCCTTTCCAGTCTGTCTGCCCTTGGGCGATTTTCTTAAGAGACAAGTCTATCGATGAACCTCCGTTAAAAATCCTGTAGTGGCATCTCACAGACTAATGTTGTGGTGTTGGGAACACCCAGAAAAGTAAGTTATTAAAGGCTCTGAAAAGTCCTGCAGAAGAGAAACCTGCCGAGCATTGATTAATCCAGTATCATCCAAAATTGGCGCAAAATTGTCATTGTTTTTTCCTAATCACCTAGAACAACCAACAGCAGGGGTCGGCAAACTTGCACTGTGAAGGGCCAGATGGTAAAATACCATAGGCTTTGTGGGCAATCCGGTCTCTTTGCAACTACTCCGCTCAGCTGGGAAGTCGCCATAGATAATATGTGAATTGATGGCCATGGTCCAGCAATATTTCATGTAGAAAAGTAAAACAGGCCGTGGGCTAGATTGGGTATGCTGAGCCCTGCCCTTACACAACAGTGGTCCCCAGTGTGGTCCCAGACCCGCAGCATCACATCACCTGCGCCTGCTCCAGATCTGATGAATTGGGAGCTCTGGGGGTGGCCCCACAGTCTGCATCTTAACCAGCCCTACCTGCCAGCTAAGGTGTGAGACACCCCTGATGCAGAAGCACAGAACACGCCCCAGGAACAAAGCCAACATTAGCAGGGATGGAAGGCCCTTCGAGAGCTGGTCTCTGTCCAGTATCCCTCCCTCGCTAGCACATTCTGTGCTCCAGGTGAACTACCTATAGGTTCTGGAACGTGGCATCCTTTCCCGAACCCATGCATCTGCGCAGGAACCTTTCTGTTTGGAGCAGCTCCCTTCTCTTGCTGCCGCCGGCCCCGTCCCAAACTTCTAGTCAGTCATGACTCAGCCCAGGTGTTCCCTGTCTTGGAAGCATGTTTGGTCCCAGCCCCACCACTGCCCCACCTGCAGGGTTTTCCTCCTCTGCGCTTCTGTACCTGCCGGTGCTTCTCATGTGTGTCATGATGCAGTTAATGGCTTGGATGGGGACCCCTCAGATGGGGCCATTTTACTCTTCTCTGTATTCCCAGCACACAGTGGGCACTCTGAAATACTTGTTGAGTTTGCTCAATGAGCAAAGGAACCCTATGCTTGGGACGTGGCTCTTGGTGTCTGATGGAGGCGCCTGGTCCCCAGGTGCGAGGACAGGGAAGTCGAGTCCCCACCAGGAGTTCCTGGCTCGCCCGGGTTCTGGAGAGGCTCGCGGTGGGAGGCTCTGGGTCATTTCCTCCTCTCCCCGCCTCTGACTCACTGATTGATTGATGTTTGGAAATTGTGACTCACCTCGTTACAGAAGAAAAAGGAAATTTTTCTCTGCTCTCCCTCCCTCCCTTTCATAAAAGCAATAAATAAAAGCGGCTGACATTCTGCTTGGTGCAATAAGAAGCGTTTAAATGCATTTCTGGTTTTCATAATTGGTAGCTTCTTGTAGAAAGGTGCTTATTAGAAGAAAAAAAACTTTCTTGTGTATCTGTTTTCAGCCTTCTTGTCTGTAAAAATCATAAAGTGAGCTGGTGTGGGAATTGCACAACCCGCCCCCCCCCCCCCCCCGCCACCTTAAAAAGATATTTGTGGCAGTTCACGTTTTAGCAGTGGATAGTTAAGCTACTTCTCTTTTAGTAAGAAATGTGAGGTGTACCCTCTCCGCCTTCAGAGTTTCAAAATGAATCCACCGGGGTGGTGAGTAATGATGTCTTAAGCTGGTTTATTAAACGTGAAGGAATAAGATGTTCTAGGTTGACATCATGTACCAAATATAGATAAAGCCTGGATCAGCTGGACTCGAGGCCCGGGGCTCAGGCCAGTGCCAGAACACAGTCGAACCTGATGATGCCTGTTTTGTCTCATGACACTGACGATTGCAGTGGACGCGTGGCCTGGACTTTTAAGAGTCTCCTCCTGGAAAATACAAAAAAAAAAAAAAAAGGCGTTAGTTCACTTATCACTGTAATATTGGAATTAAAGCTTGGCATCTCTCGTTGGCCTTTTATTCTCTTCATGTTCAGCGCGTCCTAAATGCGTTAGGCTCTTGGTTCTGGAAAACTTACCAGTGAAATCAACATCTTTTCAGAATGTGACTCTAAGTAAGGGCTCAACAAATGTTTTTTTGTTTTTTGTTTTTTTAAATATGCATTTATTTATTTATTTATTTATTTATTTACTTATGGCTGTGTTGGGTCTTCGTTTCTGTGCGAGGGCTTTCTCCAGTTGCGGCAAGCGGGGGCCACTCTTCATCGTGGTGCGCGGGCCTCTCACTATCGCGGCCTCTCTTGTTGCGGAGCACAGGCTCCAGACGCACAGGCTCAGTAGTTGTGGCGCACGGGCTTAGTTGCTCCGCGGCATGTGGGATCTTCCCGGACCAGGGCTCGAACCCGTGTCTCCTGCATTGGCAGGCGGATTCTCAACCACTGCGCCACCAGGGAAGCTCTACAAATGTTAGTTGTAATTATTTTATCACTGCCATCCTTCTTATCTGCCAGGCATAATGCCTGGTGTCTAGGTAGGTACCTTGCTGTCTTATTTAATTTCACGTGCAAAACGGCCTTGCAAGGCAGGTGCCATGCTCTCCCCATAGAGAGAGGAGGCTGAGGCTTAGAGGGACAGGGACTTCCGGAATCACTTGCTTCCGGTTGCACAGCCTCCGCAGGTGAAGCCAGGATGCACACCTGGGCCTGTGTGCTGCGCTCTCTGCTGGGCAGGACCCAGCTCCACGGCGCTCTGGTTTCCCTGGTGCTGATGCCAGGAGTCTCACCAAGTAAAACACGGATCACAAGTGAGTATTTTAACCGGGGAGGTGTTTAAGTGCAGGATCCTGGACGGGAGAAGACAACGTGGGATCCACTTTGTCCCTTCTCCCTGCTGGGTCCCCTGCTCTGGCTGTGCTGCCACCGGCAAGGGGTGAAGGAAGAGGAGCCT
Source organism: Balaenoptera acutorostrata (assembly GCF_949987535.1). Taxonomy (NCBI): domain Eukaryota; kingdom Metazoa; phylum Chordata; class Mammalia; order Artiodactyla; family Balaenopteridae; genus Balaenoptera; species Balaenoptera acutorostrata. Next base: position 8,146,823 of record NC_080078.1, read on the forward strand.
CTCACTTGTCAGTAATGAAGGCAGTAAACCCGTGCGGCTTGCCTGCCCCGTGCTGAGCCCTTTACATTCCTTCTCGCACTTAGTCTTGACAACTCCCTGTGAGGCGAGCATAGTTTCCTGACTATTTCACAGGTGAGGAAACCGAGAGACTCACCCAAGCCCCTGAGCTGGTGATCGGCAGAACTGGGCCTCCCTCCGCCGTCCCCAACAGCCGGCTCGGCCCAGGACTCCAGCTCAGGAGTCCCAGGCTGCAGCCAACGGCTGGCCCCGTCACCAGGCACCCCGGCCCCAGGGCTCAGAGCTGGGTTGGCCTGGGAAGGGGCCGAGGAGCCGGACCCCCTAAGGACAGTCACGTGAGGGAGCAGCAGAGGTTGGGGGCCCAGGCTGGGACCTGGGATTTGGAGCTGCCCACGGGGGGCCAACGTGCGACAGAGCTGAGAGTCACGACCTACCCTCCACCCTAAAGCATCCGGGACTTGCCAAGCAAGCCTTGTTTCTAAAAGTCAGAAAGGAAAGCGAGGGCGTCTCCCCACACCTCACGGGAGGGGTGCTGTGCACACAGCCACGTCCGACAGGAGCATCTCAGGGCCCCCGTTACGCCGCGCCCTCGACCGTGCAGGCTTAGGTCATTTCCATTTCTGGGTTGGGAATGGCCTTTTGCAGATACCGGTTATATTTATCACCAGCTAACTTATCAGCTTACAACACCAGATACACAAAACTGTAACCTGACTCATCAAAGAATAGATAGCTCATGACTTGATGGTAAAGTAGATCAGCTTTAAGAAATCAAATGGATTGTGGAATCCAGCTTTTCCCCCAGAAAACTTTGTGAAATGGTCTAATAGGAATGTTAGTTCAGACCTTTCTGGAAACAGTGACCTTAAACATACTCCATTGACTCAACAATCCGGTTTTCTTTCCCCCCCCTCGGGGAAAAAAATTAGAAATGTGGTCAAAGCTTTATGAGCAAGAATGCTCACTATAGAGTTATTTATAATACTAAAAAATGGGAGCAGCCTAATGTCCAATAGATGGGAATTGTTAATTTATGTTAAATTCATTCAATGAAATGATTATGTAACTGATATTCTTCTCCAAGAATATTTAATAACATGGAAAATGATCATGATATAAACTAAGGTAAGATACTATATCACCCTAGTTTTATGAAAGAAAAATATACAAAAATAATAAACGACATGAATACATACACATTCAGCATAATATATAAAAATACCTATTATGTATACAGAAGGCCTAGTGTACATAGGTATGTAGAAGAAAGGCTAGAAGATAATTCAGAGTCTTAGCAGGGATTATTGCTGGACGGTGTGAGATTGATTTTTTTTTTTTTTAATTTCTTTGTCATGCCTTTCTATATTCTCCAAATTTTCTGTAGTGAGAATGTTATTACTCTTTAATTTGAACACAATAACTAAGAAAATGTTCAACTTTTTGCAAAAGAGAAAAGAATCTTTTTTTTATTTTTTTTATTTTTATTTTTGGCTGTGTTGGGTCTTCGTTTCTGTGCGAGGGCTTTCTCCAGCTGCGGCAAGCAGAGGCTACTCTTCATCGCGGTGCGCGGGCCTCTCACTATCGCGGCCTCTCTTGTTGCGGAGCACAGGCTCCAGACGCACAGGCTCAGTAGTTGAGAAAAGAATCTTTTTAGAAGGCTCTGGTATGTAGTAATCCATTCACTAGGCATCTTTAAGTGGGAAACAGAGGTTAAGACCGGAATCTCAGCCTGCCATTTACTCACTGTGGTCCCTGGGCGAGAAAACCAGCCTCTAAATCTCAGTGTCCCCATCTGTAAAATGGGAGCGTCCACCTCTTAGAGTTGTTGGGGTGATGAAATGAGACAAGGTACTCCTCGAGCCCGTGGCGGGAACACGTGTCCAGACCATCTGCTGTTATCGCTCCTACTCTTTTCGTTGTGGTTGAAGCCCCAGCCGTGTGCCAGACTCCGTGTGAAGTGCGACCAATGTGAAAGTGGGTAAAAATAGTCCCACTCCCGGGAGCCTGGGACCTGGCGGTGGGAGGGGGCGCACGGGGCAGAGAAACGCAGCGCTGGAGTCAGGGAGGGCGTGCCTGCCAATGCGGGGGGCTCCGGGAGGGTGGAAACGGGGTGTCACGGGAACCCAGGCGGAACTGAGAGGGGTGAAGGTCGCCCCTGCCAGCCAGCTCAGGGCCGGCCGAGGCCGCAGCCAGAGTCCAGAGCACTGAGGAGGCAAACTTGACTCGGTGGGAGGGGTGACCAAAAGGGAGCCTGGGGTGACACTGAGACTTTCACTGGGGCATCTATCCTAGAGAGCGTTCTTTTTATATCAGAAGGAGATGATACCTTTAAGGAAAACCAGACTCTCTTCCAGAATGTTCACTGCACCTGAGTGTATGTGTACGTGTGTGTGTGTGTGTGTAACAGGAGAGGGAGTGTGGCTGTGACAGGGGCATTCGCCTGGTGTCACCATTTCTGAGTCGCCCCCTTTTTCTGCCCCCCCCTTTCTTTAACTCACCCCCCAGCGCTGTTTACTATTCCTTGTCACCCCACCCCATCAAAGGAGAATCTTCCTCTGTTCTCCCGAGCACCTGGCTTTTCCAGAGCAGAGGGTGCTCCTGCCCGGGGACGGGCACAGAGGAGGCCGGGTGCCCTGCCCTCCCCCCCGGCGCCCCTTAGAGCAGGGAGCAGAAACCATGGAAGCCCAAGTAAGATCTCTAATTATTTCTGTTGAAACTGATTATACTGAGGGTGGAGCGCATTGCCTTTCATTTCTTTGTGTGTGTGTATTTCCCCCCCCCCCCACAAGAAGTATATTCTTTTCTTTCCTGTTTGTTCCTGCTTGATTTGGGGAGGCTGCTGTTTTCATTGCCTAATTAATGGGGAGACTTTATGTGGAGGATTTCGTCGTGGACGGATTCTCTGTTTGAACATGGTACAACCTGTGGCCCCTTTAAAACATAGTTACATCCTCGACTCTTTATAGGGCAATAACTAGATTAATTTTGCAGTGCTTTTTAAATACCATTTTTCTTTTTAAAAGAATAGGTTTGCTTTTTAATAAGATTCGAATGCCATCGAGACGCCTTAAATTGGCACAGTGGCTGTGTAATAGCTTGGTCTCTTGAAATGAACTTGAGAGAGCACTTTCTGCTGCCCGGCTGTTGAAGCCGGCCTCAGCTAGACGCCACTTCCGCCCGCCCTGGACCGTGGGCACTAACTGCGTTTACCCTAACGTGCTCGTGGGTCGCATCGCTCACTGTCTTTTCAGCTTAGAGTCAGGTTCGCTGTGTTTGTCTTGCCCCACTCCAGTTTTCACTAATGAGATTCATTTTGTAAAGGAGAGTTGGAAATTAATTGATGATTAATTGCGAGATTCTTATTCTTATCAAGGAAAGCTATGGAACTCGTGTCTTCAGATAAAATTCGTAATGAGCCCTTAATACTTTTTTTTTTTTTTTAATTTGTTATCTTTAAGAGCCTGGTCACGTAAAGAGAATTCAGTGCAACAGAAGATTTTTTTCTCCCTGTGCATTTACTGCAACTTTAATTCCATTGTAAGGCAGTGTGTCGTAGTAACAGAGTATGTAGTGTTTGAAGATCCCTCCCTCCCTCCTGATGTCCATTAAAGGCCCCTTACTTGCCCATCACCGTGCCCTGTGACAGAAGATGAGCTCAGCGAAGGCCTTTCCGTGTAGTGGGGCCTGGGCTTTGGGGATGGTTGGATGTAGGGGTGAGGGAGGAGGGAGCTTCCTGGCTGGGGCTGTTGTAGGTGGCACCATTAATGAGACCAAAAGGGATTATTTGGGGCATACGATGAAGAATGAGCTTGGAATTCAGAGAGTTTGAAATACCAGTGGGGTAGTAGATAGAGACATATAGATAGAGACCTGGAGAGAGAGAGAGAGAGAGAGAGAGAGAAAGATACCAGTGAGGTATTTCCAGGATGCCTCCAATCAGGGCTGCCCAGTAGACAGGCCGGCCCTCGGGAGAGTGGTGTTGATATGGGAGCCGTTGACCTGGAGACAGGTCCCACCTCTGGGTCCCATGTCACTTCTGGCAGTGTGAGCATGGGAACATCGTTTATCCCCTCATCTTTGGTTCTCTCTGTCCGTGAAGTAGACAGAAAAAGAGCTCCTGTACAAGGTTGCTGTGAGGCTCAAATGAGCTAAATGCAGGTGAAAGTGCTTTAGAAACTCTAAGCTATCTAGAAATATTAGTTATTATTGTTATTATCATTCTTACATTAAAATGTAATCTGCCCAAACCATTTGGGAAGCATTGCACACTAGCCCCACTTCGAGACTTGTAGTACGCATATTATTGTCTGTTTGTTCAGTGGTTTGCTCACCATATTGATTAGTATGAGAGCTAAAGCAGTATATTTCAAAAAGCAACCAAGAGTAGCCATTCTCGGAAGTGTTATACAAGCATTAAAAATTATGTTTGCAGAGAGAGTGAAGTGTCTGGGCAGGCTTCAACAAAGCAAGCAGCTTAGGAAGTATATAGGGTATATTATTACAATTATAAAAGAAACGCACAGAAAAAAATACTAGAAGGATCTATGCCAAAATAGTAAGTGGGTACCTTAGGGCGTGGGACTTGGAGTAATTTTTCGTCTTTGTTATACTTTTCTGTGCTTTAAGCATACATTGCCATGCCCTTACATTACTTCTGTAATCGAAAAGATAAATTCATGAACAAAACAACGGCCCCTCACCAGCCCCCCTTCCCCACCCAATACAGGTGAGAATTAGATGCTTGAAGAAACTAAAAGGACAAACGTATTGATTTCATCTTTTTAATATTTTCCTGGTTCGTCTTCCCTTCAACACTGTTTTCATCTGGCAGAGAAGACGGGACTCTGCACAGAAATGGTAGCAACCAAACCGAAATATCCCCGAGCAGAGTCTCGAATTGCTCTGCCCTTTTGGGACCTCCTGCCTAAATTTTTTGATAATGAAATTTGATCCTGACTTCAGCTAAAGCTATTGTGTATTAATCTCGCATTTCTATTTAGCGTAGAATGTCTAGAATGTCTATTTAGTGTAGAATGTATTCGGCAGCCTGTAGAGACCAGAGATAACGAATTGTTAATGTATCTTCTGTTTTGCCCTTGTGAGCCATGGAATCTGGTTTGCAGGCATGTGGAAGTGGATGCATTTATGTGTCCCCCTGGCACGCATAAGAGGATGGGAGAAGTGCGCTGAGTATTCTTTTCTAGGAGAAGTGGGTTTCTCCAGCTCTTTCATAATTCTTGACCCCTCCCTTTCATTACAAGGATTAGTCATCAATTTCAGATTTCTTATTTGGCCTGAGGCACTTACTGTTTAGGTGTAGCTGTAATTTGTGCCTCTTTTCTGCCTTTGGGGTCTCCCTCTTCACCCCCTTCTAGGTCTCTTGCTCCTGCCTTGGCCGTTGCCCTCTACACCCCGTGGTTTTTCCCGGTGCCTGCTGTGCTGTCACCTGCCACCTTCTCCAAAACCATCCCCTTGTCTCACCCCGCAGGAAAATTCTCCCTGTAGCCGTTACCCCTGCCACCAATTTTAGTGCCAGAAAGTGTGCTGGCCTCACTGTACTTGGATAGCCAGTCCTCTCCTTTTTTTTTTTTTTTTTTTTTTTAAGTTTTAAGTTATTTATTTATTTATTTTTGGCTGTGTTGGGTTTTCGTTTCTGTGCGAGGGCTTCCTCTAGTTGCGGCGAGCGGGGGCCACTCTTCATCACGGTGCGCGGGCCTCTCACTATCGTGGCCTCTCCTGTTGCGGAGCACAGGCTCCAGATGCGCAGGCTCAGTAATTGTGGCTCATGGGCCCATTTGCTCCGCGGCATGTGGGATCTTCCCAGACCAGGGCTCGAACCCGTGTCCCCTGCATTGGCAGGCAGATTCTCAACCACTGCGCCACCAAGGAAGCCCCCAGTCCTCTCCTTTTAAGTGGTATTTTGCCGCTGATCGGGTGGGGGAGAAATCGTGTTGGTTAATTGCTCATCTCCCCCCACTCATTTCTTCATCTCTTCATACTGGGTGCTGGGGCGGGGGCAGTGTGCAGTGGTAATGGCAAACCAGGCGGACACAGATCCTGCCCCCATTTTTGGGCCTGGTACTTCATCCCTGGATCCAGGGACTGGCCTTCGTTCATTCTCCTCGCCTCTTCTCACTCTTCAGAGGTCATGGCTGCTGTTTATGCGGTGGAGAGCAGAGGCAGGAGGGCATTATGTGGAAGAAAGGAAAAGCTGAGGGTCAGGGCTGGAGTGGCAGACGGGGTTCAGTCCTGATTTGGTCACTAACGTGTCAGTTTCCCCGTCTGAAATGGAACAGTAGCCGTGGTAAGGCTACCAGTTGCTTATTCCCCGTCAGCACAGGCCAGTATCTTAACCGGCCCTTCACTCATGTAATTTCACTTTACCTTCTCTGCAACCCTGCGATATAGGTTGGCTTATTTTGTCCCTGTGTCACCTTCAAAGAACCCGAAGCTCAAAGATAAATCACAAAATGGTAGAGCAGGAATTTGGACCCAGTCTTGGTGACCAAGGCCTGCCCTCTTCTTGTTACACTGAACAGCAGACTGGCTTGGATGATTGTCTCCCAAAGCGTGTTCCAAAGAGGCCAAGTTGCAAAGGCGTTCCTGGGAGAAAGGCTTAGTGACCAGGTGACTTTAGGAAGCACTGGGCGCCGGGGACCAGGGCCCGGTCCACGAGGGTGTTAATCCTTCTCTCGGGGCTGTGCCCGTGGATTTAACACAGACTCCCCGGGTGCCCGGGAGGCAGCGCATAGTTGTGGTTAAAGGATGCAAAGTGGGGATTCTGGGGTCCTGCCAGTTACCGTGTGACCCTGGGCGAGCACTTAACCCGCTCTGTGTCTCAGCCATCTCAGCTGTGAATAATTTCCCTCTTCGGGTTGTTACGAGAATTAGATGGGTTAATACAAATAAAGTACTCAGCACAGTAGCTGGCGCCTGGGGAGTGCCTGGTGCCTGTTGGCTGTTATTACTGCTGTCATTGTCATTGCTGGTATTGGCTCAGGGCATAGAATGGCTCAAAACACACCCGGCTTCTGAGGAGTCAAAGGAGAGAATGCTGGCTTTGTTTTCTCCAGAGTTTCCCTTTCTCTTTTGCCATCATACTCGTTTGATCACAGAAACACCCACCTGCATGTAGAAGCCTCAGCTCCACAGGACACGCTGTGGAAGTACTGGCACAGGTGGTTGTGACGACCTTGCACAGGCTCAGGATCCAGCAAGCCGACCTCAGTGCGTTCACACTGTCCCCAGGCAGTGGACTGTCAGTTGTGTCAGAGTTGGAAGGGCCACAGCCGTCTACCAGCCCACCTGTTTGGTTGCAGGCCTCCCATGGAGGACAGTTTTATTTGGACCGCAGCAGAAGAGCGATCTCTTTCCTACAGGCTACTAAAGAAATAGAAGGGCTTGTGAAGCAGGAGGAGAGAGGGACTTTCCCTTCCCAACACGTGTGTGTGGGGGGGTGGGGGGGTTAGTGGTATTTGGGTGTGTGTATAAGTTTGATGGTGATGTGGGGGGTGTGTGTGTGCTTTAATGGTATTTAGGTGTATGTGTGTGTGTGTGTGTGTAGGGTTTAATGGTGGTGTGTGTGTGTGTGTGTGTAGGGTTTAATGATGATGGTATGTGTGGTTTGATGGTGATGGTGTGTGTGTGGTTTCATGGTATTTAGGTGTACGTGTGGGTGTGTGTAGGGTTTAATGGTGGGGGGGGTGTGTGTGTGTGTGTAGGGTTTAATGATGATGGGCTGCGTGTGGTTTGATGGTGATGGGGTGCATGTGTGTGTGGTTTCATGGTATTTAGGGGTATATGTGGGCGTGTGTAGGGTTTGATGGTGATGGGGTGTGTGTGTGTGGTTTCATGGTAATTAGGTGTACGTGTGGGTGTGTGTAGAGCGTAACGGTGGTGGGAGGGTGTGGTTCAATGGTATTTGAGTGTGCGTGTGTGTGTTTTTGTGTATGTGTATGTGAACTTTAATGCTGCCGTCGTGTTGTGGTTTCACGGTGTGTGGGTGTGGGCGTGGGCGTGTGTAGGGTTTCACGGTGGCGGTGGATTTCGTCAGGGCCCTCCCCACCTTTGCCACTGTCACGCCTTTTGTTCTGCGTCAGGCCCACCCCAGAGAGCACGACGATGAACCTATTTCCAGCCGAGGAGGAGAGTCGTTCCCACGCTTCGCCTCTGCACGTCCTGGGGGACGGCAGGTCTGTGTGTGAGGAATCGTGTCCTCCTCACGCAGCAGCGTGTACTTAGGGTTGCCTTCCTGACTCAGCTTTGCGGATCCCACAAGAGCTGCGACGTCCGCCAGCCCCCCGCGGTCACCTGAGGTAATCAGCTCATGTTCAGGTTCATGGGAATGGGCATCAGTGCTGTGTCCACAGTGATTGCGTGGAGGGCCCTGATGAGCTATCAGTCAGAAGTGGAATCCACAAACAATACAGCTTTAATGCATCACAAATGTGACCTATCTAAAACAGGTCTGTTGGGACATAATAAAAATTAGATATTTAATCATGTTGGGGGCTGTCTTCGAGTTTTGAAGTCTTAGCAGCCTCAAATCCCCGGGAAGAGAAGGCCTCTGCCTTCTTTATGCAGTGAAGATACAAGGTAGTTCTTCCAGTTTTTTATGTGCTTATTACAAAATTGGGATCATCCTTTTCAAAAACGTCCTCCTCAGGCCCTGATCGGTGCCCTGTCCGTGACCTTCACTGTGAGAGTTCAGAGAGGAAGAATTTGCGGCACCTGGTTTTTTGTTTTTTTTTAATTTTATTTATTTATCTATTTATTTATTTATTTTTGGCTGAGTTGGGTCTTTTGTTGCTGCGCGTGGGCTTTCTCTAGTTGCGGCGAGCGGGGGCTACTCTTCATTGTGGTGCGCAGGCTTCTCATTGCGGTGGCTTCTCTTGTTGCGGAGCACGGGCTCTAGGCACGTGGGCTTCAGTAGTTGTGGCACGTGGGCTCAGTAGTTGTGGCTCACGGGCTGTACAGCGCAGGCTCAGTAGTTGTGGCGAACGGGCTTAGTTGCTCCATGGCATGTGGGATCTTCCCAGAGCAGGGCTCGAACCCGTGTCCCCTGCATTGGCAGGCAGATTCTTAACCACTGCGCCACCAGGGAAGCCCGTGGCACCTGGTTTTATGGGGACACTCTGAGCATTGCAGAGGGCGCTTGGTGCCGTCCGGTGTGGAATGAGCGGCCACCTCCCTGGTTTGCACCCGGTTCCAGTACTTTCACTGCACAGTGACTTGAGGACGCCATGCCTCCGTGTCCTGAACTGAAAACACGGGGGTGACCAGGACGTTGTCGCGCACTTTTAGTGAGTCCGTGCAGGTAAGCGTTTAGAGCAGAGCGTGGCCCAGAGTAAGGGCACATAAGCATCGGTTACTGATGTGGCAGAGGCTTGACATCCACGTAACTCCCAGTGACCAGAGGAGGTGACCATGTGCAGAGAAGATGCACCACTTGCTACTGAGATTTAGGGAGAAGCCAGGAGCCCAGGAAGCATCTCTGCGTGCGTCTCTCTCGTGGACACTGGTGGTTGTCCGCGCTGGACACCAGCACTCTGGGTCCCAAAGTGGTCCCCGCTCTTGGCACCTCACAGTGCCAGGCAGGGGGCAGACCTGAGAACAGACATGTGTTTTTTAAAGATATAATATGGTATAGTACCAATGTATGCCGATAAAAGGCAGTGAGGGGCAGAAAGGTTTTGAAACCCTCAAGTGAGAGGTTAATTTCAGTTGGGGGATCTGAGAAGATAATATTTGAGTTACACCCGCCAGGGTGAGCTGCCCCAGTGGGTGTTGCTCCAGTTAGGGGGCGCCAGGGGGTGTTATCCGGAGATACTGACCAGGAAGCATGTCCACCCCCCCACCCCACCCCCAGTTGATCTCGAGCCAGCAGGTCCCTGGAGGGTAGATTCAGGCATCCAGACTCAGACAGGAGCCTCGCTGGCAGCCCAGTGACCCAGTGCCGTTGTCAGCGGGCTGTCCTTCCCTCGCTTCCTCCAGGCTGGCTCTCCCACCTTGCAGGCGGCTCCCTGACGGAAATCCATCCGGGTCAGCAGGCTTCGTGGGGGCCCGAGGACCTTTGTGGCTGGGGGCCTGGGCTAGGCCACTAGGAGCAAGAGCCTCTCCCACCAGTGCCCACGCCAGTACCAGAGCCCCACTGCGCCTCCCACCTGCTGCCACCTGCTCCCGGAGCCCGGCGTGGTCAACTCACTTCCCGTCGGGCCCCAGAGGCCACGCCCAGTTTGCCGCAGCTGGACTTACTGAGACTTCTCAGCCACCCATTTTTAGATCCTGGTCTAGCGTGAGTCCCTTTAGTGGGTGGCTAATCTCACTCTTATTTTTTCCACCGTTTTATTCTCAGAGGGTAGACGCTTATCTTCCATAGTTGGGGGCTATCTTGACCCTTGACCCTGTGTTTTTCACTGGCTACTAGCATTGAAAGTGGGGAGCATTCTAGAGGAAGGGAAGTATAGTCTCCAGGGAACGGTGAGCCGTCCTGTATTGCTGGACTCTCGGGCACGGGGAAGACATGGAGTAATGTGTGTGATATGATCGAAAAGCTCTTTATTGCTTATGGAGCAAGAGAGGGAGGAGGAGAGAGAGAAGGCAGGCGCGTGGGGGGGTGTCCCTGTGGAGGGCTGTCGAGGGAGGGAAGGATTTCGGTGGGATGGCTGTGTGGACGGCCGAGGCCCACCCTGCCCCTCCCCCTGTGGGTGCCAGGGCTCCCCTCAGGTGGCCCTTGCCAGCAGGCAGTTTGTGTCCTTGGAAGGAACTGGACTGAGAGGGAGAAGTAATGCGAGGGGAGGACCACCGTGCCTGGGTCTATAGATGCTTTTCCCCCAAGAGCTGTCCTCACGGTCATCGAGGTGACTGTCCCGTGTCTGTGAGTGTCTTTCCTCAGACGTGCCTTTTCGTGCCCCAATATCCCGAGCATTCACGGTGACCAGAGACTGTGCTAGGTGATCACGACCCGGTTTCTCTCTCACGCATGGTGGTGACCTGATCCGATCTGTGCCCCAGAAAGGCCACTCTGGGGCAGGTGGCGATGAGCAGCGAGGGGTTTGCCTTTCATCACACAGCTGGTAACTGGCAGGGCCTGGCTGGCCGACTCCCCAGTCGCGCTTGTGCCTTTTCTCTGGGACCCCTCGGTGCTGCCATGTGCCCCGGCTTCGATATTCCGAAGTCCCCTCTGAGACACAGTTGAGAAGGGAGGGCACGGGTGGCCGCCCCCTGTGTCTCCCAGGGCTCATTACCCACCACTGCTCTCTACCTGTTTTAATCCGTGATCCTACAGGGCTCCCCTCTGAACAGGTAACAGCACACCATCAGCATGATTCTGGCTGAGATCTGCTGGGATGATGCCTAAGGGTGGGCTGGATGGACGAGCAGAGGGGCCTTTGCAGAAGGCCGTGACGTGGACCTTTTCCTGAGCATCTACTCCGAGCTGGCCTCATGCCAGGCCATCCCCACCATGCGAGAGGGACTTGACACGTCTGTCCCAGTGCCCGCACCCAGTCCCATGACTTGGGTCCCAGCTGCCTTTGAAAGGGCCTGTTTGGAATCTTTTTCCATTTAACACATTTGCAACTTAGCTAAGTGTCTTTTTCAAACACTAATAAAGCCTTAACAGCTTCTAAAACACCGCACTAGACCTGAGAGTAGCTGACAGTTTGGATTCCGTCTCCAGTGGGAAAGATTTGACACTGCAGGTTTTAGGAGCTTTTAAAAGCTTCTTGTTCGTGTAATGTTCATTGAACACAAATTCTTTTGCAAACAATGGCCTGCAACTGCTTTAAAGAAATAAACTCCACTTGCTTGGCCGGGGCGTGTATCTGTCAATGATAGAACCACAAACACACATTCTGTTAGCTGAATTGTTTAATTAAACCACATCCTTGAAATGATCCGCGCCATGTGAAGGGACAGTATGGGTACCACACTTTCTGAAAAGATATGTAAAGGGTCCCCAGAAACAAATAACCAGAATTTATCCTAGACAAGTCATTTCTTCTCTCCGGACCTGTTTGCTTATCTGTAAAATGAGGTAGCAGGCCTGGGACACCCACAGAATCCTTGGGGTAATGCAGTGTGAAGATTCTCTGTTACTTGGAATAATTGTAATGCCTTAAGGTTTTATCCATTTCCACCCCCCCATCTTCCCTTGAAAATTAAACGGTAGGAGATTCCCTTATCGAATGCAGCTTCAAAATATGAGAATCAAGGGACCAAGATGATGGCCCAAGTGGTTCTCCTGGTCAACCCTGCCCAGGCTTGGCCTTTGCTTTTAAAGTGGCTCAGAACCCTGGGCATGTGGGTGGCGAGGGCACCGGAAGAGTCTTGAGAATCCTTCAGGCCTTTCCGGGATGTCCCTGCTGCCGGATGGGAGGCAAGGCTGTGGAGGAGGGACCCGGAGGCTGGTCCGGCTCTGCAGCCCGTCAGCTGTGTGGCCTTGGGCCTCCCTGTGTGTCCTTTCCCCACCCCCTCCCTCATGGGGAGAGAGGGCTGGCCAGGCCCCCTCGTGGGCCTGACAACTCCTGGAGCTGGAGCCTGGGGTGTTATAGGGAGCACCCAGCAGCTGACGGCTCTCATCACCCTAAGAAAGTCAGGCTACTGAAACCAACTTAAACGAATAGGCCCCCAGATTTTCCCCAGCCTTAAAGAAAGCTTGAGATTAGATTGGGAAGGCCCAATTCTGTTACAAACCAAAGTGACCAAATCATACTTTTGTAAATTTCACTTACTTTTTTTTTTTTTTTTTTAAACAAAACTTGAATCCTCACAATAAAGCAAACTCTGATGTCAAGTTAGTCCTAAATTTTCAGCTTTCCCAGCATGCAGGTTCGTAGAATCATTTGCTTTTCAGTGGTTGAAAGGAACTTAAGATGTACCAGTTATTTCAAAGTTGTGAAGCAGAGACTAAAATAGTCTGAAGCTGAATTTTTAAGCCTCTTTTGGCGGGATCAAAGAAACCCAAACTTCTAAAAATACCAAATTAGCTTTTTAAGCATAGTTTCTATCTTTAGTTGAAAAATGTGTGCAGTGTGGGCTCCTGGAGCCTCCTTAAATGTATCCATTGATATTAGCATTTACCCTGAAAAATGAGGCGTTTGACCTGCGCTAATAAAGTCACTTTCTCTGCCCTTGACTTTCCCCTCCCCGGTGTCTGGATTCCACGGTGTAGACCAAGACCTCCTCCCCTTTCCCTTTCTTGAGTTCAACCCTGTCTTCTTGCAGGAGTTTGCTGTGGTCCAAGTTATATTCTTGAAAACCAAGATGAACAGACACGGGATTGAACTTTCAGTTTCCATGTCAGAAATTAAAATGGATATTCCTACTCAGGGCATAATCTGAAATATTTGTATTTGGGTTGCAAATGTGTTATATGATGCTCTCCGTAGCAGATTGGCCTTTCTAATTGCCGTGCTTGTTAAAATTTAAATTAGTTTTAACTTTCCTAACAAATGTTGACTGGCAGTCACAGAAAATGGCCCAGAATCCTGATGAATGGTGGGGGGCCAGGCCGGCCTGGGGTAGGACAGACCATTCGGAGTAGTTAGCCTTGACTTTCAGTGCTTCCATTACAGATGTTTTAGAGACAGAGCTCCTTGCCATACCTAGCTGGCCGCGGGGAGCACGGGGGAGGCGGCTCTCCCACTGTGGTCGTTGAGGGAAACACCATCTCTGATACAGGCTTCATGTAGACAGCCCAGACTCCAGCCAGATGGGGTACAGGGGAGTGGACAGTGGGCCACACACCCAGGATTGCAGACCCTAACCTCCAGGAGTGGGCCACGGTCCCCCAGGCCTCTACTTGGAGTGCCGAGGTGCCCAGGGCTGTCCAGGGACTTTGGGTGGGATCTCTGCCAGTTTTGCCTTGTTAAGAGGAGAGGGGACAAGGGAACAGTACAGGGGAAAGAAGGGGAAGTGACTTTTCTTAAGCACCTACTTTGTGCCAGGCACCAGGCTGAGCACATTCACGCGCCATCAGCTCATTAAATCGTCACAACATCCCTGAAAATATACTTTCCCCATTTTGCATCTGAGGAGACTGAGGCTCAGAGAGGTTCCTGGCCTGCCCAGGGTGGTGCAGCCAGTAGGTGGTGGAGCTAATACTGAGTCCAGGTTCGTCTGACCCTAAAACCATGCTCTTGCCACTGTGCCATCCCTGCCCTGTTGGCTGGTTGTGTTCTGCCTACTTCCAAAAAGATTTCAGGTGGCTTGCAAAGGTGTAACAAGCAAGGCAGTGAGGCTGGGAGCTAGTGGGAAGGAAAAGAAATAAAGGGAGGAAAAAAAGTGGGGTGACCATCCGAAGTTATGTTCCCCAGACACTGTATGCTTCATAGTGATGAGACACAGACTTGATTGTGAGCTTCCTAGCACCCAGTGTAAAGAGGGCAACCAGATGAGTCACATGACTCACAGACCCAAAAACAAAGCATTACTTTAGGAAAAGCACAGAGCCTCTAGTGTTGGTAAAATGTCTTCCCAGGATCCTCATAAAGAGTATTTTATGCTCGGTTTTATTGCTTACACGTTTCTGGCAACCAAGTGCCATTGGCATGTATCTTCTGGATGAATAGAGGTAGCATTGCATTTATCTGAAAGATGAAGGAAAGAAAATTGCAGGCCCGTTATTTGGAGTGGACACATTTCTAGAGGTGGAGACACTTCTGTCTGGATTTTTGAGGTGTGGGTGACGCTTTGATTTCAGGTACAGGGCAAATGTGGTGTGTAAAATACTGATCATCAGAAGTGGAAAAGAACCCCCAACCCACCTCGCTTGAATCGGCTTGCTTCTGAGTGGGGCTTGGGTGGTCTTCCGGAGCCCACACTACTGACAGCCTGGGAGGGGTCCAGCGTGCGGGGGGCCCAGGGAGGCTCCGACCTGGGAGCACATCTGCTCTCTCCGACTCTGCCTCGACTTTAGCTCACCAGTGGCCTGTTCTGCCTCATTCGTGGCAGAACTTACTCTCAGCACATTCTTTGTATTCAGGGGTTTGGGTTCAGCCACTGAACGAGAGAGAGATTCCTCCCTCCTCACAGCCCTTAGTTCCATTTCCAAAACTCCTGGGAGGAACCCTGGCCCAGTGCAGGGCCCATGTCTCCTTTAGACCGGTGTGCGGTGGGCAACGGGCAGGTCTCATGCTGACGTGATGGGAGGGAGGAGGGGTGTGTCCCAGATGAGGCGGCCCCGGTGACCCAGGACCCCTCCCAGGCACTGTCTGTAGAGGCATCGGTAGATGTCAGAGGGGGTGTCAGGAGGGGCCCAGGAGCCCCGTTGTGTGGTGACCAACAGATGCTGCCCCCTTTCCACACTCAGAGATGTGTGATGCCTGCAAAGAGCCACACCTTCCCGTCACCTCTGACCCCAGCAGGCTTCCAACCAGCGACCTTAAGGTGAGAAGCTCTGATTACCGACAAGTCTAGCCAGCTTCTGCCTTCCTTTATTTGACTCTAAAAATGAATACCTGGGTTTTAGAGGATTGCTTCTCAGGCAGCTGAAATCACTGCTCCCACATTCTGGTACATTTCAGGACAGAAGAATCAGGTAGCTTCCTTTTGTCCTGGTCCAGGCACTCACGTCCGTCAGAGTGGAAAGCCGGGCCGGCGTCCTCAGGCAGAGGCTGAGCGCCTTTGGATTTTCCCTGTAGTCTGAACTCACCTCCCAGCCCTTCCCCGCTGGACACACAAGGCCCCTGGATGACATGACCCCCTCCCGGCGGCTCTGTGACCTCAGCGGGACTCGCCTCACGCTCAGGTCACAGCCCCTAGGAGGCACGCGTTTTCCACCAGAGTCTCTCTCAATCCCTCCCCGTCAAGCCAACGCCAGGATGCAGCCCGCTGATGGGAGAGTTGGGGACTGAAGGGAGTAAGTCCTTTTTTGCTTTGGCCATTTCAGTTAGGTTTGATATACCTACAGAAAGATGCATGCTTCATCAGGTATACACTCAGTCAACTTGCCCAAACCGAACTCATCCGTGTACCAACACCCAGATCAACAGCATTACCAGCACCCTCAGAAGCCCCTCTTTGGGGCCCCAGGATCGGAAAAAGTTTTAAAGAAAGAGGGAAAGGAAAACAACATTTACTAATTAGCTTTTATGGGACAGTCTCTGTGCATACTCTGCACATTGCCCCAAATCCTCATTTGAAAGATGAGGAATCAGACCCAGAAAGGGATGGACGGGTGGCTTGACCAAAGCCATGGCCACAGAACCAGGTCTCCTCAAATCCCAACACAATACACTTTCATCTAAACCCTGCTCCTGACTTTCATTCTCTCCCTGTCTTTTATAGATTGTTAGGAAGTGAGATAGCATATTAATATTTCCAAAACTTCTTATGAAAGTTTGAAGTGTTGTGTAATGATTAGATGGAAACTAGAAACTAGGAAATGAGAGCTTTTAATCCCAGCTTACAGGAAATTCTAACTAGTAGGAAATCTAATTCAGGCAGTCCTGGGAAACATCACACGCTCTGAGATGAAAGTCAGCTAAATTGGGATCTAATTCTATAATCTAAATATAGATGTAGATATATTACAGGTTGGCCTTTTCAGCTTGGGAGAGGATCATTCACTCTAAAAAGTGCCCTTTGTGTCATAGAGAAGAGCGGCTGGCCAGGGTGACAGCCCGGAAAGGCAAGGAGGGGCTTTGACTTTTTTATACCTTAGTCTTTATTTTCTTAAATTTCATAATAAGAATGTATTTGTGCATTACATGTGTAATACACGAATTTAAAGGGAAGACTCTTAGCAGAGCGTTTTTAGTGTGGACAGGAGGTTTGCGTGTAGCGTTTGCCTTTCCCACATTAGTGACGATGGAGGGTGAAGGTGTCAGTTGCTGTCACCTGTCCCAGGGACACAGAGCCCCCCCTGGAGTTGACTAGCTCATTGGCCTTTGCGTGGCAAGGGCTCTTTTATTTTCAACATGTTTGATTACAAAATTAACATGCTTATAAAAGTTAAACCACTCCAGACGTGCAAGACATAACAAAATTTATTTATTTATTTATTTATTCATTCATTCATTTATGGCTGTGTTGGGTCTTCGTTTCTGTGCGAGGGCTTTCTCTAGTTGTGGCAAGCGGGGGCCACTCTTCATCGCCGTGCGTGGGCCTCTCACTATCATGGCCTCTCTTGTTGCGGAGCACAGGCTCCAGACGCGCAGGCTCAGCAACTGTGGCTCACGGGCCTAGTTGCTCCGCGGCATGTGGGATCCTCCCAGACCAGGGCTCGAACCCGTGTCCCCTGCATTGGCAGGCAGATTCCCAACCACTGCGCCACCAGGGAAGCCCAAGACATAACAAAATTTAAAGTCGTCCCCCCCAACCCCAGTTTCAGAAGTCACCACTATCAGTTACATAGTATGTAATTATTTGTTTTGATTATCGTTTTTTCCCTATGAGAACATTTTTTTCCCTATGTCTCGTTCAGTGATGCATCTCAGGCGTAGAGAACAGTATTTTGCGCGAAGTAGGTGGTGTGTCAGTGTCCGTGGGGTGCGTGGACACTGCAGCAGCCGTCTTTGTACATGAGTCCTTGACCATTTGTGCAAGTATTACTGCAGGACAGATTCTTGGGTGTGACCTTGCTGGGCCCAAGGGTATGTATGTGTTTTCCTTTTCTGGTTCTGCCGATTTGACATCCAAAACGGTGTCCTCAGTTGTCACTCACTCTTCACCAGGTGACAGGACAATGGGACTGTCCTTTTCCTCATGACCTCACTAGCACTGGATAAGTTAGTTATTGAATCTTCCACTGATAAAAAATGTATGTATATTCCTTTAAGTTCATACTTCCTCAATCAACAGTGAGGTTGAACATCTTGTAATATGTTTATCAGCCAATAGTATCTCTTGTGTAAACTGCCTCAACGTCCTCTGCTGATTTTTTTAGTGGGCTGTTTGCCTTGTCTTCTTGGTCCTTCTTGGTGTTTAGGGAGTGTGGTATTAATTTTTTCTCATATCTTATATATTGCAGATATTTTCCCCAAATCTGTCATCTGTCTTGTAAATATAAACATGTTTTTCTACATCCTCTTATAGTAATTAAGGAGTTCTGGTTTTTCATTTGATTTTTTTTTCATCTGACAGCAGTTTTGTGTATGTGGTTTGAGGTGTAGGATCTAACGATTTTTTTTCCCCCAAGTGGATAGGTAATTTTCCCCATGCGGTATTCTTTTAAATACCCTAAATAAAAGAATAAAATTTTGTCTTTGAGAGGTGGGGATTGTGAACCCCAAAACATGCATAGCAATTTTTACTTAAAAACCCAGACCGGCAGCAGGAGCAGGTCATTAAATTCATTTTAATGAATATTCCCTAAAAGCCAAAACTCGTAGAAGTGGTGGCCCGAGGGCTTTCCAGAAAGCTGTAACTGAAAGGTTTCTACCATCGGCCTTCCCTCTTCTTTCCCTTTTTCGAGCAGCCATTAAAGATCTGATGACGGGGGTGAACGTGACAGCATTTTGGCATTCAGGATGGTGGCGTAATCACACATATCGAAAAACTCTAAATTTACATCGCTTGGTCTACTGTGTCTCATTATACTGTAGGCGTAAAAATTTCATGGGCCTCTTTTGTACAGCCGTCTGGCTGTATCACGGTTCAGGGGAAACAAAAGTAACTAGAACTCACGTTACCGAGAATTATTGAAATTAGGCTTTGTTCCATTTAGTCGGTACTGAAACTAGAATTTGAATATCCTTTTCCTTTTCTCCTTTTCACTTCCCATTAATAATGGAGTTCAGCTCGTACAGCCGCCCAGCTTGGACCCTCTGATGCCTTCCCGCCTGCCCTTCCCTGGGCTGCGGGGCGCCTGCACCGTCACAGCCGCTCCAGCCCCGTTGGCATCACCTGACCTTGCCTGTCTGCGCCCTGCGGTTCCTTCTCCCCGGGACTCCCGGGAATCCCACCGCTGACACCCCAATCTAAGGTCGTTATCCTGTGCTGGCCACACGCTGTCTCTCCTGTCTACCCTGGCTTGAACGTTAGTCCCACAAGAGCAGGAACCCTCTGTGGTCATTTCACACAGTACCTCCAGCCCCTGGCACAGAGCCTGGGACATAATAATAGGTGCTCACTAAATATCCATTGACTGGCTGGCTGGATATTCTTGTGGGCGGGATAATGGCCAGGGATCACAAGTTACAGGGGGGCTACCCCCCCTTTCCCACAAAGCCGGGAGGGTCCGTTTAATCTGCGAGGAACTTAACTCCTGGGCAAGCTGTACGTACAGATGTAAGCTCTCAGAGGAACATTTTTACTGCTCAGAAAATGTTCCAGCAGGCAACTAGAGAGGCACTAACATGCCCCAGCCTGCAAGGCTGGGAAATGGGTTCCAGGCTGGAAGTGGGTTCTGGGCTCCCCGTGAAGCAGGCTGGTGCTCGGGCTCCCTGGCAGAAGACGGGCTTCGAAGGGGAGGCCCTTGGGGCTGTCACCCCGGAGCAGGTCATCACACACAGAAGTGGAGCCAAGTTTAAATTTGGGAAGGCTTGAAAGTTTGAGTCTTTGGCAAAAGCCCAAGTTAATGAAAAGCCCAAGCACAGAAAATTGATGTTATTAGATCTTGAATTGCAATTAGAGAAACCATGTAATTAATTATCAGTGTACTATTGCAAATCAAATATTGGGTTAAAAGGATCACGTCTGCAGTCTTACGCATGTAACAGTAACTCAGAAACAGCTGGAAGTAAAAGAGACCTGGTGGGCCTTAACAAGCCTGTGAGTTTGGGCGAGGCAGCGCCCCCTCACTGGGTTCGGGTTTCTTTCGTCTTCATGCATTTGTTCAATCAGGAACTGTGATTTGAGCACCTGTGGCTGCCAGGCCCAGGGGCAGGTGCTGGGGCACGGTGAGCAGGGCCTCTTTAGCGAGCTGGTGAACAAGGGTCTTCCGGACAGCGCCGCGCTAACGAAGCCGAGACCAGCGGGGTAACTGGGCCGCGGAGTCGTGATATTGTGATAAAAAGAGGGCCGCCCAGGGCAGTGATGCTGCCTGTCGGACAAGATCTTACAGCCTAAGAACTTTCATGCGAACGTATCCGACCGTTCCCCATCTGGTGCTGGAGCAGAAAATGCCAGTACAAAGGAAGTGGCGGGTCGCTTCCCAGGGGCCCTGAGACTTTGCCGGCTTTTCCTCTCTTCTCACCCCAGGGACAGCTGCTGTGATGTTGACAGCCGCCTCCTGCTCTTAGTCAGCCCTTTACTGTTTACTTCCCCAGCCACATGGGCAACCCCCTGATCCCTGTGGTCCCAGAAGCCGTGGCTCCCTGCATCATGCAGGGCTCTCGCTCTCCCCGAGAGGAACCCACATGCCCTTCCTCTCCTCTGTCTGAATCCAGCCTATGCATCAGTCTCCTAGTTTCTTGACTCCAGAGTTGTTGTTGTTAAATTTTTTTTTTTTTTTTTTTTTGGCCGCGCATTGCGGCATGTGGGATCTTCGTTCCCCGACCAGGGATCGAACCCACGCACCCTGCATTGGCAGCGCAGAGTCTAAACCACTGGACTGCCAGGTGAGTCCTGCTGATTTTGTTGTTGTTGTTTCAAAGCCAGCAAGTTACACGCTTGGTGTCTTTCGGAATTTTGAAAATAAACGGAAAATTAACGTGTGCCCATCAGGCTTGTCCCGGGAGCGCTACAAATGCCCCTCCCTTGCCACAGAGCTGAGCAGGGGTAGGTGTGTGGCATGGACACTCCTCCCCTTCCTTTCGTGAATCCTGACCCAGCACTATCTCCTACCCCCCCATACACACCCCCATTCCCTTTACTTTGCTGTCTTTTCTCCACTGCCCTTACCATCTCCTGATCCATTATCTATCTTTTTGTCACCTGTCTCTCCCCATTAGGATGTAAGTTCCATGAATACAAAAACTGCTTGCATTTCTGCAGCCACCAGAGTGGCTGGCACTGAAACCTCCGTTTCATGAATGATGACTCTCAGGTCAGAGCACAGAAGGTGGTCTGGCCTGGGCTTCCTGGAACCACCCGTTGATAAGTGGCTGGTAAGCCATTCCCACGAGGGGCTCTCAGTTATTCTCTTTGACAGATATGTGTTTATTGCGTCTAAAGGGTTCCGAATGGTTTTTAAATTGTGAAGGCAAACGTCGGGGACTCTGAAGTTTCAAGTCTTGACTCTAATGAATCCAGGGAGGTTTCGCTCAGTTTCACATAAGCAGGAGGGAAAGTCAACTGTTTTTTTCTGTATTCACCAAGATGACCTGAAGTAAGAAAGTAGCAAATGCAAGGAAGAAAACCAAGCCCTGGGAGGTTGTGCAAGTGTATATTTGCAGGTATCTTCTTGCCTTGTTGATTGCTGGATCTTCTCTTTACCTGCATTTCAGGCTAAAAGGTATGACTCAGCTATGGCCAATAACACACCATTAAAAAGTCATTTACCCTTGGAGCTTTCCTTCCTTCTGTAGTTGGGAGCAGTGGTTGGCTCTGAGTGCCTCTCTTCCTCGCCGAGGTCTTGTGGGCTGGAGGGGGAGGCCGGGAGCTGGTGCCGGGCGGTGGTCACACCCGCCCTTGGCCTGCTCTGCGCCCGTGGGTGCGGGAGCCCGTAGCTCTCGGCCTTCCCCTCCTCCTCCATCACCAGCACCACCACCACCAAAATCCCCGAACACGCTCCCTAGACCGTGCAGGAGGGACTGGTGTCAGGACAAGGAAGGAAAGGTCACAGGGCCTCTTGAGTTTCCTCATCTGCAAAACAAGGATGGTTAATCCCCTCCCTGGGCGGTGACAGGGCAGCCGCAGAGGATGCTGTGGGTGGCGGTGTGCTGTGCCCAAGTGAAGCCCCTGTCATTTACCCAAGTCATTCACTCAACCAGTAGTTACGGACCTGAACAGGAAGGAGTATCACACAGCCACGAAAACCTAGAGTCGTGAATGCGTTCACGCGGGATGCGTTGTGGGTGTTGCAAATACGAAATCTTTCTTTAATGCTGTTGTTTGTGTTAGCCTTAAAATAATTATTCTTAGGGTGGCAACCTCTCTTGTAGAAATTAAATCTTGAAAAGAAAGGGAAAAGCAAGGATTTGCAAAAGACTCAGCCCAAGTGCAGTCTCTTCCCCCAGGAGCTCTCCCTACCCACCCCACCTCCCCCCCCGTGGGGTGTGGGCTTGAGCCCTTTTCCTCCTGCCCCTGCTGCTGCTGACCGCACTCAACAGTTACTTATGTGTGGATCACAGCCAGGAGACTGTAAGGTGCTGGGTATGGACCCTGTATCTTATTTCTCTTTATTTCCTCATTGGTTAACATGTAGGTGTACCTCCTAGGGATAAGATAAGTGCGTGAGCCACCCTTCTAAACCTATTTCCTAATCTGTAAAGGGTACCCTCCCTGCAGGATGGTTGCAAGACAACACATATAAAAATCTCAGTCTAGGTCCTGGTCCACAAAGGACACTCAAGAAATATCCTCTTTGGGGCTTCCCTGGCGGTCCAGTGGTTAAGACTCTGAGCTGCCACTGCAGGGGGCATGGGTTCAATCCCTGGTCGGGGAACTAAGATCCCACATGCAGTACAGTGTGGCCAAAAAAAAATCAATCCATCCATCAATCAATCAATATCCTCTTCCATCTTTTGTGGCTTTCATTTTCGAGTGCTCAGCTTATTCTCTTAAAAAACAAAAAAAAATGGCCTGTAACCAGAACCTTCCCTGCACTCAATCAGGCTATTTTTACTTAACTGTTTTGTGAGTGTCCCACAGACCACGCACTCCCTGAGCTGCACTTGCAACACGGTGCCCTGCGCGGCCCAGACCCAGCAGGGGGAGGCGGCTGCAGCCTGGGAAAAGTAGATGTCAGTGAAAAATGCCGGAGGTGGTTGGCATCCGCCAAACCTGGTCATAAACCCAGTGCGTTCTCAGTACAGAATGAGCACTGTTAAAAATAAAATGTACAAGAAGCAATATATTTGAATACGAGGGCACTGCAAACAGTTTCGCAAGGTATTAAGAGCACATTAATCTTAATTTTATTATATATTAAAGTTTGTAACTTTTCAGATAATGCCATTTTCGTTGTTTCAAAATGGCCTGAGAATTATAGAGCTATTTGGTGTGGCTGTCAGGCAAGGACTCATGTCATTTATTGGGGCCCTGGTTTTATTTAATAGCCAGATGAATGGAACAGTTAATAAAAGAAATATTGCTTTATTCCCTGACATTTATGTCCTTGGTTTCCAATAAAGAATTGAAATTATGAATAGTTGATGGTTTAAATTGATGTTTTATGTTGAACGCTAGCTATAATTTGCCCTCTGAGGATTGTAATACCGAGAAACAGATGGTTTTTCACAGTAACAAATTGCTATGTGTATACAGTCTCCAGTCTTGGCTTTCAGACACTTTCACCTTTGGTTCCGAGCTGCCCTGCCACTGGCAGCCGGTGCGGGGGAGTTGGGGGGAGACACAGCGTCTCTGGGAAGGGGCTTCCTGCTCGGGGGGAGACCCAGCCAGGCCCCCCAGGGTTTCGGCTGCGGTTCAGAATCAGATCACAGGGAAGTGCTGTGGCCCAGACTCGGCCGGTACCTGCAGTTCAGGCCGGGGCGTTGGGAGCCGGCTGCCTTTGGAAGCGGCTCATCCAAGGTCACGGTGGCGGCTCCCGAGGCAGCACCCGCAGCCTTGCTGAGCGTGACAGCCCGAGACCACGCGCACTGCAGACCTCACAGTCCTTCTAGAACAGGCAGAGAGATGCAGCGGAGACAAGTTGTGTGCGCCCTGCAGGAGAGAGATTAAGAGCTGGGGTTCTGGAGCCAAGTGGCTCGAGGCCCTGGCCTGACTGCCCTTGACCGGCTGGGTGACCTTGGGAGAGACCCTGAGATCCCTGATCTCAGTTTCCTCATCTGTAAAGTGTGAATGACAGCAGAAGCCGCCCACCCACGCTCCCCGACACACACCCCCCCGTTATGGGGATTGAATGAAATGATCCCGTAAAACAGCACTTAGCGCGGTGCAGGGCACAAAGTACGGTGCCCAGTAAATGGTGCCGCCGCTGAGCACGAGCAGCAAAAATCACAAAGCAGATTGACGTGGGGCGATTCTCAGTGTTACAAAAGCTTTTTTGTTCTTTAGGGCGAGTTCCCACAGGGGTTCTTTAAACGGGCTACGCGTTAGGGCTACAGAAATTTACTTTCCAGAACCTTTTAAAGGAGCATGGCTTCCATGGAGCTAGGCACCTGATGCAGTAACACTGCCAAGTGTCTCTGTGGTGTTGGCCTCAGAGGCTCCCTCCCGGGAGGAGGACCAGGGCTGTCTCTGGCCCAATGGCCACTGAGGCCAGTGCATCTCCGACAGAAGCCTGGAGCTTGTTAAACTGTTGACATGTGAACCAGAGCCCCAGCTAGACAATTCAGGAACACTTACAGTTAGGAACTGGTGTCTGGTTTTATGTGTAATTTTGCACAAGCAATAATAACACTTGGTAATTGGAATTGGTAATGATGCACTTGGGGTTTGATCTTAAGATTTTTGTAAGATTTCATCAGTTGAGAGCGGTGGTTCTATCTTCTCCAAGAAAAATGTTGAATTTCGTGTTTTTCCTTGTTTAGGTCGTGATCCAAGAGCTTGTTTTCAAGGCATTTATTTATTACTTAGAATGCAAAGCTCCTTCCACAAGGAAAGAAAATATACAAGTGTTTGAGCTCTCGATTGATTGAAACCTGTGCCTCTCGTGACTCACTTAAGAGAGAACCAGCAGTGTTTCCCAAACACCTATTATGTGCTGCACTTTATCCTTTTACTCTGTCCTCCCAGGAGGGTGAGAGGCGGGGCCCTTCTCAAGGCCCCATCACCGTGCCGGTGAGTGATGGAGCCTGGCTCAGGCGCGGTCTCTGCTCATCTGCCTCCGTGGAGGATCCCAGGGATGATCTCTGGAGGCCGGCCCCGTGGGCACCATTGCCTGCAGCTTGGGTTCAGGCTCCAGCA
Source organism: Balaenoptera acutorostrata (assembly GCF_949987535.1). Lineage (NCBI taxonomy): Eukaryota > Metazoa > Chordata > Mammalia > Artiodactyla > Balaenopteridae > Balaenoptera > Balaenoptera acutorostrata. The sequence continues at coordinate 8,171,756 of NC_080078.1, forward strand.
CAGAACTGGTTGAGTGGTTGTTATCCTACAAGTTCATGTCAACCGGCGGTGGTTTGGAGATAAGAAGTAGTGCTGGGTTGGCATAAGGAGACCAGAGCCAGACGCTGGACCATACTGCTCCAGAGCAGGTGTCTTTCTAGACCTCTTCCCCATTGATTGAGCTAGAATGTTCTTTCTCCAGCACTAAGCTCATCCTCTCAGGGCCCTGCTCCAGATCTTTCGGCATCTCCCTGCAGCCTGAGGCCAAGTCCGACTCCTTCCCAGGGAGCCATGGTGACTTGGCCGCAGCGTGTCTCCAGCCTTGCTGGCCTCCGTGGAATCCCAAGTCCTTTTCTCTGGGCACTTCCTGCGCCCCGGTCCGCCCGCCCTCCGCCCCTGCCCCCACTTTGCTTCGCCCACAGCTCAGCTGAGACGCTGCCACCCAGAAGCCTCTGGAACACAGGGGGCTGTGATCCTCTTCCCGGCTGGGCCGGACGCCTCTGGAACACAGGGGGCTGTGATCCTGTTTACCTTCAGGTCAGCTCCCTCTCCTCCGGCGACAGCATCCAGCACCCAGCAGGCACTGCACACGGGGAGTGGAGGCGCCTGCGGATGTGGGTGCATGAGCCCCGTGGCCTGAGCAGTGCTGCTTTTATCCTAATTGTGAGATTCTTCGTGGGGAGGGGGGTGCGTAGGGCCTGCCGATCAGTTACAGCTCAGATACTTTGAGAGTACAGTAGTTTACCGGTGATAGTTCCTAATAGATTTTCATGGAAGAAATGATGAATCCAGGACCACTGCTTGTTTTGAAGTCCGTTGTAGGTCTGCACTTTTTTTGAATTAAAGAGAAATTTGTTTTATGGGTCGAGCGTTAGGGGCCGTTATCCTGGTCGCTCGCTCCATTTGACGGTGGAGACCCTCAGGCTCCCCTGCAAGAAGCAAGGACAGGGACAGCGTCTCTGGGTCACTGCGTTGTCCTGGTGATCGGAGGGGACTTGGGAGCACTTGTCAGACAGGAAAGGGCAAGTTAACAGAATCGCTCTGGCCCGGTGTCATTCCTTACGCAGATTAAAAACAAACATACGATGTACTTTGCCTTGGAAAGAAGTCTTAACTGTTGACAGGGAAAAGCCAAGGTCAGGAAAGGGGAAGGTCTTAGTGGCAGAAGCTGCTCCGCGTGAGTCACCCGGGTGTCTGCTAAGTGTCCCCAGCTCATTCCTCACAGCTCGCACCATCCCGTTAGGGGGCTGGGGTGGGAGGTGAGAAATCCAGGCTGAACCCTGAAGTTCTCGGTGAGCCGCGAAGAAAGTGTCACCTCTCCTGGCTGTGAAAGCTCGAAGCTCTATTTGTGGTGTCCAAGCCCCGGGCGGTCCTCTCAGATGAGTCAGCGCCTCCCTCCCCCACCCCTCCCGCCCCACATCTCCCCAAAGTCCCAGGGCTCTCGGCTGCTGTTTCCCTTTCATTCCCGAGTCCACAGCGCTGCTCCGTCTACCCTGCAGCTTGCAGACAGCCTCCTGGTCTCTGGATGTGGCCTGGCCAGCCCTTTCCATCACCGCTGTCCCCAGGATCTTCCCGCTTACCAGGGGCTTTGGAATGAGACCTCCACACTCTGCCCGCACGCCGGTACCAGACAGACACAGCCTCTGCCGAGCGCTCAGGCATCCCGGGCTCAGGATGCTGGGATCGCCTCTGGAAGCAAGGGCTCCCGTATTCCAAGGCCTTTGGGCTTTGCCCCTCCTTCTGTTCCTGCCCGTCGGTATCCTGCTCGTTCATCCTCCAAGGCCCCTCTGTGAGCCTTCCCAGGCCCTCTCCCCTCCTGTAGCTCCTTCCTCGCTCCGTCCTGCCTCCCTGCAATCGTGGGCACCCCCCCCCTCTTCCCCCAGACATGGAACCGGAGACCCCAAATGGTGTTTGATCCCAACGTTGTCCCGAGTGGCACCTTGCCTAGGACTTTGCGTGCACTGAGCATGGTAACGGTGACGTTAATGGCTAGCGTTATGGTCAGGCGCGGTGCTCAGCCCTCTACAGCCATTCTTTCATGTAACCTCGCAGCATCCCAGTGGGGTGGGTCATCGTCTCTTGATTTCAGATGGGAATCGAGACACGATAACCCACCAAGCTCAGAAGCCCTAGGAAAATTTCCAGGCTTCTACAGAAGGTCACAGAACTGCTGAGGGGCAGAGCCTGAGCCCAAACCCAAACCCGAGCTTTCCACCACTGGCTATGCTCAGCGTTAATTTCAGCTGAAGGCCCTGGTGTTTAAGAGTTACAGGCACTTTGGAGGTGATGGGCACAGCACTGTGGTTTGATGGAGGCTGAGGCTGGCGCGGTGATTCCCTGGGTTCCCGAAGTGAGTTGGGGCGCACCCAGAGGGTAGGTGCCATGTCCTGACCCCCGGCACAGTTTCCTCCACATTCTCAGCTCCTGCCCCGATCCTCTGTCATCCCTGCTACGCTGGTTCCAGGGGCGTGGAGAGCAGGAGGGCAGCTGCATGAGTAGACCGGGGTAGACGCTGGAATGTAACGTCTGTTTGCACGCACTTTCTGTGGCTGTCATTTGTGTGTGGGGTCTTATGCTCTGGGGAGCAACTCTCAGTGAAATGACAGTCTCACCGCAGTGGAGACGGGACGTGATGAAGGAGGCTGGGAGGCGGAAGGTGTCTCTCCACACCATGGGTTGCTACAGCCTCGGCCCTGCCAGGAAGAGCAGTACACGTGGCAGTTATGTAAGCTCCAGTCTGCATATGTGCCCGCTCATCTGCCCCATAACTTGTCCGAGCACGGACCCTTATGTCCCCCTTTGACAGATGAGGAACCCTAAGGCTTCGTCGGGCCCAGGGCCCGATAGTTAGTTGGAGAGAAAGCCTCTTTGGCCCCTTGTTCTTCCCTTTTCGTGCGTGTTTCTGGGTGCATCTGCTGTAGACAAATGCGTAAACGGTTTTGTGTTAGAATAGTATCCACATGCAAATAAGAGTCGAGGGGGTAAATGGAGAAAATGAACTTGAAACAAGACCGGGTAAGTACAAGAGCTGCTGCACGGGAGTAGCAGGAACGGGGGTTTCCCCGCGTGTGGTCAGGGGGCTCGGGGGCACCTCTTGGCTGCCCCTCCTCTGCCATCACCCCAGCTCTTAGCCTTTGCACCCGGGACTCGCGGGGGGGCGGGGGGCCAGTTGCAGCCCCAGGATAAAGGCCACAGGAGGATTCCAAAGTTCCCTTTTCCCTTCAGTATGTAGTCTTTCATCATGACTGAGCCCATTCAACGTTTTTTACACCTCCCGCCGGATGTGAACTAGTGCACGGAGACACAGGTGGCGCGGCAGGCCATCCCCATCCCCACCCTGGGGTCAGAGGGGAAGCACTTCCCCGGGGCGGGGCGGGGGGCGTCTCCTGAGACCTAGCACCTCTAGTCTCATGTCATTGAAAAGAAAACGGCTGAAACACTGGGCTCCCCACCAGCACCGCAAGCAGAATATTTAAGTGCCGGCTAAATGTTGTACTCAAGAGATGCCAGGCACGTGGGCCTTGTGGCCAGGGTCACTGGGGCTCAGGGCGGAAAAGGAAAGTGCGGCCACAGTCACAGGGGCTCAGGGCGGAAAAGGGCCTGGGGATTTCACGCTAAGTTCCTTGACCCTCAAGGGCGAGTGGGGAGGGGGCCGGCCTGAAACCCACCCCAACCCATCTCCCAGCAGAGCCACTCTGTTTTCACCTGTTCTGCAGTTTCGTGCATCCCTGTAAAGTTTTGCTTGAAAACAGTCTTCTACAACTGAAGATACAAAAAAGTGTGAAAATCACTAACTTAGACTCCAGCCTCTTTGTTTTTTGATTTGGGAAACTTGAGCCCACAGAAGGGAGGTGACCAGCTGGTGAGCTGGGTCTAGGCTGTCACCTCATCTCAGATGCCGCCCGTGGCTGCTGGGTCCCCGAGGGCAGGGCAGCGTCCTGACTGTGTGCCCAGTGCCCAGCAAGGGGTCCATCCATGTTGGTAAATGAAGTAAATAGGTGTCTCCTGGGGGGCCGTGTGGACCACAGGGTGACAGCGATTTAGGTCTTCTGTCTTCAGAGAGGGAAACTCAGGTACGAAAGAGCAGAAGTCTGTCCTCGGTGCTTGGTCTGGAGGAGGAGGAGCGTCAGGCTGGGGCGTGGGCTGCCCAGGCTTCAGTCTTTGGTCTTTTCTTGTATCGAGGGGTTTTTTGTTCACGGCAGCTACATACTTTTAGAAAATAAAAGTTCCAATTTCAATAGAGAATGATAAAAAATGCACAGGTGTGTCATCCCTCCAGTCTTCGGGTCTGGGGGCCCTCTGAGCACCCCAAGGAGGCCCGGGCTCCATGCCAACCACATCCAGTTCAGGATCCGTCTCCCCAGGCTTCAGCTTTTCCCTCTACGATAGCAGGGCTTGGCCTCAAGTCCTCACCTTTTCTGACGTTCGCCAGCTTCTGTGCGTGGTGATAGGTCACACGAAGGCCGTTAGGATCCGGAGAATACACTTGGCTGGTCCGGGGCAGGTTTCAAGGAACTCGGAAGACAGGGGCCCAGGTCGGAGATGGGAGGTGGGGGCTGAGAGCTGCAGCTGCTCTGATGAGGGAAGAGAGGCCTCCCCAGGGAGCACATACTTTTCCATTTCACAGTTTGTCCGAGAACTGCTGACACAGGAAAGAAGCAAATTGCCACTCAGCGAGACTGGGCCGCCGGTTTGTTCACTCATTCATTCATTCATTCATCCATCCCTCTGCACAGCCAGGGCAGAGTAGGAGCAGCTCCACACTTCCTTGCTGTGTGGCCTGCACAGGCTTCTGCACCTCTCTGAGCAGTTTGGGCGGGGTTGGTCCTCCTGGCTGTCATCCCCTCCTCGCCGCCCACTCTTTCCCCAACCCCTTCCCTCTGACCTCGGCCACTGTCCCTGAACCCTGTCTCCAAGCCCAGAGGACACTCTCAGGCCTCATCTCCAGCACCTTCACCTGGAAGATGCGCTCCGCCCTCTGTGACCGCCCCTGCCTGGCTTCTCCCCCACCTCATCACACCCTCCCCGGCTTCCTGGGGTCCCCTGTCTCCATCTCCCTGATGCTCCTGGGAGCACCACGCAGCCCTTGACACCTTCCTTCCCTGCAGGAGGCCAGGCGCTTCCCAGAGCTCTAGTTAATCTCTGTCCTCTCAGCTCCTAACCCGCCCAGCTCTGGGTCTGCTTACCCAGCTGCCTTGTGGGCATCAAAGCCAGCGTGGCCGTGGCTGGCGGGGTCCTGTCTGCTTGCTCGAGCTTTCCGCCGCCCTGCTGGCAGCCCCGTGGCCCACAGAGCTGTGCCCGCCTGAAGCCTGGGAGTGGCCTCGTGACCTCTCCTCCCTTATCAGCCTGGTACCAGGCCTTGCCGACTCTAGCTCCTAAGGGCCTCGGTTCGTTTCATTTTCTCTCCATCGTACCTTAGGAGTCACCAACGTTTTATTTTTTATTATTATTTTATGTAGAACTCCTAGATCTGCTAGTGTGACCTTGGCAATAATCTCCCTGGGACAGCGTGGCCGCCTGCACACCTTGAATTGGCTTTTTTTGCCCAGAGACTTGCCCTTGGACCTGCGCTGAAGGCTTCAGCTTTCTCTGTTGTTGCCTTCAGGAACCTACTTGTTACCTGCCTTCCAGGGCTGTTGCTGAAGACCTTGGTTTGGTTTCTGGAGGGCATTCAAGACCTCAGGGTGTTGTCTGGTTTGTGCAGAAGAGAAACGTGGTGGTTTTAGCACCTGGCTGAGGGCCGTTGTTGGGTCTCCAGGCACACTGCCCGCAGCAGCTCCTGCCATTTCGCTTGGATTTCGTGGGACCCCGCTTCAAGACCCCCTAGAACCACCCCGACTTGCTTATTCCCGCCCTGTAGACTCTAGAAGGCAGACCCCCTGCACAGTGACGGAGCATGTTGCCCACTGCGTCAGGCTCTTCCTGTTCTTTCTGTCGTTCTTTTAAAAATGAACGAGTCTGGGTCCCTTCTTCGCATAAGACAACCAGCTGAACCTGCTTGTGTTAAATTGTGGCCTTATGCCTTTTGATTAAATGACCTTAAATATCTCTGAGGTAAGGGTCATTTAAGATCAGTGCTGTCAGGGGCTTCCTTGGTGGTACAGTGGTTGAGTGCCTGCCAATGCAGGGGACACGGGTTCGAGCCCTGGTCTGGGAAGATCCCACATGCCGCGGAGCAACTAGGCCCGTGAGCCACAACTACTGAGCCTGCGCATCTGGAGCCTGTGCTCCGCAACAAGAGAGGCCGCGATAGTGAGAGGCCCACGCACCGTGATGAGGAGTGGCCCCCACTTGCCGCAGCTAGAGAAAGCCCTCGCACAGAAACGAAGACCCAACACAGCCATAAATAAATAAATAAAATTAAAAAAAAAAAAAAAAGATCAGTGCTGTCAGAATGTCAGATCATGGTTTACTTGGGAAGTAATTTTGGGCACAAGATTCAAAAGTGCAAGAAAGAACCCCACAGACTATTATAAAACGTCTTAGATGGTACTTGTAAGAGGCTCAGTTTACATGTACAGAACTCTGGTCGATGTTGAAAAGCACATGGGTCTGGCCCTGGTCCCACAGGCAGGCCGACATCCTGGTGAACACAGAGCGATTTGTGTTTACGGGGACTTAGCAGATTGGTGGGTAGTTTGCAGTAAGCTTGGCAGTGCTTATTCGTATTTATCCAAGAGCTGCGGGGCCATCTGCCTCGTTTACATTTTGGTGGAGATGTCTGACCTTCTCGTGGAGGAGAGTTCCCAGGGAGACCGTGCACGTGAGGGTGGCTGGCCGGTGACTGCGGGCAGGGGGCCGGGAGGAAGGCTACTCTGAATCGGATCCCGAATCGGGTCCCAGCTGACCCCCGGAATCCCCCTGCAGGCCTTTCGAGTGGACAGTGGCCCCCGCCTCTGGGCAGCCGGGCCCAGCTGCTCAGGCATTTTGCGATGAGTCATTCTTTCTGGTTTGTCTCTGCCTCACCGGGTGTGACCAAGCCTGGGGGCCCCAAGCAGGTCTGGAGGTGGCAGTACCACAGCGAACACAGCAAGAGAGAAAATGAAATGACGATCCCCAAATGCGCAGCTTTCATTATGACTCCCTCCGTCCCTCCCTCTTGTCGACACAGCCTCCTTGCCAGCTTCTCTTTCTCCTTTACTGTGGCCCTCTCCTGACCTTGCCCTCCGCTGTCCACCCAGAAACACCGTGCACCCCCTTCGCGTGCCTGCCCAAAGCAGCCTCCTATAGAAACTTCTCTGACTCACTCATCTAGATGGGGCCACTCTTCCTGGGACCTCTCCTCAGCACTGAGTGCGATTCAGCCCTGCCCTGGGTTGTCCCTATCTGGGCACTTGTCTTATTTCCTCCCCATCTTACAGGCGAGAGAACAGACTTGTGGTGAGGAAGCTGCTGGAAGCACCAGCCCATGAGTGGAGGAGGCTGGTGAGCGTAGCTCAGAGCCCAGCTCCGGGGCCAGGCTTCTCCCTTCCCAGGACAAGGATCTCAGGGAGGCTCACTCTGGGTCAGAGTGCCTGGTCTTAAGGCCTACCCCCTCCCCCTCCCCCTCCCCCTCCCCCTCCCCTCCCCTCCCCCTCCCCTCCCCTCCCCCTCCCCCTCCCCTCCCCCCTCCCCCCTCCCCTCCCCCTCCCCCACCCAGCTCTGCTGGCCCTGCTGGCACCCACGCAGCAGTTCTCACCGGCCTGGCCTCCGCCCCCAGCTCAGGGATTCCAGGCCACGGGAGCACATGCTGCCCAGTCACTGTGTCTTAAATCGCCGGGCTCAGGCTTGGGGCTGTGTTCCCCTCCGCTTCATCCCGTTTCCTGGGCGCCCACGGTGCCCACTGCAGAGCCGAGCCTGGCCTGTAGAGACGAGGCAGCCGCTCCCGCCCCGGGGGGCTGGGGGGTGGTGACCCAGCCCAGGACGTATCCCTGGCCGAGGGTCACCCAGGACTGCCTGAAAGGCATCGTCATTTCATCTGCCGCCAGCCCCGCCCGTCCCTGTGCCTGTCGTGGGAGAAGGAGGTCTGTGGGGTTTCAGGAAGGAGAGAAAGGGAGGGATTGGCTTTCCCCACTTTGCTCTTCCTGAAGGTGAACCCATCCCTGGTGAAAAAAATTGTCCTTTTGGAGCCACGAGGCGGCCTCGGCATCTGGTCCCCAAGCAAGCCCAGGAGCTTCCCGGGGCTCCGTAGCCCCGGTGGGCAGGGAGCTGCTTCCTGGCCTGAATGCCTGCGTCCAGCTCTTTCTTCCTCCTTTTCTGAAGTCCAGGGAAGCTGTTATGTCGGGGGACGATAGATAAAGGCCCCTGACCCTCCCAGGTTTATGGCAGGGCTTTGAAGTGTGTTTCCTCTCGGCCCTCGGGCCACGCCTCTGCATGGCCTCCTGTGCCGCTTCCCTCCTGAGAGCCTGGCACGCCCGCGGCCCGCTTCCTCCAGGCCCTGCAGACGGGCAGGAAGACGCGAAGGCTCCGCTGCGCCACCGAATCCTGCACCTCGGAGCATCTGCCGTCCGGAGCCGGCTCGAGGCGGGGAGAGCTGATTGCCGGGGAGGGAAGGGCCAGTTGCTGGGGTGCCCCCTGGCTGTGCTCGCCTGAGAGTGACTCCTCCTCCTCCTCCCCCCGGGCCCCCCCGCCCACCCCCATTGGCTGCGCCTCCGCACACCCCTTTGAACTTTACTGCTGACAAGCGTGTTAGAAGATTACTTTGAAATCTCAGTTCTCCAGCAAAGACATCAACTCGGGGGCCGGCTCTCCTCTGATTTACGTCGGCCGCATCCAGACGGCGGGATTGCCACCCTTCCCAGGGCGAACCCCACAGTTAGAGCGTTTGAGTGTGGTTTCTGCTCCCCTGAGGCCTGTGACAGATCGCCCGAGAGGACCTCCTGACAGAGTGTGATGTGTTCATCGCGGTGGGGCCACTGCGGCCCGGTCGCTTCCAAGATTAACCATCCCGTGGGGTCTGCGCTGCCCCGTGAGCCGTCGGGCTGTGGCATTAAGATTACTGATGAACGTACGGAGTCGGATCTGGTTTAAAACTGTCTAGGTTTTGAAGTTTTTAGGTTTGGTAAGGAAATTAAACCCTTTGTCCCAAACCGGGGCCCGTTGGTCTTGTCAGCGTCACGTGCGTGCAGCGTGTTTTCAAGCGTCTCTATTTTGAGCTGTTTGGAAAAGCAGCTGCCCTGATTCGAGACACATGTGTCTCCAACTCGCTTCCCGACGTTAGCACTAAAATAGAAAGCGGTCTCTGTCTGCAGCCTCTCTCGCAGGCAACTCATCAATGAAACCGCTTCCAAATGTTTTCCCCGAGCACGTTGGTTCCACCGGCTTCTGTCTCATCCGCCTTGTGTGGAAGGTAACATTTTTGGTTCTAAAGAGTTTTCAACAGTTTCTTCTCTGGAGAGCAACATCTATTCCGTATACAGTGAACTTAGAAAAATTCCTGGTAGGATCAGTCACTCCTGTCCTGCATTAGAATCCTCCAGAAACCACCGGGTTGTGGGCCCCGTGAGGCCACGGCAGCGCGTGCACCGCTGCTCTGCGTGCACCTGGCTTCCTCCTGCAAACGTTCGTTTGCACTTTAGCAGACTGTTTATTGGATTGGGTCTGTGCAATTCCCCGGAACGCTGACGGGCTGGGTGAGGGTTCGCCAGTGTTCAGGGAAAGGTGTTTTTAAACATGATTTACTTTCGGCCAATGTCCTGCAACCTTCAGTTGGAAAACTCACAGGATAGCTGAAGGTCTTTTAAAAATGACAGAGCCCACCCACCTGCCAGACTCAGGCTGGAAGGGCCTCCGTGAGCATTTATCTCAGATACTCCCTATAGCTCCAGCTGACCTCTTCCTCTTGAACAAAATGATGTTTTAAGTTTTGGGTTCCTTGTCTTTTAACTGAAAAGCCCTTGTTTATTAAGCTGTGACGGTGAGGGGAGGAGGAAGTATGGGGAGTGGAAATACCCTTTCTCCACCGTTACGTTCATTAATAAACATGTGTATTAAATGCGTCCTATCTGCAAGGCCCTGTGCTGAGAGTAGAAACATCAGCAGGGCATGGCCCAGCCCGCAGGGGCCTCTCAGGGGGGGCCTCGGGCCTGGAAACAGGGTGCCTTGGGTGTTGGGGGCCCAGGACCAGCCCTCAGTCCTCCGTGGGGGACAGTTGGGCGGTGCAGCAGGTGACCCAGCTGGCGAAGCGCCGGAGCAACCCAGGTAGCTGTAAGGCCTGCCCTCCTCTTAACTCTGTGTCTTAGACCCGCTCTTGTTTTGCCTTTTTCACACTATGTTGCCATGATTTGCATGTTTCTCCTCCTTGTGGAACTCCAGCCGTAGAGGCAGGCGATCTTCCTGGCCGCGCACACGCAGGCCACACAGCAGACACTCGGTAAGTGTGTGCCGAGCAAAATCCACTCCTACCTTCCGGAGAGAGTTGTCACCGGTTACCTCGCCCCTGCTCAGAAGGGGCTTAACTGCTTCTACTGAATCTCCTCCAGTTTGAGACATCACTCTTCATTCTTTTTTTTTTTTTTAAGACCTTTAATGTGAGTTGCCCTTCTTTCTTTTATTTATTTATTTTTATTTATGGCTGTGTTGGGTCTTCGTTTCTGTGCAAGGGCTTTCTCTAGTTGCGGCGAGCGGGGGCCACTCTTTATCGCGGTGCACGGGCCTCTCACTCTCGCGGCCTCTCTTGTTGCAGAGCACAGGCTCCAGACGCGCAGGCTCAGTAGTTGTGGCTCACGGGCCTAGTTGCTCCGCGGCATGTGGAATCTTCCCAGACCAGGGCTCGAACCCGTGTCCCCTGCATTGGCAGGCAGATTCTCAACCACTGCGCCACCAGGGAAGCCCCACTGTTCATTCTTTAGTTGTGTCAAAGGAAAAGTGTGATTACTTTACAAAAATTTGACTAAAAATGGTGGTTTGAGAACCATAGTATAAAATGAGGTAAGATGGCGTGTGGTGTTGAGCTCTGCACGTGGCCTTGAGCTTGGGGCGGGGGCGGGGGGTAGAGTTTGGGTTGGTGGCTTCCCTCTGGCTCCCACAGCCCTGGGGTTTGGGTTGGTTCTGTTGCTCCGTGACTCACCCCCGCTCACGTTTCCTCGCAGATCTTGCCCCCGTGGGGGCTCGTCTGGCTCTTAGCAGCTCGGGTAGAATTCCAGGTGGTGGCCTCCCCCGCTGTCCCAGCCCAAGGACGCCTGGAGGTTGGGTCACGGTCCTCCGTGAGCTCAGCTCCTTCCTTGCTTGAGGCTGACGCAGGGTCTACTTGGTTGTTTGGGATGGGGCTCCCCGTTGTCAAAGAATCACAGCGTATTTGCGGGCCTCCAGGGAAATGGGGGTGCACTGTGGATCTGAGCACAGCTGTGGGCCACCCAGCCTCTCCCACCCGCAGCATCTGAGTTGGTAACAGCCTGCCCTGCCCCGGGCTGCAGTTCTTCCCTCCTGGACAGGGAGGTCTTCGTTGCTGCCACCTATGAGCGACTCTCCAGATCCCTCGGGGCGGGGGGGGGGGGGGGGGGAGGGGGCGTGTCTCTGCCCCACCTCCTGTCACACTCCGTGACTGGGACTGGGGAGAGCTGTCCTAATTAAGGAGGTTACTTCTCAGCTGCCCAGAAAGGGACCTGGAGGGGCTGACCGCCTGCCTTGTATTTGCAAATAGTAGAGCCCATCTGCCGTAACAAAAGGGGCCTGGGATCGGAGGGAGGGGGCGCTCATGGTCAGAGCTGGGCGTCCCCGGGGTCAGGAGCTTGGGCTCTGTGCCAGCCCCACCCTCTGTCAGGCCGCCCGAGGCTTTTTAAACCGCACATTTCTCACTCTCAGGGTGGCATGCTTGTCCATCATAGGCCATTCCATTAAGTGACCGGGATTCATGAGGTAGTAAGGTCACCACGGTGTCACTTAAATTAAACCTAAATTGCGACCCCCGATTTCAGAATGACCTCAGATGTAAAAATCACGCGTCTCCCTGAATTGCTCCCTGAGTTGCTATCCAGTGCTTTATGGATACGATGTCTAGATAGTCTGCGTTTCCTAAAAAATACGGCTCAGTCCTGTGTCTCCCTTCACAAACGTCTGGATGCAGAGTCAGAAAGATTTTCCAAATGGCAGGGTGCGGGCCAACAAGCTGTCCCCGGGGAGGTGGGCTCAGCCAGGGAGGAGCGGGGAGGTCAGCCTGACCTGCTGGTGAAATTGGATCAGGGAGCCGCAGGATAGACAGCTCGGGTCAGCTGAGCGAGGCCCCCGCGTGCTCTGTATTTGTGTGGACTGGGAGAGAACGTCAGGCTTCCACGTTTACGAGAAAGGAAAAGAAGTTTGGCTAATAAACCAGCTCATAAATAACCTCAGATGCCAATAGGCTTTTATCCCCAGAGTCTTCTGAGCTTTAAAAAAAAAATACATTCATATCCCACAACTCGTATGATGTTCACAGCACCCTCTTATCTGGAGTCTTGGGTGGGGGGGGGTACTGAGGCTGGGGCCGGGGGCAAGGCCTACCCGGGTTCCACAGGGAGAGAGTGATGAGGCTGGCATGGGCTCTGGCCTCCTGGCTCTGTCCACGTGGCCTGAGTTCCCGCATGTGAAGCAGCGCTCATCCTTCTCACAGGTGCGCACACCTGTGATGGGGGCATGGTGAGGCCAGAGGAAAGGAAGAGAATGACAGAATAGATGGAGGCCCCAGACTTTCTCTTAAAGGGCCGGTTACTAAATATTTTAGGCCTGGCCATCCAAGAGGCAAAATGAGGATATTATGTACGTACTTATCTGTTCATTTTAAACGCAACCATTTAAAAGTGTAAAAAACCATTCCTAGCTCAAGGGCCATAAAAATAGTGGCAGGGCAGTCAGCTGGATTTGGCAGCTTTCGACCCCTGGGGTAGACGGTCTGCTGCTTATCAGGGGCAGGATTCTGCAGGTTGTGTCCCCCTCACACCTCTCCTTGGCCTCCTTTGCTGGGGCTTCTAACCTGAAGTCACTGACGGACTTCCTCTGTGTCACAGAGAACTTGGCCTCTGATAGAGTGGGAAAGGACCTGTGGAAACTCCGTGGACGCATCAGAATATGTCTCTGCATTGCTCCTTACTAACGGCATTGTTCTCGCCTCGAAAACCTGACTGCTCTTCCTGGTGCTTGGCCCCAGGCCCGCTGTCCTGAACCGCTTGCATATTCCTTCTAGAAAGAGGACTCTCTTGACTGTTTTCAGGCAGCTGCCTGCGCCAGACTTCCTGGTTCTTTGCTCCCCTCTGAGCTCAGCGCTGCCCATCCGTGAGGCTCGGAGAAGCAGGGACTGACCAGGCCCGGCCCCAGAGCACTACCCCCACCGGTGGAGCCGCCTTTGCATCCAGCCGGGGCTCATTTAAGGCCCAGGTCTGGACTGCTGGCCTCTTTCCTTGTGTGCAGTTTTCCTGCCCATGTGGTTCCCAAAGTTCTGCCCCACCCATTCAGGGTCCGTCTCCTCTCCGCTCCCTCCACTGTGGACCCCGGGCCACCTCCTGACTGAGCCTGGGGGCTCTTGAGGAGATAGTCACCAGCACAGCCTGTGGGAAGCACATAGATCATTTTGCCTTCTGGAAAGATCATGCTCCTTCTGGAACCTGCTTCTGTTAGGCCCTTTCCCAGAAGAAAGATCAGCTCCAGAGGTCCCAGAGAGAAAGGGAGTGAGGACGGGCAGAAATGGGGGTGGACGTGTGGATGGATGTTACCAGAGCAATCTTTTTTTTTGCAGAGGGGGGAGGTGATGGAAGATTAGCTCAGAAAGATAAGGCCCTGGAGTCAGAGTCTCAGATCTAGGGAAGCAGTAACGTTCCCGGGAGGAGCTGCAGCCTTTCAGAAAGAAAGCCACATAAGTTTCATTTCAGCCTCTCTCCTTTTAACCTGGGAATGGAGAAGAAAAAAGACTGGCAGGGGTCGATTGGCACACAGGGCCACCTCCGTTGGTTTAGACCAGCTTTAGAAGCTCCAGTTGGTAACCTGTTGTTTAACCACCAGGACAGTTGTCTCATTACTGTTTAAACAGGGAAACCTTATTAGAATCTCTTGATTGCTAAACACACCACACTGCTGCCTTTAAGGGGAACCCTGGAACACCGGAGCCTGTTAGAATCCAGGTAGAAGGGATTTTTTTTTCCAGGGAAAGTAATGTTCTCAGTGAATGAGTTTGGCCCTCCTTGTTCAGAAACTGATTTAATCTGGAACAAGATGCGTGTGGCAGAGATGGAATAAAGCCATTCGATGCATCAGATTCAGCGTCAGTGCCTCGGCCACAGCGAGAGGCCGCTGTGCACTGGGGACGCAAGGCAGCGAGCAGCAGGGAGACGAGGCTGCAGGGGAACCTTCGCTCTTCCAGCTTTTCCACCAGGAAATGTATCTCTCTTCGATTTTGTTGTCATCCTCCTCCTCATGGCAGCGGCCCCCAGGGAGCCACCTTGGGGCCACACTCTGCACCTCTGCTCCTGACCTTCCAGAGGAACAGACTTCCTGTTCCCCAGGGCAGAGGTCAGGGTTCCAGACAGCCGGCAGAGGACGCAGCTCGGGAACCCCCGGGCTGCGTGCTCCAGCAGGTCCAGTGATGTCCCGAGTCGTAGCAGCCAGGCGGGGCCTGCCACGGGTGGCAGCTTTGGGTGAAATATAGCTTCGGAGACAGCACGGCGCGGCGGCTTTGGCGCCAGCCGGCCCCGAGTCTGCATTGTAGCCAAATGGCCTCAGGTGAAACACAGCCTCTCCAAGCCCCAGATTTCCTCTTTACACCGTGAGGATAATCGCAGGCACCTGCAGGGCTGTTCCGACGCAGACAGGAGATGGCATCATACGGTGCCCGCCACCAGGCTGGCCACGGGAGCGGTGCCCTGAGCACGCCCCGGGGAACGCGGCCAGGTGTCCCCCTCACTCTAAAGGACCTGCGACAGAAAGGCGCGGCCACTCAGTCCAGACCAGGGAGCCGAGCCTCTTTCCATAAGTGAAATGATTCAAGCGAGCTAGGACCCAGGCTAGGCCTTGGCCTCTGCCCTCTGCCCTCTGCCCCTTCTCTCTTACCACGGGATCGTTCTGCTTCCTCACACCAGGGTGGGGGACACGGTTCGCCCAGCCTTTCTGAACTTCTTTATCTCTAGTGTGTGCTTCTATAAATTTAAAGTTCCTTCGTTGGGTAAAAGCTTTAGAATGACTAAGATTCCTTTTGTATTGCATAATGTTCTTGCCATTTAAAAGATTAGCAGGCGTAATTTCAGCGCGCCTTCGTGAATGGCATGCCTCACTTAGCTTAATCTCTCTTCGGTACATGTTACAACATATAAAGAGAGTGTCTCCAGCACCCATGGGGAGCTTGAAAACGAAAGATCCCTCTGATCCAAACTTTCAGAACGATGGACCTCTTAAAAAAGAAAAAAACATGGTGAACGGCCTCCCATGCTGTCAGCGCCGGATTCCCTGACATAGAAATGCCGGGTGCCCTCGGGACGGGGATGGGAAGTTATTCCATTTCCTCTGGGGGAAGAGGGCAAGGCACCGAGTTTGGGGTAACACCGGAGGAAACCGGCCTTCCCTGGCCACAAACTAGCAGGCAGGCATCACCTTTGGAAATCTCTGTCTGGGAAAGCCCTGTCTGCCAAGCCCTGTGGAAGATGCCATGAGCCGCACTTGGCGGCCTGAGGGACCGGCTAGGGTAGAACTTGAGAGCCCAGGGGTTTGAGAGAGTGCGCTGGCCACCCCGACGTCAGCAGCCTGGAGGGAACGCCCCGTAAATGCCAGTCCCTCGACTAAGTGCTGGGGAAGAAATGACAGCCTTGTTGTCAATCAGGTGAGACTACCTGAGTAGTGCCCGCCTGGAACAAGGTACACTTCGCAGACCATGTAGAGGCTCAGGGGCTCGGAGCGTTGCGTCTGTGGACGGGGACAAGGTCATGATCTTCGTTGCCGTCGTCATGGTAACAGCCACATTCGGGACCTACTGTGTTCATTCATTCAGAAATGTTTCCAGGCTGCCTACTATGTGCCAGACAGTGTTCTCATAAGGCTAGCGACATCCTTCCTACCTAACAGGAGGGAAGACTGAGGTGCAGAGAGGTGAAAGTTTAGTAAGCAGCCTAATTCACTCAGCTATTCAAGGGCAGAGCTGAGATTCCAGCCCAGGTCAAGTTGAATTTTTCTGTGAGGATGACTTTGCAGATGTGCTTACATAAGAAAGGGAGATTTCACGGAGTGACTGAACCGTGCACAGCATTTCGTGAATCAAATCTGTGTTCAGGCAGTAGGTATTGGGCGTCTTTTGTTTACAAGGCCACACCCAGGGGAGTGTGTAGTCTGGAGGGAAGAGGAAGGAGACAGGTAGTGATGGGGTAGTTGGTTTGTTGGCGCGTGTCCCTGTGTGTCTGTGTGTGTGTGCAAAGCTACATGAAAAGAGTGTCCAAAAGAGGCCCCGGTGAAGTACTGATGGAGCTCTGGGGGGGATCGTGTGTGTGGACCCCAGTGACTTGCTAACCTGAGGACTCTTCCAGAAGGTACCATTCAGACACTGTCAGTTTACATTGCTTTGCCCAAGGCATGTATTACATTTCAATTTATTGAAATTTATTTCTATAACTCCTCAGAAGGATGTTTTGTCTAGAAGCCCTCTCTGAATATATCATCTTATAGTAGATCCACAGTGCCACCTATTCTCATGGCATTGCTACCACGTCGGGGGAGCTGGGTAAGAGCCTCGTGTTACAAAGAAAGAATCCTAAGAGGTCCATCAGAGCAGGTGCATCAGAGCGCTGCGAGCCCAGGAGTGACGTGGGGGGACATTCGGACGAGGGCGCATGTGATCCCATGATCCCCTGTCCTGCAGAAACCATTCATTCCCCTGAACTCTTTCTCCAGGACCACCACCAAGAAATGCCTTTCTCGAAAGTTCTGACGCTTCCTGAGGATGGCGCTGGTATTTGGGAGTCAGAGGTGACCTCTTCTGTTAACCCCATCTGGGAGGGAACTGCCGTGTGGAGCTGGTACCCGGCCAGGGCAGGAGACTGAATTATGCCCCCTCACTCGAGGGGGTAGTTTTTATTATTTTGCCCAGACACTTGAATTTGAAATACATATTTTGTTACAGGTAATTTTGGAAGACTCCAGAAAGGACTCCTCTAAGGAGTCTTCCAAAATAATTTCACCACATTAAGTTTTAAGCTTAGGTTACCATCTTGTTGGTTTTGCGTGATTTGTTTTTATGAATGGACCTTCCGGTGGTCCTCCAGGTGTATGAACATTCCCATCAGACACCTTTTGTTTGCGTAGCGTCTCAAGGAGCCACCTGATGGAATGGAGTCACGTGTCTTAGGCTCCCGTGCACATCTGCAGGTGGATCTTTCCAGCCTCAGGTTGGGCACCTAAATGTTTGAACACCGTGCTCTACAGCCAGTTTTCTTCACTTCTCTTTTGTGGGCCTTCAGCATCTTTTAAAGGTTATGTCTGAAGACTTTGTGCTTCGGAGCTTCCCTGGTGGCGCAGTGCTTACGAATCCACCTGCCGAGGCAGGGGACACGGGTTTGAGCCCTGGTCCGGGAAGATCCCACATGCCGCGGAGCAACTAAGCCCGCACGCCGCAACTACTGAGCCTGCGCTCTAGAGCCCTCGAGCCACAACTACTGAGCCCACGTGCCACAACTACTGAGCCCACGTGCCACAACTAGTGAAGCCCGCATGCCTAGAGTCCGTGTTCTGCAACAAGAGAAGCCACCGCAATGAGAAGCCTGTGCACCGCAATGAAGAGCAGCCCCTGCTCACCGCAACTAGAGAAAGCCCGCGCACAGCAACGAAGACCCAACGCAGCCAAAAATAAATAAATAAAATTAATTTAAAAAAAAAAGACTTGGCACTTGCAAAGCTATCTCTCTCTGAAACCTGACGCAGTCTGTCTCCCCCCCCACCCATGTGTCCTGTTCCCACTCTGTCCTCGGGGGTGGGCAGGCCTGAGGCCGCTCATCTTCTCATCTCTATAAGCTTGATTCTCAGTACACGTTTATTGGGTGAGTGAATGAATGAATGAATGCATGCATGCACGCAGGAAGCATTCCACCAGAGAATTCTTAAACTCTTAGCCAGTCGTGGAATTTCCCCACAGCCAGCTTTTAGAAGCCTGAAAATATTTTTGATATTTATCTTTTTAACGAATATGTTAAAAAAAAAAATAAGCGCCAACCTCTGTTTCTCAACTGATTCCTGAATGTGTGATAAGAAGCACGATTCCTTGGGGGAGAAAACTCGTTCAGGTTAAATTCTTATAGCCTCATATTGTTCAGCTAAGATGTAGCAAGACTATAAATAGCTAGGTACTTTGACCTACCTCAAGTATTTGCCGATGTAAGACATTCTGTCCTCGTACCAAAAAAAAAAAACAGAAAAAAGCACAACCACCCCAGCCTGGGGTTACGTCAGGACTGCCACTGCAGTACTGTCTTGTGTGGCCAAGCTGTAGATCAAGAGAAATTTTTAAGAACAATAGTAAGGTAGGAAAAACACCCAAGCTCAATTTGAGATGCTGGGAGATAAATAGATGTATATTTGCCATATATGGTAATAAAAGAAGTCCAAGCAGATGCTCTTGGCATTTATGGACTTCTCAATGATTCATCAGCAGGACTAACAGCTTCAGCCAAGAGATATAGAATTTGTTAAACTGTATCTGTCTCCTGAATGGTTTCACTACAAAGAAGCCATGCTGTGTATTCAAAAGAAAATTCCAGGACTGTGTAAAAGTATTTGGTAACAGGCCTGAGAAAGAGGAATTCCAAAAGTATTTGAAAGCCATTTGTTTACCAAAGCAGAATCACTCTCTAAGCGTTAGCAACTTTCTGTAGATTTTCTGTAGGTTCCCGCAGCAGCAACTCTTCCTCTCATGCCAGAAACAGAGGGGTCTGAGCTTTTTCGGCTGAACTGCTCATGGACACACCCTTCTTGCTGAGGTGTGTAGGTAGGTAGGTGTAATTCAGGGCTCCGTTTCCAGGGGCAGGGTTACAGATGAGCACCTCGGCGTGTACCTCCTTCGAGCCCAGCGGCTTCCGAGCTGCGCCTGGTTCCTGCCCTCCGGGCCCGCAGCACTGCTCCGAGCAGCAGACCTGGACGAGCCCGACCTCGCTGGACTTCTCAGTGGGTCGCTGCTCCCCGTGCCTGTAGAAGCTACATTACAGCATCCCAGAGAGCAAGCGTGAGGGACACTGGGGATCCCCACGACACGGCACCCGCATCCCCCCCAGGATTTCCCGTGAAATGTGCTAATTTTGAAATGACACACGTGCTTCGGAACAAATCAGTACCAAGAAGATGTCGTTTTAGACAGGGTCCTCGAGCTGTGCAGACTAGAGTCACTGGATGAAATCATCTTCGGGCCTCGAGGCCACAGCTTGATCAGCGGGATGGGTAACTCACCTTTCCTCCCCGCCCTTGCGGGGCATCATAACCCTCATCCCTGACCTGTGGGGTCTCTGGGGGCCTGCTGGAGAAGCCTGGGTGAAACTAAGGACGTGCTTCCTTGGTGCCCTCGAATGGACTTCCTTTGCTGGAGTGAAGTCGGGTCCCCTCCCCGGAGCGTGCAAGCCGGCCATCCGGGATGCCGAAGTGTACCCAGGCCAGGAAGCCCCCAGGGAGTCTCTCTTTGCTCTGGAAGCTTTTGTTTCTCCTCAATTGCTAGGTTGGGGTAATCCCTTGGGAACCCTCTGAGCATCTTTAAACATAAAGTCTGATTCCAAAGGTTTAAATTCCCTAGTTGCCACTGAGTCACATGTTTCTTAGGCTTGGTTTTCAGCCATATGATATAAATAATTCCATTTAGAAATTAAGAAATTATGGCCTGCATTTCCTATGCAGTAGTAGTTTCCAAAAAAGAAAATGCGTAAAAAAATTATAAGATCCCTGTTTGGATCCCTTGTCTCTGGGGCCTTCTGGTTGCCTGGGGGTCACTAAGAACCTCGTTCTGCTGCTAAAGCACAGGACCCTGTGCCTGAAGGATCCTGCCTTTGTTTCCATGTGTGTGTTTGAGTGGGTGTCTGAAAAAGCATTTACAGTGTGCTCTACATCTGCTAGTAGATTTTCCCATCGTGCATTATTAATTATTCCTCTGAGCAGCTCTATGAAGCGAGTAAATATTAGTAAACAATATGTACTGATTATTAAGCCAAGACAAAGGTATATCTTTTCCATGCTGCTTAATTTTAGGTAAGCTAGTTGCACACAAGTGATGAATAAACTTGAAGTAAGGCTTTCGGGTGGGAAAACAAAGAAAACTGAGATCAGATCCAGGAAAGAGGGACTCTCCTGGTGGTCCAGTGGTTAAGAGTCCGTGTTCCCAATGCAGGGGGCCCAGGTTCGATCCCTGGTCGGGGAACTAGATCCCACATGCCGCTACTAAAGATCCCTCAGGCGGCAACGAAGATCCCGCACGCTGCAAGTGAGATCTGATTTCTTTTAATTGAAATATAGTTAATTTACAATATTGTGTTAATTTCTGCTGTACAGCAAAGTGATTCAGGTATATATATATATATACACACACATTCTTTTTTTAAAATTCTTTTCCATTATGGTTTATCACAGAATATTGAATATAATCCCTTGTGCTTTACAGTAGGACCTTATTGTTTATCCATTCTGTATGAGATCTGATTTTAAATCTTTTCTTTTTCTGTCTCCTTGGTGAAATCTGTCCTTGTTTTATGATTTGCCTGCTGAGTCCAGGATCTGTGTGTGGAGTCTATCTCTGCCCCTTTGGTGCTGGTTTGAGATGATGTTTTGTTTTGTTTTGTTTTTTGTGGTTCTGACTTTTATTCCTTTTTGTGTAAGTTTGGTAGCATATATATATATTTTTAACATCTTTATTGGTGAGATGATGTTTTAAGTGTCCCCATTATCGTCTGAGATCTGAGACTTTATCTTCTGATTACAAAAAGTATGAATGTTCATTACAGAAATTTGCATTTAAAGAAGATAGCAATCAATCACCTGTAATCCAAGACATAAATGTTAGCGCTGATGCTTTAGATCTTTCTAATCTTTTTTGGTTCATAAATATTACATACGTTAAAACAATAGAGATTATGCTGTACATATCGTTTGTAGCATGGTTTTCCCGCAACCGTAGTATTTTTATATAATGAAAAAAATGTAAAACATGTGGCGGACCAGTAGGTTTCCTGCTAATATTTATTGTACTTATAAAATAATTCTCCTTTGGAGAAATATGTCTAGTTTAGCTATGCATTAGCAGGTACCGTGTTTGTTTTCTTTGTGGGCTGTGCACAGGCTGAAATAACGCCTGGCTGTTTGCTTGGCCGCGTGGACGGCACCGCGTCTGGGGATTCTGCCACTGGGGAGCTACAGCGGGGGGTAACCCAGTTGCTCTGTAAACCTTAAAGTCATCTTACTTTTTTGAACTATCACTCAACCCTCATCCTTAATTTTTAAAAGAACGCTTTTGAGGTTAAAAGGATATAATTTATTTAAAGCCGAAGATGTGAAACATAAGCCATAATCCCATTCATCTACTGTTTAACCCCGACGTAGTTCTCGCCATCCTTTTCCAAACACGTGCAGATGTGCGTTTATTCATTTTTACAACGTGGGGGTCATACTGTAAACCCATCTTGCAGTTTATGGCTTCTTTTCCCCTCTTTCTCCCCATTTAACCCGTGATCATCCTCCAGATCTGGGCTCAGGCGCCCCTTCCTCTGTCCTGCAGGAAATGCCTGCTGCCCCAGCCAGGTCGGCTTCATAAACATACCCCCAGCGCCACGACCCTCCTCTTTACAGGGCTGACCACGTGGAGTGCACTCCTGTGGGTGGTCAGTGAGTAACGTCCCTCTCCCTGCTAGACGGGCGCCCCGCGAGGCGCAGGGACCGATTGCTTTTGCTCGTGATTGAAGGAGCACCTGTAACGGTGCCTGGGGGCCTATAACATCTACCCGACAAACATTTGTTGAACAGATGGCAGTCATGTGCATTAGTCCATGGTATTAGCTGTCCTTTGAAAAATAATTTTACTGACTACCTAATGTGCCGCTGTATTGCTTTACGAAAGTTTATTTAATAAGTAACCCCCTACTGTTGGCATCTACATTATTTCTGATTTTTCTCTCTTCCAAACACATGCTAAGCATTCTTATACATAGATCTCTGCCTACATCTCTGATCTTCCTGATGGATAAATTCCTAGAAGTAGAAGCACTAAACGGAAGGCTTAATCTGCGTTCTAATCCGAAATAGCCCATTTGTCTAAATGTCAGCAGGGCCGAAGATCCGGAGTAAATGACACATGCAGGTGTGTGGGGAAGTGGGAGTCACACTTCCTGGTTCCTTTCGGAGGGTCCCAGGGTAAAAAGGCACTTCAGGCACGTCCCGTCTAGCACGTGGATCCCCTTTGCAGCAGGTCCCATGAAGGGTCAGCTTGGTGGTGATTCTGGGAAGTGCATCTTTTGTTTACTCATTCAGTCCACAAGTATTCACGAGTGTCTCCTCTGGGCCTGGCACCATCGATGGTCCCAGGAATGGAGTCGGGGTGCGTAGGCCCCTCAACAGTCTACTGGGCATCTGTCTAGACTTGGTTCACCGTTCGCACTAGGAGGTAAGCCCCAGGAGGGCAGGGAGTGCAACTAGCTCATTCACTGCGCGGAGTAAATGCTCAAATGGTTTTATAATAGATTACGTGTATAGTACGTGGTTCTTCTCTTTGACAAACTCAAAACCTATTGATGTGTAGATACATAAACAAATCACAGCACTATTTTCGTAGTTCTGAAATAAAACTCAAGGTTTAGACACGAGCATTTTTTTCAGAAAGGGACCTGGAAGAATATTTTGAAATCAGACCTAAAGGCAAATCAGACATAATTAGAGAATTAGAGGAACCTGAGGTGGCCTCCTTCCCGGCCCCACCACTGAACTCCTGGCCAACAAGAGTCCTGCAGGAAGTCCCTGCGCCACCGGCAGGCGTGATGCCAGCTCAGGCCGGGAGAGCCAGGTGCCACAAGACGCAGGGGAGGGTTCCGGGGCCCAGAGGCGGCTGGCTGGCCCAGCTGCTTCAAGGGACACCAGCAAGTCATCGGTGGACCCACAGGCTTGACCTCTGGACCACGACCAGTTCTCTGCTCCGAGACTAAAAGCTTAAAGCTGCTACTTCTCAAACATTTTGGTCTCTTAAGATTGAGTGTCCCAGAGAGCGTTTGTGTCCGTGTGCGTATCTGTCAGTAGTGACCATGTTAGAGACGTGTTTAAAGCACAAGAAACCACAAGCACACGTGCCAACACTTCAGGGTGATGACATCATCACACGTGACACGGTGTCTGGAAAACTCCACTGGGCGTCTCTATGAGAATGAGAGTGGAAAAGGAAAACAGCAAAAATAGTTCTGACCTCATGGACCCCTGGAAGGGTCTGAGGCATGCAGGGGTCCCAGACCCCACCGTTAGGGGCATTCGGGCTCTCCCGTACCACTGAGCTGCCGCCACGTGCTACCTTCAAACCAGAGCCTCTGTGCATCTCGAATCTGTGTCCCAGGCACCATCCTCAGCCTTCATCACCTTAGGGCCAGGTTCGGGCATCACCCATCCGATAAACCTGCCACTCTTCATATCAAAACGAGTCTCGCTAAAGAAGACCGCCACTTGCTGTCACCCAGGAGCTCAGCGGTCCTCTGCTCTGCCTGGCTCTTTGGGTGTCCATCCTCTGCCTGCGGATGCCCTCAGCTGGTCCTTGCCACTCAGCCCCAGGAGCCCTCCATTCAAGCCCTGCACGAGCTCCCCTGCCCGCTCGGCTCCACAAAGCCAGGCCTTCCCATTATGCAGCTTTATTAGGCACATTGCTGAAGGCACATCCATCAGTACTAGAGCCTTTCTGCCGAGACACAGAACATGTTTTAAATGGAGCAAAGAAATTTAAATGGGAAGAAATTATAGCATGAGTGAGTTTATCCCTTTCAAGGTAATCTTATTTAATAACCAAAAAACCCACAAAGATGTGCATTTTATCCAGCTACAAAGGCGGCGTGGCAGGTTATATGTTGTGGTAACTACATGTTTGGGGTTTCATTCCTTCTTTCAACTCGATTTCTATTATCTCAGAAAAATCAACCATTGTAGAAAAAGGACTATTCATTTAATTTCATTGCCGGGTGGCCCATACACTGTAAAAATAGGTCAAGAACCATAATCTAAATTGACTGCTGATAAATAATTAAAGCTAATGGAATTTTCTCAAATCTGTGAACCAAAGTCTTTGAGAAATTGCCAGGACATACTGTCTGCTGTTGTATAGAAAGATATTTTTTATTTAACACTTCAGCTTAAATGCCATTTAAAATTACTCTTTTCTATCACAAAGGCTGGAAGGAGTATGTGTTCATCTCTAAAAGTAACCGGAAGTAGGGTGCTCCATTGATAGCTGCATGACTCATCTCCAGATGATGGGGTGGGAAGCGAAGGTTTCAGGATCCTGGAACAAAGAGAAACTTCACTTTTCACTGAACTGCATTTTAAGTTGAGTCCTGCAATCTGTGCATTATACAATATATATTGTCTTGCCTGAAAAACTCCCTACCTGGTCTGTGCTCTTGTATTCACGATAAAGGGAGAATTCCAGCCATCTTCAGTGACATAAGTACCAAGAACTATCTTTCTTTTGTGGATAATTATGATTCTCTCATTGGTGCCATTAGGACCTTATAAAAATACACTTGACAAATATGCAGAGAGGTTATTTTTGGAAGAGATGGCTTATCAATAAGAAAGCAGATTGGTATACTACAATCAATAAGACTAGCCCTAGATATGACACACTGGTAGGTTTTTCTTTATTAATAAGGATGATTCAGCCATCAGCAGGATATTTTAGAATCCCACGGACATCAGAAGGAAGAATCAGTAGCTAGATGCTTTTGAACAATATGTTTTCAGTGTTTGGGCTCTAAGTTGTACAAAGGGGGTTGTTTTCTTGTTTCAGTTTGATTAAATATCTTGGTTGAAAAAAAAGTCACCAATTTGCTATTCTTACTTTTTAGCAAAGTTGCAGTTGTTAAACTGCAGTACTTATATCCAATGTTGTATATACTATGTTTTAATGTACTTATAAATGATGGACCCCGTTTCTGAAATTAAACTTTTTTGCATTTCTCTTTATGAAAACACTCTCTATGGAAATTTCTTGATTTAAAAAGAAATTATTCCATTCAAATGCTCCTATCTGGCATCTGTATAATCTGTATATCTAGCGCCTAGAACCTTTATTCTGGGGTAGCCAAGGTCGCTGGGAGATGCAGTGGGTATTGTCCGTGGCCATTTTGAGGACCCCACTCCTTTCTTCTTCTCTAGAACTTTGTTCCAACATGACTAAGGGCTTTTTAGGTGCTGCTTGTAGAACGTGTTCAGAATGGGGAGCACGAGACCCTGGAGCGAGGACCCCAGGCAGGAGGGCTGTGCCGAGATTTGTCACACAGGAGTGGGGAGAGTGGCACTTGGTCCAGAGAGAAGATTCGGGGCGCAGAGGAAGGTGTTGGAAAGACGTGAGCTGGGCCCTCAGATACGTGCAGGGCTCCGTCACCAGGCCCAGAAGAGGAAGGCTCAGCCGTGCTCGGTCCCCTGGTCACCCCGGGGATGTGGGGAACCGCTTCTCTGATCTCCCTAAGAAAATGCGTTATTAAGCAAGTCAGTGACAGTGCAATCACTTCGAATCTGATCTTTTTTCTTTTCTTTTTTTTTTTAAGTGATTTATTTACCAACAAATTGCTACTAGTAATAACATCATTTGTGCTCAGGAGAGCGTCCCTCCGAACGTCAGCCTTTGGTAGGTGGTGCCTGGAGCCGGTATTTGAAAACTCCCGATTCCACAGTGAGGCACAGTCTCGCACCAGGACTGTCCCAGGAGGGACAGAGTGGCCTTGGGAGGGTGAGCCGTGTGGCCAGGACGCCACGGGTCCCCTACCTCAGGCAGGAGATTGGACCAGACGACCCTAGATTTCCAGGTTAACCTGATGAAGGAGACAATTAACTAGTTGCTTGGTTGTAATTTAAGAGCAACAGTCCCTCACGCCAGTCTCGTAATTCTCTCTGGGCCTGTCGTATGTGATTGGTCAGCTGAAGCCTTCGCGGGTCTCAGAGTGAAATATAGTGTTTTGGAAACCTTTTATATTTCAAACATACACAGGCCAAGGTGAAGAATACAATGAATCCCACGTCCCATCCTCCATCTATAATAATCATCCGCCAATCAACACACACTTGTGTCATCCTTATTCTCACCCATTACCCCTTCCCATTAAATTATTTTGAAACAGAAACCATATTTCATCCATAAATATTTTAGTAGGTATCTCTAAAAGACAAGAGCCCTTTTTTAAAAACGCGGCTGCACTACCTAAAATATAGGCCACGTCATTTAAAAATAAAAACAACTTGGGATCTGTTTTAACTTTAGTTCATTTTGTGGCCATATTTTAGGAATTATAATACATACACTTTTACACATTTCACCCTCTTCAACATTAGAGCGAGGATGAAAATCAATGACATCACAGTTGAATAAGCAGCATTTTTTTTCCCTTGGCGTGGCATGAAATAACAGTACCTCTTACATTTGACGGTATCAAACTTAGTGAAATAGGCTATGTGATAGAATGATTTTCTTTGAATAAAC
The DNA here is from genome assembly GCF_949987535.1 of Balaenoptera acutorostrata. NCBI lineage: Eukaryota > Metazoa > Chordata > Mammalia > Artiodactyla > Balaenopteridae > Balaenoptera > Balaenoptera acutorostrata. Next base: position 8,198,340 of record NC_080078.1, read on the forward strand.
ACCTAAAACATTTTCCAGTCAGAATGTCCTTGTTTTGAGGCCTGAGTGACGCGGAGGGATTAGTGAATTCATTTGGAGATATTTTCAGCTCCAGGCGGGTTTGAAGCCTGGAACCTGCTCATGCATAAGCATTTCCTAGGGTTTTAAATGCCGGCCAGGCTTATATTTTTGCCTGGCCCCTGTCAACGGTTAAACTCCTTCCCCACCTGAACACAGTGAAGAAAATGTGAGCTAAGACCAGGAGACAGGGGGAGGCTAAGAGTTACCCCGGGCCGAGGTGGTTCTGAAACAGAAGCCGGAGGGACGAAGCCACTTGTGCGGGTGCCGCAGGGCTGGGTCCCTAACGGCTGCTGCACCCGCACCGGGGCAGGGATGCTGGCAGCCCTGCGGGAGTCACAAAGGAGAGCCTTTAACAGGTACCCTCCACGCTGCCCCCAGTGCTCTTGGGGAGACCCTGTTGTCACCGAAGAAAACAGGGCCGCACTCCTGGTCTGTGCCACAGAGGACAAGGTACCACCGAGATGCAGTCAGACGGTCGGAGTCTTCAATGTAGGCAGAGTCGTTCCAGAGAAACACACGTGAGTGACAGAGAAGCGAAAGGGAAAGGGAAAAGGGCATTGTAAAACTGAGTAAAACATGTCGGGAAATCTGGACTTTAGAATCTTCTGGAAATAGAGATCATTTTATGACTTGGAAGACACATTTTTTTCCCCCCACCCGAGCCATGCGGCTTGTCCCCCACCAGGGATTGAACCTGGGCCCCTGCAGTGAGAGCACCAAGTCCTAACCACTGGACCACCAGGGAATTCCCGGAAGATGCATTTGTAATTCATAGCCTCTTCTTGTTGACATGTGAGGCCTGGCTATTGCCCTTCGTCTGCCTGTCCTTCCAAACCTAAACAGCCATGTCCTGGGCACCGTTCTTTCCAAGACTCAGAGGTGGGCCCGGGTGGCCACCAGATTTGAATCCACGGTATGAGATTCTGTGATGCCGGCCCTGGCATCACGTGTCAGTGTGGAAGGGAGAAGTGTCATGGGTATTGAGAAGTGCCAGGTCCCAAAGAGGGAACAGAGCCTTCCAGAGACCACCCAAGTGCTCAAAATGGGCAGAGAGTCAAAGATTCAGACCATCTGGGTTCAGAGACTGTGTGTCTTGTGTTTCTCGCTGACACCTCACAGGTGTGACTGAATACTGCGTGGTGATTTCATAATTTTATTTCTGTTTTGCTTTTAAATCAGAATGGTTTCTCCAGCAGTTGTCATTAGATAGAAAGTTCCTCAATAGCATTTTACTGTTCAGTTTTCTGACCTAAAAAATGAGTTGTGAATCAGTGGTTTGGAGACTAATGAAAATGCTTTTCACACAGAAGCACCTCTCGATAAACATCGCTTATTATTTGCCACGTGCTCCAGGGAGAGAAGGTCGCAATGCAGTACTCTGGTTTTGCCAACAGGCATCCGATATTAATAATCTCAAGGGCATCGCTCTCTACGTGTTAAGAGGTTTGCTGCTTTCTGCTCAGTAGATGATACAGAATTGAAGAAAATTTGAAACAGCACTGAAAAACCTGTTGCTGAATTAAGTGTGGTAACCCTAAATTTAAGTTTCTTGACCTTGTGTTAATTTCCTAATTCTCATTCACGCCAGTCCACGCCGGGGCCAGTGGGTTTTCTGTTTGTTTGGTTTTTTTAATTTATTAATTTATTTATTTTTGGCTGCGTTGGGTCTTTGTTGCTGTGCGCAGGCTTTCTCTAGTTGCGGCAACTGGGGGCTACTCTTTGTTGCGGTGCACGGGCTTCTCATTGCGATGGCTTCTCTTACTGTGGAGCACGGGCTCTAGGCGTGCGGGCTTCAGTAGTTGTGGCTCGCGGGCTCTAGAGCACAGGCTCCGTAGTTGTGGCTCAGGGGCTTAGCTGCTCCGCGGCATGTGGGATCTTCCCGGACCAGGGCTCGAACCCATGTCCCCTGCAATGGCAGGTGGATTCTTAACCACTGCACCACCAGGGAAGTCCCGCCAGTGGGGTTTTGATTGGCGTGGACCCCGTTTTCTTCAGTTTGCAGTTGCACAGAAGGGCACGTGGTCCCCTGCGATGACTGGGAGTGGTAACAGCTGTAGTTTTTGGTGCTGTCCAGAGAGCAAAGGGCACCCTGTTCTAAAAGGACAATGCAGGGACGTCTCTGGTAGCACAGTGGTTAAGAATCCACCTGCCAATGCAGGGGACACGGGTTCGAGCCCTGGTCCAGGAAGATCCCACATGCTGCGGAGCAACTAAGCCCATGTGCCACAACTACTGAGCCTGTGAGCCACAACTACTAAAGCCTGCACGCCTAGAGCCCGTGCTCTGCAACAAGAGAAGCCACCACAATGAGAAGCCCGCGCAGCAACAAAGACCCAACACGGCCATTAATTAATTAATTAATTAATTTATTTATAAAAAAGGACAATGCAGCATGTCATGTCCTCACTAACCAATGACGGAGCGGTCCACAGGTCAGAAGTCAGCATCCTTGGTTCTGGGTTCTTAGTTTGGTACTAAACCAGGTAATATTTGGAGGTAGCAGCATTAGATAAGGAATTTCTCAGGGTGCCCAAAATAAAATGGGAATGAGTGATTTTTTTAGCTGGTGACTCCAAGTACATCACTTTGTTTGTGTATGGGTGTGAATATTTAGGGCCTTTTTTCCCTCCAGCTGTCTTCAGATAGATGTGTGTGCTTGAGTACAAACACACACATCCAGCTTTAACATCTTAAGAGGTTATTTTAGCAGGTCTGCCGTGAGACGCGATTATGCCCAAAGACACGATTTTTTATACTGGGCTGGTTAAGACCGGGGCAGCGGAGACCAGTTTACTTTATTTACTACCATTATGAGAGGCGTGGCTCTTCCACCACCCTGGAGCGCTCTAGAAATACTTTTGCCATCTGCTGAACTTCTCAAAGCTGGTGCTCTCACGAGGCTGGCCCTGTGCAGTCTGGCGGGGCTTGGGGTGGACCCGGGGCGAGCCGAGTAAGAGGCGCTCTTTTAATTAATTAATTTATTTATTTATATTTTTGGCTGTGTTGGGTCTTCGTTTCTGTGTGAGGGCTTTCTCTAGTTGCGGCAAGCGGGGGCCACTCTTCATCGCAGTGCGCGGGCCTCTCACTATCGCGGCCTCTCTTGTTGCGGGGCACAGGCTCCAGACGCGCAGGCTCAGTAGCTGTGGCTCACGGGCCTAGTTGCTCCGCGGCATGTGGGATCTTCCCAGACCAGGGCTCGAACCCGTGTCCCCTGCATTGGCAGGTGGATTCTCAACCACTGTGCCACCAGGGAAGCCCAAGAGGCGCTCTTCTGTGGGCTGAGCGCCAGGGCTCCCGGGTGCCTGCCCCCAAGCCTGCACCTGCACTCGGCTCTCCCTCCTCTTCTCTTCGCAGGGTCTCGAATGCCTTGGCCCTACCAGCTCTCACGTTCCATGACCCCATCCAGCTTCGCCGTTTCCCCTCCGAGCTTGGGCCCATTACAAGCCTTTTGAGTGGTCCGTGTGTGCCCCCCACAGTGCTGGTGTCCGAGGTGATGGATTCCTTTACAAAACCGCCGTGTGGCGTGGGCCTTGGAGAGAGCTCTGGGTTCACATCCTGACTCTTCCCGCTGTGCGACCTTGGACAAATCTCCTTTCCTTTCAGAGCCTCAGGCATCCCTGTCTGTGACGTGTGGGTACCAGTCCCTTCGGTTGGCAGAGTTATAGTGAAAAGCAGATGAACATCCTGTATCTGAAGCCCCTCCCTCACTTAGACACTCGCCAAGTGGGAACTGTCATTAACTTCCGCCCGCGACCCCCTTCCCCGTGGGGCTCCCCAACCCTGTCTCGCTTCTTCCTCCACCTCACACTCACTGCAGCCTCTTCCTCAGCCCCTCACACGTTGGTTTCCAGCCCCCGACTCTACTCAGCTGCGCTCAGCGCTTCCTGGATGTTCGACCCAACGGTGTTCCCAGGCCCGGTGTCTGTGGCAACATTTGACACCAGTACCTTTTCCCTCCTGAAGCTGCCTCCTTTTGACCTTGTGTTCCCCCGACTCTCCTCCTTCTCCTGATTCTGGCTCTTTCACCGCTCCCTCTGGCAGTCCGGGGGTGGGGGGCTCGCCGGCCTTAACCGTCTCCCCCAGGAGAGCCCTGATCCGTGAGCACATCGCTGAGCCCCGGGCTGCCCGACGTGGTGGCCACCGGCCGTGTGCGGCTACGAGGGGCCACTCGACATGCAGCCAGTCCAAACGGAGAGGTGGGGGGAAGCGCCCCCGGTTTCAAAGACTTAATACCAACAAAGAATGTACACTATCTCGTTAATAATTTTTATATTGGTTACATAGGAAATGACAATATTTTGGATATATTGGGTGAAGTGAAACTAAAATTGATTTCCTCTGTTTCTTTTTGCATTTCGAAGGGAGCTGTTGAACGTTGTCCGTCACACAGGTGGCTGGCACTCGTTTGTGCTGGCAGTGCTGGCCTGGGAGATGGACCCCAGCCTCGAGGGCTCACATCCAGGCGGGGCAGTCTCTCTCTTGCCCGGTTCTTTTTTTCTGTTTTTTAAAAAATATTTATTTATTTATTTATTTTTGGCTGTGTTGGGTCTTTGTTTCTGTGCGAGGGCTTTCTCTAGTTGCTGCAAGCGGGGGCCACTCTTCATCGCGGTGCGCGGGCCTCTCACTATCGCGGCCTCTCTTGTTGCAGAGCACAGGCTCCAGACGTGCAGGCTCAGTAGTTGTGGCTCACGGGCCTAGTTGCTCCGCAGCATGTGGGATCCTCCCAGACCAGGGCTCAAACCCGCATCCCCCGCATTGGCAGGCAGACTCTCAACCACTGCGCCAGCAGGGAAGCCCACTTGCCCAGTTCTTAACACACTTTGAGAGATTGTTTGTTCTTTAATTTATTTGCTCATGCACCCATTCCATGCCCTCTGAGTTCCCCCTCTGTGTGACCAGCCCGTTCTAGGCAGAGGCAACAGAGGTCTTTCTGCTGACCGGTCCGTGGCCTCAGAGGGGGCCTTGTGCACCCCACCCAGGGCCGCCCTGCAGCCCTCGCTGCTGTGCGCTGGGGGGAGCAGGCTGCGTCGGGGGCCTCTCTGGGACAAGGGCCCTGGCGTGTACTATAACCGGCTTCTGTAGGCCACCCTTCTGGATTTAAGGCCCCTCGGGCCTAGGTTTCCTCAGCAAAATATCCCCCAGCCCCGCGTTGGATGCTGGAGTTGGAGGGGGGGGGGTGTGACCAAAACCCATCCCCTGCCCTCAAGCAACCCCCAGTCTGGAAGGAGGAGGGTACACTCCTGACTCTGAGTACAGCCCCCTTCACAGACTCGGAGTGAGAGGAGACAGGAAGCGTAGCCCATGCCTGCCTGACCTCAGAGCCTGGCTGCTTCCGGCTCTGCAGTATCCAATTCAGGTGTGTTGGAGGCCTTAGGGGTCCCCCTTTCAAGAGCCCGAGGGCCATCAGGTGCTACCAGCCGTCAGATGGAGCAAGGCAGGCCCTCAGCGCACGCCCATGGCTCCCAGACCACCTGAGGGCTCCCTGGTAAGTCAGAGACCACCCGAAGCCCATGGCTTCCCACCAGCAGTTGGGAGGCAGGCATTGCGTAGAGGTTCTCATCCTTGACCTGTTCATGTCTTATTTTTAAAGTAGATTAATATGAGTCTGTGGCCTTTTGAGGGGAAGATTCACCACACCCCTGTGCGAGCGAGGGCACGCACCGTTAACGCCCTTTACCCCCCACCTGTGGTTAGTGTGGACCCCGGGGGTACATGACACCTCAGTAACGAATCGCCTTCCTCACAGTCAGCCTTTTGGGAAATCAAACAGCAAACTCCATCCATCATCTTGTGTTTGCAGTTTGTGACCAAAGTACCTCAGTGCGATCATGCTGCCTGCTTGTCCCTTCCTGGGGGAGACAAGGGGACTGGCCCACCCCCCTCAGAGTCCTGAGGGCTGTTTCCACCTTCACGTCCCCCCTCACACACACAGAGAATCCAGGCCATGTCACCCCTTCCTGGGGCACAGTGAGCTCCCTGTGTGTAGACTTCCTGAGTAGTTACCTGCAGCGGCCGAGTTTCTCCCAAAGAAGCCAGGCTTATTCCTCCTGATGGAAACGTAGGCTTTTCTGACCCTGCCTGGGGCCAGCCCGTAATCTTTCCGCCGTCACTCTTCACTCTTGGCAGCCTCTTGCCCCTCACTCTCCCTTTCGGTGTTATATCTTATCCTCTATGTGGCCGAAAAGCACAGTGGGCTAAATGAGATAGTGTATTAGTTTCCTATTGCTGCTGTAACAAACTACCAGACTTGGGTGGCCGAGAACAATAGAAACTTGTCATCTGACAGCACCAGAGGTCAGAGTCCAGAATGGGTTTTACCTGGCAGAGTTGCGTTCCTGTAGAGGCTCCAGGGGAGAATGGTCTCCTCGCCTCCTCCAGCTTCTCAGGCCGCCTGCAAGCCTTGGCTTGTGCCCTCCGTTGTTCTGACCTCCGCTTCCATCTCACATCCCCTCTGACTCTCACCCCCCTCCTCCCTCTCATCAGGACCGTTGCGATTACATCAGGCCCACCTAGATACTCCAGGGTCATCTCCCCAACTCAAGGTCCCTGACCTAATCACATCTGCCAAGTCCCTTTTACCATGTAACCTAACAGAGTCACAGGTTCTGCGGATGAGGACATGGACATCTTTGGGGGCCGTTACCGTGCTTACCGCAGATAGCCTTATTTATTTAAGAAGAGGCTGGCAAAGAGTTTGATTATTTTTTTGCCATGGAGTTTGGTGTAAAAATAGAGAAAATGACCCAATGGAGGAACAAAAGGACTTCTCCAAGGAAGTCACCTTTAAGGACGCAACCTATCGGAAAATGTATAATCAAAGGGGAGACTATAATTCCTCTTGAGCAGATACTTTCACAGGTTACAATACAAATCAGTGTGGGTTAATTCCGTTTGGCAAAGAGCTTATGGTACAGCCCTGTCTGTTAGGTCACTCTGCAGCGGTGGAGATGTCCTGTGTCTTTGCGTTCCAGTGCCGTGGCCACCAGCCTCACGTGTCTACTGAGTACTTGAAATGTGGCTCCTGCAACTGAGAAGCTGAATTTTTTAATTTAATCAAGTTACATTTGAACATAAAGAGCTGGTGGCAACTGTATACAACCGCATGGGCTGGAACAAGGGAGCCTCACCTGGGTCTGTAGGTAGGCGTTAGGAAGCCCTCAGTGAAGTAACTTGCAGAGTTTTCTCCCAGAGGCGAAGGTCGATAGCTGTCCTCAGATTCTTAGAAGGGCTTCCTGGCACCAAAATGTCACAGGCCCCAGTCCAGAGGGAAACCACAAAGAACAGCGGAGCACAGGATACCTGGAGCCGTCGTTCTTCCTAACGCCGCAGAGCCGTGCGCTGTGGTCTCGAGCTGGATTCAGAGCGTGGGATGGAGGCCCCTTTCATTTGGGTGCTTGGCTAAAGGAACACAAAAGGCGGTTACCAAAAGAGCAGACGCCAGCGAGCCCGTGTGTACACACAGCTCAGCTCAGGGCCTGAGTAGGCCCAGGGCCAGGGCTACGTAGAGAGCTGCAGCGTTCCAGAGGCAGAGAGGCCAAGGATTCGTGTCCCCGAGCCCTCTCCTTGGCCCCTACAAAAATCCTGCCTGTCTTCCCAGCTCAGATGCTGCCTCCCCTGTGACACTGCTCTTCATCTCCTTAACCTGAATTTATCCTTCCTCTTATGTTCTCCCACAGCACAGGGGCTCTTTTTCTGAAATAATGTTTTACTTTCTCCCCATGTTATGGTTGGATTGGTACACCTTTTTTTTTTTTTTTTTTGGATTGGTACACCTTTACCAATACTAGTCAGTTTGACTTGGGCGTCTGCATCAGCCTCGGAGCTTCAGAAAAATGTAGATGCTTAGGCCTTGGCCCAGACTTACTGAACCGGGTCTGGCACATAGATCGGGCTCAGTAAATACCTTATATGCCCCAGCTCTCAGTAAAGGAGATGTTGCCTTACACGAGTCCTTTCAAAGTGTTTGAAGTATTTTCTCCGTTACTTCATTTTTTTTCTATTTTTTAAAAGTTGAGATAGAGTTGACATGTAAGATTGTGTAAGTTTGAGGTGTACAACATGTTGGTTTGTACAACCATTTATGTATTACAGTATAATGGCCATAGTAGCATTAGCTCACACCTTTATCACGTCACATCCTTAGTATTCCTTTTATGCTGAGAACAGTTAAGATCTAATCTCTTAGCAACTTTGAAGTTTACAATACAGTATTGTTGACTGTAATCACTATGTTGTGCATTAGTCAATTACTTCATTTTAAATAAGATAAAATGTTCGCAGGTTCTGAAACGGGTACTGGTGGCTTAGGATAAAATTTCCAGTGACTGTATCAGACATGGATTCAAAATCCATGTACCTCCCATGAATAGTGCCCAAAAGTAGCAGCTAAAATGCAGGATGGTGACCCAAATCCACTTCAGATACAAGCAAATCAAACCTACCTTATAATATTCCTGTGGTATTCTAAGCAAATTGTCTTAGACTGACATCAGCAAAAACTTTAGTCCACAGCACATTCAAAATGAGGTGTATATAACCAGGACTCAGAGAAAATAAAGCTTAGTGGTATTCTTAAGTGAGTTCATTGAAGCAATGGGGCAACAGTTGGCGTTATTTACGTGTATGAGGGAGGGAAGGGGACAGGAGAGGCATCGGGGTTGCTTTATGTAATGGTAACCAGCACCGCGTTCGAAGCTGTTTTTAGGAGACCTTAACGAATGTTCCCTTCTCTTTTCTTCTCCCACGGCTGCTTCCTGACCCACCTTCTCGCCCCAGGATTTGCGCAAGCAGGTAGCGCCGCTGCTGAAGAGCTTCCAAGGGGAGGTAAGCGTTTATGTTTCTTTTGCATCCTGAGCCGCCTTTCTGTTCATCACGCTTTCTTCCTGTTCTCATAAAGTAAGTGCCACTGGCAGAAGGTACTTGCTCGGAGGGAGCCTCCCCGGCCGCACCGACCCATCCACGTGCAGGTGACGGGCTCCTCAAAGTGAGGCTTCCACCGATTCCGCGATTAAAGCCCACGTGGGCGGGGAGGCGGGATTCGGGATGTCGGAAGCCGCGGAGGAATCCGGGGAGCAGTGGCCGGCGTATCGCACTTCCCACGGTGGACTGGGCTTGTTCAGACCCCAGCCTTGGAGCCCACAGACCTCCCCGAGCTCACTGGTCCCCTGAGCTGGCTGGGGGCTGCAGCCACGAAGTCTCCCACGCAGAAAGGATGTGCTCCGTCAGTCTGGTGCCTTCACGCACAGCCGTGGGGGAAAGAGGAACTTCACAGGCAGAAGCCACAAGGAGTAGGTTTGGGCTCAGTATAAGGAACGTTTTCTCATGGATCCTTCCAGAGAAGGGCCAGGCAAGGTGGCAGGCAGGCGGCCAGTCATCTGAGACCTGTGTGCCCTGAATGCTGTTCATCACAGATCACGCGGGCAGTCCGGGTGGGTGACACGCCTTCTCCTTCTCTGCCCTTTGCGTAGACCCTCGGTGAATTTCAGAAAACCAGAAATGATGTTAGTGTCGGGGAATTACTCCCTCTCAGCTTCTCCTGTAGGAATGATGACCTAGTAACAACAGCGAGGAGAAGGAGCCAAGACTGTTTACAAGTCCTCTAAGGAAGCCACGCCGGTGGGATCTTAGAAATTTTGTGTTCCTGCAGCTTCCCAACTCACAGAGAGCCCGGGAGGAGGGGCTGGATGCGGGGAAGTGAGGGGGTGAGTTGGGGAGTGCCAAGAGGCTGGGATCCTGGCCCCCCCCCGAGCTCCCAGCGAGAGATCAGGGCTGCCATTTGGCAAACTCTTCAGCACGCCGGTGACAGCAGAAGGTGTGGGATCCAAGGAGGCGGCGGAGGCCAGAGAGGCGGTTCCAGGACGGCGAGGGTTGCCTGTGAGGGCAACAGCCGCAGTGAGGCTGGTGATGGCTGCAGATTTGAGAGCAGTGCAGGCGGGGCTCCTCTCTCTGTTTATAATTTCCTGCTGCAGGAAGTACCCCCGTACCCTGTGCTTGGCTCCCTAAGGCACAGAAGGACATCAGTAGCCCAGGTCTCGGAAGGACTTGAATTGCCCTTTCCTCAGAATTACATCTCCAAACCCTCATTTTCTGAGTAAAGCCATCACCTTACACCCGCCCACATGTGATCTAAGCTCTTCTACCTGTTCAGCAGCTTTTGTGAGACCCATCAGCTTAGTGTTTTCTCTGGTTGAAATAGCTCAGGGTGCTCTTTCTGTTGTTTGCTTGTTTTTCATTCTTTCTGAAAAATTTCCAACCTACCTAAAAGTAGAAAGACTGGTATAACGAACAGCTGAGCACCATTTACCCAGACTCCTCACCTGTCAACGTTGTGCCACGTTTGCTCCCCTCCCCCCACCCCTTTGCTCAACATTTGGGAGTGAGTTGCAGCTAGCCGGCCACCCCACACCCTCAGCGGCATGGGCGTCTCCTAAAATTAAGGGCATTTGCACAGTAACCCCGAGTATCACACGTGGGAAAATAACACAAATTTCATAATATCTGATATTCTATCCAAAATCAAATTTCCCGTTACCCCTAAAATGTCTTTTATAACTGCTCTACATTGCATTTGAGGGATATATATATATTTCTCTTTTAATACAGACACTCTCTCCACCCCCTCACCTTTGTTATTGTTATTGATTTTTTTTTTTTTTTAAAGACTCTAAGCCAGTTGTGTAGATTATTCCACATTCTGTCGGGGTGATGGGTTTACTTCTGGCAATATATATTAAATTTAAAATGCCTGTGAGACATCTAGGCTTCCTATTTGCCTGATTTTTTTTTTAAGGCTATTTGAAAAGTAAATATTTTTATAGCACCATTAATATCTACCAAGCTGCTGCTAATTGCTATATTTATGTTAAATAATGTGTGCTTTCCAATAAGCTGATTTGAGCAGAGGGGACTAAATCCTGCTTGTTTCTGAAGACTGAGCTTGCATAGCAGCGGGTAACTGCACGTGGGGACCACGAGTGCAGGGATGACCAGGGGCAGCGTGTCCTGATGCTTAGATGGGGGGGGGGATCCATTGTTTTTCTAAAAAGCCACCTTCTCTAGTAACCAGAGGCTCATTCTCGTACCCATCACTCAAGTGTCTGCTGCTGCAGTTGTATTTATCAGATATATTCTTTGAGTTCATCCCAATGTGCTTGAGCTCCCCTAGAAGAAAGTACTGTGTTAGTGAAAAGGTAATCTTTGCCTCAGAATTTGTATAGATTTCTTCCTTACTTGAGATCCCCAAAAGAAAAAAACAAAACAAAATAAAAATAAAGTTTTCGGACAGTGAGAAATTCACAGACAGAGGCCTTTAGAGTTCCTGCGAGAAGACTTCTTTATTGTGTGTCATGACGTCACGGGAAACGCTAGCCGGGCCAGGGTGCCATTTACGCCCTTAGGTGTTTTCTCATGGTCCTCGGTGTGAATCCAGACACCCTTCTGCCTGTGGTTTGTGGGGCCCACGTGGTTCAGTAACTGCTCACCTCTCTAGGGTCCGCTCACTCCTTCCCTCCTGTCCCAGCATACATGGCCATCCTGAGTCTCTGCCAGGCCCTTGTGCACTGGGCGTCCTCACTGGCCCCCAGGCCTTTGCACGGCTGACCTGCTTCCTGAAACGTTCCTCTTCCTTCCTCTTTACCTGGCTCACTTCCTCAAGGAAGATCTTCCCTGAGCTCCAAAGGATGGGCCAGGTACCCCCATCGTGTGCTCCGAGCTACTTGTGACACATTTGTCATCATACCTGAGAGCCACCTGTCACTTTGTCTGGGTTCTCCTTTCGTCTGTAAAATGTGTGAAGGCAGCCACTGTATGTTGTCCTATTGGCCATTGTGTTCCCAGCACCCGACGTAGCAAGTGAGAAGCAAAAAGTATTCGGGCTCTCAAAGTGGTTATTGATAAATGATGGGACGGCCAGGTTCCCCCGGGGGCAGTTTTTAAAGCACTTTGCCTCTCTCCTTTCTTCAGGATCTGTTGTTGTTCATAATGTGAGAGGGACCCTGGAAGGTATGCTCAGGAAATACCTTTAGAAGAAACTAGTAAATAACGATTTGTTGTCCTTGATTGAAAGGTTTGGGATCATACAGTCATAATGGTTATTCATAATTGTTATGGCAAAGTCATCAGGTTTATAACTCTTACACCCAACCAGCTGATTGGCGAGGCGGAGGTGGGGAGGGTCAGTCCAATTTAAGGTTTATTTTAGTCCAGTAATCAGGCAGTCCCTTCAGTGAAGTGACAGTCACACTCTCTAGGAAAATGCTAAGTCTTCTAAATTGCCTCCCCCGCTCCTAGCTCCTCTCCCTGAGAAGGGTCCTCGTACAGAGGTTGAGGGGGTGAGGAGTTGGCTTAGGCCCTACCTCTCTTGGCTGTAGGGGAGCTGCATACTTAACCCAAGTGTCCTCAGGGAGGAAAATCCTCTTAAGAAATAACTTAGTTGCTTATATTAGAGGGGAAGTAAAAGACTAAAAATCCATGAGCTTAGCATCCAGCTTAAAAAGTTATAAAAGTATGATAGAATAAGCTCAAAGAAAAGAGGAAGAAGTAAATAAAAAAATGCAGTAATAATATATAAATTAAAATGAATGAAAAAGAAAAGAAAGACCCAAGAAAGAAACAGCCCAAATGTTGGTTCTTTGAAAAAACTACTACAGTAGACAAACCACCTTCCTAAATCAAGGGTAAAAAAGATTAGGAAGGAAAACAGGATAACTTTGCAGCTGCAGTAGAGATTAAAAAGATAGTAAGGGAATATTATAATCAATTTTATGCCAATAAATTTTAAAACCCAGGCAAAATGGACAAATTTCTGGTACGCTCTGATGTACCAAAGCTGATTAAAGAAGAAGTAGAAAACCTGAATAGCCTTATAACTATTGCAGAAATATTTCCACAAGGTCTAGACAGTTTTATGGGAGAGTCCTATCAATCATTCATGAAACAGATAGTTCTCTTCTTTTGCAAATTGGGAAAATTTCTTTTCCTTCAGAAAATAGAAAAAGAGAACACTTCCTAACTCATTTTATGAAGCTAGTGTAACCTTCATACCAAAACCAGACAAGAACAGTATAAGAAAAGAAAAAGTCTGCCTTGTTTATGAATAGATACGCAGAAGTCTTTAAAAAGGTATCAGTAAATTGACTCCATCAAGCTCCATGTATCCCAAGGATGCTGTGTGGTTTAAAAGAAAAAATTAGTTAATGCAAGTTAGTAATCATTCTCAGATTAAAAAGGAAAAAATCTCAACAGTTACAGGAAAAGAATTTGGTAAATTTCAACATTCATTCACGATTAAAAAAAAAAAAAAAAAAAACTACCAGCAAACCAGGAATAGAGGGGAAATTTGTTACCCTGGGAAAAGGTATTTATCAAAAACCTGCATCAGTCATCATATTCAGTGATGTTAAAAGCATTCCCTATAAAATCAGGAACAAGACAAAAATGCCTACTGTTGCCACTTTTATTTAACATTGTACTGGAAGTCTTAGAAGACTAGTCTTCATGGAAGACTAGAAAAAGAAATAAAGTACAAGTATTAGAGCAGAAGAAATAAAACTGTCGTTTTTCAAGTGAGCCTCGATTATTTAACAAGGTTACTAGATACAAAATCAATATAAAAAAGTAATTGCATATCTCTACATCAATAGCAAACTGAAAAAGGATACCACTGCAGATAACAACAATAAAATAAAGGATACCTAGAAGTAAATATGACAACACATAGGAACTCTTTCTGGAGAAAAGTATAACATTCTTATTGAGCAATATTAAAGAAGAGTTAAACGGAGAAAGTCAAGGTATTCAAGGAAAGAAATTCCCACTACTGTATTATTAAAGACATCAGTTTTCCCCAAATTGATGATAGAGTGAGTCATTGTAGTTTCAATCAAAATTCTAACAGTGTTTTTCATGAAACTTGAAAAGCTGATTCCAGAATTTATATTCAAGAGCAAATGGTCAATAATGACAAAGATAACAGTAAATAAGAATAAGAGAGAATTTGCCCAACCAGATTATCAAAGCTACAGTAATTGGCACAGGGACAGATAAATACACCAGTGGGACGTAGTAAAGAAATCAAGAACTGACCTGTGCATATACAGAAGCCAAATATATTGCAAACATGGCGTTGCAGATCAGTGAGGAAAGGGTGGACTTTTCAATAAATGGTCTCCTGACCATTGGTTATCCTTATGGAATTAAATGAAATTAGATCCCTACCTCACACCATATGCAAACACAAATTACAGGTAAAGACTTAAGGTAGAACTTTAGACCTTTTAGAAGAAAATGCAGAATATGATGACTTTGGGTTGGGTAGGATTTCTTAAACAGGAAACCATAAAGGAAGACATTGTTACATTCAACTACATTAAAATTTTAAAGTAAAAGCTTTCTTTTTCTCATGGAAAGACAGCCTAAATGAAGTGAAAGGTGAGCTCAGTGCTGCTAGCTCAGTTTCACCTTTATGAACTGGGAAAGGGCACCACCTCCCTCAAGACATTTTCCTTATCTGTTGGAAACTTATCATAATAAAGATTCAAACCTATCTGAACGTTTTTCATAATAAAGATCAAATGCCCCTGATGTGAATGTTGCCCCCTTGGGCCATACTGTGAACCCATCATACATGGGGTATCCTTGGCCACAGCTCACAAACCGGGAGGAGGTAGTTGCCACACACATAGCCGACAAAGGATTAGTATTCAGGAATTTTTTTTTTTAACTTTTACCTATTAATAAGAAAAAAACAAACATCCCAATAGGAAAATGGGCAAAACCATGAACAGCGTTCTCAGAAGAGAAAATCAGAACGGTCAGGACACATACGAAGAGATGCTCAACCATATAATCAAGGAAATACAAATTAAAATAATCTAAATGCACCTTATGCGTATCTACCAGGCTGGCCAAAATTCAAAAGTCAAGATAAGAGCATAAACGGGTGCAACCTTTTTGAAAACCTATCTGGCATCAGATTCTCCAGCTGAAGAAGTACCTATACTTTGACAGAGCATTTCCACTCCCAGACATACACCCTAAATAAACTTAAACATGGGCCCCAGGAAACAAGGTCAGGAATGTTTGCAAATGGTAAACAAGTGGAAACAACCCGCTTTCCATCAGCAGTAGGAAGAATAAGTAAAGAATGATGTAGTCATACGGTGGAGTACAACACAGCAGGGGAAAGTGAATGAAATGCACAATGGTGCAATACTGAGCTGATACTGTTTAAGGATACATTTGTGTTATTATATAATAGAACCATAACGGAAAGGTTAAACAGGAAATCCAGAACAGAGGTTGCCGCATATAGGCACAAAGGTGGTTTCAAAGGTCATGGGAATGTTGTCACTCACAGGTGTTCATTTTGTTATTTGTAATTTACGTACTCTTTTGTAAGTATGAACTACTTCTTTCCAAAAGAGAGAATCGTGCTTACAAGGCAGTAGCTACATAATTCTATTTTCACATGTCAGAAGCTGAGTATTATTTTCTCCCATCTCTTTGCATTTTTCTTCTGTGATAAAGCACATTTGTGAAGCTGTTCAAAATGGCATTTGTGGGACAGTTAGCAAGCGCTGTGCTCGGTGCTTTTCAGGCATGTGCTGCCCGGTCTCCGCCATCCCGGAAAGGAGCCGCTGCTTTGACCTTCCTGCCAGCGGATCTCCAAAGCTGTATCCATCTCTCCTGTTGGCTCCCACTGTGGGAGGACGTGCCCCTTCCTCAAACACTGGTCCCCCCCCCACCCCGGGGCTTGGAGCCCAGCTCCTGCTTTCTCAGGAACCACAGTCCTGCAGGGACCCCCTCCTGTGTCTTCAGTCTCTGCTAGTTTCTGGAGTGTTCTCAGCAGCATTCCTACAAGTGGTAGCATGTGCCATCTCGCGAGGTAGCGAGGGAGACAGACTCCTTTCTCCCCCAGCCTCTTGGCCAAGCTTCTCCAAAGAGCCGTCCATCCTGTGCGTATACCCCACCCCTGTCTGGCATCCACCCCGCTCTTCCTTGACCCTTTAAGTCCTCAGCTCTCTTACCCCAGTGACATTCAGCCCACCTGACCCTCTGTTGATAACCTCTTCTTTTGACATCCCGTAATGCTGTGCCCGCTGAGGTTTCTGTTCACTTCTCTGCCTATTGATTTTTAGTCTCCTTGGGCTGTTCCTCCTTTTCCCTTCAGACCTCTGAAGAACGGCCTTCTTTGCTGTATCATCTCTCAGGATCTGCCTGCGGAAAACTCAGGTTTCTCTCTCTAACTTGGTCTTCTCTTTGGAGTCCCAGCTCCTTCGAGAATGCCTGTGTGACATGTCCTTGCCGTTTTCCGCAGGAAAGACTTCTTAACCCACAACCCACCTCCCCTTCTCTGGCTTCCATGCCTGCTGAAATTCCCTCCTCCTCCGACCCTTACCTTCTTGGGCATAACGCCCCAGGTGGCCTGGCCGCCTCAGCTGGAAATCCAGGACGCCTCCTCTCTCCCATGCCCCCACCTCCTCCATCCCACCTCCAAAGTGCACCATCGCCGTCTCCCACATGCTTGTCCAGTGCCGTGTCGTGTGTCACCGAGACCAGTAGTTCCCTAACTGGTCTCTGTTCCCGCTCTTACCCACCCTACCCCCCCCCCCTCTATGCATCAGCAAGGATTGGGTCCTTCCTTGCTTCCAGGGCCTCCCCAGTGCCCTGGGCCTTCGGGGTGCCCTGGCCTGGCCGCTGCCTGCCTCCCAGCCCCAGCTGTTCCCCCAACCCCCCGACCAGCCCTCTCCTACTCATCCTGTAGGGCTCGCCTCAGGTGTCACCCCTCACAGAGGTCTCCTCTGACGGTCAGTCCAAACTGAGGCCCCTTTATTTCTCTTGTAGCAAGTTGTTCCGTTCAGAGTGCCTTCCGCTGTGCATGTGAGTTTTCACGTCCGCCACTCTCTAGATTTTCTGTCTGTGTTGGCCTCCGCTCTACACCTAGACCTGGCCCCAGTGAGCATGCAGCAGGTGCCCATTGGCTGCGTGGGTGGAAGCAGCATCCTCATTTCACAGATGAGGAGACTAAGCCCAGAGCAGGGAAGTAAGGCACCCATCGTCACATGGGTGATAACGGCGGGCCTGGGCCGTCTGGCCTCGCAGACCGTGTTCTCCAGTGATGGTGCTCGGGGAGTGGGGAGGTGGCGCCCTCTGCCCCTCTGTCCTCTCAGTCAACTCCCTGGTCTTTGATAAGGACAACTGATGTCCATTTAGTGTAAAGCGCTCGGCAAGCACAACTTCAGGCTCCCTCCCCTTCCAACCAGCCCCTCCTGTATCAGATCTGGTGCTGCATGCCTGGTCCCCGTGGACACAAATATCCATAACTGTGTGCAGACCCTTTGGTGCAACCCAGCCTGTGCCCCTTGGAGGAGTGGGGTGCGTGTTAACTGATGTCACAGTGTCACCTGCTGACATGGGCCACGGGAGGGACCAAGCCATCATTTGGGACTTTCCTTTATACTGAAGGTCCACTGTATACATAGCACCAATGGTATTCGGAGCCTCAGTCTGGCCGTGTGAAACCCCACATGGGCTCTGATGCTGGGTTTTACTCTCTCTGTTCATTTCTTTTTATTTTTTTATTTTTTTTATTTTTTTATTTTTTAAAAGGTTTTTTTTTAAATTATTAGCACCTTTAATTATTATTTATTTTATTTTATTTTATTTTGGCTGTGTTGGATCTTCGTTTCTGTGCGAGGGCTTCCTCTAGTTGCGGCAAGCGGGGGCCACTCTTCATTGCGGTGCGCAGGCCTCTCACTATCGCGGCCTCTCTTGTTGTGGAGCACAGGCTCCAGATGCGCAGGCTCAGTAGTTGTGGCTCACGGGCCTAGTTGCTCCACGACATGTGGGATCTTCCCAGACCAGGGCTCGAACCCGTGTCCCCTGCATTAGCAGGCAGAGTCTCAACCACTGCACCACCAGGGAAGCCCTGTTCATTTCTTCATTCAGTAAAACCCCCGAGAGCCGACTGTGTGCAGCTCTGGGCCAAATAGGAGCTGAGGACGCAGCCGTGGATACAGTTGACAGGCGCCTGTGTCCTAGTGAAGGGGGACACAGGAGTGATGTCAGATAGTGACAGTGCTGTGAGGGAAGTGATAGGAACGGAGACGCGCAGGAGGGGCGGGGTGGCTCCTCCAGAGACGGTCCTCGTGGGAGGTGACGTTGGGGGGAGACCTGCGTGATGAGAAGGACCAGCCAAGCACGGAGCTGGGAGAGTGTCGGGCAGAGCGGGGACGTGCCAAGGCCCCGAGGAGGGGCAGTGCTCGGGAGGAGTGGGGACCGGAAAGGAGGCCGGGGGGCGGTGGGGGGGGCCTGGGCCAAGGAAGCGAGGAAGCCAGGCCAGAGCAGCCAACGGGGGACGGGTGGGCGGGGGTCTCACGGGCCACGAGACGGGAAACTGCCTTGAAAGGCTCTCGTCCAAAGACGCCTGAGTGCGGTGTAAAGCAAAGGACCGTGCACGCTTGCAGGTCCGTCTGATAGATCTAATAAAAAAATAGATGAAATGGATTGAGTTGGGTAAATAGTCCATGAATTAGTTAAAAGTGACTGAGTTTCCAGGGTGCCCTGTGGCCTGGGTCTGTTGTCCTGTCACATATTTATGCGTTCAGATCTAAAGGCCATGGCTAAATAAAGCCAGGAGGTCCGAGTGCTTTACTCCCAAGAACATTTCGCAGGGGCTTAGAGGCACTGGGCGCTGGCCCGGGCGCTGCCGCTCCGTCTGCTGTGAACTCGGGCGGCTCCTGGGCCTCTTTCTGTCTGACTTTGCGCATCTGTAAAGTGAGTGGGTGAGCGAGGGCGTCGGCAGGGAGCCCCGTGGCTCTGAAGTCCCGTGTGACTCAGTGGCCTGGTACGTGGGTTGACTATCAGCAGCAGAACAGAAGAGGGGACATTTTCCAGCAATTATATCTGTTCCTTGAAGGAGCGGTCATTCAAGGTAGTGAGTTTCCCGTTACTGGGAGTGTTCAGACAAAGGCCAGGGGACCACCTGTCAGGGATGTTTTCAGCTCCTACCCTGTCTTCAAGGCCCAACCCAAACTTTGGAGCCTCCGAGTCATCTCAGAATACCCTCGCCAGAAACAGACCCTTCCCCTCCTCATCTCTCGTGGGGCTTCATTTGTATCTGTCTTGTGATTTTTGAGCCTGGAGACATTGTCTTTATTTTCTAGTTACTGGAACACAGTTTAGCCCTATACTAAGCCTTATGCTTCTGAAATCTAGATGATAGGGAGTGTGTGTGTTACACATGCACACACACGCGCACTTATGTCCCCATCATACCTGTACTTAGCAAGTACCACATTAAGTGTTGTGGGCAGGCTGGTAGTCGAGAAAATTGGACCAGACAGGTGGGTCCCAAAGCTGGTCCCCGGATAGCCCAACCGGCTGCCTGAGTATCACCCACATGTTTCCAGAAATACAGCTCCCCGAGCTCCTCCCTCCAAGGTTCTGATTCAGCAGACTGGGGAGGGGACCTAAGAATCTGTCCTTTTACAAAGTCCCCACTGATTCTCATGCGTGGCTGATTGTAGGACCCACGGGCTAGGCTCCCCCCAAGGGCAGTTCCTCTAGGTCAAGTTCTGGGTCTCAGCGCCCGCTCAAGCACCCTTGATCCCTGTGTCAGGAGCTCCGTGATTTCTCTTTAAAATGTATTTCCAGGCGTCATGTCCTTGGCTTCTGCTCCGGCCAGGCTGGTCTATTTACCGTCACCGAACATGCCTTGTGGTTTCCTGCCTCTGCCCTTTTCCTAAAGTCACAGCCTCCGTTATTATAACCTTTTGCTCTTCCTCACCTATAAAAATCATTTCCATCCGTTAAGACCGAGCTACAAGTCTGCCTCCTTCGTTCCTTTTGCAGATCATCTCAGCCTGCTGCTAACTTTTTCCTCTCAAGGGCCTGCATCTTCTCCCCGACTGTGTATCTCCCTCTTTGCCTGACCGAGCTGGGTGAGGGAGGTATTCTCAGCTGAAGTTTCCTCCCTCTTACCTTCTCCTCATTAGCAAGGACTCACCGAGTCCTGTGTTTGAGGCTCTGCCCCAGGTTCCTAGTGACCCACAAGAAAAATAAGGTGGCCTCCCCTCCCTGGGGCTTCAAAGGCATCTGCCAGTTTGAGCCCAGTGTCCCCCCTTTTTTTTTTAATTTTTATTTTATATTGGAGTATAGTTGATTAACAGTGTTGTCTTAGGACTTCCCTGGTGGTGCAGTGGTTAGGAATCTGCCTGCCAATGCAGGGGACACGGGTTCGAGCCCTGGTCTGGGAAGATCCCACATGCCGCGGAGCAACTAAGCCCGTGCGCCACAACTACTGAGCCTGTGCTCTAGAGCCCGCGAGCCACAACTACTGAGCCCATGTGCCACAACTACTGAAGCCCGCACGCCTAGAGCCCGCGCTCCGCGACAAGAGAAGCCACCACAATGAGAAGCCCATGCACCACAACGAAGAGTAGCCCCTGCTCACCACAACTAGAGAAAACCCGCGCGCACCAACGAAGACCCAACGCAGCCAAAAGTAAAATAAATAAAATTTATTCACAAAACAAAACAAAACAATGTTGTCTTAGTTTCAGATGTACAGCAAAGTGATTCAGTTATACATGTATCTATTCTTTTTCAAATTCTTTTCCCATTTAAGCTATTACAGAATACTGAGCAGAGTTCCCTGTGCTATACAGTAGGTCCTTGCTGGTTATCTATTTTAAATATAGCAGTGTGTACATGTCAGTCCCAAACTCCCAATCTGTCCTTCCCCCCTGGTAACCGTAAGTTTGTTCTCTAAGTCTGTGAGTCTGTTTCCGTTTTGTAAATAAGTTCATTTGACAGGTGAGCACAGGGCGGGCCAGGCACCTTGAGGACACGGCAGGCTCTGGCTGGAGGTCAGGGGAGGCTGCCGTCCTGACCCGTTTCCAGGGGAACTGCCTTCTCAGCCAACACGGCCATCTTCAGACTCTTGGGCCTTTTTACGCACCTGGTAGTCAGGGTGACTGTGGTGGCAGTGGTGACGGTCGTGGCAGTGACGACGACCGTGTGTTTTAATTCTCCTCCGAAACCCAGCGGCCTGGTGACTGCAGCGTCTTCCTGTAGGCCCTCTCCATGATGGCTCAATTAGGGGAGCAGTAGGGCTGTGGTTCAATATTCAGGCCAGCTTCCTAATTGAAAACACATTTTCTCCTGCAAAGCTGCAGCTGGTTTGGTTCTGCTCATGCAGAAAAGGATATAACCTTGCATAACATAGGAAATGAACGGTTGAGAGAGAAGCCAAATTCAATTTCAGTCAGATACGTTGAGGCTAAGCCCGTGATCTATGGAAGCCGGTGAGCGAGCCGAGCGCACGTGGAGGGGGTGCGCTCAGCAGCCCATTCATCACGGCCGCCCGCCTGGTGCTGCCTCCGCCGCCGCCGCCTGCGCCACCGCGCCCGCCGCGCCTGGGCCGCGGCTGGACCGCAGCCAAGCACTCCAGAAGTTAACCTCTTAAAGACCTGGAGCTGCTTTCTGTTGAATAAATGTAATTTTGTGGTCAGAAATAAATGCTTGTGATGGAGCCGGAGCTTTGAAAACAACAGCCTCCAAAGCTATTACAAATTGCTCCGCGCCGGGGAAGCCAACAGCATACATGAAGATTCCGAGGGTACGGCAAATTGATTTCGGCCCAGAGCTCTGCAGCTCTTCAATAAAAGTCCTATTAAGCCATTGTATGTAATGAACAATCCAGAGCAAATCTAATACTTTCAGCAGATAATTATTTTTAACATCCTCTCGGTAACCGTCGGCAGAGTTCGTGGATGTTTACAGCACACAGCCGCGCGCGGCAGGCCCTCCCCGGCCTTCCTTGGCTTCTCTGCCGGAGGACCCGCGTCAAGTGCCCTTGGACGTGGTGCTCCCTGAGGGTCCAACGGCAGACCCTGCTCCGGAACAAGGCCACGGAGGGCTCCGGGCTGCTCTCCCAGGGCCTGGCGCCCAGTAGGTGCCTGGGAAATGTTTGTTGAAATGAGCTGAGTTGAAATGCAGAAAAGGGAGCTCAGAGAGCCCTAGAATAAATTAGTGAAAAGATACGTTGGCAAAGCTGACTCAGAACCTGAGGCTCTAGAGATCAGAGGGTCACAGGTAATTAATTCGAGGTCCCACGTGACAGGGGGACTGGTGCCCGTGCCCAGAGGAGCCCCAGGACTTGCCCAATTGTACTTACATTCCCTGACAGCTCGGGAAAGAGGGTCTGCATCAGGGAACCCACACTGATGGAGGCACCAAAGTGATCTTGTAGCCAGCTGGGTGGGGGTCACTTCGGCAAGGGCCACCACACGCTCCTGGACTGTTCCACTGCTCTGTTTGTGGCCAGGCTGTGACCCTGGTCATGCTGAATTATGTCCTTCTCCCAGACCATGAGCTTCTGGAGGACAGGGTCTACTCATTCATTCTTTCATTCAGTGAGTGTTTACTGAACATCTACCGTGTGCCAGACTAGACCCGAGCTAGACCCTAGTATGTGGTTTTAGGTAATTAACTCAGATGCGGCTTTCATGGAGCTTAACAGCTGAGCAGGATGTGTATCCCCACGTGGCACAGTGCTTGGCGCATAGTAGGCCCTCCGGAAACGATGGATGGTTGGGGATGGGTGGATGAATGGCTGGATGGAGGGATGGGCAGGCAGGTAGATGGGTGGATGGATGAATGGATGGGCCTGTAGATGGTTGGGTAAGGGTAGGTGGATGGATCGGGGTGAATGGCTGGTTGGATGGATAGATGGATGGATGATTGAATGAATGGATGGATGGATGACTGGACAAGTAGATGGATGGGCAGGGAGGTGGATTGGTGGATGGATGAATGGCTGGTTGAATGGATGGGTAGATGGAGAGTTAACACCCCTGGTGTATAAATCAAAAGCAATCTCTATTGATTAAAAAAAGGCTCAATTCTGTGTGTTTACATTCCCAGCCCCATTCAGGAAATCATGTGATACCAGGAGGCAGTTGTGATATGAAGGTTACAAGCACTGGACCTAGAGTTATAAGGCCTAGGTTTGAGGCCTGACTTGCCAGTGACCTTGACCTTCACCAAGTCAGCTGATCTCTCTCAGTGCCTGTTTCCTCATATAATAAATGTGAAGAATTGGGGGCAATAGATTCGAATGAGGATTAGAAGTAGTATTTGTCTGTGAGAGTAGACTGACTCTAATAGCTTTTTTCCTGGACTAAAATTATCCAGCTTGTAACATTCAGTCATATAGTATTTATTTGAATACTGTGGAATTTAAATTATTAGGGTATTTTATTTTCTGCAGATCTCCCTCCCCTTGGAAAAACTCAATCTGGATGTTAATTAGGTTTTACTAATGCTCCATCAATTTAATGCAGTAATTCCTTAAATGAAACTGACACCAAGGACCAGATGGTCGAAAGAAGGACTGTGAACCTGTGTGCGTGACTTGGGGCGGGGGAGCACGGGGACACTGATGATAGCCCAGGGAAGTTCTGTTGCTTGAACGTGGATTATTCCACGTCCCACTTCTCCCAAATCTTCAGACTGTGCCGCTGCTTGCTTTGCCAATAATTATTTGCGTAGCATTTTGCTTCTACCAATCACCATTTCCATGATCTCACGAAGCCTTCCCCCCACCCCACCCTGTTCAGGGGACATTATCGCCAAGCAGAGTGAGCGGGTGGGAGGGCCGTAGTGTGAGGAGTGGAGCGGGTGCCTGGAGGGAAGTCTGTGCCCCCAGCTCCAGGCTCTTGGCTCTCCTCGCCTCTTGCCGTCTCCCGGTCCCGTCCTGGGATCATGTGCTTGTGATCCTCAGGGAGCCCCTCCAGCTCCTGGTTCAGATCCCACCCTGCCCGCTACTACCCTGGGGCCCTCAAGCCCCCATTCATCCTCAGGCCTGAGACCGCGGGTGTTTGGGGACGTGGAAGGGTATGTGTGGGACGCGGGGCCGGGCACTGTCCCAGGGCAAACCTCTGAGCGAGTGTTCTCTTGAGAAGCAGCAGATGGGCATCACTGCCCTGGGAGCAGTCGTGCCCCGTGGGACACGCAGGGCTCAGAGGCCCAGCTGCGAGCACCTCCTGGCGTTCGCATCCGGGGCTGCCCTGTGGGCCGACACCTCTAGGGGTGTGGCAGCCAACTCGGGGTACTGGACACACGCACTACTCTTTCCTGCTCCCCCCGGCTTCTCTCCTGTGTGCCCACCCGCCCCTCTGGCACCTCCTCTCCAGGGAGACAGCTTAGAGTAGCAGAGAACACCACACAGACACGTCCCAGATTTTGCAATTAGACAGATCTGGATGTGAGTTCTGACATCATCTTTTACCAGGGTGACCTTGAATGAGTCATTTTAGCTTCTCCGTGTCTCATCCTTAGAATGGAAAATCTGCCCTGCAGAGCAGAGACGGTACGTGTATGTGTATGTATTTAAAGATCATGGCGTAAAGCAGGGCTGGAAAAGTGGAAGTTCTAGTTATTGATCACAGAATCTTCCAGTTCCTTCGCCCTCTTAAATTCTCCCGGGAATCAACCCCAGCTCTCGGGGCCTCTCACCGCATGCCTGCCCCATCCCTGGTGAGGTTTTCCTCTTTCCTGGGCTGTGCTGCCACCTGCCAAGGTCTCCCTGCCTCCTGGGGCGTGGCCTTCCCGTCCAGAGCAAGCTCGTCACTTCCCGGTTGACAGCCTCTGGGACTCCGGTACCTTTCAGGATAAAGTTTGCCCCCACCCCACCCCCGCTTAGCCCCCAGGCCCTCCCACTCCACCCCACCCCCCAGCTAGGCACCAGGCACAGCAGATCCTGCACTTCAAACAGGCCACTCTGTGTTTGCACAGGCTCCCTTTGCCCCAAAGCCCTGCCCCTCCCACCACGAAGGAAGCTGACCTAAAAGTGCGCAAAAACACAAGATGCAGAACAGTATCTATAATATCCTACCGTGTGTGTGTGTGTTTTAAGAGAGACAATGTGTGTATAAAGGTGCTTGTAAACGCATAAAATATTTCTGGAAAGATACTCAAGTGAGTCTTTGCCTCCCGACCAGGCAGCTGAGTGACAGGTGGACGTGGATGTGAAGGAGACCTACTTTTCACTGTATATTTATACTTTTGTTTCTGTCTCTCTTTTCTTTTTTACAATTAAATGGGTTTTATTATATTCACACAGTTGTGCAGCCATCGCCACAGTCCAATTCCAGAACATTTTCATCACCTCAAAAAGAAAGCCCATACCCACTAGCTGTCACTCCTCATTCACTCCACCCCCAGCCCCTGGCAACCACTAATTACTTAAGCGCTCTCTGTAGACTTGACCGTTCTCGACATTTCATGTAAATGAAATCATTCAACATGTGGTCTTTCGTGACCGGATTCTTTCACTTAGCATGTTTTCAAGATTCATCCATGCTGTAACATGTATCAGTACTTTTATTCCTTTTTATGGCTGAATAATATTCCATTGTGTGGATGTAACACATTTTATTTATCCATTATCAGTTGATGGCCAGTTGGGCTTTTTCTGCCCTTTGGCTGTTTTGAATAATGCTGCTAAGTACATTCATATACAAGTTTTTTCATAGATACACATTTTCATTTTTCTTGGGTATGTACCTAGGAATGGAATAGGTTTAATGTTTTGAGGAACTGCCAGACTGTTTTCCAGTGTGCGTCATTTTACATTTCCATCAGCAGTGTGTGAGGGTTCCAATTTCTCTACATCCTCTCTAAAGCTTATTAACTGTCTTTTTGATTATAGCCATCCTAGTGGGTGTGCAGTGGTATCTCACTGTGGTTTTAATTTACATTTCCCTAATGACTAGTGACTATCTTTTCATGTGCTTATTGGACATTTGTGTATCTTTGGAGAAATATGTATTCAGAACCTTTGTCCATTTTTAAATTCAGTTTGTCTTTTTATTGTTGAGTTGTAAGAAGTCTTTTTGTATTTGGATACTAATCCCTTATCCAGGTATATGACTTGCAAAAAGTTTCTCCCATTCTGTGGGTTGTCTTTTCATTTTCTTGATAGTGTCCTTTGAAGCACAATAGTTTTAAATTTGGTAAAACCCGATTTATCCATTTTTCACTTGTCGTTTGTGCTTTTGGTGTCATAGCTAAGGTCATGAAGATTTACACCTGTGTTTCCCTTTTAGAGTTTTATAGCTTTAGCTTTTACATTTTGGTCTTTGATTCATTTTGAGTTAATTTTTGTCTACAGTGTGAGATAGGGGTCCAACTTTGTTCTTTTGCACATGGATAACCACTTGTCCCAGTATCATCTGTTCAAAGACTATTCTTTCCCTACTGTCCTTTCTCCCTTGTCAAAAATCAGTTGGCCATAATGTCAGGGTTTACTTCTTGACTCTCTACTCTATTCCATTGTTCTGTACGTCTGTCCTTAAGCCAGTACCACACAGTCTTGGTTAATGTAGCTTTGTAGTAAGTTTTGAGATTGGTGTAAGTCTTCCAACTTTGTTTTTCTTTTTCAAGATTGTTTTGGCTTTTCCATATGAACTTTAGGATTGGCTTGTCTTATTCTTCAGTGAAGTCAGCTGGGATTTTGATGGGCATTGCATTGTACCTGTGGACCGATTAGGGACTTTTGCCATCTTAACAATATTAAGCCTTCCAATCCACGAACATTTCTTAACTTCACTTCCAGATTGTTGTTGGCTAGTGTATAGAAAGACAGTTGATTTTCGTATATTGATCTTGTCTTGTGCAACCTTGCTGAACACTCTATATGCTTTTATACCTGAACTTTTTTTTTTTTTTTTCACTATATACATATCATCTGTTCACAAAATAGTGTTTTTAAAATCTCGGGTAGGCATTCGTCCTCTGGGAAGCCTCTCCACAGCCCTGCTGCGATTTGCCTGTGGGGAGTAGGGGGACAGCACCCTCCACCCTGTGTCCTCTGGGGACAGAAGTGGAGGCTCTGGCCCTGGAGGCTAGGCTAGCACACCTCCTGGCACGTTTTAGCCACTCCTTGAACGCTTGTATTGACAGAGTGAAGGAATGAACAGACTAGTGAGTCAGACAGGCATCAGCACAATCCTCCTCTGAAGCACTCTGCTGTTTGCAGAGGTTTTCCTGCTGTTAAGCTGTGATCTGCCTTCCTGTAACTTCTGCCTGTTGATTCTGGTTTGTGCTCCAGGGGGAGAGAAGCTGGCTAATCCTTCCCCACAACAGCCCTTCAGGTATATGTCGACAGCCAGGATGTCAGATGTACGTGAAAGGGCTTTGTAAACTGTAAAGGAAGAATGACATGCTTGCGGCTATTTTATTGTCTTTACTACTCCCTTGCTGTCCCCTCTGCCACAGGTCTTCTCTGTGGTCCCGCATCCCCACTCACTCTTCGTGGCACTCTCTTCTGGAATTCTCCAGGCTTATTCTCTTAGGATCTTTCGGCTTGGGGGCATAGTTAAGGAACATGTCGTCAGTTTATATAAGACGTGATTTTGTGTCATTACCCAGGTCTACACTGCACTGCCTTTACAACCAAAACTGTCCTCCGGGCTTTGTGCCCCCTGCTCTGAGCAGCATATGGATTTCCAACAAGTCCTGTTCAGTTCTCTGCGATGGGGAATATCTCCAACGTGATTCTTCCTCCCTGCGCTCTGTGTGCGGGTTGGAAGTCATGAAGGAACGTGACCTTGAGAACCAAAAGCTGGTGGTGGCAGCCGGGCTCCCACTCCCGTTTCCCATCTCTCTTCTCTACACATCACTCCAGAGGTGGCCAGGGGGCCAGAAGAGGGTCCCCTGCCCTCTGGCGTCCTCTCTCGTCTCCCCATAGAACTCTCACAGCAGTAGCAAGACTGGTACTTGCCAAGCATTAAGTAGATGTGTACTTAGAGAAGAATTACTGGGCTCTCGGCTCCTGCGATCTTCTTTCAGAAAATATGTTCCTCTCTTAACGTGGCCGGGTTCAGTTAAAATTAGAACTCGGAAGCTGTGGCTGCGTCCGCTTCTGTTTTGGACAGGACCTTGGTCAGTCTCATGCCTTCTGGAATTCCACGTGGCTCTTCACATCATGTTTTGCTCTGGAAGGAATTCTGCAGCCAGACGTAGAGACAAAACTGTTCTCTCTCTTCCCTGCAGCTCTCGCTGGTCTTCACTGGCCCGTAGTCCAGCAGCGCACATCGATTTGAAAATTCCGTTAATGGTCTGTGTTTATTTCTAAATCACTAGCTTGTAAATTCCCAGGGTGTAGCCTTACGGATTGTTCCTGAGTGTGCCATTGCTACCGTGGTATCTTAAATGTTGTTTAAGTGTCTCTGTCCCCCCAAGACCTTAAGCATTTTGGCTTCCTGCTCAATTTGATGGCAGAGGGGGACGGCCTGTGGTGTAGTGGGAAGAGTGCTGATTTGGATTTATTCAGGAAGGCAAAGATGTTTACTCACCTGCTGCGAGCTCCCGACCATACCAGATACCCACATTTTATTTCACAACTCAGCAATTCAGTAAACAGATGAAGAGACAGAGGCATAAATAGTTTAAGTACCCCGCCTCCAGATCCTCCAGTAACCAGCACCAGGACTGGATTCAAACCCAAGTCTGCGTTCCTTCAAAGCACGCATTCCTTCCCCCGGCCGCGCGGCCCCCGGCCTCAGCGCTGTGCTGGGGTGTCATCCTGTGGGGAGGAGGGGTTGCTCGCGGACCTGGTTCTGAGTGACTTGGTCGGTTTCTGCATCTGAGGAGTGGCGCTGCCAGCACAGCGGCCCCGTCACCATTGCACAGCACAAGATTCCTCCCCATCTTGCAGACAAAGAAACGGAGGCACCGAGAGGTTGACTCGCGTTGAGGTAGCGTACCTCTGTCAGCGCTGGAGCTGGGGCTCGGCCCTGCCCTTCCGGCGCCGTATCCAGGTCCTGGCTCGGGTGCCTCTGCCCTGCCTGCCACCTGTGCGTGGCAAGGCCAGACGATGGTCTGAAAGGATGAGCCATTTCCATTTCAAAATACGCTGCACTGGGCAGACATCAAGACCCGTCATTCTGTTTGGTATCTCTCTGGTGATGCCTGGGCCCTTGCACCAAGTCCACGCCGCTGTCCGTCTGTGCTACACAGCTGGTGTGACAGGGCACTCTGTGTGTGGCCGGGGGGGTGGGCGGTGGGTGTGTGGCCCAGCTGGGCTGTGCCTGGCGTCCACAGCGCTCCGCTCAGGGTACCCGGTGAATAGCATCCCTTTCACCATGAGCTGGGTGAGCAACAGTCGTGGCCCCCAGACTCAGGCCACCCCCGGGGAGATGCTGGAGTCACCGGCCCGCAAGCAGAGCCTCTGCGTTAACAGCAGCCGCCGCGGGGCTCCGTCCCTCCCGAGAGCTGGGCCCACTTGCAGGCACTTTGCACACATTTCTTTAATACTTAGAAAAAGCCCATGAGGAGGTCTAATTTTCTCCGTTTTAGAGACGACACCCCCTGGCTGGTTCCTCTCCACCCGCAAAGCCCCTACCTGCCCTTCCCTCCGCTGACGCCGCCTCCCCAGGGTCCTCTAGTTCTGACAAGGGCAGTTGGCTCCCCTAAACCAGATCGGAGCTGGACTCTCATGGCTCCCCACTTCTTGGGCTAGACTATAGTGCGGTGGATAGCAACAGCCTTCTTGAAGCTCTCGATGGTAGGAAACTACCTTCTCCACCCTGAGCTTCCACAGTCATCGATGCTGCAGGAGTCACCAGTGAGTTTCGAGGAATCCCCTGGCCTGGGCAGCCTGGAATCTACCCTCGTTCATTCACAGACACGCCCCAGGCGGCCTCCTGTGTTAGTCAGGACCTGGGTGCCGGGAGTCAAGAGACGAAGGTGACGCTGGCCTGGCCTGGGACAGACCACAGGGTGGTGGAAAGGAAGCTTTCAGATGGGAGGCCTCGTCACTCGGTGCGGGAAGTGGGCAGAGAGGGATTCACAACAAGCTCAGGTGGCACAAGAGCCAGGCGACCAGCAGTGTCTGGGGAAGTCGGGAGGACCCCACAGAGGAGGTGGCACGTAGGCCAACCCATGAAGGGAGAACTGGGTCCCCGGTGCCTGGGGTGAAGAACGTTCCAGGTGGAGGACCTAGGGTATGAAGACCGGCGGGTGAAGGGGCAGGGCATTGGCGGGAGGGCGAGGCCTGGTGTGGAGAAGCATGGGCAGTGGTGGGACTTGGTGGGAGGTGAAGTTGGCAGCGTAAACAAGGGCCGTGTTGGGAAGGGTTCTGGAAGCCCAGCCCAAGGAGTGTGGATTGTAGTCGGGGAGCCAGGAGAAGCCGTTAGGGCAGGGCGGCTGCGTGTTCCTTCTGGGCTCTGGGGCGATGACCCAAGGCCACCGTGGAGGACGCCTCACGCTCCATGGCAAGGAGAGGCCGCCGTCGGGGAGATCCTCTGAGTACTGGTCTGCAGTGTCCAAACTGGAAGTCATTGGGTGGGGGCTTCAATTAAGGCTGAAGCATCAAGGGAGGGAAAGAGACTTCAATTCTGAAATTGATTTCTAAGGCCAGGTGAGCAGGACTTCTTGACTGACCAGTGGTCGAGGCTGGAAGAGAAGGAGGAGGATCTACACATCTGTCAATATTACACTATTTGATCCT
Organism: Balaenoptera acutorostrata; assembly: GCF_949987535.1. Taxonomy (NCBI): domain Eukaryota; kingdom Metazoa; phylum Chordata; class Mammalia; order Artiodactyla; family Balaenopteridae; genus Balaenoptera; species Balaenoptera acutorostrata. The sequence goes on from NC_080078.1 coordinate 8,228,917, forward strand.
TTTCTCAGTTCTAAACAAAACATCTTCCAGTTAAAATTCAGGCTTGTATTTGATCTCCCCACATTTCCTTCCTCTGCAGAGAACTGGAGACTCCTGCTGAAAATTCCAGTAACAAACCCCAAAGCCTCAAACCCATTCATGTTCTGAGTTATAGGTGGGTGGGGGAGTTTCTGCAGGGAATGTCATTTAAGACATAACCAAGCCTCTGAATGTTGCAGCAACCCTCTGGAAATGCTGTGTAAGAGGCGGTCTTAACAGGCTAATTCTTTTAAAAGTGGTGATTTCTTTCGTACCAAAACTAATGCTTTGTGAATTCTCCTTGAACCCCCTGAAATTTTGGTGCTTAATTTAGTTGATATTTGTATGCTGTTTCTCCTCCTAAATACAGCATGGGTCAGTAATTATCACCAACGCTGAAAACCAGCTTGTGACTAGCTCTGCACTGTTGTCACATCTTCTGTCTCATTCGATTCTCTTAGGGTTCCTACAAGGCAGGTATTCTCATCAGTATCTTTTCCTAGACACATAGAAAGTGAAATTCATAGAGGCATAGGGTGTGTAGCTGGCCCAGTATTCCAAACTGCGTGATAGAGCCATGTCTTAAATCCATTGTTCTGATTTTAAATCCTGTGCCCTTTCTCCCTTGATCACATACCATCTTCCCCCCTGCCCTGCCCCTGGCGAAAAGAAACAATCAAGCTTCACAGCAGACAAAGAGAAATCCTTTGGCCCTCACGATATTGGTCGTTTAGTCCTTATTTTTACTTTGTGCTGTCATCCTAGAGACGTGATCACCTGTTAGGACTTGTAATAGGCCGCTTTGCTGGATCGCGCTGCAGTAACAAGCAACCCTAGATCTCAGCGGCTAATGGCAACAAGAGACGATTTCTCATTCATGTTACATGTGGGCTGTGGGTTGGCGGGATGGCTCTGGAACCATGTGTTGTCTTTACTCAGAGATCCCAGTGGAAGAAGCGGCTCCTCTAAGGTCACGCTGTTCTCAGGGCAGAGAAAGAGAGCGCACCGGAGCGGAACCGCACACACACTCTTAAATCTTACGCTCAAAGTGTGTGGCACCACCCCTTACATTCCACGTGGTCAAGTCTGCCACCCGTGGGCCGGGAAGCCCCGCCCCCAAGTCACGTGGCAGTGGGCAGAGACGTGCGATGCCCTCACAGGGAGGGCAGACAGTGAGGGAAGCAGTGACTTATACTCCACACAATGCCCCAAGCCCCACAGCGCAGTTCTGCTGGCTCCCATATGGTCAGGTGCTCCCTCACCCCTTCTAAATCTCGGGGGTCTTGCAGTCGATTTCCGTGAACTTGGCCTCTAACCCTGGTCTCTGACTTTTCATCCTATTGGAAGCAAATATTGATTGAGATTTGGAATAAGATAGCTTTCTGTAGACCTTTATCTTGAATTTTCATCCTTATTACAGAAAAACCAAACTCCGCATTATAAAAGTGATGCTGTTGAAAGGGTAACTGTTGGATCCAGGAAACTCATGATAGAAGCACTGGGCCTCTCCGTAGAGTGGGGACACGGAGCTCCCTGCAGGAGGCTGGCCAGGGCTCTCCAGGCATGCGCAGTGGGGAAGGAGGCCTCCCGTGCGCTGGCTTCAGCCAAGCGGCTGTCATCATAGGAGCATGTGAAACACACGCCGAAAATCAAAGAACTCTACGTGTTGAGCATTTTCATAAAGACTTAAAACTGCATCCCGTAACCATTTACTCACTTCTGCAGGTAGAACAGTTGACCAATTTAGGTAAATTTTCATTCACACAATAAAAATGTATTAAACACCTACTATGTACTGGTCATCAGGAGGAAAGCCTAGGGTGGGCTCTCAAGGAATCTAAGATCTCCCAACGGAGCCTTGTCTGCAGTCCTGGACCTTTCGGGCAATCCCATATGGTGACGGGAGTGGCCGGCAGCCCAGAGCTGGATCAGCTGAGCCTGGAGGATCAGAGGAACATTCCAAGGAGGCGCCTTCCAGGCTGCGGGGAAATCGCTCTCGTGTATTCAGGGAACAGGGAGTAGCCGGGCGTGGCTGGAGTGTGAGGCGTGGCAGGAGGTGAGGTCAATCCCCGGAGCAGAACAGGTTTTACCCAGGGCCTGAGCGCCGTCAGAGCTTCTCCAGATCTGTCCCAGCTCCGCCACCAGCAGCCCCTCTGTCCTTTGCCGCCCCTCACAGTGGCCTTGCGGGTGTGGGGATGGTAGAAAGGATCTCTCCCTCGGGTTATCTTTGCACATTAAGTAGCCAGAATGTCTAACCTAGGATCCGACTTTCAACCATCTGTGCCTAAGACCTCACCCCCAACCTCTTCTCATTCACAAACCTCTCCCCCCGTGTGCGGGGCTGCCAAGCCGAGTCCTGGCTCCAAGGCGGGCGCAGAGGGCGTGAGGATGAAGATGACCCCATCTCTTTCCTCCCTCACTGAAGGATAAGGAGGACAGACAGGGCTCTACTTCCCTGCGCTAGGCACTGAGTGCTTCACCCGCGGGAGCTCACCCACCCGCCCAGCCCTGGACCCTGCAAGGCCGGCCAGCCTGGCCCCAGGGGAACCCGGCACACGCATCCTGGGGCCAGTGAGACCTGCACTGGCTCTGGAAGCATGGCTAGGCCTTCTAGGGAAGGCCCACCCCAGCAAAGGTGGGGCTGGGAAAGGGAGAGGACAGACCAAAACTCAGAGCCCGAGGCCTGTTCTTGGACAAGGGCAGAGGCCGCGGGGGGGAGTCGAAAGAGTGAGCGAGCAGAGAAAGTCTCAAAATCACCAGAATCAACAAATTCTTCTGGGTTTGGAAACCTCAGAAGGAGGCTCGGGAGACCTCATCAAGGAGCAACTCACCCACGCGTGGACTTCTCATCACCTCTCTTAAGAAACCTCAGTCCAGTTGCCTAATGAGTTAAACTCAGCAACCTGGCCTTGTTCTCTCAGGACTCGGTTGAATGTTCTTGCGTCTGTGGAAGGGGGATGGGAAGACGACGCAGATTCATGGTTCCCGTACTAATTTGCTAGAGCTGCCGCAACCAAGTACCGCAAACTGAGCAGCTTAAACAGCAGATGTTTACTTCTCACAGTCTGGAGACCAGAAGGCCAAGATCAAGGCATCGGAAGGGCTGGTTCCTTCTGAGGACTGTGAGGGTCTGTTTCAGGCCCCTCCCCTGGCTTCTGAAGGTTTGCTGGCTGTCTCTGGCGTTCCTTGGTTTGTAGGTGCATCACCCCAATCCCCGCCTTCACGTTCACATGGGGTTCTCCTGTGTGCGTGACTGTCTCTGTGTCCAAATTTCCCCTTTTTATAAGGACAGGTCCTGTTGGATTAGGGCTCCCCTTAAGGACCTCATCTTAACTTTGTCATCTGCCAAGACCCCATTTCCAAATAAAGCCACATTCACAGGTACTGAGGGTTAGGACTTACAGGGCAGGGGCACAGTGCAATCTGTAACAGTCCCAAGTGTGTTGTATAGATTGCCAATCCCACGTCCCCCCTCAACAACCCATAAGGGAGAGAGAAGACAGTGTTCAGGATCCTTCCAGATCCCATCCTCTGCCCACTCTAGAGGCAGCCGCCTTTGTGGCCTCAGAATCCCTAGGAAGCGGGGGGGGCCTCCCTAGGCAGATCCGGAGCCGAGCAGAGAACCCTCTGGGTGTTGAGAGGTGCAGAGAGCCACCAGGGCCTCTGTCCTGCTTCCTGGGCAGACTGCTGCCCGGGGGCACCTCTCTCAGGAGGTGGCAGAAAGACCCGGAGCGCAGGGAAAACTCCAGACGTCTGGAAAGGCAACTCCAAATATCCAGTTTTACACACAACATCTATGTAGGTGGTGGTTAGGTACAGTTGAAATAATACTATTAAGACATTTTCCAAATTTTGTAATAGACATTTGGAAAGACTTTATATGTTCATGAAAGCACAGTACAAAATTTTCCATATGGTTTGATTTCAAATATACACGCAGACATTTGTGACAGCTTTATTGAGATGTAACTCACATACCATATAATTCACCCATTTGAACTCGGCAGTTCATTGACTTTTACTGCAGTCCCGATCAATTGTAGAACTTTTCCTCACCCCAGAGAGAAACCCACACCCCTTAGCCGTCATCCTCCCGGTCCCCAACCCTAGACAACCACTAATCTACTGTCTCTATAGTTTGCCTACATGCCTACATTTCATTCAGAATTAAAGGGAACTACAGACAGAGGCATGACTTCCACTGGTGAATGGCTGAATTACGGTGTTAATTTTCTCTTTAGTTTTTGATATATTTCTAATTGTGCAATGAGCATGAACTGCTAAGAATCAGAGGGGAAAAGAAAAAGAATATTTAAAAAATAGCCAGCCATCTTTATCGTTTTTAAGTAGTCCTTGTGGATTATTCAGAAAACATGCCCAACACCTAAATCACAAGCTTATTTTATCGGGGGCGTGGAGGGAACGTGTCTGAGTTCTCGGCGACTGACTTCAAGTAGGAATTTTCCAGCACAACTTGGTAGAAGTTGGAAATGCATGCATTGCCCTTTTTTGCTCTGTATTGGATTTCCTGAGACCTGCCCTGCTCCCCTTCCCACAGCCTTTGTGTCCCCCTCCCCAGGGTCTTCCCATCCTTAATCAGGTCACCTCTCTCAGCCCTTAACAAATTGTTGGTTGGCTCAGGTGAGAGGCCCTGTAATTACGCCACTTCTTTTGCCTCTTTAATAACGTTGGAGACAGAGTATAATTCTGTGAGGGGACAGAGGAATATATAATTTAGTGTCCTTTTCCTGAGCCAACGTGAACTCCATGCATGTAGAATCTTGCACGCTTCAGGGGTAAAAAGTGATCTGTTGTCTCAGCAAGCATGTTATGGGAGCAAAATACATACTGAGTCCATCCAACCACAGAAGCCTCTTTGGATGTGTGTCCAGCTTGCTTGGGACGCGTCACCTTTCTTTGATGAAGAGACTTTTCACTGGAGGGAAACCAGCTCAGCTGGGTTTGTTTATGAGACACACTGATCCTGGCCACCGTCACAGGAACTCGCCGTTGCCTAAGCTAGAAACCTGGGCACCGTCCTTAACTCACCTGGACCCTCCATGTCTCACATCAGCTCAGCTGGACCTAATCTCTCTGCTTGGCCTCTTTCCCTCAGTCCCCAGCGCCACTGCCCTGCACATTCTCACCAGGGCAGCGGCAACAACCTAGGAATGGTCGCCTCCTGCCTGGCCCCTCCTGTCCTCCTTCCACTCTGACTCAGGCCCAGACGGTGAAGGTCATCCTCCTCCACCAGCACCGACCCCCTCACCTATCCAGTCTCACACCCATGTATCCATGTCCACACACACACACACACACACCCCCCCCCCCCGAGCAGCCCCACATTCCCTGGGGTTACAGCCCTATCCACAGTTCTTAATCTGGATTCTATGGACAGAACACACGTGGACACATGAGTGTCCTAAAGTAGAGTGTGTAACCCTGTGTGTGTGTGTGTTTCTAGGAGAGGGTCCTTGGCTTTCATAAAATTCCTTTTTTTTAAATTTATTTTATTTTAATTTTTGGCTGCTTTGGGTCTTCGTTGCTGCGCGCAGGCTTTCTCTAGTTGCGGTTTGCGGGGGCCACTCTTCGCTGCGGTGCAAGGGCTTTTTATTGTTGCGGAGCACGGGCTCTAGGCGCGCGGGCTTCAGTAGTTGTGGCACGTGGGCTCAGTAGTTGGCGGCACACGGGCTTAGTTCCTCCGCGGCACGTGAGATCTTCCCGAACCAGGGCTCGAACCCGTGTCCCCTGCATTGGCAGGCGGATTCTTAACCACTGCACCACCAGGAAAGCCCCGGCTTTCATAAAATTCTTAAAGAGGACCTAAGGACCCCCAGGTTTCAGAACTTTGGTGTTTGAATGTGTTCCTCCCCTTTCGTGTCACCTCTTCACCTGGTGAGCTGCTCTTGAGGACTCTGCTCAAATGTCTCCTGCTTTCTTGCTTGACGTCCCCTTCTCGGTGTCCCCACGGCTGTGCTTACCGAGCACTTTCCCGGCTGGGATTTCCCTAGTCATTCACATAACCTGTTCCCCTACTGGACCCCGAGCCCCTGGGGCTGAGGGCTGTCCCTCTGTGTCCCGCCTCCAGCACAGCGTCTGGCTTGTGGTCAGCTCATAGTCTACACTCGTGGAAGAAGGAAAGAGACCACATTCTCCGTGGAGAGTCCCCACTCCGTCAAGCGATGGGACCGCTCTTACCTCGCTCCCCCTCACGGGCGGGCCCACGTGGGTTGCCTCCCTCTCGCATGTTTGCAGACGTTTAAGAGGTTGAAGGCCCAGCTGTCCGGCATTTACATGGAGCAATCAGACTTCCGTTTGACGTGTAATGATTTTTAAATTACCTCTTGACAAATTTTGAGCTCTTTGTTTGTCTTTTCTTTCTCCCATTCCTTTTCAGATTGATGCACTGAGTAAAAGAAGCAAAGAAGCTGAGGCAGCCTTCTTGAATGTCTACAAGAGATTGATTGATGTTCCAGGTAAGCCCAGCGCTTGTAGCCCACCTGCGGGCATTGTGTCTGGTGAGTCAGTGGGCTTCTGGCTGATTCTTCTCAGCCTCCCTAAGGCAACTTCCCCAGGAAACTGGGGAGTTCTGGGAATGTGAATTCTCCAAAACCCAGACTTGGGATGAGTATGGAAATCAGATGCGTATTTGCTGAAGTAATAGAGTTGCCTCCAGTTGATGCCTTTGGAAACGCAGAAACTCAGACCTGCGGGGCTACCTTTAGCTTTGGTTTAAAATGCTGCACGTTTCACAGAGAAGAAAGAGAACCCGTGTGTGCGCTATGCAGACGTCCTGGATATTCACGGTTCTGGGCTGACCAATTCCACGTTCAGGAACGGCCCTGATAGGGCACCTGGAATGCCTTGCTCCCCTCCCAGGTCGTCCAGGGAATCAGTGGCCTCTGGCCAAGTCTTTCACTTAATATCCAAGGGCAAGCGGTAGCCCATTTAACTACAGTATATATGGGTTGTTTTTTCTTTTGAAGGAACTAAAGAGTTAAAATTTTAATAATGCTTGCTATGCATTCGGAGAGATAATGGCTCCCCATTCCTTATTCTAGAAAAGTGAGGCAGAATTTAGAGCACCCACTGGTCCCATTGATCCTCTGTTCTCAGGTGGTCCACTCACCTAATCCACTCACCTAATCTAATCTAATCTAATGGGTGGGGAGGTGATGGACATGATCACATGGGTCCCAACTCAGTCCTGAAAAGACTCAGATCTGAAAATTAACCACTTGAATGTCATCTTGTGCTGACCAAGGAAACCCAGTTACCACCACCCTCCCCTCCCCACCCATTAGAGCTGTGCACTTGCCCTCATTAGGAATCCTCTGTGCGTCACTGATATTACTAGAACTGCTTTAACAAAGCAAAGCAGAAACAAGTCTCCTTTGTTTCTGTATTGTATTCTAATTCAGGTCCACTGAGGGCTTTGCTGTCCCCTCTGGGAGCCGGGGTTAACAGAGGCCGCACCAAGCTACGGACAGCAGAAAGTACATTAGACACTTCGGACGGGGGTAGGGAGATACAGATTCTCCCGCCAGGGCCTTGTTGTGAGGTCTTGGTCACATCCCTTTTCCCTCTCTGAACCTCAGTTTTCTCATCTGTAAAATGGAATAAGGTAGGGGAACAGCCTAGTGATGGAGAGGGGTTGTCTTTGTTCTAACCTTTTGCTATCTTATGAGCTTACCCCACTCTTAGTTCCACATTCTAGCCCTTTGATTTTCTGCAAGAGTTTGTGTCCACCTAGGGGTTTCCTGGATACTCTGACTGAGGCTCATGTGGAGGCTCCTTCACAATAAATGGATCATTCAGGGCTCTCTTTCTCAGCCACTGGCAGTTTGGTGGACCCACTTGCATTTTCTTGTGCAAGTGCTAGTTTTGTGTTGGTGACTTAGTTGAAAGGGGCCTGGTTTATTTTGCCTTTGCCAGAGACCCAGAGAGCCTGCAGCTACTGTTTTCTAAATAATCTACACTCTTTTTAAAAGTCTGATTTGTCTCTGGGTTTTCCCTTAGTGAGGTTTCTCCACTGGGAAGCCACTTGAACGAGTCGTTGGGTTTCTTCTTCTGCAGTTATTTTCCATCTTGACTACTTACAGACAAAAACGAGACCACTCTTCTCATCAACACTCCTCTTTGCCTGAGCAGTCCTTATTCATATACGTATATAATTTTTATGGAACTCTGATCATAACATGACTATATAGTTATAGTCTGCTTTTTTCACTTAATGTTATCCCGTCAGCATTTTCCTTATACTGGTGATTTTCTTTGTAATTATCATTTATGGCTGGCAGTTTTAATTTCAGGTGGCGGGGGTGAATAATGTTTGACGTTGTCTATAATAATGAGTTAATCAGAGTACCTTTGCACACCACGTAGATCACTTTTACCCGCCTCCCAGGTATTTCTCTTACAAACACTGTGGTCTGACACATCTAACAACTACTTGAAAGCAGGAATGGAGCTTGGAGCCCTCAACCTGTGTTTTGAAGTCCGCGTATCGCTCAGATGAAGTAATCGTGTGGCTGAGGCTTACAGGAAGGGCCTGGTCAATAGCAGTGCATTTACTGACGGTCAGTCACACAGCTGGGGAGACTCGGGGGGCCTTAACTGTCTGTGTGCTCCAGGCTTCAATCTAGCTGAATCCAGAAATGTAGGTGGGGTGTGTCGAGTTCTGGTTTCAAGAAATAACAACTTATGCTATCTCAGGAAAATAAAGGAAGCTCTTGGAAATAATGGGGAGGGTATTTTGGCCATGTGGCCCAGCTCCAGGAGCCCGGGAAGAGGTGACCAGCCAGCCCTACCACATCACCACCACCGCTGCCACACTTTTGGACATTTTACTTACCTGTGTGTTTTCTTGTTCCTTATCTGCTGGTCCTACTAGAATGAAAGCTCTCTGAGGACAGTTTTGCTTGATCGCTCTGTGCCTAGCACCTGGAGTAGGGCCTGGCATAGCACAGCTGTTGACATGTGACATGAGGCTGTTTACCCAGAGCCACCGAGGGTCCTTGGCAGCGGAATGCACCAGGGGTCACGCTGGTGGCTCTTGGAGCTTTGTTTCAGTTCGGTAGTTCGGTTCTCGCCCCTGAGTGTCAGCCTGTATATCCTCCTGGACATCCCCGCTGGGCTGACTGAGGGGCACCTGAAATGACCCAGTGCATCCAGAGGAAACAGTCTCCTTCTCTTGGCGAGTGACACCACCTGCCACCCAGCTGCTCACGCCAGAGCACTGGGTCAACAAGCCCTGGCCGTCCTACCCCCAGAAGGTCCTCGATTCCATCCACTTCTCTCCATCCCAACCTCCGCCCTCCACTCTGTGGTTCAGGCCACCTCTCCCGTGTCCACAGTGTGGTGATGCCAGGCTTCCTGCCAGCAGGAATGGGTCCTTCTCCTCGCCGTGGGCAGGCCCAGCCCATTCTGAGCTGATCTCTTCCAGCTCCTCCAGATTGACTTGTTGAGACGCTGCTTCTTGACCTCCCAGGTCCGGCCTAGGTGTGCCCTTCGTGTGCACACACACCCCGCTCCCCACACCCTGGGTCTGTGTACCTCTGTTATAACTACAGTAAGTCCCCTACATATGAACGAGTTCTGTTCCGAGAGCACGTTCATAAATCCAGTTTGTTCATAAGTCCGACGAAGTTAGCCTAGGTACCCAACTAACACAATCGGCTATATAGTACTGTACTGTAATCGGTTTATAATACTTTTCACACAAATAATACGTAAAAAACAAACACAAAAAGTAAAAGAAACCATTTTTAATCTTACAGTCCCTTGAAAAGTACACAAGTACAGTACAACAGCTGGCATACAGGGGCACGTTCGCATCTTTGAAAGTTTGCAACTCGAAGGTTCGTAGGTAGGGGACTTACTGTACTTGCTACTCAGCTCTTTTCCTTCCTGGCTGGGCAGAGACTGGGGCAGGGTGGTCTCATCCCTGATTATGTGTCTGGTGTCTACCCCGGCGCCTGTCACGTAGCAGAAACTCGATAAATATTTGTCAAATGAATGATTAAATTAATGGGTCAAATTATTTCTTCAGGATGCTTCCTGAGGTTTATCGGTATCGCACCGTAGTTGCTCGCATTGAACCTATCCTGAGATTGACAGCTTGCCGTTGGGGAAGAGCCCTCTGGCGCATATAACCACCTAAGTTACGAGAGAACAGAATGTATCTTTCCTGGAGGTGGAGCAGTTTACTAGCTCTCTGAACTCTCCTTTTGCTTTGCTGTCACTCTGTAAAGATTTGCCTGCCTGCAGAGACATTTATGTGACGCTTAGCATTCGGGGTTCATCAAACCAGCACGTGCGCTTCCGAGGCCTTGGGTTTTGGTGGCCAGTACTGGCGTCCAGAATCTGTGCTGGGTTGAGTAGCTGTCCGGCTGGCATCCCCAGCTTTACACACCCAGCCCCAAGCGTGGAGCAGTGGACCCCGCTCCACCCCAGCCCCTTCCTTCCCCCGGTGGTGCGACTCCATTGTTCGAGGCAAAAGAAACAGTGGGGTCACCTGGCTCCTCCCTCCTCTCATCTTCCACGTCTGAAAATCCCAAGTAGTGTTATTTCTCCTTCCAAAAGTCTCCTTCGGATTAAAGACACTGAGTAAACATTTAAAGACATAATTGTCCTGATGCATCCTCTGAACAGTTGCCATAGTTAAGACCCCATGTTTACCTCTTTCTCACTTGTCAGCAGATCGCTCCTCATCCCCTCGTCAGTTTTGAGGGTATTTTAAGATGCTTTTTATCAGAAATATCCTGCCACTTCAACCAAAGCACGCTCTCCTTCCCCGCTGCTGTGACCCTCGGCTCTGTGGGGCTACCAGGCCAGCACCTGTCCCCCTCGCTGTGTCTCAGGAACCCTGCTGAGTGCCGGGGATGGCTCCGACAGCTTCCTGTTCTCGTGGACTCGAGTCTGGTGGGAATGTGGGCATCCAAAAGTCTTCACACAGGGACTTCCCTGGCGGTCCAGTGGTTAGGACTTCGCGCTTCCAATGCAGGGGGCACGGGTTCCATCCCTGGTCGGGGAACTAAGATTCCCACAGGCCACGCAGCACGGCCAAAAAAAAAAAAAAATCATCACACAGATAATGATTGAATTTTAGGTGTGATAAGTGCTTGGAAGGCAGAGCCCACTGGGCACGAGTGTGTAGGTGGGGAAGGATGGGGCAGGGTCGGAGGCGGCTGTGAGCCCGGGGAGCAGAAGGAGGAGAGGGCAGTGACGAGAGTGGCCACGTACTGTTATCACCCACAGCAGGACACCATCTGCAGTGCAGGGGCCCTGTTCCTGGTCGTGCCTAGGTCAAGGGAATGTACTGACTCAGCAGGGAGGGGCCCGGTAGAGTATGCGAAGGATTCTGGACTTTAACAAACCATTGATGAATTTTAAGCAGGGAAATGACATGGTCAGATTTGCATAATAAAAAAGTCATCCTGGGGCTTCCCTGGTGGCAGTGGTTAAGAATCCACCTGCCCGTGCAGGGGACACGGGTTCGAGCCCTGGTCCGGGAAGATCCCACATGCCACGGAGCAGCTAAGCCCGTGCGCCACAATTACTGAGCCTGCGCTCTAGAGCCCACGAGCCACCACTACTGAAGCCCGCGCACCTAGAGCCCGTGCTCCGCAACAAGAGAAGCCACCGCAATGAGAAGCCCGGGCACCTCAACGAACAGCAACCCCCATTTGCCGCAACTAGAGAAGGCCCACGCGCAGCAACAAAGACCCAACACAACCAAAATTAATTAATTAATTAATTAAAAGAAAAAAGTCATCCTGACTGCAGTTTGGAAACAGATCGGAAAGGGGTCCAAGGTGATGTGGGGCGGGAGAGATGAGGTCGCCTGGTTTCGGCCGGTGGGGGTGAAGTTGGAGAGGAACAGACGCTTGAGGAAGGAGACTTGGACGGCTTTAACCCAGGGCCCAGTTAACGCAGCAGTACTTCCTCCATCTTTGGTAGCAATATTGTTTACATGGTTCCATCTGGTTTACAAAACTAAAAGGAAGACCAACAAGAAGTTTGCCAAATTAGCCTCCTGTCCCTAATTCGATTATCATCCCTCATTGTTCTAGTTGAAAGTGGTCTTTGCCTTTATTGTCAACATCATGGCAGTAGGAAAGTAGTTCTACGATTCGATTCATAAAGTCACAGTTTTACATCATTAACCCAGATGGCTTCATCTGTGATTCTTATCACAGATTTTATATCGTAATTTATATGATCAACATAGCGATACCTTACACTTGCAAATATTTACATTTTTTTATTTTAATAACCTCTGATTGAGATTTATATTAATTAATTTGCTAATGGCTACTCACATGAGGAAAAGCATCATAGGCATCTGCTAACAACGTGACTTGGTTGAGGACACGTGGGCGAGTCCCCCCGGGATGGGGAGCCCTCGGCGACGGACTCCCTAACCGGGAGACCATCGTCCTTCTGCATTGGAATCTGTGTCTGTGGGTGAGAGCAGAGGTCAGTGGCTGTCAGCCACAGTGACCCCGGCTGTGCGGGAAACAGTTCAAGGTGTGCTGTTCAGAAATCATACTCACACATTCCCTCGGCCAGCACTTATGGTGCCAGGCCCGGCACCGTGCACCCAAGATGCAAATGCAGCTGAGACGTGGCCCCTGCCCTCCCTCAGGTGGCTCCTACTTGGGGGGTGGGAGACTGTACAGCACCTTTGAGAGAATATCGCATAATTAAACAGGTGAAATAGGCAGCCTTCTTCCCTTACTGTAATGGAAGGAGAAATAAATGTCTCGGGTCTTAAAGTGTGACCCTCTCAGATAGCTGGGAAAATTCTGGAATGACCTCCTCTTAAAGGCCCTTGCATAACTGGAATTTTACTGCGTTCTGAGCAAAATTACCACGGTATGCATAATCTGCCGGGAATTCACCTCGCGTGGGTGACCTGCTCTTGCTTCTTGATGCTTTTCAGATTTTTTACAATGAGCATGTCTTTATCTCTACAATCTGGGGGGTGTGGGGAAGCATAAATTTGTAAAATATTCAACTTGCAATCTCAGTTTCTGAATAGCCTTTAGTGATGGATTCCAGATAAGACCGTAAGCAGCAGTCGGTGGAGTATTTGTCCACACTTAATAATTGGTATAAAACACAACTGTTCCTTTTCAGTCCCAGAAACATCTCGGCAAAGGTATTTTTGGGGGAAGTTCCTAGAAAGGAGACAAGGTTGGTGAGCTGGGCATTGGTGCTGCAGAACTTCTGTTCTCTGGCTGCCGAGTCCATTGGAAGAGGCTCTGCTTGTTCTCATCACCTCCTGGCCTCTCTCTGGGTGCCCCCCATAACCCCCCCCCCACAACAGAGTCATCTTTCACTCCTTGCTAAGATGTAGTTTAGGTCCTACAGACACAAACCCTTCAAACACAAAGGCAGTGCCCAGAAGGATTGATTTTAAGATTTAAATCTAAGGGAGCCCATGACCAGTGATATAAAATATTCATGGACTCGTGAAACTCCGCTGGCGCTCAGCGTTTCCTGACTGGCTCCGCTCACTGCATTTCCCTCGGATAACTGGCCTGCGATCAGAAGGAGAAGGTGTTAGTTTTCAGAAGCCTTGAAAGAGAACCAGCAGAAGGGAGCCCGTTTTGTAGGCTGCTCCGTTTTCAGCACCCACGCCAAGATGCCCCTGCTCCCGGGTGCTGCTGAGGGGCGGTCGGAAGTTTCAGTCGGGATTTAGGAAAACCTTCTCTGCTGGAGAAGATCCCCATCAACCCCCATCAGCCTTGCATCTGAGGATCCAGAAGTGAAGACGGACATCATCAGTTTTGAGAGCTGCTCTTTTTTTGGCCGCACCGCGTGGCGTGTGGGATGTCAGTTCCCCAACCAGGGATCGAACCTGCGCCCCCTGCATTGGAAAGCGCAGTCTTAACCACTGGACCGCCAGGGAAGTCCCGAGAGCTACTTTTTAATGTTTCTCCATAAGACTGAAATAGTGAGCCGGTCCTTTGTGCCTGTCAAGCTGTTTTAAGTGAGGACACGCTCTCAGTTAAAACCAGACAACACTGTTCTTTCCATTCTTTTCCTTTCTTCCCCGTCTGTCCCCCGATCAAGGCTGTGTAGTAAGCACTCCTGGCAAAAAGTGACAAAATCTTGTGATTAGTTAGACATATCCCTTGCTTCTCGTACCAAGCTTTTCACCGGCCTGCATCCTGGTGGCATTTTCGAAGGCTGTGCGATGTGACCGCCCCAGCCCGCTCCTGTGAGGCTGCTCCAGTCCGTGTCTTCTGGTCGCCCGGTGTTGGCAGCTGCCCGTGACCAGGCCCCCCCAGAGAGAACTCTTACCTCGGAGCCCCCCTTTGCATGTTTTCAGTTGACCTTCCTGAAACATCTTCATTCACACGTGAGAAGCAACCACCAGCACCAAAACGGACAAGAGAGGGGCCAGGGCCGTGGCCGTGGGGTGAAACTGGGGGTTGCAGGTGCCCCCCTGTCCCCTCTCCTGGGCTGCAGGACCAGAGCTGGTCCAGAGCAGCCTCAGGGGACAAGGGACAGTCACGCTCTGACCAGTGCTGGGGTAACTGCAACCCAGACGAGCCGGCAACCTCTCCACCCTCCTTGACCAGCTTGAAACAAACCTGGGGCCCAAGGAGCGGATCGTTCGCAGGCTGAGGAAGCAGCTCCACACGTGTTAAAGAAAGGCCAGCCTGACAAGATGGGCGTCTGAGTCGCCTGCTGCCCCACCTTCAGGGCTTTCCCCTGGCCTCCTGTCCCGGCCCCCCGACCCATCTGGAGAACTCACTGGAAGTGACTCGGTGACTTGGCTTTCGGTGTGGCCTGGCGGGGGGGTGTGGGGTGTGGGGGTGGCGTCTTCCTGCCTCTGCTGTGACTGGGGTGGTCCTGGCACACGCGCTCTCTAGACAGCTTCTCATCAGTTGCTCATCAGCATGCTAATTGCTGTATGACTAATTATGCCCTGAATTCCAGTTGATTTTCTTAATGAGACAGCTGGGTTAATTATGTAATCGTATGATTACATTAGCCTAGAGTGCCCTGGCGGAGGGGAGCGTCTGCCGCGCTCTGATGTCACTGCGGGGATGGCGCTCGCGGTGCCATCCGCACTCTGGCCGGTGGCAGGGGCTCTGTGCACACGTGGGCTGGGGTCCAGGGAGGTCATTCTTTGCGGTCCTCACGACAGAAGCAGCCACCAGCGCCTGCCCCCCCTGCACACACACGCCCCGGCACCCCACGGCCCGACGGAATCGGAGCCCCACTCCTCAGCCCCGCTGCCTGCCGTGCGGTTCAGCAGCGCCTCTTCCTCCTCCCGGGATGTCCTGCCCCGGGACTGTTGGTGTGACGGTGGTCCAGGGCATCCTCACCCGTGTCCCAAAGTCCCTGCAGGACCACACTGCACTGGTTTACATACAGTCAGAACAGCCCAGACTGGCCCCACCCTTATTGCCACCACCCCCCTTACAGGTGCTATTTCACACCTTCTTTCCACCCTGATCTCTGCACACCTCGTATTTCACTGAGAAAATACATGTGCTCGGAGGGTGACATCTCTCTCCACTGGCCGCTCTCTCCTCTGAGAGTCCACTGGGCCTGCAGAACCCACCTCCCGCCTGGTTATGTGCCTCCTCAGACCCTCTCTCCCTCTGCAGGACTCTGAGTGTGGGGCATCCTAGACTCTCCCTGGGTGACTCTGATGTCTATTTTTTTTTTTTTTTGAATTTTATTTATTTTTTTATACAGCAGTTTCTTATTAGTCATCAATTTTATACACATCAGTGTATACATGTCAGTCCCAATCTCCCAATTCATCACACCACCACCCCCACCCCCCTGCTGCTTTCCCCCCTTGGTGTCCATACGTTTGTTCTCTACATCTGTGTCTCAGTTTCTGCCCTGCAGACCGGTTCATCTGTACCATTTTTCTAGGTTCCGCACATATGCGTTAATATACGACATTTGTTTTTGTCTGTAGATTTTCTGATGATGCCCATTCTAACTGGTATGAGGTGATACCTCATTGTACTTTTGATTTGCCTTTCTCTAATAATTAGTGATGTTGAGCAGCTTTTCATGTGCTTCTTGGCCATCTGTATGTCTTCTTTGGAGAAATGCCTATTCGGCTCTTCTGCCCATTTTTGGATTGGGTTGTTTGTTTTTTTCATATTGAGCTGCATGAGCTGTTTATATATTTTGGAGATTAATCCTTTGTCTGTTGATTCATTTGCAAATATTTTCTCCCACTCTGAGGGTTGTCTTTTCGTCTTGTTTATGGTTTCCTTTGCTTTCCAAAAGCTTTGAAGTTTCATTAGGCCCCATTTGTTAATTTTTGTTTTTATTTCCATTACTCTAGGAGGTGGATCAAAAAAGATCTTGCTGTGATTTATGTCAAAGAGTGTTCTTCCTATGTTTTCCTCTAAGAGTTTTATAGTATCCGGTCTTACATTTAGGTCTCTAATCCATTTTGAGTTTATTTTTGTGTATGGTGTTAGGAAGTATTCTAATTTCATTCTTTTACATGTAGCTGTCCAGTTTTCCCAGCACCACTTATTGAAGAGACTGTCTTTTCTCCATTGTATATCCTTGCCTCCTTTGTCATAGATTAGTTGACCATAGGTGCGTGGGTTTACCTCTGGGCTTTCTATCTTGTTCCCTTGATCTGTGTTTCTGTTTTTGTGCCAGTACCATATTGTCTTGATTACTGTAGCTTTGTAGTATAGTCTGAAGTCAGGGAGTCTGATTCCTCCAGCTCCGTTTTTTTCCCCTCAAGACTGCTTTGGCTATTCGGGATCTTTTGTGTCTCCATACAAATTTTAAGATGATTTGTTCTAGTTCCGTAAAAAATGCCATTGGTAATTTGATAGGGATTGCATTGAATCTGTAGATTGCTTTGGGTAGTATAGTCATTTTCACAATATTGATTCTTCCAATCCAAGAACATGGTATATCTCTCCATCTGTTGTTATCATCTTTAATTTCTTTCATCAGTGTCTTATAATTTTCTGCATACAGGTCTTTTGTCTCCTTAGGTAGGTTTATTCCTAGGTATTTTATTCTTTTTGTTGCAATGGCAAATGGGAGTGTTTCCTTAATTTCTCTTTCAGATTTTTCATCATTAGTGTATAGGAATGCAAGAGATTTCTGTGCATTAATTTTGTATCCTGCAACTTTACCAAACTCATTGATTAGCTCTAGTAGTTTTCTGGTGGCATCTTTAGGATTCTCTATGTATAGTATCATGTCATCTGCAAACAGTGACAGTTTTACTTCTTCTTTTCCACTTTGTATTCCTTTTATTTTTTTTTCTTCTCTGATTGCCGTGGCTAGGACTTCCAAAACTATGTTGAATAATAGTGGTGAGAGTGGACATCCTTGTCTCGTTCCTGATCTTAGAGGAAATGCTTTCAGTTTTTCACCATTGAGAATGATGTTTGCTGTGGGTTTGTCATATATGGCCTTTAATATGTTGAGGTAGGTTCCCTCTATGCCCACTTTCTGGAGAGTTTTTATCATAAATGGGTGTTGAATTTTGTCAAAAGCTTTTTCTGCATCTGTTGAGATGATCATATGGTTTTTATTTTCCATTTGTTAATATGGTGTATCACATTGATTGATTTGCGTATATTGAAGAATCCTTGCATCCCTGGGGTAAATCCCACTTGATCATGGTGTATGATCCTTTTAATGTGTTGCTGGATTCTGTTTGCTAGTATTTGGTTGAAGATTTTTGCATCTATATTCATCAGTGATATTGGTCTGTAATTTTCTTTTTTTTGTAGTATCTTTGTCTGGTTTTGGTATCAGGGTGATGGTGGCCTCATAGAATGAGTTTGGGAGTGTTCCTTCCTCTGCAATTTTTTGGAAGAGTTTGAGAAGGATGGGTGTTAGCCCTTCTCTAAATGTTTGATAGAATTCACCTGTGAAGCCATCTGGTCCTGGACTTTTGTTTGTTGGAAGATTTTTAATCACAATTTCAATTTCATTACTCGTGATTGGTCTGTTCCTATTTTCTATTTCTTCCTGGTTCAGTCTTGGAAGGTTATACCTTTGTAAGAATTTGTCCATTTCTTCCAGGTTGTCCATTTTATTGGCATAGAGTTGCTTGTAGTAGTCTCTTAGGATGCTTTGTATTTCTGCGGTGTCTGTTGTAACTTCTCCTTTTTCATTTCTAATTTTATTGATTTGAGTCCTCTCCCTCTTTTTCTTGATGAGTCTGGCTAATGGCTTATCAATTTTGTTTATCTTCTCAAAGAACCAACTTTTAGTTTTATTGATCTTTGCTGTTGTTTTCTTTGTTTCTCTTTCATTTATTTCTGCTCTGACCTTTATGATTTCTTTCCTTCTGCTAACTTTGGGTTGTGTTTGTTCTTCTTTCTCTAGTTCCTGTAAGTGTAAGGTTAGATTGTTTGAGATTTTTCTTGTTTCTTGAGGTAGGCTTGTATAGCTTTAAACTTCCCTCTTAGAACTGCTTTTGCTGCATCCCATAGGTTTTGGATCGTCGTGTTTTCATTGTCGTTTTGTCTCTAGGTATTTTCTGATTTCCTCTTTGATTTCTTCAGTGATCTCTTGGTTATTTAGTAACGTATTGTTTAGCCTCCATGTGTTTGTGTTTTTTACGTTTTTTTCCCTGTAGTTCATTTCTAATCTCATAGTGTTGTGGTCAGAAAAGATGCTTGATATGATTGCAATTTTCTTAAATTTACTGAGGCTTGATTTGTGACTCAAGATGTGATCTATCCTGGAGAATGTTCCGTGCGCACTTGAGAAGAAAGTGTAATCCGCTGTTTTTGGATGGAATGTCCTATAAATGTCAATTAAATCTATCTGGTCTATTGTGTCATTTAAAGCTTGTGTTTCCTTATTAATTTTCTGTCTGGATGATCTGTCCCTTGGTGTAAGTGAGGTGTTAAAGTCCCCCACTATTATTGTGTTACTGTCGATTTCCTCTTTTAGAGCTGTTAGCAGTTGCCTTATGTATTGAGGTGCTCCTATGTTGGATGCGTGTATATTTATAATTGTTATCTCTTCTTCTTGGATTGATCCCTGGATCATTATGTAGTGTCCTTCCTTGTCTCTTGTAACATTCTTTATTTTAAAGTCTATTTTATCTGATATGAGTATTGCTACTCCAGCTTTGTTTTGATTTCCATTTGCATGGAATATCTTTTTCCATCCCCTCACTTTCAGTCTGTATGTGTCCCTAGGTCTGAAGTGTGTCTCTTGTAGACAGATATGTGTGGGTCTTGTTTTTGTATCCATTCAGCAAGCCTGTGTCTTTTGGTTGGAGCATTTAATCCATTCACGTTTAAGGTAATTATCAATGTGTATGTTCCTATGACCATTTTCTTAATTGTTTTGGGTTTGTTTTTGTAGGTCCTTTTCTTCTCTTGCGTTTCCCACTTAGAGAAGTCCCTTTAGCATTTGTTGTAGAGCTGGTTTGGTGGTGCTGAATTCTCTTAGCTTTTGCTTGTCTGTAAAGCTTTTGATTCCTCCATTGAATCTGAATGAGATCCTTGCCGGGTAGAGTAGTCTTTGGTTGTAGGTTCTTCCCTTTCATCACTTTAAGTATATCATGCCACTCCCTTCTGGCTTGTAGAGTTTCTGCTGAGAAATCAGCTGTTAACCTTATGGGAGTTCCCTTGTATGTTATTTGTCGTTTTTCCCTTGCTGCTTTCAATAATTTGTCTTTGTCTTTAATTTTTGCCAATTTGATTACTATGTGTCTTGGCATGTTTCTCCTTGGGTTTATCCTGTATGGGACTCTCTGTGCTTCCTGGACTTGGGTGGCTGTTTCCTTTCCCATGTTAGGGAAGTTTTCGACTATAATCTCTTCAGATATTTTCTCTGGTCCTTTCTCTCTCTGTTCTCCTTCTGGGACCCCTATAATGCGAATGTTGTTGTGTTTAATGTTGTCCCAGAGGTCTCTTAGGCTGTCTTCATTTCCTTTCATTCTTTTTTGTTTATTCTGTTCCGCAGCAGTGAATTCCACCGTTCTATCTTCCAGGTCACTTATCCGTTCTTCTGCCTCAGTTATTCTGCTATTGATTCCTCCTAGTGTATTTTTCATTCCAGTTATTGTATCATTCATCTCTGTTTGTTTGTTCTTTAATTCTTCTAGGTCTTTGTTAAACATTTCTTGCATCTTCTCGATCTTTGCCTCCATTCTTTTTCCGAGGTCCTGGATCATCTTCACTATCATTATCCTGAATTCTTTTTCTGGAAGGTTGCCTATCTCCACTTCATTTAGTTGTTTTTCTGGGGTTTTATCTTGTTCCTTCATCTGGTACATAGCCCTCTGCCTTTTCATCTTGTCTATCTTTCTGTGAATGTGGTTTTTGTTCCACAGGCTGCAGGATTGTAGTTCTTATTGCTTCTCCTGATGTCTGTTAGACTCTCACCAAACTCCACATGAGCACAGGAGAGCAGCTGATCCCCCCCAGCCTCCCCTCCCCCCGACCCCAGAAAGTAAATGGCATCACCATTCACGGAGTTGCTTCGGCCACAAAGGCAGGAGTCAGCTTGCTCTCCTTTCCCTCCCTCACACTTTAGAGCTGATCTGTCAGTAAGTCCTGCTGACCTCACCTCCAGAACGCACCCCGAATTTGACCACTCACCCCGTCAGCCATCCCTAGTCCAAGTCTCCGTTACCTCTCACCACTTGAATCCACTTCCTCCGCCCATCCTTTGCACGCAGCCCACGGGTCTGAGTGGTGTTTGAGCTACTTTTGTTCATGTCCCCCAACAGTAAAAAATTTCGAATTTGTACCCCCCATATATACTACTTATTTATTTAAATGATGTACATGTGTAACTATAGTAGTGTGTGAAATAAATTGCAAATCATATACTAAAAACAGAATTTAAAGGACGTGATGAAGATTAAAAAGGACTTAAAATTTACATTTTATTAGCAGTACAGAAAACATTTTGCTCTCACTAGAAAAAAAAATTTTTAATCCACCTCATTGAGGCATAATCTATATACAGTAAAACATACTTATTTTGTGTACAGTTTGATACAGTGGCCAACCACACAATCAAGATATAGAACATTCATAACCTCTCGAAAGTTCCCATATGATCCCAAATGCCGGCAACCACTGATCTGCTTTCTGTCGATCTAGATTAGGTTCATTGTTTCTGGAGTTTCACATAAATGGGGTCCTTGGGGAGGTTCTCTGATGCGTCTGGCGTCCTTCACTCAGCGTGGCGTGTTGGGGATTATTCACCCACGTTCACTGGGGAGTGGTATTCCACTGTGTGGATGTATAATGATTTGCCTACCCATCCACCTGTTCATGGACGTTTGGATTGTTTCCAGTTTGTGGCTATCGTGAATAAACCTGCTGTAAGTGTTCATAGACAGTTGTATATGGACATTTGTTTTCATTTCTTTTAGATAAATTCCTAGGACTAGAATTCCTGGGGCATGGGGTAGGTGTATGTTTAGCTTGATAAGAAACCGCCAAACGGTTTTTCCAAGCAGTTGTGTCATCTTACCCCCCACCCGCAAATATGTGTGGGAGTTCCAGTTGTTCTGTGTCCTCTCCACCATTTGGTATTGTCAGTGTTTTAGATGTTAGACATTCTAGTAAGTGTAGAACGTATTTCACTGTGACTTCAATTTGCATTTTTCTTGATGACTAATGATGCTAAATTTTTATTCATATGCTTTTGGACCTTCATAGATCTTCACTTATAAGGTGTCTGTTTAAATCTTCTGCGCATTTTTTTTTAATGGGTTGTTTGGCTTACTATTGAATTGTAGCTTTGCTGTAGTCTAGATACAAGTCCTTTGTCAAATATATGCACTGCAAATATTTTCTCCCATTTTCTTGTCTTTTGAAGAGCAGAAGTTTTTATTTTAGTAAAGTCCAGTTTATTAATTTTTTCTTCTATTGGTTCTTGCTTTTTATGTTCTAAGAAATCATTGCCTAGTACAAAGTCATAAATTCTTTTCTCCTATGTGTGTGGGTTTTGTGTGTGTGTGTGTGTGTGTGTGTGTGTGTGTGAAGTTACGTAGTTTTATCTTTTACCTTTAGGCCTATGATACATTTGAGTTAATTTTTATTATGATATGAGATAAGGGTTGAGTTTCTTTGAAAATTAATGGATGGTATATGTGTGAGTCTTTTTTCTGGACCCTCTATTTATTTCACTGATCTGTATGTGTATCCTTATGTTAATATCATACTATCTTGATTCTTGTAGCTTTATAATCAGTCTTGAAATCAGGTAATATAAGTCCTTTTTCTTTCGTCTTCTTTTTCAAAATCGTTTTGGCTAATTGAGTTTCTATGTAAATTTTAGACTCAGCTCGTCAGTTTTTACAAACAAGCCTGCCAGGATTTTGATCTGGATTCCACTTTATCTATAGATCAATTTGAGGAAAATTGACAACACTATTGAGTCTTCCAGTCCAAACATCGTATATTTCTTTATGTCTTTAATTTCCCTCAGCAGTATTTTGTAGTTTTCAATATACAGGCCTGGCCCATAGTGTTCAGTTTATCCCCAAATAGGTCATGTTTTTGGATGCTGTAGTAAATGGTATTTTTTTTGGTAATTTTTTTCCAATTCTTTGATGCTTTTATATAGAAATGTGATTAATTTTTATATAGTAATATTATATTTGTGACCTTTTAAAACTTACTTCTTAGTTCTGGAAGTTTTTTTGGAGATTCCCTAGACGTTCTATCTTGAATGTCCCTTGTGCCCTTGAAGAGATTATGCACTTTACAATTGTTGGATGGAATGTTCTGTAAATTTCAGGTCAACTTGGTTGATAGCGTTACTCAAGTTTTTTTTGTCCATATTGATTTCCAATCTGTAATATCATGTATTTCGTTTTTCTTTTCTTTTCCTTTTTTTCCACACTGGCCAGGACCTCCAGTACAATGTTGAATAGAAGTAGAAAAAGCAAACATCCTTGTGTTGGTCCCAACCTTAGGGAAATCATTCACTCTTTCAACATTGAATATGATGTTAGCTGTAGTGGGTTTTTGTAGACACCCTTAAAAGTTTGAGAAAAGTCCCTTTTAGTTCTAGTTTGCTGAGAGTTTTTGTCATAAATGGGTATTGAATTTTGTCAGATTTTTTTCTGCCTCAATTGAGCTAATCATATGATTTTTCTCTTTTATTCTCTTAATATGATGAAATAGTTTAATTTTCTAGTGTTAAACCAACTTTGCCTTCCTAGGATAAGTCTTACTTGGTTATGATGTATTGTGCTTTTTAGAATTTGCTGAATTTAATTTGCTGATATTTTACTAAGGATTTCTGCATTTAAGTTCATTAGGAATATAGCACTGTAGTTTTTTGCCTATTTTTTTTTCCTTTTAATGTTTTTATGAGTTTTGGTATCAAGGTAGTACTGCTGGTCTTATCAAATGAGTTAAGTGCTGAAAGAGTTTATGTAAGATTGCCATTACTTCTTCCTAAAACATCTCTAGTTCACCAGTGAAGCCATCCAGGCCTGGGATTTTCTTTGTTGCAAGGTGTTTGTTTGTTTGTTCTTCCATTGCTCCCACACCCCCTCTCCCCATTGCGAACCACAAGTCTGTTCCCTATGTCTATGAGTCTATTTCTGTTTCGTAATAACTTCATTTGTGTTATATTTTAGATTCCACACATAAGTGGTGTCATGTGGTATTTGTCTTTCTCTTTCTGACTGACTTCATTTAGTGTGATAATCTCTAGGTCCATTCATGTTGCTGCAAATGGCATTATTTCATTCTTTTGTATGGCTAAGTAGTATTCCATTGTATATATGTACCACATCTTCTTTATCTATTCCTCTGTTGATGGACATTTAGGTTGTTACCATGTCTTGGCTATTGTGCATAGTGCTGCTATGAACATAGGGGTGCATGTATCTTTTTTAATTATAGCAAGGTTTTTAATTATAAATTTTACTTCTTTAACAGATAGAGGTCTATTAAGATTTTTTATTTCTTCTTGGGTCAGTTTTGGTAATTTTTTCAAGGAATGATCCATTTCATGTAAATTTATTAGCATAATGTTGTTGATGACATTTCATTACCTTTTAAATATCTGTAGGATGGGTAGTCATGTCCCTTTTTTCATTCCTGATCTTGGAACTTGTGAATTCTTTTTTTCTTTTTCTTTTTTTTTTTTTTCTTTTCTTGATCAGTCTGGCTAGAGCTTTCTGGAGTTTCTTAAAGTGGAGGCTTAGGTCACTGATTTATTTCACTGTGGCCAGAGAATGTGCTTGGTATGATTTCTCTTCTTTCAAGTTTATTGAGACTTGTTTTATGGTCCAGTATATTTCTATCTTGGTGAGTGTCCCATGTGCACTTGAAGGGAATGTGTGTTCTGTAGTTTGCTGAGTGGAGTGTTCTATAAATGTCAATTAGCTCAAGTTGGTCAACAGTGTTGTTCAAGTCTTTTGTATCCATACTGATTTTATATTTAGTTGTACTATTAATTAGCAAGCACAGAGTTTTGAAATCTTTATTATTGTGGATTTTTCTTTTTCTTGTTTCACTTATATTAGTTTTTAATTCATGGTTTTGAAGCTTTGTTTTGTAGTACATTTACTTTTAGGATTGTTATATCTTCTCAATGATTTGATACTTTCAAGTTTATACAGTGATTTTATTTTTGTTAATATTCCTTGTACTAAAGTTTGCTTTGTTTCATTTTGATATAGGCACTCCAGCTTTCTTTTGATTAGTGTTTCCATGTTATATCATTTTCTATCCTTTTACTATTAACCTATCTTTTTGTTTTATTTAAGTTGTATTTCTTGTAAACAGCTCTGTCGTGTTTTTTTTTAATCCAGTCTGACAATCTGCCTTTTAAGTGGAATGTTAGATATTTTATGTTTCATGTAATTATGGATAAAGAGAGGCATAAGTCTACCATCTTACTATTCACTTTCTACTTGTCTTACCTATTTTTTGTTGTGTCTTTCTTGCTTTATTTTGATTATTTTTTGTGATCTTATTTTATGTCCTCAATTGTCTTATTAGCTATAGCTCTTTGTTTTATTTTCTTAGTGGTTACTTTAAAGTTTACATTAAGTGTCTTTAATTTATCACACTATACTTTCAAATAATACTATACCACTTCACATACAATGTAAGAATCTTACAGTACACTTTCACTCTCTCCTTCCTGTGCTTTGTGTATTGTTATTTATTTTACTTCTCCATATGTTATAGCCCTACAATACATTGTACTATTTTTCCTTTTAAATAGTCAATTATCTTTTAAAGAAATTAAAAATGAGAAAAGTAGTACTTTATTTTTACCCATATATTTACCATTTCCAAGTGTTGTTTATTCCTTTGTGTAGATGCAGGTTTCTGTCTGGCATCAGTTTCTTTTGGTCTGTAGCATTTCCTTTAACATATCTTATACTGTAGGTTCACTGGCAATGAATTCTGCCAGCTCTTGTTCATTTGAAACACACAAACAAAATGTCTATCTCACCTTCATTTCTTTTTATTATTATTTTTTTAAATTATTTATTTTTATTTTTTTTTTAATTTTTGGCTGCGTTGGGTCTTCTTTGCTGCGAGCAGGCTTTCTCTAGTTGCGGCGAACGGGGGCTACTCTTCGTTGCGGTGCATGGGCTTCTCATTGCAGTGGCTTCTCTTGTTGCGGAGCACAGGCTCTAGGCACGCAGGCTTCAGTAGTTGTGGCTCATGGGCTCTAGAGCGCAGTCTCAGTAGTTGTGACGCACGGGCTTAGTTGCTCCGCAGCATGGGGGATCTTCCCGGACCAGGGCTCAAACCCGTGTCCCCTGCATTGGCAGGTGGATTCTTAACCACTGCACCACCAGGGAAGCCCTCACCCTCATTTTTGAAGGATATTTTTTGTTGGGTATAAAACTATATATTGGCAGTTTTTGTTTCAGTTTTTCTTTCTCTGGACTGACTGACATCACTTCTGACAGGAGGTCTTCATCAGCCTTATCTTTCTTCCCCTAAGAGTCTTCTTTTCTCTGGCTTTTTTTTTTTTTTTTTTGGCTGCATTGGGTCTTCACTGCCGTGTGCAGGCTTTCTCTAGTTGTGAGCAGGGGCTACTCTTTGTTGCGGTGTGTGGGCTTCATTGTGGTGGCTTCTCTTGTTGCGGAGCATGGGCTCTAGGAGCGCAGGCTTCAGTAGTTGTAGCACGTGGGCTCAGTAGTTGTGGCACGCAGGCCCTAGAGCATGTGGGCTGAGTAGTTGTGGCGCACAGGCCCTGGAGTGCACAGGCTCAGTAGTTGAGGCACGTGGGCTCTAGGGCACGCGGGCTCCAGTAGTTGTGGCGCGTGGGCTCAGTAGTTGTGGCCAGGGCTCAAACCTGTGTCCCCTGCATTGGCAGACGGATTCTTAACCATTGCACCACCAGGGAAGTCCCTTTTTTCTGGCTTTTAAGATTTTCTTTTTATTCCTCTTTTCAGCAATTTGATTGTGTTTATTGGTGTTCTTTGCATTTATTCTGCTTGGATTTTGTTGAGTTTCTTGGATTTGGGGGTTTATAGCTTTCACCAAATTTGGAAATTTTGCCACTTCTTTCAAGTACATCCCTTGCCCCTTTCTGGGACATGTATGTTAGATTGCTTGATATTGTTTTACAGGCTGCTGAGGTTTTAGTAACTTTTTTTTTTTTCAGTCTCTTCTCTGTGCTTCTATTTAGACAGTTTCTGTGACTATGTCTTTGAGTTAGTTCTCTGATCTTCTTGATTTTGCAGTGTCTAATGTGCTTTTAAGCTTTTAAGCCAATCTAGGGAATTTTTTTCATTTCAGATACTGTATTTTAAGCTCTAGAATTCCATCTGGGTCTTTATAGCTTCTGTTTCTCTCCTTATTGTATTCATGTTTTTCTTTAAATCCTTGAGCATGCTTATAATTGTTTTAGTCTTTGTCAACTACTCCCATTATCTCTTTTTTATAAATTTATTTATTTATTTACTTTTTGGCTGCATTGCGTCTTCGTTGCTGTGCGTGGGCTTTCTCTAGTTGCATTGAGCGGGGGCTACTCTTTGTTGCGGTGCGCTGGCTTCTCATTGCAGTGACTTCTCTTGTTGTGGAGCACAGGCTCTAGGCGTGCGGGCTTCAGTAGTTGTGGCACGTGGGCTCAGTAGTTGTGGCTCGCGGGCTGTAGAGCGCAGGCTCAGTAATTGTGGCACACGGGCTTAGTTGCTCCGCGGCATGTGGGATCCTCCTGGACCAGGGCTCGAACCCGTGTCCCCTGCACTGGCAGGTGGATTGTTAACCACTGAGCCACCAGGGGAGCCCTACTCCCATTATCTCTTGTAATTTCTGGTTCTGTGTTTATTAACTGATGTTTTTTTCCCTTATTATCCTGATTCTTTGCATGTCTAGTAATTTTTGATTGGATGTTGGACATTGTAGTTAACTGGATTTTGTTGTCTTTCTTAAGAGTGTTGAAATATTTGGGGCAGGCAGTTAAATTACTTGCAGATCAACTCAATTATTCAGAGACATGTTTTTAAGCTTTTGGGGACAGGTCCAGACTAGCCTTTACTTTAGGATTAGCTTAGCCCTCCACTCTGGTGTGGCCCTCTGATGTCTTCTACTGAATGTCCTGGCTGTTCAACAAGCCTCTCTTCTCTGGCTAGTTGCAACTTGAAAGCCTCCCAACACTGCGAACTCTAGGAGTTGTTTACTTAGACCTTCCTTGTAGTTCTTTGCACGGCCTTGTGGAGTTTCACCCTGTGTGTATGTATGTACCTTATCTTTTAGTAACAGATTTTATATGACTCCTCTGCAGATTTCTCTAGTTCTTTCTCTGCATATCTCCCTCCTTTCCAGGGCTCTGCCCTATAAATTCCAGGTACCTCAATCTCCTGATCTTTAGATCTCTATCTTCTCAATCCAAGAAGACCATCATACTCTGCTTGGGTTCCCCCTTCCCTGTGCTGCAGTCCAGAAAGTGTTTCCTGGCAGAAAGTCAGGGTGATCATAGGGTTCACCTTACTTGTGTCCCTCTTTCAGGGATCACCATTCCTGCTCTGCTGGTTGTACAACATCTGTAAATGGTTCTTTGTTTCATTTAGATTGCCTAGTATTCTAGTTGTTTATGGCCAGAGGGCAGGTCCAGTGCCAGTTAATCTGTCATGGCCAGGAGTAGAAATCTCCAAGTTTTGTTAATGTTGTTTTGATTTTAATGGCTGTCATAAATGGCTGGAAAAGATAACTCACAAAGATACATAGACCCAAACCAAAGCAGTGCATTATTAGCTAACTTTACAAAAATATGATTCATATTTTTGAAACCTGCATACCAGTTATAAGAAAGTATTAGTTGAAATTCAGCTAGTAAATTTTTATTTATCATGGTATATCAATTTTTCTTGCTAACTAGTCAGAAGATACTGTATTTTTTATATATTAACAAATGGGTTTGAAACTCATTTTGGCAAATATTTCATCAGGTTTGAGTCGGTTGATAATAGGTAACATCTATTGAGTATTAACTCCGTGCCTGGCGGTCTATCACATATTATCGTAGTTAATCCTTACAACAACCTAATGATATTGGCACAATTATTATGCCCAATTTATAGATAAAGAAAGTAAGATACAGAGATATTAAGTAGCTTGTCAAAGGTTGCACACCAGTAAGTGGCAGAGCTGGGATTCAATCGCATATAGTCTGGCCCACACTCTAAACAATTACCTTCTACTCCCTCTTGTCTGATATGAGGCATTGAGACATTTTTGTAGACAGTGTTATCTTTGCCCATAAGTTTATATGATGATGGGAACATTTCCAAATATCCACTTTTAGAGTGCTGTCACTGTAGATGAGTTTCATTCAAGTAGGTTTTTTTCCCCCCTAAGTATTAAAACATCACATTTACTTCAAAGACATAGATTATGTGTTTATATTTTTTAAATGTCTGCCAGGCAGCATATTACTGATAGCCATCTGTCATCACAGAACAGGGCAGCTAATTTAGAACACTTCGCTTTTTAAAAGAAAAATTGTATAACTCATCTTTAAGCTTAAAACTCTTAAATACTTTGCAACTAGAAAACCAACAAACATTTTCGTGGTTCAGAGTACTGCAGTTTTCTTCTCATGCCCCAGTGGCTCATCTTGGCAAGAGTCCTATTCTCTGGTGGCTTTTTCCATCAGGAGTAGAATTGAATCCAAACTGAATCCCTTAGCTCACTGTAGACGCTGTATTTTCATGAGACTGACCCACTACCTACTGTGCAACAGGGCACCTCCAACATTGTATTTTCAGCTCTAGAATTCAGTTCGATTCTTCTTTGTATCATCTCTTTCTCTCCTTAATTGTGTTCATATTTTTCTTTAAATCCTTGAGCACAGGCCTCCCACTCTGACCACTTGTCCTTGGCCGTTTTCCCTTCCCTTCATCATACCTCACTGGCTTCTCTCTATGCCTTGTATATGCCCATCCTCGCACCCAGCTCTGGACCTTTGAACTGCCATTCCCTCTGCCAAGAGTCTTCACGTTCTCTCCTCTTTGACATCCAGATCTCAATCCCAGGGTCACCTACTCAGAGGCCCTCCCTGTCCTTCTGTCTCCAGGACCCATTCCCCATTCTCCACACCCTGTCTCCTCTCTTCTTCATGCTTGGCAGTACTGAGAGCATTCTGATTTGTTTGGTTTTACTGTTTGTCTGTCTCCCTCACTCCAGTGGAATGTCAAGTCTTTGAGAACAAGGATTTTCTCTTGTTCGCCACCGTGTCCCCCCAGCACCTAGAATGGTCCTGACATCATAGAATGTGTATGTGGGCACCTGCAGTTGGACTGAAGTATTTTTGTGGCTGTGCCTGACCCTTCCCTGCTTCTTGCTCCCCTGCATGCTGTTTCTTCCACAGGGATTGACTGCCCCCCAGTCTCCACAGGTCTAAACGCTGACTCTTCTTTTTAGGAAAAAAAAAAAAAAAATCTCCTTTTCCCAGTTTCTCTATCTGGGAATGGTCTTCCATGTGGCCCTTCTTGTTTATCTTAGTTATTTGTGAACATGGTTTGTCTCTGTGAGGTTGGGCCCAGCTGACTCTGCTGAATGTCCATCCCAATGAATCAGTGCCCAGTGCCTTACCCAGAGCAGACAGATGCTTAGGACCTACTTGCTATATTAGTACTTGAAGAGACAGTATAATTTAGTCGGCTGCTGGTTCAGAAGGCAGAAATCTTAATTAGACTTTTGCATACCTGTTTGCCTGGCTGACTTCTCGCCTCCCCCTGTCCCTGGGTGAGATGCCAGCGCCTGACTCGCTGCAGAGCCCCCTCCCCCCACCCCACCCCCGCCCCGACCTCTGGCTGTGATGGCTGGAATCAATGAGATAATGTTCCATGTACTTAGGGGAAGGTGCTGAATAAATACAGGTGACTTGTTGTTGTTTGTTATAATTATGTTCTTTGAGTCCTGTGCTGCATACTGAGCTGTAGAATGCCTCAAAGAGTGTTTTAGGAATGAACTATGAGATGATTGTAGAACACTTTGCAAGTCTGTCACATCGGGTGCATGGCACTGGCAGTAAGGCATGTTGAACTGAAGGAGGCGGCAGGGAAGATGGGCTGCAGGTTTCCGTGTGGTGCTGTTCCACGTATGGGTGTGTGCTCTTGCCTCCCCCAGACAGTTCCCTAATCGAGCTGCTGAGATCGGAGGCTTGTGACGTTCAGAATAAGACCTAACAATACTTGTGTGGGGTTTAAATGGCATTGGAAATCATTCATGAGGCAAAAAGCTATGATTTCCCCTAGATTAACATGCAGGCTGGGGTTTGGCATGCCGAAATTCACTGTTTTGGTCTCTAGCCCAAACATGCTAGAGTCATTATATTGTCATGTGGTAATTAACTGTTCCTGTAATACAAGTAATAAATATTAAGCCTAAGAGGTACTTTAGCAATGCCTTTTACATAATCCAAAACGATATTCAAATGCTGTAGGCGTTGAGTCATTCAACTGTACTGTAGTAAAGTTTGAAGTTTAATACATAGAGATTTTTGAACATTCAGTTCATTCTTTATTCTATGACCAGTTCTGCTACTTAGGCATTAACCTTTAATCATGTTCAATTAAGTATATATGCCGTAATGAATAATTATAAGATTGCCAGAATTTTCATTTACAATATAATGCTTTGAAAATTTGTCTAAAGGTCCTAGTTACCATTCACTTGATAATGTGCGTATTATTTTTATATGTTACTGAATTCCTTGCTGAATCTAACGAGGGAAACTATTTTTTATTCAAAGCAGACACAGTGGGTCCTGGCCTCTTAAAAGGAATGGACTGGAAAAGTTGTCAAGAGAAATTTGGGGGATGGAGGGCCGCATACTAGCTTAGCTCTTTAAAATATAATTTGTACTGGCAGTTGTGCTGGGAAACCTACAGCAATGAACATTCAGAGAATTTTATAGAAGCGCAGTGGTTCTTCTCCTCAATTCTTCCCTGACCCCTGTTTCAAGTTAAAGTTGTCGTTTTACATGGACGAGGCCACAGGCAATACTCTCTTTTATCTCCTTCAGGTCATTTGCCCAGCATAAGGCCATGTGGGGAGTGGGAAGAGGAGTGGGGGTGGGAAGGTGTCCAGGGAAGATACTGAAATTAAAAAAAAAAAAAAAAAAAAAGCTGCACCTGGAATGTTCTGAGGATGTTCATTCTGTAGTGCTATTACCACTCCTACTTACAAGGAACCATCTCCCCGAAATAGCTTTTGAAATCTAATTTAGTACAAATATTTTAATGCTGATAAAAATAATAATGAGAGGCCACAAATGAGAAAGCGATGAGGTCGTCATAAACTGTATATACGCACAGAATCAGTGCCCGGCTGCCAGGGTTTCACATGATGGGCGGTGTTAAACGCTGTGCTGGACGTGCCGTGGGGCCTGCCTTTTGTAAACCCCACCAAGACGCTGGCTCCTCAAAGCGCTCCTGGCTCCTGGTGGCCCCGCCGACTGAGGCGTGGTAGACGGAGCCCTCGTTTCCAGGAACCAAGGGTGGTCTGAAAAATTAACTGCTCTGGTATTTGAAAATTAAGTGAGCGCTTGGATATATACCCTTGTTGATCCACTGGGCTCTGTGTTTAGCATTCCTCAACCAGAGACTAAATCTTTGCAGCCGTCTCACAAGTGATGCTGGCGTCCATACCAGAAATATCTTCCGTAATCTTTTCTAAGCCCAGCAGACTCGGGTATGCTTCTACTCTGACGAGGCCCCAGAGTCCTAGAGGAAGTGCCCCACTGGGGCCCGGCAGGTGGATTATAAGTGCAGCAGAAATAAAAATAAAGACCCAACTGATGCCAGAAGAACATTTAATGTCTCACCATTTTGTGCTGAATGAACGGTAAAGGCAAAGTCCGCGCCTGTACCCCAAATTCCACATCTGCATTGTCCGATTTTAGGTCCAAATCTGTTGCAGGAAAGGGGACCCCTTCCATGGCCCGGGAGCGGGCTCTTGTCTAACACTCGGGAATGAATTGTCCGAGGAGACACAGGTGCTGACAAAGCAAGAGACTTTATTGGGAAGGGGCGCCCGGGCAGAGAGCAGCAGGGTCAGGGAACCCCGGAGAACTGCTCTGCCTCATGGCTCCCAGTCTCGGCTTTTATGGTGATGGGGTGAGTTTCCGGGTTGTCTCTGGCCCGTCACTCTGACCCAGGGTCCTTCCTGGTGGCACATTCGTCACTCAGCCAAGATGGATTCCAGCAAGGAGTCTCAGAGGCTGGTAGGACTTAAGGACTGGCGTCTCCTCTCTCCTTTTGACCTTGCCCGAATTCTTCCAGTTGGTGGTAGCTTGTTAGTGCCGCATTCCTTACCAGGACCTCCTGTTGTAAGAGAACTCATGCGAGTGGCTACTGTTGTTCCTGGCCAGGGTGGGCGGTTTCGGTCAGTGGTTCCCCTCACAAATCCAGTTTTTTTGTAAGTGAGTCTGATGGTGGAGAGCACATTGAATTGGCTGCAGGACCTCTCATAACTGGCCCAGATGCCCTTCTCCTGCTGTTTGTACTCTAACCAGGAGTGTGGTGACCTCCTGGCTGGCCCGCCGGCGCAGGACGGGTCACAGCAGCTGGGTCACCAGCTGTGCCTCTGAGGAAAGACAGAACCGCGGAGAGCAGAAACCCGGGGCTCTCCCATCTTTAGATCACTGGCTGGTAAGCCCTGACTCTTCCCTGAGCATCCTTCATCAGGAAAGGAGGGCCGTGACAGAAGGGGAGCCCGCCCCCTCAGGGGACCTTCCTCTTTGGAAGGACAGTCACTGGATCTCACAGACT
The DNA here is from genome assembly GCF_949987535.1 of Balaenoptera acutorostrata. NCBI lineage: Eukaryota > Metazoa > Chordata > Mammalia > Artiodactyla > Balaenopteridae > Balaenoptera > Balaenoptera acutorostrata. Next base: position 8,262,152 of record NC_080078.1, read on the forward strand.
TGGGTTTGAGATCTCTCTGCCCAACTAACCAGCCAGAAACCTGGGCGCATCAGGGCCCAGGACCCCGCCTCAATGAGCTTTAGTTCCCTCTTCTGTGAAAGGAACGTGATCTGTGTGTCACATCTCTCTCCCAGGAGTGTCCTGGGGCTCAAATGAGAAAATGTCCGTAAAAGTGTTCTGTGATGGCCAGACGCTCTCCGGGTATCAGGTGTTATTTCCATCTTCATAAGAATTATTGGAAACTTGAGGCCTTTGGCACCTTCCCACTCGCTGCTTCCTCCGCGTGGGCGCTAGGTGATAGGTGATTTTCCCGGGCTCCTCCCCTTGCCGCCGCGTGTATCTTTCTTCCTATCAGATCAGGGAATGGAAAATCCTTTAAGTGTCACACCAGGCCAGGGAAGTGGGCAAATCCCAGGGAGCCCGTGGCCATCCCCACCCCGTTTTCATGTACTGGGTCGGTCTGTGTGCATATCCCGTAGCAGCCACAGAGAAGCACGCGGTCCATCCAGCCACGGGGCCTTGGGGAGCTGACTCCCTGGGAGCTGGGCAACCTGCTCCAAGACTCCTCGAGGCCAGGAAGGTGGCTCGAATGTGTCCAGAAGGGGGTGACGTGTGTTTCCCTCTTGCGCAGATCCCGTTCCGGCTCTGGACCTCGGGCAACAGCTCCAGCTCAAAGTGCAGCGCCTACACGACATTGAAACAGAGAACCAGAAACTTAGGGAAACTCTCGAAGAATACAACAAGGAATTTGCTGAAGTGAAAAATCAAGGTTGGTGGAAAATGTATTCATTCCTTCCTTTTTCTTTCTTTTTCTTTTCTTCTCTTTTTTCTTTTCTTTTCTTTCTTTTTTTCTTTTTTAATTGCCTTCCCCATACTGTTGGAACTAGCTCTGATTGTCACCTTCATCATAAAGTCCGGGTGGGGCAAGAATCAGAGTCATTAAAGAGAGATAATAATAATGCTTAGCAATTGAGAAGGAAAACTTTACCTCTGCACAACGACTGCATATGATTTTATTGCCCTCCCGCCAGGACCGATCAGGATTCTTTTAAAGTTCTTCCTGAATCATCATGTAATAGGATCTGCCTTTTCAAAGACGGATGCGTTGCCTGCGGGTGACACCTGTCAGAGAGCCAGCTCATGATCAAAGGGTCACATCCAGTAAGTCATTTAATAATTGAGGCCGATACATTAAGGCTTCGGACGCAGCCGGCACGTCCCCACGCGTGAGCCCCGTGGTGTCCTGGTCACTGTCACCTATCCATGACGAAGTTAACGAAGGAAAACAAAACAGCTTTTTGGCAACAAGGAGAGAGGGCAAAGGTTGCCTGGCTTTTCCTGTCAGGGAAGAACAAAGAAATCTCTCCCACACCTAAAATCCAGACGTGTCCCAATCGGGAGCCTCTTGGCTTCCTTGTCTTGAGGAAAATCACTGCCCCATCTGACAGCCGCTGTAGGTTTCTCAGCCAAGTCCAAGTAAAAGTGGGCCTGTTTGGTTTTGTTTGGGGGTGTGGGTGAGGAAGCTGACAGCAAAGAGAGCAAACTGCTTGGGGGGACTTCCCCTGAGGGCTGGAGAAGGAATTACCTGATGAAGATTTTTTTTTTTTTTTTTTTTTTTGGCTGTGCTGGGTCTTCGTTGTTGTGCGCAGGCTCTGTGGCACTCAGGCTCAGTAATTGTGGCTCACGGGCTTAGTTGCCCCGAGGCATGTGGGATCTTCCCAGACCAGGGCTCGAACCCGTGTCGCCTGCATTGGCAGGCGGATTCTTAACCACTGCGCCACCAGGGAAGCCCCTGATGACGATTATTAAAAAGCATCCTTGGGTTTTGAGACCTTTGGACACCGGCTGGCAAGGAGGGGTCGTGTGCGGAAAGGACCTGGGAAGAGGCAGGAAGGTCCAGGCCTGGGCAGTGAGGACAGCAGGCCCGAGGGCCCCTTCCTCGGGGACGCCACCTCAATCTGGCCCACAGGGAGCTGTGAGCCTGTGGGACCCAAGGGACAGTTTGGTCCCGCTGGGGAGCAAGGTGAGGACTTAGGAGCTTGGGGTCCAGTGAGGGAAATGCTCCCTTCCCCCAGCAGGACTTGGCTCTGGTCAGAACCACCCAGCGCCCAGGGGAAAGAGAACCTGTAAATTCTGGTTCTGCACATTTCCTTCCAGTGACCTCTGGCATCTTATTTTGACAGATCCACCGTTTGGGTTTCCTTCAGTTTGATTTGGTTTTGTTGTAGGGCCTGGTCGCCCCCACCCCTATTTTGTCACCGCCCCAGGGCCAGTTGCCCAGCACGGGGATCATCGCCTCCCCAAAGGCCTCACCTGATGGACATTTCTAAATGAAATGCAGAGCCTAAGGGACTTCCCTGGCGGTCCAGTGGTTAGGACTGGACTCGGCGCTTTCACTGCAGGGGGCATGGGTTCGATCCCTGGTCGGGGAACTAAGATCCCACAAGCCACGTGGCGTGGCCAAAAAAAAAAAAAGAGAGAAAGAAAGAAATGCAGAGTCCAAGACTCAAGAACAAAGGCTCCAAAGGCCAGCAGACCGGGCCGGGGTCCCTTGGTTGCCACCACTTCGCTGTGCAGCCTGGAGCAAGTGGTCTCACATTGTTGAAGCCTCGTTTCCTTGGGTGGGGGCAGAATTCTCGTACTAACCCTGACGGGCTGTTGTAGGATTAAATGAGATGCAGCCGAGGCGTTAAGCACTGTTCCCGACACTCAGTAAATATCAGCTGCTCTTAACTCAGCGCTGTGGCTTTTTCCAGAAATCGCCCCCCATCCGTCTCTTTGTTTATTGGTATCTTTACAGATTTTCCCCGCTGCCAGGAAAATGCTGCTTTCCTCTCTTTTCTCCCCAGTGTAAAAATGCTTTGAATTTGGAAGGGGTTGAGGTGCACATCACTTGTTTTAATCATCACAGCTGTAGTGTGGATGGATCAAATGTTAGAGCAGGACAGGAGTTTCTTTATCACATGCTGTAATTCTCCCCCACTCCATGTAAAGGTGAGTGAACGGGGCCCAGGCACAGCCCATGGGAGCAGACCTCTTCGTGTCCTCTCCTCCACGCCGCTCTCCCTCCTCCCCTGCTCACGCGGAGGGGACCCAGCTGGGACACGCCCAGGGCAATGTCCTGGACCCGGGCCCAGGTGCCAGAGGAGGGACCGAGGCTCCAGGACAAATCCGCCCCTGGCTCACTGAGCAGCCCACCTGGGCTGGATGTGACCCTACCTTGATCATGAGCTGACTCTCTGACAGGTGTCACCCGCAGGCAACGCATCCGTCGTTGAAAAGGCAGATCCCCATCAGACAGAGTGGGAGCCCCGAGCTAGTGCCCCAAACTCCCCTGGAAGGAGCATAGATGGGTCACACTGAGAAACCCATTGGGTTGAGCACCAGGGCCCAGGGGCTGCCCAGAGGTTTCCAACCCATTGCTCAAGGCAGAAATGCTGCGTGTTTACAGCCGCATTAACCATCAACTAAAAAGAATGTGCAGATGTTTCCAGAGGTGACCTGTCGTGTCCGCTTTGGACGTGTTCTGCTCCCTCCCCATCACTCCATGTTAACCATTGTGCTCACAGAGCGTTTCTTCCAGGCCCCAAACACCCAGCCCGAGAGGCAGGAAGCCCCCTGTTCATCTCTCAGATACCCTGCCAAGGTCATTGGTCTTAATTCCCTCTCTCCTCCTCTGAGGAGAACCCTCTGGTTCCATTGGATGAAAAAGGCCAATTTCTTATCTTAACGAAAGAGCCTCTAGCTTTTATGCACCAAGCCACGTGGGTACAAATGCCCGGCTGCCTGGCTCCTGCTCGGCCCGGCGTGTCTGCGCAGCTCAGGGAGCAGAAGCTGACGTGAGTTACAGCCCGAAGGAACAAGGGCCACCAGTCCCAGCGCTTCCATGGGCAGAGACCTGGCAGGCGACGTTGTCGCCTGAGCCTGGAGCCCCGTTGTCACAGCCCCGTCGAGGCCTCACCCTGCTCAGCCCAGCCTCGTGCCTCAGCCACTTTCTGAGCACCCACTGTGTCAGGTGCTGGGACGACCAAGGAACTCAGCCTTGCCCCCCGCGCGATGGACCCACGCCCAGGCAGGTGCGGTCCCCCAAGAGCTCCACCATCCTTGGAGCCGGGGCCTCGGTGCTCTGCCTGGGGCTGAGTTAGGACCCTGCCCTGTTCGTTGCATCTGCTCTCGTGTTCCTATTTTGGGTCATTGAAGCGACTGCTGTGAACACGCACTTGGTGGTGGGGGAACCTGGGCTTTCCAGGGGCGGCCCTGACCCCCAGGGGACCCTGGGTCCTGAGCACCGGGCACTGCAGGGCTTCACCACACAGCACTGCTTCCCACGCCTCTGGCACTCACCCTCCCTCAGTTGCGGCTCCCCTGGGCCCAGTCATCGGTTCTGCACACGCAGCCTGGGTCTGGCAGACTCTGGCCCCGGTGGAGCGTGCTCTCAGCACCCAAGCTCCGGGGCTGGTCCCTTCCAGCCGAGGAGACCGGCGCCCCATCCACTTAGCGCACCGTGTGTCTCATCGCTTGTGAAACAGCAAAGGTGCAGCCCGTGGCCGGGGAGGTCAGTAGGCTTCTTCCAAAATGTGCGCGCAATTATGAACCGTTTTCTTTGTAAGAAAGTACTTAAACCCACACTAAAACGTTATTAATCTTCCCTCAGTAGAGGACTAATTTAAGACTCATCAATAAGATGATACTATATTTTACCATTGATTTCCCCCCTCTTTTTCTTAAGTTGTATTAGAGAGACATAGTTCTTCTTCCAGCAAAATCCATTGATCCTCCTCAACCTAAATGTTTAAAGTTCAATTTAACATTTAGGGAGTAAAAGGTCTCCGAAGGGACTTGTAACCATTGATTTTGTGTCAGAGTTGAAGAGCTAAAGTTTAAAACACGCCGATCCTCCTAGGTTACGAAAGCCTAGTATATATATATAGCCACATGGAACCGTGCTTCTCTTACTGGAGTTTTTTTTCCCCCCCTTCTGCAGAGGTAACGATAAAAGCACTTAAAGAGAAAGTCCGAGAATACGAACAGACTCTGAAGAACCAAGCCGAGACCATAGCTCTCGAAAAGGAACAAAAGTTACAAAATGATTTTGCAGAAAAGGAGAGGTGAGCACGTGTTGGGATCTGCACGCACTGACGTGCTGACGTAATGTTTTACTTGTACACGTCACATCACAAGACAGTTTTTTTAAATGGACTTGTGAAATAAGCCCAGGTTGGAAACCAAAATCCTAGGGGCTCTAAGGCACAATTTTGTTTGAAAAACAAAGGTGTCCCTTGTTCTGTGATTTGTGAGATTGTGAGATGACCTTGAGTGAAATGTACCAGTCTTTCCCGTTGGTGGATGGTGTCAGGTACGTCAAAGGGCGTGTCTGTCGGGGCCACGTGGTGCCGGGGCTTGAGCACAAAGCGTGTGTGGTTGGCACATGGGGGTGGTACCCGAGGTAAGATGAGAGGGGTGGGACCGTCCCCTGCTGCGTGCCTTCTCTGGGAAGTCCAGGGCGATGCTGAGCTCCTGCTACCTTCTTAAGTGAATTTTGATATTTAACATCTCTCTCCCTCTCTCTCTCTCTCTCTCTCTCTCACACGCACATACACACAATATCTTTTTTTTTTTTTAGTTTTTTTTGTCTCGCCTCGTTTCATTACCTCACAGTGCTTCATACATCAAGGAGTTAGTATCAGTAAAATATATTAATGCACCATCCAAGGGCTGTGAGTGTGAGGTTTCCGCTGGCCTGCCTCACCCAAAACTTTGCCACAAATAATGAGTTGCTTTTTCACTAGTGTGATGACTTAATGAAAGTTAGATTTCTTTTTTTTTTTTAATTTTTTAAAAAATTTATTTATTTATGGCTGTGTTGGGTCTTCGTTTCTGTGCGAGGGCTTTCTCTAGTTGCGGCAAGCGGGGGCCAGTCTTCATCATGGTGCGCGGGCCTCTCACTATCGCGGCCTCTCTTGTTGCGGAGCACAGGCTCCAGACGCGCAGGCTCAGTAATTGTGGCTCACGGGCCTAGTTGCTCCGCGGCATGTGGGATCTTCCCAGACCAGGGCTCGAACCCGTGTCCCCTGCATTGGCAGGCAGACTCTCAGCCACTGCGCCACCAGGGAAGCCCGAAAGTTAGATTTCTTATAAAAACCATAGGAGTGTTGAACTTACCAATTCAAATTGCTTAAGTCAGGTCTCTCAGAACTCTGGTGAAGCTAAGGTTTAAAAATCTAAGCCTGTTACGAAGAAATGTGAGTCCATTAATGAGAGGCACTAAATGTCTGGTTACAAGTTAAGAGGCAGACCCGGTGGTGGGGTTTTGTGGGTGTTTCCCGTGGACTTGGAATGCAGCTGCTCGGACTTCTATGAGGCAGGCTCCGTGGAGATCTCGGGCATCACCAAGGCCTCTCTGGGGCACCGTTAAACTGGCTTCATTTAGAAAAGAAGAAGAATGCCCGCTACACTCATTGCCAGGCCCTCTCGAGATGTTGTCTCAGCAAGTGCTCGGGATAGGCTTGCGGAGCAGACCATCTCATTTTACAGATTAGGCACCTGCCCGCACTCTCCCAGCGAGGCACCCAGGCGGGGGGCAGAGCCTGAGCCACCTCTGTGGCCCTGGCCTCCCTTTGCACTGAGACTTGGCCTCCCAAAGCCCTCACTGCAGGACCAAAGCCAGTCCCTCGGGGTCAAGCCCAGATCTGCAGGAGATGCCGCACCTACGCTGCTGGGAGAGCGGGGCTGGGTACAGCCCCTGGGAAGGAAGTGAGCCCCACAGAGTCGGGGCTCCGAAGGATGAGCGGATTCTTGACCCAGCAGATGTGGAACTGGCACTAAATGTGTCTCCTAGGAAAGCACTCTGTGCCCAAAGAGATTTCTCACCATATTACTGATAATTGAGGGAAGGGGGGAATGCAAGCCATTGAAATGCCTTGCCAACAAGAAATGGGTGCGTAAAAGGGGCCACCCCTAACGGGAACGTTATACGGCCTTTATAAAATAATAGTTTTGTTGAATTTGCAGTTACACCAGAAATGTATCCGGCATAATGCGAAGTGAAAAATTCATGATACTGAATTATAGACAGCGTGATTACATCTGCAGAGAGTAAACTTACACGTTACAAAAGTAGGGAAATAAATTTCTATAGGAATTTAATATTATTAAGTTGACTTTTCAAACTAGGTAAAAGGATTGATTATATTAAAAGATGCAAATAACTGACCACTGGGGGTGGGGGATGAAGCTAGATCTTTATCTCATTCTTTACACCAAAAAATTGAAATGGATTAGGATTTAAGTATTAATAATTAAATCATGTACATACTGGAAGAAAACGTGGGCATTTACTTTGTTTTTAATAATTTTGGAGTGGAGAGATCTTTCTACACATAAAAGAAAAGTTATATAAATACAGCTGCCTAAAATTTCACACAGACTTTTGAAAACAAGTAACAGTGAACACCATTTTTAAACCATCAAAAAACTGGGAAGAAATATTTGCACCACATAAGAAAAAGGGCTAATTTTCTTTATAAACAAAGAACTCTTACAAATTAATAAGAAAAAAACCCAGCGCTACAAAAAATGGGTAAAGGAGTTGAGCAGACAGTTCATACAAAGAGAAATTCTCAGCTTTACTCCAGAGTAAAACTAAGTTTAATTTTATCCAGTGTTGGCACAGCAGAACACTCTCGAATGCTGTTGGCAAGAGTTTAAACTGGTGAGGCTTTTTGTTGGAAAGTTTCTCAATATCTATCAAAACAACAAAAACAGTTGCACATACCCTTTCACCACTGTAGTTCCTCTGTTAGAATTTTATCCAAGAGATTCACTGTCAGAATTATGCACCAATACCTATGATAATCATTGCGGAATTGTTTAGTAGAAAGGGGTGATAAACCGTCTAAATATCCATAGAGGCTTGGTTAAGTCAGTTGTTTAATAAGAATGAGGACAAACTATATATGCTGGGGTAGAACATTTCCACAGTACGGAGATAAGTGAAAAAGCTAGCTGCAGGATACCATGTGTGCTCTGATCCCTTTAGTATTAAAAGAAAGGGGCGGGGAGTGTTTATTACACTCTAATATATCACATCTGAGTTTATATTATGCTACAGTATATTACATATTACATTGTATTTCTATACGTATAGAAAAATTCTAGGACTTCCCTGGTGGCGCAGTGGTTAATTAAGAATCCACCCGCCAATGCAGGGGACACGGGTTCGACCCCTGATCCAGGAAGATCCCACATGCCACGGACCAACTAAGCCCGTGTGCCACAACTACTGAGCCTGCGCTCTAGAGCCCACGAGCCACAGCTACTGAGCCCACGAGCCACAGCTACTGAAGCCCGCACACCTAGAGCCCGTGCTCCGCAACAAAAGAAGCCACTGCAGTGAGAAGCCCGCATACCACAACAAAGAGCTCGCCACAACTAGAGAAAGCCCGCACTCCCCAACAAAGACCCAACGCAGCCAAAAATAAAATAAATAAATAAATTTATTAAAAAAAAAAGAAGAATGAGGAAGCCCTTTACTGTTTAAAAAAAAAAAAGTAAAGAAAAATTCTAGGGAGCTACAAAAGAACTCTGAGGAGTGCCAGTGGAGCCAAGGGAAAGGACATTTTACCTTCCATGCTCTTATAGTATTTGTGGTGGTTGTTTTTTTTTTAACGCAGAGCATTTATTAGTTTTATAATTGAAATATGTGCAAATGCAAGCAGTGCTTTTCCATAGATTTCCATAAATTTGGGTGCCTTTTTTAACTGTGCCATTTCTACTTTTCCGTATTCCCAGGTTTCTTCTTTATGAGAGCATGTGTTATATTCATGTGATGTAAAAATAATAAACTTATTTTTAGAGATTTTTCTGCCAATGAGGAGGAAGGAATGCTATTTATTGACCAGGGAATTCATTTGGAGATCATGGGAAATATAAATACGTGGAATGTGGCTGCAAACATTCCGAATGTCCCCATTAGGTATTAGAGTTGCATTTGCATTCCATTCCAACAGAAACGGAACAGCTGTCGAATCTCTTCAGTACATCCTTTATTCCAACAAATTCCTTCATTGTGTCAGCAAAATGTAAATGTATCATTCTTCTTGGGCTAACTTCAGGAAACAATGAGTGCATGATGATGATTTTTCTTCCTTTTTTTTTTTTTTTTTTTTAAATATCTGGCATTTCAAGAACGAGCTACATTTAGGATAACCTTCTAGATCAGTTGCCTCACGTCAAGTCCCACAGGAAATACACCTCCCCTCATGTGATGTGCGGGTACAAAGTCTGGGTGTTAAAGAACAAGGCATCAAGGCTCCTGGCATTACGAGTTGTAACCGGCCGCGAGCCTGTCACCGGCCGTGTGAAGATGGCTCATCGCCGTAGCTCCAGAACACACAAGATGTGTGAGTTGCTATTGCTAAACAAGATGACCAATCTGGCTTCTTCCTCTTCCTTTTCAGAAAACTGCAGGAGACCCAGATGTCCACCACCTCAAAGCTGGAAGAAGCCGAACATAAAGTCCAGACTCTGCAAACAGGTGTGCTATTCTGCCTGCCGGTCAAGCTGCTACGGGCCAGTCTGACCTAGGGCAGGTTTTCTCCACCTCCCAGTCCCTCCAGGTCCCCTCTGACACCTGTCACCGCCGCCGCCGCCGCGGTGAGCCTGGAGGAGGGGCGGAGCCCACGCCCCAGCGTGCCTCAGACCCCCTCCTCCACAGCTCCCCACCTCGACTGCATGAGTCACCCACACTGAGTCGTTCCTGTCGAGGTGGGAGGCTCTGAATCCCATTTGCATCACTGCCACAAGCCATCCTTTCTTCCTGCTCTTTTTCCAACAAACAAGTCTAAATCACCAAACTGTCAAGGGCTGACGTCTCGTTTGGAACAATAATGAGGGCAAAAAAAACCCTTATTTCTACCCTGTGAAGTTAAGGAGAACAGTAATAGCAGACCTTTAAAACTTTAGATGCCTAAAAAGGTTATGCTTAAGTTTTTATTGCTTCTTTGAACTTCTTTCTGCCTTTTTTCTTTTTGTTCTGAAAGCGAAATGGCACTATATATTTAATTTAAACGTGGGGAAAAACATCAGAAGACATCGTAGTCCAAGTTCAAAAAAAACACAAGTGACAGAGTGGGAGAAACTAATCCTAACAAATTCACAGTCAGACAATATCCAAAAAATATAAAGCTCACCTACAAATCAATAAAAATAGATAAACCGTCCAGGAGAACAATGGGCTAAGGATGAGAACAGGCAGTTTGCGGAAGACATACGCGCGGCCAATACACATATGAAAAAATGTTAATTTTGAACAGGCGGGGAAATGCTAATTAAATCAGTAAAAGATTGTTTTGCCTGTCAGACTGTCGAATTTTTTTTTTTTAATTGATCATTTCCAGTGTTGGTGAAAGTATAGGAAAATAGTCACACTCTTAGTATTGACGTGAATGTAAATCGACTCTTGGGAGGCCAGCTGAGTGATATTGATCTGAAGTTGAAACACCCATGCTCTTTACCCAGCACCTTCCTTTCTAGGTGTCCTGACTCCCCGGGCATGTGGCAAGCCCTGTACAAGAGCTAAGTTGTTATTGTCATTGCCAATGTCCCAGCATGGAGAGATTTCCATATGTCTGCTAAGGGCAGAGGGCAAATCTCAGAAGATATTTGTATCATCCTATTTATGAAGGGGGAGGGGTGTGAAATATATATATACACACACACATACACTTAAATATATATGCAATTAGGTATGGAAATATTTTTTAAATAGTGAAATTTATTTAAAAGCAGGAAACTTACACAATAAACTAGTAACAGTGGTTATCTCAGAAAAGGCGCATGGGATGAGGTGAGGTGGCAGTGGAAGGGGATTTTTCTGTTCCATGCTGTGTATACTTCTGTAATCTTTGCCTCCTTTGAAATGAGACTGTATTACATGTATACTTTTTCTTTCTGACTTAATGTGAACAATTAGTATATTATGGTTTTATGTCCTCTGCCTTTCAGCGCTGGAAAAAACTCGAACAGAATTATTTGACCTGAAAACCAAATATGATGAAGAAATTACCGCCAAGTAAGTCTCTGCCTGGCTCGCTCCATCGGCATGCATTTGGTCAGGTGTCATCCGATTTTGCTAATCCATGAAAGATTTCCCTGCCTCACCCTCCTGTTTATTGACTTTGCAAAGCGGTACGGGGTTTCAAAGATGCTCGGCCTCTGAGCTGCTGTAAGGAACAGGGTGTCGTTCCCATGACTTGCTTGCATCAGTTTAAAACCCAAGATGTGACAGTAAGCTCTATCTGGTGCTCTCAGAACAATCCTTCCAACTGAAACTTTTTTCCTTAATTATTGTGAACCCTGGCCACCACTGTGCCTTTTTCTAAGAAAGTTTGAAAAAGAGTCAGTGTAGAGAAGATGTGATACTTGGGACATTTTGTGGAGCTTGGTCTGTGCCAGTGGCATCACCTTTCACCTGTGCCTTCACTCCCACACAGCTGTATTTGTTCAAATCCCACGTTATGGTGCTGGGCGTCCGCGTGCGGACACACCCAGAGGGGGCGTGTATCTTTGGGCAGGTGTATCACACGAGGGTCTTGTGGGGAGGAAATCACTGATGCACTCCGGGTACACTGTGGCTAGCCTACCCTCCACGCAGAACACCAGGAAGCAAGAAATCATGTTGACGTAAATCAAGAAAGCTGAAGGAGCAACAGATCATCCCCTGACGACGCCAGGCTAGAGTTGGAACAACTTTTTCCTGTCCCACCTCCCCCAGAAACCCATGCGTCCCCAGCGCCCGCCCCACCCCAGCCGTGACAGCTGTGTCTCCAGTGAGAAGCATCTCCTGCTGTGCTCACACCGGGCCTCAGGGGGCGCTGGCGAGTGGGGAGGGGGCTCTGAGCAGCGTCGCCCTCCTCCCCTGCGCCTGTTCCGTGTGGGGCCCTGGTACTCGGCACCCCTCAGCCCCATCACCTTTGCCCTTGGCCTTTGAGGTTGCTGCTGGGCCAGCTGCTCTCAGGGCACGTTGAGGGGGCAGTAGGGCAGCCCTTGACCTTTGCTCGGGGTTGTTTAGCAGCTCGAGATCTTGAGAGCCCAGCTACCCAGGTCTGGTGGTCAGAACCAGTTTTGATCATGAGCAGAGATCTTCTGCGCAAAGACTAAATCATCCTGGTCCGTCTTGGTGACTCCGGCTGACTTGTTGGCATGTCTAATCCCCGGGGACCCTGCCGGATCGCCGTCCCCTCTCGGTGTGCTGAAATGAGACTTCAGGTGGTACAGAAAGAGCCGGTTCTAAGGTCCCGTGACCGTTACAATTGCGCTCTGAAAACTGGTGGTTCTGGTATTAACCCTTCCGACCCCGGGCATCACTGTCAATGGGCCGGCAGGCGTGCGTCTCCGCCCTCCCCTCTGAGCCCACAGCATGAGAGTTCCTCACCTCCCAAGACGTACCCTCCAAGGCACCACGCCAGCTGCTGTCACCCTGGGGTTCCTCGGTGTCCGTGTCCGGGTTCCCTCTTCTGCCCGCGTGTCATCCTTGTTTTTCTACTATTTCCGCCTGGACTTTATTCTACTATGTAGGTGGTGGTTCTCAGTAAATTCGATTTTTTAAAATTATAATGTTTTAGTCTGATACATAGCTCTAGCCTTAAGTTTATAGCATTTCTTTTCTAAAAGACTTTGATCTGAAGATGCTGTGCTAATTCCCTGATTCATTCACTCTTACACACATCATCTTACTTGCTGACAAAATTCATGATGACTTTGGGGGTGATAAGTTGGATTATTTCATTAGTTTCTGTTAATTTATTTTTGTTAAACCACACCTCTTTCTAAAAGGCATAGATACATCTTGCATATCTACAGTCAACCAAAGTTGGCTTTATTATACACTTAAAAAAAACTTTTGTGAACCCAACCTCTAAGCCCGTCTAAGCCCATGGTTTTCAAACTGTGGGTCACAATCGCGAAGTCACTTAAGCGAGTGGCGACTGGCTAGTTGGGTAATAAATAGAATATAAAACAAAAAAATGGAATAGAATAGAAAATGCCATGGCTCATGGCACACAGTAAAGTTAGGCGTTGTTTTGTGACACTTTTGTTTAACTCGTGTGTAAATCTGAAAGTACAGAGTTATTGAGCCACAGCATAAAATGTAGTTCTTCCTGTGGATCTCAGTCAAAAACCATTTCGAAAGCCACTACTCAGAGACTGTCACCAAAGCTCAACTTCCAGAAGCCAGTGTCTCCCGCCATGTTCCCTGCGTGCACGGCGGGGGAGGTGTACCTACTGCCTGGTGACACCAAGCATCTGCAGAATCTACTGGGATTTGACAGCCGAGAATGCCACCTGTCATATGATGGCTAAGTACTGGGCCCTGGCTGAGAGTCACAACTTCTTACTTCCTTCTTGGGCTTCTAAAAAGCCACACAGAAAATTTGTGTCCATGTAATTGGTTTGCCTTAGGGGTTGAGGAAGCAACGGCACCGAGAACAGCCGTCTAGGAAGGACTTAACCTTCCCCAGCTCACGGCTGTTGGTCTTCTCTAGGGAGGGCACGTGGCGGCCAGGAGTGCCTGGGAGACAGAAAGGGGGAGGAGGGGACATCTTGTCCCTGTCCCCACCCTCTCTCCCTGCCTCACTGTGTTCGGGGCCAGGGTGATGCTTGGGGATGATTCCCGTCTCTCAGCCAGCAAGGAGCTCAGTCACCTGCTCCCAGGTGATCCTGCTCCCTGGGAGGGGTCAGAGGTGCCTTGAGATGTCGGGATGATTTTCAGTCTTCAGTCTTGTCCTAAGTTACCGTTTATAGATGCAGGGACCCCGGGCTGTTCCTAAGCCGCCAGCTCTGTCATCTGACAGGTAAGATCATTAAATCTCGGGTCACCTGCATCAGCAGGGCTACCCAGGGGAGCACCAGAGGCCGGTCCTCCTGCCCCCAGACCTCTCCTTGAACTCTGAGCCCGCCGGCCTTTGACGAGAAGCGGTGGTGGTAGACGGGGGCTCAGGGAGAAATGTCTCTAGACTGTTTCCCGTCACATCAGTGTATCTTGAGTCCAGAAAGCTTCTTTTCCCTCCAGATCTAGATGAGTGAAAACCCACAGGTTACTTGCTCATTTTCACTGGACTAGAGTAAACGGAGAATAGAATCAAAAAGCATGGGGGTCAGTTGTTCTGTCACGTAAAATACTTTGCCTCTGGGCCGTGGGTCTTGTTACCAACTGCTGACGGGGCCACGGGTGCTCTTGGCGTGTGTCCCCTCCTGTGATCGTAGCAGGAGGCCCTCGTCTCCTCCAGGGACAGGCGGGGAGGCAGAGGTGTGGCGTGCACGTGGGCGCAGAGAGAGCGAGCCTCATGGGCACGCCTCAGAGCCACTCGTCAGCGGCGCTCGTGTTCCTGGAGGCCTCCTCGGGGAGGATCGGCCGGGGGACGCGGGGAGAAAAGCTATTGCGAGCCAGCGTGACCCCTGCTGTGATGGAGGGGACGTACGTTAGCGCAGCACCTGTGCCGTCGGGGTGTCCACAGAAGACAGCCCACTCTAGCTAGGTCGGTCAGAAGAGAGTTTAACATGGGCACAGCGGGGACGAGGGAGACCAGCGGGGTCCGGGCACCCCAAGCGAGCACTGGCCAGGCCTCACCCCACCTCCGTTTGGAGGGGCCACCTGGAGAGGAGCTGTGGCCTCTGGGAGGCGACGGGGATCCCGGCAGCGCCAGCAACCCCTGACCTTACCCTCCTCCCCTCCCCGGCCAGGGGAGGAGCAGGGGGAGAGGGAGCTGGCGATGGGGATGGCGGGTCTCCAGCGCACACCACCCCACCCCGCTGGCGCCAGAGGAAAGGACTGTGGAGGAAGCCTTCCTGAAAGGGATGACCGGGGGTTTGAGGCCGAAGGACGAGCCGCGGTGAGGGGTTGCTAGAGGCAAAGGAGGAGCGCCGTCTGTGAAAACACCAGGCGGCGAGGCCGATCTCCTGGAGGACCAGCCCGAAGCTCCGGCGGGTGGATCTGCCAGGGCAGGTGGGCATGCTGGGCGCAGGGGCTGGATGGAGGCTCGGACGGGGATCAGCATTTCCCAAATAGAAATGGACGGCTACCACAGGGCAGCCTAGGGCCAAACCCTTACTGTAAATGGTTCCCAGAGTAAGTAAGCCACAAAAAGTGCAGAGTATGGCCTGAGATAATAATTGCTACTTTCTTTTAACTTCGGAGACAATCGCTTCGATCTTGGGAGATCCCACATGGAGCTGCCCCCTCCGCATTCCTCCCCCCTTTCATTTTCTGGGAAAGGTCTGTCACTTTACCATCTGCTTCAGGCCCGACTGACGTATACTGTCTTAGACTAGACAGCTTTTCATTAATACATAGGAATATAAGCCCGCCAGGGGCAAATCTCACAAATGGTCTTAAAACATTTCAAAACAATGTATCTTCTCCCTTCGAAAGGAGGGCTTTTAAAAAATGTGTTGACAGAAAATACAGGAAGGGGATGGGGGAGGCACTGTGGAAGGTGGGCTTTGAGTGGATTGCCGGGGTCCGCTGCTCACCCTCTGTGTGTCCCTGGATAAGCTAATTGACCTCCGTGACTCTTTTCTCGCCTGTGCAATGGGAATAATAGTAGTCAGGACGCTGGGTGGCTGTGGAGAGTAATGAGGAGGTGTGTGTGCAGCGCCCAGCACGGTGACAGCCGTGGTCACTGTCACTAATCGCTGTCACCTATTCTGTTGTCAACGAGTAGAGGCTGTTCCCGACAAGCTTGCCCTGGGCTTAGGTGCGTGCGTTTCTGAAATTAGATGGGCCTGAACGGCCTCGTCTCCACAGGAGGTTGGAAGGGCCCACGTCGCCTGTCCATCCCTGGGAGATGTCACTGGGGTGACCATCCCCGCCCCCACTTGGGACCGAAGGCTGCAGGTCGAAGGCAGCGAGGCCGTCGGGAGCCCCCGTTGACTGGGTGCAGCCCTCGGCCTGCGTCAGCTGGACCGGCCCGGCTGGCTGTGGCGGGTACAGCAGCAGGAAAGTTTTCCATGTGTAGGCTTGAAGCGAAATGTAATTAGCCTTTATGTGCAGAACAAGGCCTCATTGATGAATACAGCTGGTCTTTGTTTTGTCCTGTCATTGAGAGTGGGAGGTAAAGTGCTCTTCTTCATGTTTATTAATGCAAGGTCCCTTAGACAAATGGCAAGCACAGTTTACCATTTGTTGGAACATCGGGGGGCTTGCCAAAACAGTTGCTGTGGAAGAGGATTGCAGGGTTTCAGATTATAGCCATTTCTGGGTTAAATAAATGAATTATTTCTCAGCTTTTTTTTTTTAAGTTAAAAACGTACGTCCTCCTCTGCTGGTCAGGCTGTGTACAGATCTTCTGCTTTCTCTTAGCAAATAGAGATTTAGCACCCCACACTTGACACTAACTTGGAGATTCTAGCAAAGTCGAACAGGTTGGATTTTAAGATTTCAGTGGTTCCCCGGGTTGGCCTTGGAGGAGGGCAGACCGCTTTTTGGGCCCCGGGAGAGAGGCCTGGACAGCTCCCCCTGCCCCCCGACTCCACGCCTGTCTCCTGCAGCTGTTCGCTTGTAGTTGGGCTTAGGTGGCCGCTGCCCACGGTGGGAGGAATGTTGCCCTCCCAGCCAAGATACCAGCATTCTGGGCGAAAGTGCAGGAAGTCCCATTTTCGCTCAAGTCCACGGCCACCTCTTTGCTCTGTCCCCTGGAGTCCTGGTTGCAGAAGGAGCGTCAGTTGTAACACACACAGTCAGCTTATTACATTCCTCTTGACTTGTGGGCGGAGGCTCTGAGCCTCTGATGAAAGAAAATATTGAATTGCACTGAAATGCTGCATTTTTTATAGCTAATGTTAGTCTTAGAAGAATTTGCACCTCCCAAACCTTTCCTGCCGGTAAAATTCATATTTCTTAAGGTTACTCATGTTCTATTCCTTGCCTATATGCTCTTTAAAAAGAACCACATCGTATGCACACATACTTACATAGTACATTACAAAAGAGACGTTTATGAGGAACTTCACTTGGGTTCACTTTAGAGTATTTACTCTCTAGCGTGTATATAACCAGTGTATAATCACAAAATGCATTATGCTCTGAGAAAGCAGAAAACTCCCAGGCGAGCTTGGCTTAGGGCTTTATTGAAATTGTTTAAGGGAACTTGTACCCTGCACCCCGTATTTTGGAGGTAGGGGATGCCTGTGTCCCAGTAATGGGCGTGGAGGACCTCAAACGAGATTTGAAAATGTGAGGATGCCCACAGTTGAAGACTCGACGGGGACCAAGACCGTCCGTGCATCCGGGTCACTCTGGACTATGTCACGGCACCTTCTTGCATGATACCTTGTTTATTCTCTCCAGCAGTCGTGGAGGAAGTGCTTGTTGTGTTCATTGCATAGACAAGGAAACAGTCCTGGGAACACAGAGGCAGGCCTCAAATCCAGTCCTTTGGACTCAAGATCCAGTGCTCTCTGCACTCCCACCGTGGCCTAGAAAGTCTCTTCCTGTGCTGTCTTCAAAGGGCTGCGTTACCGAGTGCTGGCTCACCGGGTGACCGGCCTTCTTGAAGGGTTTCACGTCTTCTCTCCCTCCCCACGAGCCCCGTGGTGTGTACCCTCGCAGACCGATTTCTCTTTTATTTATTTTTTTCACAGTTCCACATGCAGGACTCAGGAAACTGGGCCAGGTAGAGCTCAGTAAGCGGAATACTCACGTTAGACAGTTTGTGCTTCCCCCGATTGAATTTGAAAAGACCAACCTCAGTGTCCGGAAATGGAGTCTCCCTGCTGTACCTTTAAGAATGTAACATTTTCTATTTCCTGGCTTTTTGATGAGTCATCAATTTCCAGTCCGGGTTGCTGTAATTATCCTGGTCAGATTAATTTCCCTAAAAATAGAGAAGCAGCTACTTTGATGGTTTCGAGGGGATGGGCTTGAATAAAGAAACCCCTGTCCCTTAAACCTGAGAGAGAAATCAAACTTGCTGGGAACAAATGATGCCTTTTTTTCCCCATACCTTATCTGCAAAAGGGTGTGTGCATTTTGTAGAATTCCTGGGATTTTCCCTCTCTGTCCAAGCATTTTGCTTCACACCTAAAATTCAGTGCCTGCATGAGCCCTAAAGGGCTTTCCTTGGCTATTGCACTGACTGAATCTGTTTTGCCTTTTCCAGGCAGTACAGCCCTGATCTGGAGTTTTCCCCAGTCTGGGAACTGCGTAGAAAGAAGGGCGTGGCTTCATATTTTCAAATTCAGGTAGAAAGACCTCTGAGTGCCAGGGATTCTTAACCTGTTCCATGGACTCCATGGTCTAGAAATTGTAAGGCATCAGTGAGAATTGGCAATCTTTACCTTTCCTCCCTTCAGCTAATCTTTTTTTTATATATATATAAATTTATTTATTTATTTATTTATTTATGGCTGTGTTGGGTCTTCGTTGCTGCTCGCAGGCTTTCTCTAGTTGCGGTGATGGGGGGCGACTCTTCGTTGCGGTGCGCAGGCTTCTCATTGCAGTGTCTTCTCTTGTGGAGCACGGGCTCTAGGTGCGTGGGCTTCACTAGTTGTGGCTCACGGGCTCTAGAGCGCAGGGTCAGTAGTTGTGGCGCACGGGCTTAGTTGCTCCGCGACATGTGGGATCTTCCCGGACCAGGGCTCGAACCCGTGTCCCCTGCATTGGCAGGCGGATTCTTAACCACTGCGCCACCAGGGAAGTAAGTCCCCCTTCGGCTAATATTAAAACTCTGTGTTAAAATGCAGGCATTGTGTCAGGTGCTAGAACTGCAGAGTAAAGAAGGCAGGGAGAGTTAACAGGCGTGATACGCACACAGACATGGCTCACACGCTCTGCACACAAAAACACGTGCCACACACGTGTACATATAGCTGTCCTATATGCGCGTGTGTATAAACATGTTTATGAATATGGCGATAGCAATCACATTCGTCCAGCATCCTTGGAGGGGATAGTGTAGAGAAGAGTACTCATAGGCTGTCACCTGGGTCTGGCATGCTTTTATACAAATTTTGGGTTTTTAATGATCCTTGAAGTTCTTCTGATCTACTGTAAAGGACAGTCTTGGAGAACTCGCAGTTTGAGGCTAAAGGAAACGGGTAAGGGACTGTTGGAGAAAACGTCAATTTGTAGAAGATCAAAGCACAGCAAATGAGCTGCAAAATGGGCATCGTCACGGGCGCTTTCCTGCTTGTGGGGCTCTGGGAACAGGATGGGCATGTCCCTGCAGACCGCCCAGAGTTGGCCAACGTCGCCTGACCTGCCTCAGAGGAGGGCCCGCACCTCGGTCCCTGCACACCACGGGCCCACTGGCATCATCGCCACGTGGGGCTTTTGTTGAATGAATCACTCTGCGGGTGCCTCCGCTGTGGAGACCGGTGGGTCAGGGGTGCAGCCGAGGGACCAGTCTCGGCAGTGCTGAGAGCCCGAGCAGCAAGGCCGTTTGCTCTCTGGAAGGGCAAACTAAGGAAGCTGTTGGAGTCTAGGAAGAAGGCAGGAGCCACCTGAACCTTTGAAGTGCTTCATGGAGACAGAATTGTAATGGAGGCCAGTCTGGAATGTTCACGCTACCTTCTGCCCTCAGTGAGATCCCTCCCAAAGCCGTGCATTTCTGACCCCCACCCCCTGGGAGTCCCTGGCTGCCCTGGGGGCCGTGTCCTCGCTGGTCATTGTGACACTGCACATCTTTGCTTCCAAAGTGTCGGGAAGAAGGGGATTTGACGCACCCTGACCAGTCAAGGGCCCTTTGAAGGGAAGCAGGAAAGCTGGCGGAAGTGAGAAACTATCCTTCACTTGGAATCGCCCCACATCAGTGAAGACTAATTCCTGTTATGTGACGTATTATTTTTAATTACGAAAGCCACACATGTTTATTATATGAAATTTAGAAAATTCTAGAAGATTTTTAAAAATAGATCATCACTTATTATCCCACAACACACAGATAACTCTTAACATTTTGGCATATTTCCTTCCAGTCTTTTTTCTATATGGTGCTCTATTTTTTTTTAACTTTTTACAAATGGCATCAGACTGATACTCAGTTTTCATTTCTAGTTTGTTTTTTTCTTTTTTTACTTGCCATTTAAATATGTCTTTCTTGTCATTACCTGTTCTTCAGAAATGTGATGCATGCTGCACGATATTCCATCAGTAGGTGTACCATGAGACAGTTACCCCTTGGGTTCCCTCTTGTTGGGGAGCCTGATTTGTCACACTGCCGTCATTGCCGCACAGGTTTAAACTAGGAAGCTTCACACTTGCCCTGTCTTTTTGTGCCTTTACATTCTGCCAGTGGCCGTGGCATCTTCCAGTGGGTTCCCTATGGTATCATCAGACAAGGGAGTTTGGGGCCCCAGAATGCTCTGCGGGCCCCGTTCCCAGACTGCTGTTCGGTGATGCTAATAGATGTCCCAGCCTCCCCTGGTGGGTGGACAGTGGAAGGTGCTGGGCCTAGAGTCAGGAGACCCTGGGTCGGATCCCAGCTCTGTCACCGCGTGTGGCCAGCACAGCTCCCTCCCTGGGCAGCGGCAGTGTCCTCATTAGCAAAACAGGAAGACTGGACTAACCCACAGGCAGGTTTGAAGAGCCTGACCGTTTCTCGGCCTCTTGAACTTTATCACCCAGGTTCTTGCCAGAAGCTGGGACCTCCGATCCTCTCCCAGCAGGTCCTGCGCAGCCATCCGCAGAGGGGCCTTCGGGGAAGGGGCTGTCCAGCATGTGGGGGTGGTGTGAGCCTCAGGGGAAGAGCCCAGGTCTCAGGGTCACTACAGGGTTTGATTCCTGGTGCTGTGGGTGCAGAAACCTTGGGCAGGGCGCTCCCTTGCCTTACTCTGGCCTTAGTTTCCTCCTGAGTGAAGTGCAGTCCCCACAGAGAGCCGGGCGCAGCAGCGTCTGAATGCACGCCCTCGGGAAACAGGGCTGCGGCACTGCTGTCAGCTGCAAGGCCCCCTGCCTGGCCCATTGGAAAAACGCTGGTTCACTTCCCCCACCGTCAGGTCTCTTCCAACCCTAAAGAACCCCATCATTTTCCATGTTTGACCTGGGAAGATCAGTCTGTCTGCATCACAAGACCTCTGTCTGTATTTGCATGCTGCAGCTGTGGGCTGAAGTGCACTGTTTCGTGTCACATCATCATCCTAAGAGACTCTGAATCTAAAAATCTTAACGAGTTACCATTTGGGTGCTGCTAACACTGGGCGTAAAAAGTTCTGAGTTCAGATGATTGCAGGACTGTTAGTGCCTTAACCACGAAATAACCACCTTCGGAAATCTACGTGCCATGTGTGTGCGGGACCCACTTTCTAAAGCGAGAACAGCGTGGTTCCCTCCAGCCACACATCGGGGCAGCTCTTAGCGTTCAGCGGAGACCTGACTCCACGTGTCCTGGAGAATTTGGGGGTCCCTGGGCTGGTGTAAAACAAATTAAGAGCGGTGCCAAACATCTGGGCACAGGCAAGGATGTCTAGGGCTTCTGTCCTGGGATATCGTATTAAAAAAAAAAAAACTTTTGGGAACCAGCCTTCAGAATGAGAAGTTTCCTATAGGAAAGCGAGAGGGAGCTAGATAATTGAACTCATTGATTTCCTTCACGGCTTGTTTGCCCTTTCATTCTCTTCCTGAGGTGCTGTTTGTTGAGGAATGTCTCCAATCGCCAGAAAGACAGTGGAGTGTCTCATATTTCCCCACCAGCTCTCCTTTCAGCCAGAGCCGAGCTCTGAGGCGAGCCTGCAGTATGAATTTTTAATGCAGAGCGTTATGGCATCACTCTGGCAGCCCGGCCGCATCGCTCTCCTGAGCTTTGAGATTTCATGCTCTGCTGAACAGAGCAAAGACTGGGGGCATTCAGCATCAGTGAGGATTAACCCCCAAGTGACCACACGTGTACCCTCTGATGTCCCTCAAGGTAAACCTAAAGGAGTTGCGAGAAAAAAATTAAAACTGTGTAGTGTTTGGAATGTTATCAACATAGCCTAGGCACAGAAACAGAGCATAATCTTGAAATTTCATGGGATAGCATATATTTTTAGCTTTTCATTCATCTTTTTTAAGTTGGACTGTTTTCACTTTGGTGCATTTCTGTGATCTTTCCACCCTGAAAAAAAAAGCCAGTTTGTAGGATTTACCGAACGTAAAGATTATTAGATACTTCCGTTTTCCATGGAAAGCCCCAATGTAATTAGAAATTTAGAATTTGTCGTCGATAATGGAAAAAGGACCAGTTATGTAAGTGGTTAATTCTGTGTGTAGGCATATGGTTGATTGGCCCTTTCTTCTGGTAGCTTTCTGTATTTTTGAAAGTTTCCAAATTAAGGGGAAAAATTTTTAGAAAAAGTTGTCTATAAAAATGGCTTGAGTTTAAATGCGTTAGGGAAGGATGAAGTCTTCGATCAGCGGCGGTGCCAGAATAGCTAGCTAACACCCAGAAGATGAGAGTCAGGGCAGAGCCCGTGCAAAGTCAAGCCTAGAAGTTTTAAATATTTACATGTGAAAAACAAAGCCATAAAAACATTAGGAGAAATTTTCGATGGATATTTTTATAATGTGGGGGTGGGGAAACCCTTTCTAAGCACCATGGCAAAGGTAGAACTCACACAGGAAACTCACAGCTTGCTGGTGATTGATGACTGACAGGTAGATAAACTGGCAAAAATATTTGCCTTGTGTATGACAGAGAAAGCGCGCGTGTGTGTGTGTGTGTGTGTATGTATATATACAGGCACACCTCGTCTTATTGCACTTCGCTTTATTGTGCTTCACAGATAATGCATTTTCACAAATTGAAGGTTTGTGGCAACCCTGCAATGAGCAAATCTATTGGTGCCATTTTCCAAAAGTATTTGCTTTACTTTGTGTCTCTTTGTCACGCGTTGGTAATTCAGACTTCAAAATTTCAGACTTTTTCGTTGTTATTTTATTTGATCTGTGGTCAGCGATCTTTGATGTTACCATTGCAAAAATATTATGACACGCTGAAGGGTCAGATGATGGTTAGCGTTTTTTTTAGCATTCAAGTATTTTTTTAATTAAGATATATACGTGTTTTAGACATAATGCTGTTGTGCATGTAACAGACCACAGTCTAGTGTAAACATAATTTTTATTTGCACTGGGAAACCTAAAAATTCGTGTGATTCACTTTATTGCAATATTTACTTTATGGTGGTGGTCTGAAACCAAGCCCGCAGTATCTCCGAGGTATGCCTGTATATATAAAGAACCCTTACAAAGCAATAAGAAAAAATTTAATACCCAAAGGGAAAGCTCTCCATTTTCTTTTTTTTTTTTTTAGTTTTTATTGGAGTATAGTTGCTTTAAAATGTTGTGTTAGTTTCTCCTGTACAGCAAAGAAAGCTCTATCTTTTCAAATCCAACTCCTTGCTAGACATAGGCGTCTCAAACTCAAGCGAACTCATGATCCCTTCTGACTTCCCTCTAACCTGCAGGCAGCTTCCCTTCCATTTTTTTTTCCTCCCTCAAGCATACGTGGTCTTCCTTTATTCCAGAGACGGAGGGTCCTTCTTGACCCTGCTGTCTAATCCATATTAATTCCACCTCCTTGAGACCTTCTCTTTCCTCAAGTCTTTGTTTCCACTGTCACTGCAATAACTGGGCTTTTTTCATATCTTGGCTTCGCTCCTTCAATATCTTAACATCAGATCTCCCTGCTGCCAATTTCTCCCTGGACTAAGGCATCCTCCAAGTATCTGCTAAAAGTATCTTTCCAAAATATAAATTTGATCCTGTTGAAATGAGTCCTTAAAATCTTTCCATGGTTCTTTCTTGCCACCACTGAAAAAATGATGCCGTAGCGCCCGAGATGCTTCATGACACAGCTCTGCCTTCATAACCTCATTTTCTGCCAACTCTAACCCCCTCTGTAGAATCGTGGGCCTATCCGCAGCTCACCATGCTCCCACATCCCAATATATAGCTACCAGCCTTTCTTCACAAGCACATCCCTGCCCCTCCACCCCCTGTTCCTGCACCCCTGCCCCTCCACGCCCCATTCCTGCATCCCTGTCCCTCCACGCCCCGTTCCTGCGCCCACACTTAACAGCCTCTGTGAGCCTGTGAGAGGGGGGCTCTGGTCTCTCCCATTCCATGGAGAGAATTCAGGGGTCTCGATTTTCACTAAATCTGACTGCAATGTAGCATTTCCTTCCATTGCGAATCAAGTCAACAGACCAGAACAAGAACAGACCTGTGACTTTGCTGCAAGCGGAAATCCTAGTATTTTCACATCACATCACGGTCCTTGCAGATACCTCAAAGACTGTTTATCTCCATCGCTGCTTCAAAATGTCAGTCGTTCTTAGACCTGCCACGAGATTCGTTACACAGCGCATCAGTAAAGAAGAACGTTTGTTACGGGGACTTCCCTGGTGGTCCAGGGTCTATAAGACTCCGCGCTCCCAATGCAGGCGTTCTGGGTTCAATCCCTTGTCGGGGAACTAGATCCCACATGCGTGCCGCAACTAAGAATTCGCGTGCCGCAACTAAGAGTTCGCGTGCCACAACTAAGGAGCCCACGTGCCGCAACTAAGGAGCCCTGGAGCTGCAAAAGGAGCCTGCCTTCCGCAACTAAGACCTGGTGCAACCAAATAAATAAATAAATTTAAAAAAAAAAAAAAAGAACATCTGTTACTAGATCACAGACTTGGGGGTTTTCTAGTATTGTAGTAAATGCACTTCCAAGTATTTATTTTCTTTAGTAAACTGATGTATTTAAAACATTATTCCAGGAAGGAGGTCCATTCTCTTCACCAGAGGGACCACGGCACCAGAAAGGTTCAGCGTCCACATCCGATTGGCAGCCTCTTGAGGGTGGCAACTGGACCTTCCTCATTTTTTGCCCTGGCACTTTGCACAGTGCTTCCTACGTTACACAGGCTCCTAGTAATAGTTTGTTCATGTGGTTTTCATAAAACCTACCTCTTCCGGGTATGAAACGGTTGGGGCTGAGATGGGCCTGGGTCAGATCCGCACATGGATGGAAGCAGGTGGTCCCTGCTGGCTGTGCGGGGTGAATGCTTCCTTGAGGGACCAAGGATGCCCGCTGGCCCCCCGGGGTCTGCACCTCACACACCTCGACCCCCATGTGAGGCGACGTGGGTACTTAGGTCACCGGAGGGCATACGCCATTAGCATGACATGGGCCGTGACTTTAAGTCAGCCACGGGAAAAGGACCAGCGTCAGAGAGGCTGCGGCTGGCAGTGGTAATGAACAGGAGGCGTTAAGTGTACTTTCAGTCCAAGCTAAGGGACATTTCTCCATTCATAAAAATGGAGGCAGTGCCACCTATGTCAGGCAGTGTCACCTGTGTCATAGGTGTCAGTGCCACCTATGTCGTCGATTCAGTTAAGTCTCTCCTGAGGGCCTCCTTTGCACACAGGGCACTGTTCGGGCGCTGGTGGGGTCGCAGTGCGTCAGGGCTCAGTCTTTGCACTTGCTTAACCCTCTCCCTGGGAGGCTCAGTCACCGCCGTAACTAAATTCCATCTCCCTGGCGCTGACTCCTGTGTTCACGTTTCCAGCCCAAACCTCCCCCCTCACCTCCAGGCTCAGCAGCTGCCCTTAGGCGTCATCTCAGCTTCACCCAGACGAATACCAACTCCTGATCTGTCCCATCAAACCCGGCAAAGGAGCGACCAGAGTGATCCTCCCACATTGTAAGCTGGTCCCGTCACTGCTCTCGGAGCCCTGATGGCCTCCTCCTGGCGGGCTCTGTCCTCTTTCCCACTTTATTTTTCTCCTTATGACACACCCTGTGTTTCCCGGTGTGCTGAGCTCTCTCTACTCACCAGGCTCCAAGTTCCGTGAATCGTGTTACCTTGTTCACCACTGTGTCCCCAGTGCCTAGCATAGGGCCTGCCGGGCGCTTGAAAGATGTTCCCTGCATGAGTGAAAACAAAGGCCCTGCTCTCCCGGAAGCAGTCTCTGAGCAAAAAGCAGGCTGCCACATAATAATAAAAGTTTGAGTTAGTGTCAAGTCCTGCCAAGAAAATTAAAGCAAGTAAAAGGAAGGGGGCATGGCGTGAAGGGGACCGGAGCGGCTGGCTGAGATGGGTGGTCAGGGAAAGTCACTTGGTTGAGAATTAAATGTCACAGCCTGTAGCAGGGGCTCTGCTCTGTATGGTGTTTAAATGGAACCCATGTGTGCTTGCTCTGCTCTCTGTCTTTATTATGGGCATCTACTCAGAGATTATTTTAAATGAGCGGGAACCTTCGCGCTGAAACATAGAACTCCCCCAGTCCGGTCAGCCGAGAAAATAGATGGTAGTTCCAGACGTCTTCTAGAAGGGCAGGGTATGTGGTGCCGAGGAAGTTCCGCACATCTGTAACCTGTGACACTGCAGCTCCAGCCCCTACTTTGGAAGCACTGGAATTCAGTAAATCGCCCTTCGTCACACAAGTCAGTGACTCCTGGACTTGAGTGGATTCCTCAGAGCATTGGTCTAGAATGCAGATCCCTGGGCCGCACCCCAGAGTGTCTGACTCAGTAGGTCTGGGAGGGGACCCAGGACTCTTCGGCCCTCCACGCACGTGGGGTCTGCTGACCACACTGTGGGAGACTCCGATCCAGTTGCTCTTGTTTGATCGTTGATTTTTGGTTTAAGGAAAGAGTTGTCCAAATAAGGACAAAAGGACAGCGCTGTGATGGCCCCCCGGGACCCCTTAGCTCTGTCCCAGTGCTCAGGTGCTTACCTCTACGGGCCGCCAGGTGTGTCAGACCCAGCGTCTGATCTTCCGGTCTGCCGCACCAGAATGGGAGCTCCTCGGGGGCTCATCTCTGGGATCGAAGGGTCTGGGGCTGTGCCTGGCACACAGCAAGCGTGTGAATCATCCTTGAGTTAATGTGCCAGGATGTGCGGACACCTTCCCCACATCATCTCAGGTCATTGCCTTTAGGGCTCTCACACAGCCGCTACGTCCCGCCCCTTACCCAAGGGTCTAAAGAGCGAGATTCTTGGAACATTATTGGTTAGAACGTGTCTTAAGAGCCAGCAAAGGTGAGGGTACAGATGGAAGGTACATGCTCATGGCGTGGGTGACGGCTGCAGCCGGCACGGCCACCACGCCTGTCCCCACCGCCTGCCCAGCCCGGGCAGCTCTGTGAGGCTCTGCTGTGTGGTCTCCGGCACACCTTTGAGGAGTCCCAGGGCCAAGTGTGAAAATACCAGATGAGGGGTTTTGTGATTCATAATTCTCAGGAGGCAGCCAGGTTGCTGGTTCAAGGCTGGCAGAGTTTACTCGGTGGCCTGCGGGAGCCCCAGCGTCTGAGAAGCTCCAAAGTGATGTGAAGGGCTCGCCGGGGCAGGGCTGGGTGAAGACCACTAAAGCCCTCTGCTCTGGTCTTCTAGAATCCTTCTGAGTTTTAATTGCGAGGTTAGTCTGTCTTTTATTACTCTTTAAAAAATGAATGCAGGGGCTTCCCTGGTGGCACAGTGGTTGAGAATCTGCCTGCCAATGCAGGGGACACGGGTTCGAGCCCTGGTCTGGGAAGATCCCACATGCCGCGGAGCAACTAGGCCCGTGAGCCACAACTACTGAGCCTGCGCGTCTGGAGCCTGTGCTCCGCAACAAGAGAGGCCACGATAGTGAGAGGCCCGCGCACCGCGATGAAGAGTGGCCCCCGCTTGCCGCAACTAGAGAAAGCCCTCGCACAGAAAGGAAGACCCAACACAGCCATAAAGAAAGAAAGAATGAATGAATGAATGAATGAATGAATGCAGAAGCTCTTATATAGTGCTATGGAAAGATCTTTTACATATGTAATTCAATGAAAAAAGCCAGGTTCAGAACTGTGTGTCTAGTATGCTACATCTGCTTGTGCATTCACACACACACAAAAAATTTTAATGTCTAGAAGGAGATCTCAGGGACAAGGAAAGAGACGCTCTTTCACTGTAACCTCTTCTGAATTTTGAATATCAGATTAAATTAGAACCTATTGGGACTTCCCTGGCTGTCCAGTGGTTAGGACTCCTCGCTTCCACTGCAGGGGGCACGGGTTCCATCCCTGGTCGGGGAACTAAGATCCCGTGGCCAAAAATAAATAAATAAGTAAATTAGAACCTGTTTAGTCCCTCCAGCCCTGGAGCCATCAGGAACCCCTCCTCTCTGTAGCTCAGAATCACCAGGATTAAACAAGAAAGCACTTTTGAATCATCTTTATGAACGCACCTATGTTTAAAGCAACTTGTACTGGATTTTTAGTTAAACGTGCCTCCACACCCCAAGAGAGGAGGTACAATGTGCAGGAGCCAAATCCGGGGGCGCACCTGCTTCCACCCCCCCTTCCAACAGCGGCCCCTCGGGCAGGTCTCTTAACCTCTCCTGGCCTGGGTTTCCGTCCTGTAACGGCGTCTGCCACCCCATGAGTTCCTAGGAGTGAATAAAGTGCTCTGTGGTCCCCTCGCCAGGGTTCAGGCCGTATTAGCTGCCACTATCATTATTAATATCTGATACCCTCCAGGCTGGCTCCTGTTGGAAAGCTGGCAGTGACCACGAATGCCAAGTGCACGTCCACTGGACCTGTCTCTGTTGTTTGCAATTAAATAATTAGCCATCCTTGTAGCAAAAAAGAAAATCTGAGATGTGCTCTGTCACTACCTAACCAGTTCTGTGACCGGGAACACACACGTTTGTACACATCTCGGATGCACACGGCTCTGCACGTGTGTGTCACGTGGCTGTGCCCACTTTGCCACTGTGGCTGGACGTGCAGAGGACGTCCCACTCTGCTCACTCCCCTTTGTCCTTTCGGCCTGATATTACTTCCTACAGTTTTTTGTTTGTTTGTTTGTTTTTCAATTTTTGGCTGCGTTGGGTCTTCGTTGCTGCACGCGGGCTTTCTCTAGTTGCGGCCAGCGGGGGCTACTCCTCGTTGAGGTGCGCGGGCTTCTCGTTGCGGTGGCTTCTCTCATTGTAGAGCACGGGTTCTAGGCGCGCGGGCTTCAGTAGTTGTGGCACGTGGGCCCAGTAGTTGTGGCGCACGGGCTTAGTTGTTCCGGGGCATGTGGGATCTTCCCAGACCGGGGCTCGAACTCGTGTTCCCTGCATTGGCAGGCGGATTCTTAACCACTGTGCCACCAGAGAAGTCCCTTTCCTACAGTTTTTACCACACCTGCTGATCTGCTGATTTGTCACTTTGATGGCAGAATTTTGTTTTCCTCTCTTGATGAATTAGACTTTACGTAACCATTCTTGATTTGCCAGCATTTTGGTTATTTCAGTTTTTCATAATGAATTTTTTGTTTAGAAAAATAATTTCTTAAGATATTTTTTCAGGGGACTTCCCTGGTGGTCCAGTGCTTAAGACTCCACGCTTCCACTGAAGGAGATGCGGGTTCAATCCCTAGTCAGGGAGCTAAGATCCTGCATGCTGTGTGGCACGGCCAAAAAATATATTTATATATTTTTCAAGAAGAGAGATCACTGGGGCAAAAGGGGTGCTGTTTCAAGGCTCCTTAGCATGTCCTTTGCAGGGGGAAGAACCCATTTGGAACAGCGGCGGCAGGTGCTACAGGCTCTCTCCCCTCCCACGGCCCCAATTTCCAAGTTGTACCCAGAGCTCGGCCTGGCCCGGGGAGCTTACACTGCTTGTCTCAGACCTTCTGTGCCAAATCCAGGAGATAAGGGGTGGGCTGCAGTGATTCCCACCGTCCCTCCCCTGTGCCACGTGGATGCTCGTAGGTGCTTAACTTGATACTCGTGAGCACAAAACTCAACATTCTCCCATCTGCTTATTTACTCTCCATGTGTTTCCTTATCATCCATGAACGTGGGTACAGTGGGAACAGGGTAGGAATTCTACATGTATTCTGGATTTTAACTACTCACTTGCATTTATCATTCCTTTTACCTATCAATTGATTTTCTTTTGAGTTTTAGTGATTTCATTGTTCAGTAGTATAAATATATGAGATAGGTCCCATCAACCTTGTCATTAATCATTATTAATATGCTTTCAATAATAGAAAATGGTCTTTCCTTCCCAATCCATTTTCTTATTATTTTTTTAATGATTTATTGTATCTTTAACCTGGAATTTTTTATAGCATATGAGGTTAAGGTATGTGTCTATTTATTATTCTTCATATTAATTCTCAGTTTGCCCAATAATGTTGATGATTCCTTCCTTCAGTATTTAACTTTGGACAGATCAGATGTAAATAATTACATGTGTCTCTGGATTTCTGTCTGAAATTTCATTCCATTGATCCGACTTTTCATTCTCGTAAGTACCAAACTGTTTTAATAATGTTTCTTTGTTTTCTAGCTTAATACCTACAATTAGTTTACTGTTATTAGGGTCACCTAATTTTTCTATATGCATCTTGTCATTTTACCAAGTTTTATAAATCAACTTGGGAGCTAAACTTACATTTATTTATCTTTAACGCAACCGCAAATAGGAAATGTCATCATTAGCTTTCTTTGCCACTAGCATTTTGTAATTTGATTTTATACAGATGGAATTTATACCATGTTATTTTAATTCCCACATGTTTAATATTTGTATCCCTGTTGTAGATGAGAGAGTCTTTTATTTCGTTTTCTAGATATTTATTACTGGTACATAGGAGCTTAGTGTTTTGTCTTTACCAAAAAACGTGGGACTCTGCTGAATTCTTGGGTCATCTGTGCCCATTTGCTCAAGTGAATCCCTTGGATTTGGTGAGCATGTGACCATATTACCTACAAGTAGTGAATTTGTGTGCTTTTGTGACAGCCAGGATATCTGAATCCCATCTTTCATTCCTGTTCTTAAAAGGGGCATCTCTCTTATTTGTCTGTGGAGAGCAGTGGAGGCTCTTGGTTTTGTGAGACCCAGCACTCTTGTGAACCCCGTTTAAATTCAGATGTGACCTAGGTTTCAGGTTCCATGTGACTGGAACCCCTTATCTACATCATACGGTGTAGTTCGTTTTCTAGTAGGATGATACTTCTATATATTACATTTCTTTCCATTTTTATATTATGTATTTTATAGATTTTCTTGCCTTGTGATTTAAGACAAGTTCCAGCTTGTGGTGTTTTATTATTTACTGTACCTCTTAGTATGACTTCTTTCTCTGTAATGTTATTTTGCTACATATAACATTGGCTAGTGTGGCTTTAAAACCTTACCGTAGCCTTTTGAAAAAATCTAGTTAATCACTTCCTCTTTACTTGAAGTGTGTTTCTCCAACATTTTGTTAGGTTTAGGATTTTCTTCAAATATGTATTTTATTTTTATAGGTGAATTTGGCCTAGTTACATTTACCAGTATCACTCTTCTCTTAACATTTTTCTTTATTCTTAATCCTCTTTTTTTTTTTTCTAATTCACAGCTTCTCTGTCCTAAACTTTCTGATCTATTTAAGGAAGATGGACCACAGAGCTTAACTGACTCTCTGAATGTCCTGAGCCTGCTCCAGTTCCCCTCTTTTTACTGAAATTCAGTGTCAGATGCAGAACGATTGAGCCCTTCTGAAACTTTTAAAAGCCATATATTTATTTTAAAATCTCTTACCATACTGTGCCATTATTGCATTATATGTCAAGCACAGCAGCGAGTTATATTTCACTACGTTAACCTCACCACCTCCCTCTGCAGTGAGGCACAATCCTTTATAGAATACTCTGAACCTACACATTCCTGCTGGTGAATTCCTTAAAGTTATTTGGATTTTCCAAGAATCTTCTATTGCCTTCACAAAGCAGCTACTGCTGAGCAGGATTATCAACTATAGTGATAAGCATCCTTTATTCCCTGGCATACAGTAAATATTTTGCACAAACTTGAGGCTTGCCAGGTAGATCCCAAAGCACAAACATAGATGCGTTCTTATCATCACATTGTTTAACTTTTCCTAAACTCAGAAATTTGCCACCTGGGTCCTTCCATAAGGATTAAACCCAGGGAGCGCTTACCTTGTCATTTGGAAAGTGACTGGATCCAATTTCCTGCCCAGAATCCCAGCGACATTGTACATCAGTGGTCATGAGCATAGCTAGCTGAGCTGTAAGGCAGTTATTTGCTGACTGTGTCTTCCCGACCGAGGGTCCTCGGGATTCTATCCACTGAAGTTTCCAACCAACCATGAATGTGTGGAAGAGGGTTTGGCTTGTCCAGTAAGAATCCTTCCAAAATGAGTTCTCTAATAAAACCAGGAAGGTTGTTTGTTTGTTTAACTTCAAATTTTCATCACACCTACCTCCAAAAAGTATTCCAGGTACCTTTAATACAAGACACAGAATCAGTGAGGCTCTCAGAGCAAAACCTGGGAGTTCGACCTTAGAGCTCCATGGGGAAGATACTTCTTTAAGGCTTGGATTTGAATTAGAAGCTCAACGACTCAATAATCTGATGTGACTAAGACATTCCCCGCATAGGATTTTCAGAGTTCAGTGTTCCTGTGACGCCCTGATGTACTGTTTGCTTGGCAACGAGGGAAAACTTTATGTTGCAGTTAACCTTGCTATTTTTTTCCCTATGTCTAAGTATTGTGAACTTCCTTTGTGGTATTTTAGTGATTAGACAGGATGGAGGGTGTTCTTAAAGATTCATAGCCAAATCCGATGATGTCAGACCAAAGGGAAGGGACGGTCTTCGTGGGGCCAGCAAGTCTGGCCCCATCTGAATTGTTTGTCTAACACTTCACAAGTAGAAGAGGAACCGCTGAATTATTCATTCTCAAGTTGCCCTAAAAAAGGCACTTATGCTGCTGAAATGCAGACTTTCGGTGCCAGTGAGAGGAAGAGGAAGGATGCCGTCTTTCCTCTGGATGCGCTGCTGCCTTTGGCCGCCTGGTGCTCCAGTTTCACTTCCCAGCCCTGCGGGGTGAAGGAGACAAACCACCAGCTGCCTTAAGTGCAGGGCAGTTAAGGGGGCAGGGGCTGTGGACAGATGCTGTGAGGGCCTCCGAAGCCACAGGTGAGCTGAGCACTGAACTGAGCGGGGAAAGACCAGGTGGAGGGGAGGCTCTGGAAGCAGCTTTGAAGGACCAGCAGGAGATGTGTAGTCAGAAGGCCCCGGGTTGCAGGTACGGGGTGCAGAACAGCCCGAGCCTCTAGATGGGCCCAGGAAGGCCCAGGAAGTCGTCTCGGCCTTAGGCTTGGAGGGGAAGGGACCTGAGTGTAATAACTAGAATGCAGTTGGAGAGCTTTTCTTATTCTTAGTTTTAGCTTCTCTGCCACCCAACCTTTTCTTAACAGTCCCTACCAAGTAGTACTTAGGGGAGAAAGGGGGTAATTAGAATCCCTCACATTCGGGCATAAAAGCAGGGTTCTTACCCTAGACCACTACTCGCTGCAACCTTGAGCTCCTTGGTCACCACTCGGCCCCAGCCTCAGTTTCCCCACCTATGAAATCCGAGCAGTGTCCACCTGTGGTGGTGGCACGTCCCCTGTCCCACGGGAGGCGTTAAGAGCAGCAGGTTCGATGCCCAGGATCAGAGGCACCTGTCGGCCAGAGGCAGGGCGCTTACATCTTAAGTCGACAGGGAAAGGGAAACGAAATCTGAAAGGCAGTTTTGAAAGAGCAGAAGCTCAAATGGGGCAGGCAGTTCTCCAGCTGCCAGAAAGACATGCTGACAAACTTTACACTAAATATGTGAAGGACAGCTTGAAAAATATTTGTAGGTGGCACAACAGCAGCCCTTCCAAAACATTTCTTAAAAATCTGGAGGGGGCTTCCCTGGTGGCGCAGTGGTTGAGAATCGGCCTGCCAATGCAGGGAACACGGGTTCAAGCCCCGGTCTGGGAAGATCCCACATGCCGCGGAGCAACTAGGCCCGTGAGCCACAATTACTGAGCCTGCGCATCTGGAGCCTGTGCTCCACAACAAGAGAGGCCACGATAGTGAGAGGCCCGCGCACCGCGATGAAGAGTGGCCCCCACTTGCCGCAACAAGAGAAAGCCTTCGCACAGAAACGAAGACCCAATGCAGCCATAAATAAATAAATAAATAAAAATTTTAAAAAAAAAAATAAAAATCTGGAGGAAAGAAGCAGCAACCTGGGTCCGCAGCCCTAGTGGCCGTATCCTGTGCCCAAGATTCCCAAAACCATCTGCCAGCTCCTGGGGGCCGGGCGCTCAGGGTGGCAGCCTCGGTTCCCTCCAGAGCCCTCATGGAGACAGCTCCTGAGAGCCCCTTTCGCAGTGGGATGAAGGATGGACTCGGCTGTCCCCTCCAGAATCCACATTTTCTGTATCAAAGAAGAATGTCCTTGGATGATTTTTCAGTCATGTTCTCTTTGCAGAGATGTGCTTTTCGTGCCTGTTTTTTTCCCTCCCCTTTGATGAATAAACTGAGATTCTGAGAGGTTAACTGACTTGACTAAGATTAGCAAAGTACTCCTAATCGGTATTCTTTCCAAGGGGGCCCTCTGCAGCCTCCTCCCAGGCACAGGCCTGCCTGTCACCTCATTTCTGTGCAAACGGTGGTCAACATCATACGTACTGACTTTATAGTTGACAAGCGCTGATGGAGAGACACAAAACTGTGATGGTCTGTGCTTTTTTATCACCTTATACTTTTGTTTGTCTGTTTACTTTTTATTATGTTAAATTTCCAACAGACAGTAGAGGACAGAACCCCTAGGTGCCTACTGGGCGATTCCAGTCACCCCATTCCTGGCCTACCTATCCCCACCCCTACCCCCATTTTATCTTGAGGCTTCTTCAAGAATCCTTTCCTTTCACCTCTACTAAATGGTTTAGCATGTAGAGCCTCACATTAAGGACTCTTTAATATAGCCACCATACTCTTATCACATTAAAAAAATAATTTCTTAATATCATCAATATTTAAATTTCAAATTACCCCTAAACATCATAAATGGGATTTTTTTCATTGTTTGGAGTCAGGATCCAAATAAGACCCACACATTGCGATTGGTTGGTATATCTTTAAGTCTCGTGCATCTTATAGATCTCCCTCCGTCTCGTTTTCTTTTTCCTTTCAATCTATTTGCAGAAGAAACCAGCTCACTTGTCCTGAAGAGTTTCCCACAGTCTAGATCTTGCCGTTGGCATCCCCAGATATAGTTTAGCTTATTCCTCTGTCCTCTCATTCCTGCGAGTTTGTAGTTGAACCTAGAGGTCTGATCAGATTGAGGCTGGAGATTTGGGGCAAAACCCATTTCCTAGGTGGTTGTGATTATCACCTAATGGTCTTGGGTGTTGAAAATTAGCTCTGACCAGAGGAGAAAGATCCTGATTTTCGTGCACGACAGTAATAATGAATATGTGCATGGGTTTACGAAGTTTTTTTTTTTTTTACTTTCCATCAGTATTCTTATTTTAGCCTCGTGCCAGTTTCTTTGAGAAAGGCCACATTAGTCCTCCCGTACAGATGGCTGTCGCGCGCCCCGATCTGACCAAGGTCAGAGGACCAGAAGGCAGTGGGGGAGAGTCCAGCCCGTTTGTGGTGCCAGCCACACTCTGGTGGCTCTAGCCCTTGGTTTCCCTGATTTCACCTCCAGTCACTCCATCCTACTTATGACCTCATGGCACTTGATTTAAGGGAAGAAAAGGATTTTCACATCCAGCCTGCTCCCCATTGCTTTTAGAGCAACGGTTTTAGAGAATGTTAGAAAAGTGGCAAAAAACATCCGAAGAGTAATCCAGACGCTTATCCCAAGAGGCTTCCATGATCTCAGAAGCAGCAGTCTTGTAAACTAATTCTCCGGCCACAGCTGTCCTGGGTCCCTGCCCAGAGAGGACTGAAGCCTGAGTGATGGTCACAGGCTGTTTCTGATCACACCAGTGTCATACTTCAGGGAGTGACCAGCCTGCTGGAGCTGCCCTGTTGGTTTGGCACAGGTGGGAAATTTGCCCCGTGTGGGCAGTAGCAGACCACTTCATTGGTCAGCTAGACTCAGATTAAACGAAAGTAGGATTTTATTTAAATTATTTCATGTAAACAAGTCAGTTAAATAGTGGGGCAAGAAGGGAAATTTTCTTCCCATTCGGGATTGATGAGGCTTAACAAAAATTGATTTTAATTGTTACTTGTATCATTTACATTTAAATATAATGGTCATAAAAAGGAATAAATTGTGGTTAATTTCTGAGCAGGCAGAGGTGACCTTCTGGCCATTTAACTGTCTCTCGATACAGTTTCACTTCCAAGAAGAGTAAAAACCACTGTTTTCCAGAGAGTTTGACGTAGCAGTCAAGCTCTACAACCGTCTCTGCCTAGACCTCGATTTGATCAGAGAGGGAGGGTCAGCTCTGGGATGACACATTGGATCAGGGGCTTGGAAGGATGCCAGGTAGCTTCACCCCAAAGCAGAGGTGGCTTCACCCGGGTGGAAAATGTGAGAGAGGACCGATCATACAGCTGGAGGTTGTCAAGAAAACCCTTCCACAAATGATGCTTTCTCCTCCTGCCTCCCTGGCCAATCTGTGTTGAGTCGATTTGCACCCAGCTCCGTGGGCACAGGGAGGATCGGGGAGCTAGGCCGACAGCCCTGCCCTCCGGGAGCGCACAGTCCCGTGGACCTGGGTCTACATATACTTCTTCCAGGGAGAGTGTTGCCTCTTCTTCAAGGGCTACAAAAAGTGGTAAGAAAAGCAAATTATTTTTCTTCTGCCAAAACAACTTACAGACTCTTTCCTTGAAAGTCATATTTACAATTTGGCAAAACAGCCCTATACTTTCTGCTCTTTAAAATACCAGCCAGGGACTTCCCTGGTGACTTAGTTGTTAAGAATCCGCCTGCCAATGCCGGGGACACGGGTTCGAGCCCTGGTCCGGGAAGATTCCACATGCCGCGGAGCAACTAAGCCCGTGCGTCACAACTACTGAGCCTGCGCTCTAGAGCCCACACGCCACAACTGCTGAAGCCCACGTGCCTAGAGCCCGTGCTCCGCAACAAGAGACGCCACCGCAATGAGAGGCCCCCGCACCACAACAAAGAGTAGCCCCTGCTCACCACAACTAGAGAAAACCCGTGCACAGCAACAAAGATCCAACGCAGCCAAAAATAAATAAAATAAAATAAAATAAATAAATTTATAAAATACCAGCCAGTGAGTTGTTGCCTGTCGCACGCCGGGTGGACTTGAGGAAGCAAAGGCGTCGCAGGTCTGCATCATTCATCAGCCAGGATTTAGGGAGCGCCTGCTCTGTTCTCTGGGATGATGGCCGTGAATAAACAAGTCATCAATATCTGAACAAGATACTCAGAGGCAGGAATAAGTGCAACAAAAATAAATGAGCGGACGATGCGGGGCAGGGCTGCCGGGAGACCCTCAGAGGATGATGGCCCCTGGAGCTGAGGACCGGATGTAGACAGCAGCCCCCCATGGGGATCTCAGCAGAGGGGACAGACGTGCAGGCAAGTGTGGTGGCTTCAAGGAACAGAATAAGACTAAAGAACCCATAAGAGTGTATGCTGATTGAGCCACAAAAGGAAATATGCGCAGAATGCGTGTCACTAACAGAGGGGTGAAGGCTCAACCCCAGTTCAGCAGCTATGAAGAAGCAGTTCTGCACTTAGGCCTCTTTGTCTGAAAGACTGGAGGGTTGGAGAAGTGGGAAACGAAGCTGGAAAAGGAGTGAGGTGTTGATGGGAGGTAGTTCTCTAGTCGGTTCTGCTCCCTGCAGGGATCCTGGCCCAGAAGGGACTTTGGGTCTGACCAGCAGGGAGGGAGCCGAGGAGCAGCTCCTGGAGCCCATCGTGCCATCGAAGGCAGACTGGCTGTGTACCCAGCCCCAGGAGAGAGGAGGACAGTCAAGTGCAGGCAGAGGAGGCCGCAGACGAGGAGGGGAGGTGGGGGCCCAGGCACCGCGGGCCTGGGGACGGCGGCGGGAGGCGGCCGAGGGGAGCCAGGCCTGGGTGCAGACTCCGCAGGGCTTGCCTGCCAGGCGACGTGTTGAGACCATACAGGTGGGATGTGGGTTCAGGTTTTATAGAGTAATAGCATCCAATCTGTGATAGCTCACTCTTGTCTATGGAAAGAAGGAAATGCTTTCAAAGTGTTTTGTATGACTTTACCTGACAGAGATAAGACAAAAGAAACTAGAGGCCAATCTCATCTATAAATACTTATGGAAAAAAAATGCTCAATAAAATATTAGCAGGTAGAACTCAGGAGCACGTTAAATGCATAATACCCACAACCAAATGGGAGCAGGTGACTGTCAGTATAATTTACCATTTCAGCGAGTCAGGGGACCATCTAATTAGCTCCATAAATGCTTAAAAGGTACTTAATCAAATCAATGTCCGTCTTCTATTAAAAAGCCTTAATAACATAGGAACAGTTGGCTATCACGTTAACAAAGTACAAACATATGTATGTAAAGTCCAAAATGAGCAAGGTGCTTGACGGTGAACCATTGGAGGCATCGCCCGTGACGTCAGACAACAGGCAGGGATTCCACTGTCACCCTCGCTGTGTGACAGGGCTCTGCATGGCCTCTGCCATCACAAGAGAAAGAAATAGGAGGCATAGAAGGGGCAGAAAGAGGCTGGCCTGTCATGACGGTGGGGGGCGGGGGGCTGGATGCCATGGAAACGCAAGATTGAAGGGCCCCCACTGTGTTGTGGTCTTGTTCTGTCTGGTTGTCCGTCCCTCTGCCCTGCTGTTCTCTACCCAGCAAACTCGTCCTCCAGGATGCAGACCAGATGTCCACTTCTCCAAGAGGCGCTCTCCTCCTGTTTGCAAAGCCCACTGTCCCTCCTTCTGGGCTGTCACTGGACCAAAATTCCTTGGGCGTCTTCACCTCCCTGCGCCCACCCTGAGCAGGCAGTTACAGGGTCTCATGTCTTTGAGCTCCTGGGATGTGCATCCTCTGTCCCGTGTGCTCCTGATAAGGCGAATGCCATTGCCCAGTGCACTGCCAACCTGGCACCTGGGAGCTCTGTTTCCCCATCAGTGTGGCACGTAGTAGGTGCTCAGTAAACATCATTGAGGGGAGACTGCCCCCCTCCCCTCCCACCCCCGCTCCTCAGGCCGGTGCCACCTTCTCCAGGTGCAGCCTTGCCCTGCCTCCCACGTGGGGCTCTGCAGACCAGCCGTTCCTCTCCTGAGACCAGGTCCCATCTGTGTGCCCACATGCAGGCGGGGGAGGCCCCTTTCCTAAGGACCCCGCCCCCCATCAAGGGGATTCCAGTCCCATAGCCAAGAGACCTTCCTCACCCCTGGTCCTCTGCCTCCTCCTCTTCGTTTTCCCACCTGCTCTTTCTGCACGCCGTCCAGTGAGCCCTGCTTCTGGGGCTCCTCTACCCCTTTGTGTTCAGAGTGTTGCCTGGAAAGTGACCCGCCTTCCTGACGGCCCAGGCGTCAGACACAGCATCCGGTGGTGGGGGGAGCGTTTGCTTTACCAAACATACTGAAATTTTTTGTTTGTTTTTAAAGCAGGGAGAATTAATCTTTAGATAGTCTTCTTTTTTTGGCCGTGCCTCGCAGCTTGTGGGATCTTAGTTCCCCGACCCGGGATCAAACCCGTGCCCCCTGCAGTGGAAGCGCGGAGTCCTAACCACTGGACCACCAGGGAAGTCCACATATTTCTTCTTTTGATGCCTAAGAACTTTACAATCTAGTACTGAGACTATTGGCTCTTGACCTGGGTCCCAGAAGGTACACTGACCTTTGAAGGTCGCCCTGGACGCTTTTTCAACTGCCTTGTAGACGTACTTTGTTTTAACAGCTCCTGATGTCGTGAGATTGTTTGAGGTTGAAATATGCCCCACCCTTGCCCTGGTGCTATCCCTCAGCACTCGGGAGGCTAGTGTGAAAGGAAATGCGGGGTTTCCATCGGGGATACGATTTCCCGGCCGTTGGCCTTGACCGTGTCCTTTTAAGTTCCTCATAAAAGTCGCATGCCAGCCCAGAGAATACCCTGGAATGATCTGTGGGGAACCGATCGAATGAACTATATATTCCAGCCCAGGCCAAAATGATCTGCGGTTTGAAGCCAGAGCAGAGCATAATGCAGCACAGGTTAATAGATCAGTGAAAACTGTTTTGTCAGCTCATAAAAAGGTGAGAGAACTAAGTTTTTATAATAAATAGTTCTGCTGAGCAAACAATACCTGTGGTTATTACGCACTTTGGAAAATAAATGATTTTAGACTAATGTGAGGCTCCAGATCCTGACGTGGTAGTTGAGCCTGCGAAATGAAAAGAATGAAAAACCCCTTGGAGTCTTGTTGACGATCCTACTGTGAAAGCACATGCCGTTTAATTCATCGCTGTACTTTTCAGATAACGTTTATAGTTGCAGTATTAACCTCTGGGCACTTTCATGTTACCTATTGAGGGCAGCTGTCTGGTAGGAGTCCTGTTGTTGAGGGGCGGGTGCGGACAGCAGTTCGGCGAGAAGTGGGTCGTACAGGCCCGGTGGCAGACGGGTTCTAAAATGCAGCCAGCACCAGCGGGTCGGCCAGCACCAAGGGCTGCGCTTCCCGTCTCCAGAAGCCCTGATCACATTTCAGTACCCAGCCAGTTGTATTTTTCTCTCACCTTTTAAAAAGCGTGCCCCTTGGGAAAGTGAATCACGAGCCTACAGACTTTTAAAATGATCATCTGAACTTTTCCTCACCCACTGCATCCCTGCTTCCTTCCACTGCCTCCTTCTCTGGCTCCTGGTCCCATCCGTGAAGGGGAACTGCAGCCCCTCGGGGCCCCGCTGTCGCCAGGGTACCTGGTGTTGAACTGCCCGACTCTGTAACAGCAGGGCTCAGTGTTGGCATTATCGGCTGAAAGCTCTGGAAATATGAGACTTGCTCTCGTAATGAAAGGTAAGGGCCGCACTTGTTATCACATTCAATATTTTGGTCAGCTTAGCAGTTGCTTAGTAACCAAAGTTAAACTGATGAGAAGATGGAAAAACTTGAAATTCATTTCCAGGGATTGCCTCAGACTGCCAAGAAGACACCTTCCTGTTTAAATGTGACTAATTTTTAATAAGTGACATGACATCTTTTGGAGCTGATACATTGTTTTCGGGATATTAAGCATTCTAATGACCATCCAAAACCATTCACCTGAGGAGGCGCTCAAGCCCACCCAGGCCCCCTAAATCTGGCCAGATCTGGACACCACTTCCCAGACCCGGCAGGTCCCAGCTTTGCCAATCTAGCCTCTAGGTGAAGCCAGACCCCTGGGAATCCCTCTCTTTTTTAGCCCAGGCCTGTGTCTGACCCTGTCCTGGCCCCATGGCCAATGGCAGTGGCCAGGCAAGGAGTGAGGAGTGGATGCAAACAGGGGAGGGTGGGCCCCTGGCAGCCACACCTCTACCCCTTATCTCCAGAGCAGAGGGTGGGGAGTGGTACCAGGGGGATCCCCTGCTCCTAATGCTGAGAACTGAAGGTGAAGCTCTGGCCAGAGGACTTTTCTGGTGGAGGGGAGCTATCAGTGACTACTCTGGGGGCCTGGGGTCATCCCCTGACTTTCCTTCTTCACTCAGCAAAAGACACTGAACACTGCTGTGTGCCTTCAATTCATCCTGAGAGACACACAGCGGGGCTGCCTCTCTGTCCTCCCTCCTCCCCCCATATACACTGCCAAGAAGAGTAGCTGGTACCCCCGGGGAAAACAGCAAGGCTCCAGAGGAGAACACCCCTCTCTGGAAGACAGACCCCCAAACCCATCAGCGTATGTGATCTGAAGACAGACAGATGGGCCCCACGTACAAAATAAGCATGAGAAATACACTCGAGGAAACATAAAGCAAAACCAAGGAATAATTTAATAATGAACGGAGTGGGTATGACAGGTATCAAGAACAGAATAACTAAACTAAGGAAGCAGAGAGAAGAGATGGATCACAGGTTGAGCACAGCTACAGGGGGGTCAAGTTGAAGAACCGTCCAGAAGGAGCAGGAAAGGATCAGGATGTAGCAAATGTAAGGAAAAGTTGGACGACGTGGAGGACGGAAGTAGACGGGCCAACAGTAGCCAGATAATAGGAGACCCAAACCAAGCAGAAGAAATATCTGAAAGACGAAGATAAATTAGCCAGAATTAAAGACGAAAGGGATCATGAAGGACCCAACAGGAGAGATTGGGAAAACCCTCCCTGAGACCCCATGCTCGGGATCTCTGCTCCCCCAGCCCAGGCCATTCCCCTGGCCACCTGCTGGGTCCTGCAGCCGCCAGCTCCCCAATGTGCTCCAGAGAGAGGGAAGATGGGGCGCCTGGAGGTCTTGTTTCAGGTGCTCAGCAGCCAAGAGGGGGCGCTTCTGTCCCCCAATGTAAACGCGGCGCCGGTGGGCTGTGCAGGAGCTGCGTCTGCCTGTGCCTTTCCCATGGCCCCTGCCAGGGCCAGGGAGCTTGTGGGTGTCGGAAAACATTCATGGACCGAGGGAGAGAGTGCTTGGATGATGCCAGCAGCCAGCGGGCTGGGCGGGTGGCCGTGTAGATCTGGACTTTGTAAATACATAGTGAATAACTGTTTGATTAAAGTTCAAAACTGCATTTAAAAGTTGTGACTTGCCTTAAAAGAGAAGTTTGTTAACTTTTTATTGCCCTTCATACGCAATGAAATTTGCACTCCATCAGCAGGTTGTCAAGAAAGCTTTCTGTCCTGGCCGCCGTCAGGTCCCCTTTTCTGTCACTTGAAGACCAAGCACTTTCGGTGGTGGTTTTACCCTCTGGAGTCAGGGCAGTTTCTCTCTGAGATCTTGGAGGTTTCTATTTGCCACGGTGCATTGAGATGTTTTGTAGTTGAAGCCGCCCCCGGCCCCCAGCATTTCTCCGCGGGGGCCCAGTTTGGGTGTTTGTCTTAGAGACACTGCCTGCTTCACGAAGTTGTCCTAAAAAGAGCTTCGTTTAACTAGGCCACTTGATGAGTTGTATCAGACGTTTCTCGGACGAGTCTGAAAGCAGGACACTACTTCAAACAGATACGACTATCGGTGAACCTGATCACGAGGCATCTGTTACCCCGTTTGGGCTGCTGGGAGTTGATGAGATTGCCTTGAATCGCAGGGCGCCGTGAAGGCTGGAAAAGCCTCGGGGCCAGAGGAGCGAACACACGATGCAGCAAATGGCAAAACCAGACCGGCCAGGGCCCGGGTAGTTTGTCCCACTCTCTATATGAAGGGTGGATGGCTAAGACCAGAGAAGTAGGTTTGGGGGACAGAAGAACCCTGGAGTCGGCCTGTCTGAGTGCCCCAACCTGTCCCAGGGAGTAGACTGGCCGACTGGCCCGTTGCTGGCAGAACAGGCTGCATTCAGGACCCTGGCCTCCAGCTTGATGCCAGGCCCTGTGCCGGCAGGGATAAGGGTGAAAGAGACACACCCTGGCGTGGAGGGGGAGCTGTGCCACCTCCTGAGATGGAGCCCCTGGCAGGGTTGGAGGAGGGCTGGGGGAGGGGTGGAAGTAGGGGATGAGGGTCCCAGGAGTGGAGGGTGACGGGGCAGACGGCACACGTCCAGGCTATGTAGGGCCCCCACGCAGTGGGAGCTGCCTGAGCACAGGGCCG
Organism: Balaenoptera acutorostrata; assembly: GCF_949987535.1. Taxonomy (NCBI): domain Eukaryota; kingdom Metazoa; phylum Chordata; class Mammalia; order Artiodactyla; family Balaenopteridae; genus Balaenoptera; species Balaenoptera acutorostrata. The sequence continues at coordinate 8,305,583 of NC_080078.1, forward strand.
CGGGGGTGGAAGGGGGGCAGGAGCCTCGGCCCAGAAGGGCAGCCAGGGGGGTCCAGCAGGCAGAGAGGCTGGCGGGAAGGGGTGGAGCTCAGTCCTGCAGGCGGCAGAGCCAGCTCAGGTCCCCCCCGTGGGGCGTGGAATGAGGCGGCCCCACCAGGAGGGGGCCCACACGCCCACTGCTGGCCTGCAGCTGTAACATTCCCCCCCCCCCTTCCATGGGTGGGCTGAACCTTCCTCGGGCAGCAGTCTCGGCCGTGGCCTCCTCATCACAGGGGCCGTCATCAGGACTCGTCTGGGGCAGTGACTTCCCTGGGCGTTCTGTTCAAACCTGCCACAGACTTTTGGAACTGACCTTCTCGGTAGAACTCTGAGCATTCCTCTCTCTCTCATGCTGTTGTGTGTTGGAAGCATGTATGTGCCTTCAAATTACTCAAGAAAGTACTTTCAGAGCAGAAAAAAAGAGAAAGAACAAACAACACCTGGAAACCCCCTGTGTGTGAGCAGGCTGAGGGAGGATGACGGTGACCCAGGTGGTTTTATAGCACAGACTGCAGAGCCCCCCAGCCTCCTCCCGCCTCCCCCACCTGCTCGTGGTTCTCTTGGTCCTAGCAAACTTCTACTCATCCTTCAAAACCCAGCTCACACATCACCTCCTCTGAAACCTTCCTGATTCCCTCCCCCAAGGAGAATTCATCTCTGCCGCCTCTGTTTTTCCAGAGCATTCTATTCAGGGTTCTGTTCGCTTTCTTGGCAGGAGGCACTGTCTCCCCAAAGAGACCGGGCGCCCCTCAAGGGCAGGCGGGCTCTACCGCCGATGCAAGCCCACCTCCTCCCAATGGGTGGCAGAGTCCCCTTCTGCATGGCCCCTCTCCCCCGACACCGACCTGCGTGCCTGTGGGTCATGCTGCCGAGTTGGAACCGCGGTGGCCCCTGAGCCTCCCTCGCCGCTGACTAACCTGCTGTCTCCCTCTCACCTCCCCAGGGCCGACGAAATTGAAATGATCATGACGGACCTTGAAAGAGCAAACCAGGTAGGACGTTTGATGGCTTCAGGCGTGAAATCACAAGAGCGTAGCCCTTTCTGTTCTCTCCGAAGAGGCTTCTCTAAGTTAAGAGGCCAGTTAGTCTTGTACCTTTCACATATAGCTGTCGACGTTGACGCTTTTTCTGATGTCATGAGAAATACGTGAAAAGTCCCATGCGTGATTTCCTTGGGAAAGTCTCTGACGTGGTCCCAGCATCCCAGGCATCCCATGGCGATGCTTTTTCTTTTCCTTAATCCATCTCTTAAATCTCCGCTCTGTTCCCGTGATAGCCGTTATGCCATAGAGTTTATACCAATGCGTTACCCTGTAGCAAAGTCTGTGTCTCCACCTTCTAATGGGATGAAGCCACTTGCTCTGGAGAGGGCTGCCAGCTGACAGCCCCTCTTGGCTGATACTTAGTTGTCACAATGCTTTGCGCAAAGTACCCCCAGCACTGTGTCCGGCGCAGAATAGGCACACGGTATCCAGTGGCTCTAAGCACGCAGCTGCCTGGGAAATTTGGCCACCCTGCAGAGCCCCGCCCTTCGCCAAGGACTCTGCAGAACAGGAGAACATTTTGCTTCAGCATATGGTGCTACTGCTTTGAAAAGAGAGGGGTCTCTCGTTTTAGTTTATTTATTTGCAGGGAGAAGCAGCCAGAGCTGGGTTATGTGTCTCAGCCGCAGAAGGCCAGGGGCAGTGGTGACCTCTCCCCACTGAGTTTTACAGCTGGGTCGCTCCAGGCACTTGGAAGCTTAGCGGTTTGCCTCGGGTGGCCCCATGGGATGAAAATCTTTCTCAGATCCGTGGTCTCAGCTCTCCACCCTGTGAGGGTCCCACAAGGGTACCTGTCCCCCTGACTGGCATTGCTAACCCGGACCTTGGCAGACACTCAGCAAAGAGCGTCCCTGTCCATTCTTTGGCCCATGAAAATATCCTGAAGTCTGATTAAAATATGAAAGTCAGTGTATGCATAAGAATGATCATGGAACGTGTGGATTCCTTTCTTCTTTAAGGAAGATTTTGTGTGTTCGGTGTTGCACACTCAGACTCACCCCTGAGTATCCTGGGCCTGGTCCATGGGGGTTGCTCAGTAGAGACGCGTGGACTGCTTCACCCGAGGTAGCATCTTTGTGTAGTAGCTATGCTGGTCACGGTGAGAAGAGCTGACCATTGTTGAGTAACTTATTTTGTACCGAACTTCACACGAACCGAGTCACTTAAACCTCACTGTTTTCCACCAAGGTCAGTGTAGTTATGACTCCCATCTTACAGATGAGGAAACTGAGGTCAGTGGCCGGTCAATTGCAGAGCCAGGCCTGGCGCCTGTGCTGTTCACCACACTCAGAGACAAGGATAGAGCCTGGGGGCTCACTTGGCCTTTCTTTATTTCCCAAATACACCCATTCGGCTCCTTGCCCTAAAGCACTACTTCTGCTTCACCTCACAGAGGTGCCTAAGCATTTATGTACCTTAATTTGCTAAACTAATTTACTTTGGCCCCTTTGTTCTTACTCAAGTAGCACTGCTGGACTTTGCAGAAACCTTATTGGTTAACCTTCCCTGTCACGGGATTATCATTTGCATTTCTCAGTTTCCACTCACCCACTCTCTCCCTCCCTCCAGGCCCATCCTGGGCCTGCTTCCCCTTTTGGTGGCACTTTGGGGTAAGCTCTAGTTTGTTAGACAGGTGAGCTGACTGTGCATATCAAGTGCTCAGACTCTAGTTAGTCCCCAGGTACTAGGACGTTTGGCACAGTTGATGTGCTTCTCAAAGTGTTGAAGGCCACTGGGTGGATCCGGGTCCTCGGAGACACCAGACAGGACCCTGGAGAAAGGTGCCGCCTCCACGGTGACAGTTGGTTCAGGTCCGCACTTGGTACTTCCTGGCCATAGATGGCCTTGGACAAGTCTCTACACTGCTTACATTTCTTTTAAAAAAGGAAAAGAAAGAGATGAACTTTGCAGACATTATGCTAAGGAAAATTAAGCCGGTCACAAAAAAACAGACTGTGTGATTCCACCTACATGAAATCCCTAGGGTCATTGAATTCATAGAGACAGAGAGTAGTAGAAGGGTAGGTGGGGGAGACTTCCCTTCCCTGGTGGCGCAGTGGTTGGGAGGCTGCCTGCCAATGCAGGGGACGCGGGTTCGAGCCCTGGTCCGGGCGGATCCCACATGCCGCAGAGCAACTAAGCCTGTGCGCCACAACTACTGAGCCTGCGCTCTAGAGCCCGCGAGCCACAACTACTGAGCCCATACACCACAACTACTGAAGCCCGCTTGCCTGGAGCCCATGCTCCGCAATGGGAGAGGCCACTGCAGTGAGAGGCCCGCACACCGCAGTGAGGGTGGCCCCCACTCACCACAGCTGGAGAAAGCCCGCGCGCAGCAACAAAGACCCAACGCAGCCAAAAATTAATTAATTAATTAATTTAAAAAAAGAAGGGTAGGTGGGTGTCAGCGGCTGGGGGAGCGGGGAATGGGGAATTACAGTGTTTAATGGGGACAGAGTTTCAGTTTTGCAAGATGAAAATTTCTAGAGATGGTTGCCCGACGATGCGAACCTACTTAACACTACTTTAAAATGTATACTTAAAAATGGTTAAGATGGTATATTTTATGTGATTGTATTTTACAGTTCAATTTTAATTTAAAAAAATTGTTTATGTACGAGAGAAAGGGAGGGAGGAAATGATAAGTAGTACAGGCAGACCTCGGAGAGATTTCAGGTTCCGGACCACCGCAACAGAGCGGGTATCGGAATGGGAGTCACACAAATGTTTTGGCTTCCCAGTTCATATACAAGTTAAGTTTATGCTACACTGTAGTCTCTTAAGTGTGCAATAGCATTACATCTAAACAAACAATGCACATACCTTAACTTTAAAATAACGCTGTTGGAAAAATAGCGCCAGTGGACTTGCTCGACACAGGGTTGCCACAAACCTTCAGTTAGTAAAAAGCACAATAAAGTGAAGCGCAGTAAAACGAGGTCTGCTTGTACTTCCTTCACAAGATTGTTTTGCGGATTAGAGGTAAAACACCTGTAAGTGGGTGCTTAAATGCGTGCTCCGTAGTTGCTAAGGAAGCCTGGGTTCGCAGGGAGAATTCTGAAGTCCTGCCCAGGAAGGTACCAGCACAGTGGGGGTGGGGAGAGGTATAGGAGAGTCTCACCAGCCACTCAGGCTACATTTATAGAAATAGTCTCTGGAGTGAAGGGGGCGGTGATTCTGCAGCCGGCTGTAGCAGTTAGTCCATGCCCGGGGAATTATCGCTTGTCCTGGAAAACCACACACACTAGAAGGAAACCAGGCACATGGAATGCATTCAGACTCCACTCCACGGCCAGGATGGGGAAGGGACCCTCACACAAAAGAAACAAGGAGGTCTGGGGACATCCCTATTCTTTGGGGAGCAGGGAAAGAAGACAGAGAGACTTGACACATCAGGAACTTGGGATGTTAAGAGATTAGAAAGGGGAAGGCCTAGGGCAGCGGTTGTGGATTCTGGCCTTGCAGCTGTCGAGGGCTGGCCAGGGAAGGGGTCGGGCTTTTTCACGGCCAAGTGCAGAGGCTGATGGGAGGGAACTCCCTCCTGATGCGGAGGTGCCTGGAGCTGCCTCCGAAGGGAGTGAGCTCCCCGTCACCAGAGCTGTGCAGGCAGATGTGGGCCAGCCCTCGCTGAGAGTATGAGGTAGAGGATCAGACACAGAGCAGACAGAAAGAGGGGCTGACTCGATGACTCAACAGGTCAACAAGGATGACTCGATGAGGACAAAAACTCCCCGGGGGGACAGGGAGGAGGGCAGCGTCCAGGCAGGCGAGGAAGGGCCTATACGGAAGGGCGCCGTGAGCTCTGGGGGTTCCAGGCTATTCCGTAAAGCCCCTACGGAAAGGTGGGCCCAGAGGAGGGGGTCTAGCCAGGTGTGGGGAGGGCCTCATCCTGAGAACAGTGGAGAATCACGGGCGGGAGTGAGACGTCAGATTTGAGTTCTAGAAGGATCGCTCTGGCTAAACATCCAGAGAACGGAGGGGAGTGAAAAGACTGGAAGCCAGGAGAGCAGTAAGCAGCTGTGGTGATGTGTCAGGGCAGGGATGATGCGGGGCCCCGTGGCGATTAGGCGGAGGCGGGCCGGGCCGGAGGAGGGGTACCGGGGCGGGCGCAGCCAGACATCTGGTTCCATGCCTCTCCCATCAGGGGAGAGCCCCGGGCGGAGCAATTTACTAGTTCACTGGCATATAACATTATTTTTGCACTGGTTTATAGTCAAAACGTTCTACTGAGACCTGAAGCTCTTATTTAATCGCTGAAGTACTTGAGTTTCTAGTGAGGAGAAGTGGAAGAGAGTCCGACTGGTGACGGGCAGTTAGGGCTGGCTCTCACTTACACCTCTTTGTCCAACTTGGAGGTGCTTGTATTAATACTGTCTTAATTGGTGACAGTAAAGGTTCAGAGCTTTTGGGGCAGGAGGGGGTAGGGAAATTTGCTCTTATGGCTTTTCTAAAATCGTGACTCAGCAGTCTGTGGACTGTAACAATCTGCGTTTATGCAGGTGGTGTGACGCTGGGGTAGGTCCAGCTTTCAGCCTGGCCGACCCGAGCAAAGAAATCCAAATCAGTATCCATCGAGCCCCCCAGAAACACAGGCAGGGGGTCCAAATGGGACTCCGGCCACCAGCACGGGGCCAGCTTGGGATGTGTGGCGGTAGCTCTCTCAGTGGACCTTTCTGACCTCTATCCTGCAGCATCGCTGAAGCGGGTCCACCTCTGGGCCCTAGCTGTCCTCCGCAGTCGAGTGTGGGTGTTGATCTGGAAGGGTGACCGGACGTTAGCTGTGCACTTGCCACAGCGATTGCATCTGTTCCCTTGGAAGGTCGCTTGCTCCCCTTTTCTCTCCCCCAGAGTCCGGGGCCTTGAAGGGAGCGGGTTGAGGAGTCATCCCCGAGGAGAGCTTTCCTTCTCCTGGAAATGGTCCAAATGTGTTATTTGTCCTTGAGGACTACGGTGGCCAGAAGAACGGCCCCCAGAGATGTCCACATCCCAATCTCCACAACCTGTGAATAGGTCCACTTACCTGCAGAGCACAGTTAAGGCTGTTAATCTGCTGACCTTGAGATGGGAGGGTCCCTGGGGTTATGCAGGTGGGCCCTCCATAATCACCAGGGTCCTTAGGTGCAGAGAAGGAGACAGAAGAGTCAGAGTGATGGGATGTGAGAAGGGTTTGACTGGCCACTGTGGGCTCTGAAGGTTGTGAGGAAGGGGTCACAAGCCGAGGAATGCGGGAAGCCTCTAGGAGCTGAAAACAGCCAGAAAACAGAAAACAGATCCTGCCCCGGAGCCTCAGGAAGGGACCAGCCCTGCAGCACCTTGATCTTACCCCAGTGAGACCCACAGCGGACGCCTGACCTCAGAACTGTGACGTAATAAGCTGGTCTTGTTTGACTCCACTGCATCTGTGGTAGTTTGCTCCAGCAGCCTTGGGAAGTGACTGCAGGAGGGACAGCCTGCCAGCAGACCCGTGTGCCCAGCCACGGCCCGTCTCCCTGGGGGCACTGCCCTTGGCCAGCTCACATGGCTGCTGTGTCACTAAAGGGACTCGCTCATCTCTGGTGTCCCCAGAGCTGGGTTTTCATGGCCACACATATAAAAGGGACAAGAGACAAAGCCTAGGGCCAGGTTGGGCAGAAGGCTGGATCAGAGACCCCCCCCCCCCCCCCGCTGCCTCCACCACCACCATATAAAACCAGGGGACTCAAAGCCACACCTTAAATGGGTAAACTGGGGAAAGCCTGCCCGACAGGGGAGGTGGTGAGGATTCCCTCACATCCCAGCCTTGGTGCTGGGGGAGAAGGAAACACACACCCCAAGGGAACCCCTGAGCACAGCCCCCTTTCCCTGGGCCCGGGGCCCGCGTTGCACGCTGGGCTGTGACGGGCCTCCCCAGCCGTCCCCTGCGGGCTGCAGCCGCCCAAGCCTCTGCCTTTGCCCCCTCTGTCTGCCCCACCGGGCTGCGCTTCTCCACATTTTATGACTTCCTGGTGACAGCAGAAGGAAGCTGGAGTTTAACCTGAAGACCAGCTACAGTCTTTAGTAATTTTCCCCTAAAAATTTTAAGATTTTAAATTTTAAAATTTTTCCTCGGGACTTCCCTGGTGGCGCAGTGGTTAAGAATCCGCCTGCCAATGCAGGGGACACAAGTTCAAGCCCTGGTCCAGGAAGATCCCACATGCCACGGAGCAGCTAAGCCCGTGAGCCACAACTACTGAAGCACGCGTGCCTAGAGCCCGTGCTCCGCAACAAGAGAAGCCACTGCAATGAGAAGCCCACGCACTGCAACGAAGAGTAGCCCCAGCTCGCCACAACTAGAGAAAGCCCGCGCGCAGCAACGAAGACCCAACGCAGCCAAAAATAAATAAACTAAAAAAAAAAGTTTTTCCTCATTTTAAGATAAGGAGGACTTCCCTGGTGGCACAGTGGTTAAGAATCCGCCTGCCGAGGCAGGGGACATGGGTTCGAACCCTGGTCCGGGAAGATCCCACATGCTGCAGAGCAACTAAGCCCATGCGCCACAACTACCGAGCCTGCGCTCTAGAGCCCGCGAGCCACAACTACTGAGCCCGTGTGCCACAACTACTGAAGCCCGCGCATCTAGAGCCCGTGCTCCACAAGAGAAGCCACCGCAATGAGAAGCCCGTGCACCGCAACAAAGAGTAGCCCCCGCTCACCGCAACTAGAGAAAGCCCGTGCGCAGCAACGAAGACCCAACGCAGCCAAAAATAAATAAATAATTTAAAAAAAAAAAAAGATAAGGAAAGAATCGTGGCCACCTGAGGCAGCACACACCAGGGCCCAAAATAATAATAATAATTCTTCACTGGGCGCCTGTCACCGCGTGGCGGCACCGCTAGGCACCTGGCTTGTGTTACCTCGCTCGTCCCCAGTTGTCCTGCAGGGCAGCCCTTTCTGTCTTTCTGGTTGGAGTGTTACCTCGCTCGTCCCCAGTTGTCCTGCGGGGCAGCCCTTTCTGTCTTTCTGGTTGGAGTGTTACCTCGCTCGTCCCCAGTTGTCCTGCAGGGCAGCCCTTTCTGTCTTTCTGGTTGGAGTGTTACCTCGCTCGTCCCCAGTTGTCCTGCAGGGCAGCCCTTTCTGTCTTTCTGGTTGGAGTGTTACCTCGCTCGTCCCCAGTTGTCCTGCAGGGCAGCCCTTTCTGTCTTTCTGGTTGGAGTGTTACCTCGCTCGTCCCCAGTTGTCCTGCGGGGCAGCCCTTTCTGTCTTTCTGGTTGGAGTGTTACCTCGCTCGTCCCCAGTTGTCCTGCAGGGCAGCCCTTTCTGTCTTTCTGGTTGGAGTGTTACCTCGCTCGTCCCCAGTTGTCCTGCAGGGCAGCCCTTTCTGTCTTTCTGGTTGGAGTGTTACCTCGCTCGTCCCCAGTTGTCCTGCAGGGCAGCCCTTTCTGTCTTTCTGGTTGGAGTGTTACCTCGCTCGTCCCCAGTTGTCCTGCAGGGCAGCCCTTTCTGTCTTTCTGGTTGGAGTGTTACCTCGCTCGTCCCCAGTTGTCCTGCAGGGCAGCCCTTTCTGTCTTTCTGGTTGGAGTGTTACCTCGCTCGTCCCCAGTTGTCCTGCAGGGCAGCCCTTTCTGTCTTTCTGGTTGGAGTGTTACCTCGCTCGTCCCCAGTTGTCCTGCAGGGCAGCCCTTTCTGTCTTTCTGGTTGGAGTGTTACCTCGCTCGTCCCCAGTTGTCCTGCAGGGCAGCCCTTTCTGTCTTTCTGGTTGGAGTGTTACCTCGCTCGTCCCCAGTTGTCCTGCAGGGCAGCCCTTTCTGTCTTTCTGGTTGGAGTGTTACCTCGCTCGTCCCCAGTTGTCCTGCAGGGCAGCCCTTTCTGTCTTTCTGGTTGGAGTGTTACCTCGCTCGTCCCCAGTTGTCCTGCAGGGCAGCCCTTTCTGTCTTTCTGGTTGGAGTGTTACCTCGCTCGTCCCCAGTTGTCCTGCAGGGCAGCCCTTTCTGTCTTTCTGGTTGGAGTGTTACCTCGCTCGTCCCCAGTTGTCCTGCAGGGCAGCCCTTTCTGTCTTTCTGGTTGGAGTGTTACCTCGCTCGTCCCCAGTTGTCCTGCAGGGCAGCCCTTTCTGTCTTTCTGGTTGGAGTGTTACCTCGCTCGTCCCCAGTTGTCCTGCAGGGCAGCCCTTTCTGTCTTTCTGGTTGGAGTGTTACCTCGCTCGTCCCCAGTTGTCCTGCAGGGCAGCCCTTTCTGTCTTTCTGGTTGGAGTGTTACCTCGCTCGTCCCCAGTTGTCCTGCAGGGCAGCCCTTTCTGTCTTTCTGGTTGGAGTGTTACCTCGCTCGTCCCCAGTTGTCCTGCAGGGCAGCCCTTTCTGTCTTTCTGGTTGGAGTGTTACCTCGCTCGTCCCCAGTTGTCCTGCAGGGCAGCCCTTTCTGTCTTTCTGGTTGGAGTGTTACCTCGCTCGTCCCCAGTTGTCCTGCAGGGCAGCCCTTTCTGTCTTTCTGGTTGGAGTGTTACCTCGCTCGTCCCCAGTTGTCCTGCAGGGCAGCCCTTTCTGTCTTTCTGGTTGGAGTGTTACCTCGCTCGTCCCCAGTTGTCCTGCAGGGCAGCCCTTTCTGTCTTTCTGGTTGGAGTGTTACCTCGCTCGTCCCCAGTTGTCCTGCAGGGCAGCCCTTTCTGTCTTTCTGGTTGGAGTGTTACCTCGCTCGTCCCCAGTTGTCCTGCAGGGCAGCCCTTTCTGTCTTTCTGGTTGGAGTGTTACCTCGCTCGTCCCCAGTTGTCCTGCAGGGCAGCCCTTTCTGTCTTTCTGGTTGGAGTGTTACCTCGCTCGTCCCCAGTTGTCCTGCAGGGCAGCCCTTTCTGTCTTTCTGGTTGGAGTGTTACCTCGCTCGTCCCCAGTTGTCCTGCAGGGCAGCCCTTTCTGTCTTTCTGGTTGGAGTGTTACCTCGCTCGTCCCCAGTTGTCCTGCAGGGCAGCCCTTTCTGTCTTTCTGGTTGGAGTGTTACCTCGCTCGTCCCCAGTTGTCCTGCAGGGCAGCCCTTTCTGTCTTTCTGGTTGGAGTGTTACCTCGCTCGTCCCCAGTTGTCCTGCAGGGCAGCCCTTTCTGTCTTTCTGGTTGGAGTGTTACCTCGCTCGTCCCCAGTTGTCCTGCAGGGCAGCCCTTTCTGTCTTTCTGGTTGGAGTGTTACCTCGCTCGTCCCCAGTTGTCCTGCAGGGCAGCCCTTTCTGTCTTTCTGGTTGGAGTGTTACCTCGCTCGTCCCCAGTTGTCCTGCAGGGCAGCCCTTTCTGTCTTTCTGGTTGGAGTTACCGCCAAAATGCAAAGCAGTGCCCTCATTCATTCACGTGCCCTCTCCTTTACTTTCCCTTGCGCTTCCAGCACTTACCCTCACTTCTCAGAAAAGGACAGAAAGTAAGAAACAGCCAGCAAATCTCTCAGGAGGGCAGCTCAGGCTTGGCCAGGCTCTGTTCTCACCGTGGGGTGGCCACTGAGTCACACCCACGATGCCGCCATCTGCCCACCAGGGCCCTGGCCTCGGTCCCCAGGCTCTGCCTCTGCAGGGACAGGGGAGGAGGAGTCCCGTCAGTGGAAACGGGGAGCTGGGTGTCTCATGGCAGCCACGGCCCCGTGTCTGGGCATCCAGATCAGAAACGGGCACCAGAGCTTGCCCCCTCCCCCCGTTGATTCCAGTTCTAGAAACACAACTTCATCTGGTCGGACTGTGGTCGTGGGGAAGATAGGAAACCCTGGCAGCAGGTGAGACCACGGCGCCAACCCAGCACAGCACCCTTTTCCTTCCGCCTCAGCCGCCAGCGGCTGGGCTGCATTTACAGCTGCAGAGACTCACTCACCCCAGCAGCTCCCGGCGTCCAGTACCTGCTCCCTCCTTCAGCAGCTCTTAGGCCCATTTTGACTTTCAGTTGTTCTGCTTTGCACACATTTAGCGGCACAAACCACCTCAACTCATTTCATTTTGTTTTGTTTTGTTTTTGATGTACTCAGGCTATAAATCCTGAATAAATAATAAAAATCCTAAACAATCAAAAACTTACAGTGTGGGACTTCCCTGGTGGCACAGTGGTTAAGACTCCACGCTCCCAATGCAGGGGGCCGGGTTTCGATCCCTGTCCAGGGAACTAGATCCCACATGCCGCAACTAAGAGTTTTCATGCCACAACTGAGGAGCCCATCTGCCGCAACTAAGACCTGCCACAACCTAATTAATTAATCAGTTAATGAATTGATTTTTTTAAAAAAAGAATTGCAGTGAAGCAGCCAAGTCAAGTCAAACGTGATAAGAGGCTGTGACCACCGAGGATAGGCCCCAGTTTCATGACTGTACATGAACTTGGAAACTGAACAAAGTGCAGAAGCTCTGGAGAAATTATGAAAACCGAGGGTGAAATCATCCACAACTAAGATCCCTTATTCTGTGAGCCCTCGGCCTTTGATGGGACAACACTCTGCTCCCAACAGCGAAATGCCCACGTGAGATCCTGGCCGCGAAGCCACTGCCCGTGCTGCCCCAGCTCTGGTGCTTCTGGAACATTTCACGGCCAGTGTTAGCAGGCGGGGGCGGGGGAATGCTGCCTCGTTTGCTGCCACCAGAACTGCTTCTCCACTAGGCTGAGCAATGTTTTCCTTAGTCAGAAAGGCTAGAAATATGTCCAAATACACCTTCTTCCTGGCAGAGCCATGGAGGTTTTATGCCCTAGAGTATAACTGACGAGAAGGACGAGAGTGAACTTTTCAGTAACATGACTTGATTATCAGAAAAACGTGGAGTGGCTCATCTGGAAACAAACTAGGGGAAATCTTTTTCACTGAAGGGGAGAGCTTCCTGCAGTTATCGTGAACCAGAAGTCACCCCTGGCATCTTGGCCATGCCGGTCACATCACCGCCTTTCCTGACAGGGGCGCCTCTAGACGGTTTGCAGCAGAGGGTGGGAAGTGGCTGCTCGCGCACAGACAGGCCCGCCCAGGCGCCATGGGAATTAGATTGAGTGCAATTCCAAGAGCTCCTGGAGCAGCAGGGCGGGCGGCCACCAGCACCATCCCGGGCAGGAGCAGCTACTGTTAGAAATACCCTAATTTGTCTGGATGCAGAGCAGATAGGGCCGCGCCGCCGTCGTAGAACCACTTAAGGCTGCCAAACCCAGTCCTCGTACAACTAGGTGGATCGGCGAGTACCGGGCAGGCTAACTTCTTGCTTTTCTTTTCAGTTCATTCTTAGCAATTAGTAGGCACGCACTGTCACACCACAAAATAAGAAAACACACGAAATAGCCTTAGTCAGCCAGGCTTTTCTTGTTCATCTTTTCTATGTGCAGAATGTACGTCTGGTAGAAAGAAGTAGCGATCACTCCTCAGTCCACGTGCCCAGTGTCAATTAGCTACAGCTTCCCACCCATCCTTGCGTTTCGTCTCAGTCATTGTAAAATCAGGACAAGCCCATTAACAAAGCACTTATGAATGAGGGCGCTTCTGGGTGTTAATCCTTGCGAGGTCCCTGGGAGGGAGACGGTGTTCCCATTTTACAGATGGGAAGGTGGAGGCTTGGTGAGCTGAGTTAGGTGACCTGCTCTCATCCCTCTGGTCCCAAATGCCCAGCTCCTGCCCACTGCACCACGGTGCCCTCTTGGGAGGTGGGCACTGGAGTGACTGTTCTCGCTGACCAGTGGGAAATACTGGTTTGCTCTCCGGGGCACTGGTGTCCTTGTCCGGGAATTACAGCAAATGACAGAAGCGTCCACTCGTTCCTCTTGCAGCCTCCTCCCTGTGGGCGGCTCTGTTCGGCCTCACCCCCTCAGCAGCCCCTCGTTGGCCTGGCTGGCTGGAAATGCCAGCCTCAGCATTAGAAAACTTGGTCGGGTGAAGGGTTAAATACGTTGAAATAAGCCTGGTCCTCACAAAAGAAGTGGCATTTACACCCCGTCCGTTTATGGAAATACTTGCTGGAGGAAAACAACTGCAACATTGTGCATGTTTTTAGGAGGAGAATGGCCAGAGTGTCTTTAATTCACTGTTTACCCGTGAGAATTACTCCCAGGAGTAATCCTGCAATAAAATCTTCTTGGGCTATGAGAATAGAAAGAAATTGAATCAAAAGACTCCATTTCCACTTGTATTTATTCAGTCTGGGAAATTCAGTGGGCCGGAGCGCTAGTATCAGCAGGGGATTCCTTGCTCCTAGCGTTAAATTACTGTCATAATCGCTCAATTATTTCTTCCTTGTACTGTTTAAAATAAAAATCCATCACATTCTCTGGTTTTTTTCTAGCATTTATTAGGTTGAGTGTTTAGGAAAATCAATTATAGTCAGTCAGGCATGAATTGATGAATGTTTCTTGTAATAATTGTCAGTTGTTAAACTGAATGTACTTTCTCTTTCCACCCTTTTCACTTCCTTCAGAGGGCAGAGGTGGCTCAGAGAGAGGTGGAGACCTTGAGGGAGCAGCTCTTGTCGGCCAACCACTCTCTCCAGCTGGCCTCCCAGATCCAGAAGGCGCCGGACGTGGTGGGTAGCCCAGCCCCGCGGGGACCCCGTCGCCTCGCATCCGTACCTCTGTGTGTTACAGCCGCTTTCTTCTTTGGCTTTAGAGCGTCCCTTTACGGGGGTAATGTTTGAAACAGTCCTGCTGTCTCGGTGGGGAGTGCGTGTAACAGTCTGGGGATGGAACCCAGTAGTGTCAGAGGGAAGAGCTTTACTGGTTGTGCGTCGGTGCCCAGTGGTCAGCGTGACGCCCACCCGGTGGAGAGCCCATCACCAAGAGACCATCTTCCCAGTTAGACTGGTGGGTGGACCGCTGGCAGATGGGTGGCGATCCGAGGCTGGAGGCTTGCAGAACTGCACAGGAAGATTGGAGATCTGGTCTTCTCCTGGATGTGTCCTTCCAGAGTGAAAAACAGTTCATGATGTGGGAGGAGCGGGGCAGGTAATAACGCAACCCGCTCTGAGTCCGCGTGATAGTCAGGATGTCGCCTGACGTGCGAGCATTCAAGAGGAGCCAGGCACACATCTCAGACCTTTGCCTCTTGATTTTTCTAAGACTAATGAAAATTGCTCTTAGCTGGAACTTTCCCAGCTCGATCAAGGCGGCTTTGAGCTATCGGACTCCAGACTCTTTCCTTCAATGCTGTGCGGCAATACAGAGAGGCGGCGTAATTAAGACCGTGGCCACTGGAGCCAAACCCCTGGGTTCCGAACCCAGCTCTGCAGTTTATCAGCTGTGTGACTTGGGGCAAGTGGCTTAACCTCCCTGAGTCTCAGTGGCATCATCCGTAAAATGGGTTTTTACAAGGGTTCTGGAAATTACTCTGAGTGAAGCCGTTAGAGCACGTCCTGCCACATAATCCGTCCTCAGCCAACCTTAGCGGTTAGTCTGACTGTGGTTGGCACCAGCACTCTGGTCCAGGGGCCCCGGTTTCAGAGCCAACTCCGTCACTAGTTCACATACAGTGATTAACTCAGGTGGTGGCACTTAACGAGGCCTGAGTTTCCTGGTGTGCAGAATAAGGAGGAAGCAAGTGATCCTGAGGTCCCTGCAGCTCTGATGGCCTGTGACGGGTGAACTGCACCTGTAGCTGTCCTTTTATTTAATAAAGGGTTGGAGAGCCCTTGCTGTGTGCCGGGACCCGCAGTGGATCCTGGGAGAGCCAGGAGGGACGAGCCAGGCCCTTCCTGGAGAGAGGACAGTCCAGTGGGAGACGTGCTGCTGTAATAAGGTCACACATCAGTTTGACTACCACTACCCCACCCGACCCATGAAGCAGGGCATTGTTATTTCTTTATATAGATGAGGAAACAGAAGCTCCCTGGATGTAAACCCCTTGCCCCAGAACGCTTGGCCCCAGCGGCCAAGCCAGGGCTCGGCAGGGGCCTCCGCCGCCCCAGACCGGAGCTTTTAAATTATTCCCCAGGAACGCGTCCAAAGCAAAGTTTTAGTGTGAGGACCCCTTTTAAGACTGGATTTTTGTTTTCCATCTTTAAGTTCACATTAACTAAAACATGACTTAAGTGTTTCAGGCTACAGAGAAAAGTTTTCCATTTAAGGAACCATCACAACCTTTGTACTTGATGGACTCTGCTATTAATTTTGCCTGCAATGTCCCCTTGGCTCTGTCACCGTCCCCTTGTCCAAGTTTACTTGGACTGAACCCAGCACCAGAGCCGAGGCGGGAAAAAGCCCTCGAGGATGGAATCGGTGCAGCTTCTCCTGGCCTCTGTGGTCGCTCAGGGTCCTCTAGAGAAAGCCGTGCATCGTGCGTCTGCCCGGGGCTCCTGAGCTAAATGTTTTGATTGAGAGGGTTTCTGGCACCGTCCTGGACCGTAGCAACCAAAACATTTCAGAAGGAAATGAATGTTTTCGCAGGTAGAGCAAGTTGTGGGTCCTCGGGGCGCTTAAACACTTCAGCATCGGCTAAGTGCAGTGTTTACATGGCATCGCTTCAGCCTCCCGCGAGCCGGCCCTGCCAGGGCTCCCCTCAGGGACACGTTCCCACGTAGCCTGGCAGCTCCAGGCCCAGCCCCAGCCCCAGCCCGTTGGGGAGCAAACGAGCAAGCATAGGAGACCAGGCCAGCGGCACGATGTCTGTTGGGCTTGGCTGGCAGAACTAGGCAGAGAAACAGTGGAGTCTATAGATCCAGCAAAAGCTGAAACCGGGCCATTGGGCCATTGGAATCACCAATTCTGGAAGGCGAGCCGCCACTCAGCCAGCCCCTGCTCCGCATTAGGGGCCGGGCGGGGCTCTGTGCAGTTATGTCATTGCTGACTCGTGATGCCACAGTCGTTAGAGGACGGTTTTATTACCTTCATTTTGTAGGTAAGCAAACAGGCTCAGAGGAGTTAAGTAATCTGCCCAAGGTCACACAGCTAGAAAATGACCAAGCTGGAATATGATCCCAAGTTTGTCCTGCTCCAAAGTCCACTCTTTACCCCTCCATCGAGCCACCCCTGCTTCATGCGCATTCAAGGAGACAGGAGGTATGCAGGCCCTTTGTCAAGTGTTTACAGGCAAATGTTAGTTTGGGACTCTGGTGCACCACACCAGGCCGCCTTAAACCTAAATGCCTGTCTGTCCATCAGGTGAATATACTGGACATAGTCGGCATATGTCGGCCACTTAGTGTTGGCAGGAATAGTGGGGTGACGAGAAAGAAGGAAAACTGAGCCTCTCATTCCCTCAACCCTCCCCGGGGAGATTAGCCTAGACCCCGAGCGTTTGCCTCGTAGGCTGGGGTCCCAGCCCACCGTCACCGCACGTCAGGTTTCCCTCGTGTTGAGTGATGTTCCTGCATCTCATTCATATCTCGTGTGAAAATGGCTGCAGGGTAACAGAGATCGTTACCTGGCTTCTTCTGGCCTCGGTGTTCTGGTCTCTGTAGGAGGATTTACGTGACCCGTGATAGTTCACACAAGCGGTTTGGCAGAAGGAGACGGACGGTTCCGAGGGACAAAGTTTAATGGGGTTCTCCCTCAGTGACCTCGGTTTCTGGGTTCATTCTCCCCTTTGGAAACATGAGGAACACAGGCCCTTACCTATGAAGCCTGGAGCGTGGGCAGGTCCCCCTGGGACAGACTCTCGGGACCCCATTCTGGTGCCCACAGGGACCTGCTGTCAGACTGAGGGAAGTCAGTTTCTGTTCCTTCCTTCCAAGGCTTGTCCGAACCAGGATCCTGACCCTGGACCCCATCAGAATGACGAGGGGGTCCTTGGGCCCTACCCCAGCCCCCTGAACCACAGCTGCCAGGGCAGGGCCCAGCCCCCAAGGGATTCGGGTGCGGCTGAGTCGAGGCCTGGACAGACACGAGGGAGCCAGTGGTCCTGGGTCCCTGAATCCACCTTTGCTTCCCTTCTCGGTAATGATCTCAAGGGCACCTGAACTGCCAGACGCCGACCCCCCTGCAGTTTTCCACGCCCCCCCTCACACACACCCCCACCCTACCCAGCACCTTGTGCGCCCTGTCCTACCATCTCCTTTTAGCTGGTGCCCACGGACCGACAGGCCCAGCTCCATCACCCAGGTGCGGGCCTCTCCCTCCACCCGCAGCCCCTGGTCAACTCCCGGGCCCTTGTCTGTTTCTTCCTCCGTTTTCTGCTTCGTCTTCACGATGGGACAACAGGATGCCCTCGTGTTGGAGATGGGAGTGAGCATGTCTGGGCTCAGAGTAGGATGCTGTTTTCTATCTTAATTCCAAGGTCTTGCTGCTTTGGGGTATATTATCTCATCTCAGCTTAGTTTATGCGAGACACAAATGGTGTTTGCTCTGTTATGAATGAGGAATCTGTGGCCCGGGTTCGTGAGTTAATTGATGTGCCCGAGGTCACAAGGTCAGCTTGTGGCCAGGCCAGGCTGGGCCCCAAGAGTTGAGCAGCCAACTGTACCCTGGGACTGCCCGTCCCCCGGTACCCATCCTGGATCTAGGGCCACACCGAGAGCCCCTGTTTTTGCCCTGGTTCTCTGAACCCTCATCCCTGCTGTGATTTGCACTCGCCCATTGAAAACCCCAGATCACCTTTGGGCTTGTTTTACAGATTGTTTCCCTAAGAGCACTTTAAACAGTTGCCATGGCTGCCATCCCTCAGGTTGGAAGATTGATAAATAAGTTAAATTAGATACCGTGGCACAGCCTAAACCCACCATGAGGCCAACCTCCCTGGGTATCACTTTGATTGTGTCCCCCTGCTAAGTCCAGGCCCCTCCTGCCACCCTCCCAAGCAGTCACTTTTGGGCGCCAACATGCTCAGTCCTCTTCGAGTCGGCCTCTCAGCATTGATCACCCCTTGCTCGTGCCCTGCTCCCTGCCCCTCCCACCCCCGTGCCCGCCTGTGGGGTCCCCGCCCTGAGACGGAGCCCCTCTTCTTCCGGCAAGATCCACCAGCCCGCCTACACCCCCCTCTCCCTCCTCAGGACCCCCTCTGCGTGCTCCTCTCCTGTCCTCACTGCTGGGAGGACTTGTCTGCGGTCCCTTGGCTCCTGACCTGGGTTCTGGCCAGAGTTGTCTAGGGCGGCGCTTCCTAAATTCTCTGTGGTGAAGGATGGTTTTATTTGTTTTGTTTTGTTTTGAATTTCCAATCTGTTGCAGACTGATAGTTTTACAAAAGACAATAAAAATGTCACAGCAAAGTCAGATTGCTATAAAAGTTTCTAAACACTTACTCTCAATTTCTGTGCTTGTCTCACTGTGTACCAGCCATGGTTTGTGAGTTGGCACCAGCCCGTGGAGCCCAGGCTGAACAGAACTGGTCTGGACAGCATGTGCCTCTTTAATAAGTTGGCGGGAAGATGCTCACTGGGGCCCCAGGGCCACGGGCAGATCTGCCGGAAGTCAGGGGAAGTGAAGGACTTACTTTATAACATCATACAAACCAGAGACAGAAGGGGCTCACTTCTTTGCCCACAAAAGTTCACATTCTTACATGGTAAAGGCCTTAATTTCCTGGGAGGGAGATATGAAAAATTATTTCCATGGTGACCGGCTGTCCCCAAATGTGCAAACCCTGTGACAGGCACATCATGCATGGGATGGCAGGGCCGCCCCTGCCAACTGGGGCTGTCGCTGCCACTGTTTCCACCCCAGCATAGGCCAAGTCAAGGTGTGCGGCGGTGCACTTCGGGGGCAAGGGGATGACAGCGAGGGTGGTGGCGTTCTACACTGCGGTGTGAGCCGTCCCCAGGTCGCTGCCGTCATAGGGACCTTGCAGTCCTGCCCTTCATGTCCCCCTCAGTCATGCCCAGAAGTGCTCCGCCCGGCAGACAAGCTTCCAGAACCATTCAGGAGCTATGATTACTTCTAAAACTTGAGAAGAGTGCTGCTTTCATCCTTGGGAAGTGGAAATATGAATTTGACTTTAAAAAAAATACCTTTTCCCTGTTTTGCATTTTTTTCCAAAATGAGTACATCTGAGGGGTGGGAAGTAAGTTTTTTAAAACAGCAGTTATCAAAAGAATTCCTGCGCAAAGGAACCCCAAATACGCACCTTCCACATCTTTTAACTCTTTTTTTTAAAATGCTAACTCCGAGAATCAATTTGTCAAACAGTATCTCAGCTTCTAGATAACAGAGTAATGAATCAAAAGGACATTGCACCTCATCTTGTGGTAAAAAATCCAAATGCTTTGGAACATTCCAGGAGCTGTCCTCAGAACCTTCCCCTCTGGCGTCCCGAGCCATCAGCAAGGCCCTTTCCATCACCTCCTTCAGGTCTCTGCTCAAATGTCACCATCTCAATGCGGTTTTTCCTGACCATATTATTAAAAGCCCCAGCTGCCCCTTCCCTGCTTCAGTTTTTCCGTGGCATTTATCATCATCCGACACACTCTCTGCTACTAATAAGCATATTTAAGGCATCTCATCCCTGCCCCATCCCACTGGACCAGAAGCCCTGTGAGGACAGGGACTTCTGTCCTTCTGTCCCCTGCTGTGAGCCTGCTACATGGCGGGTACTCAGTAAATGCTTGTCGAACAGACGAATCCAGGTGGCAGCTCCCCGTGCAGATGAGAAGGTGAGGGGGGAGGGCGACGGGCAGGTGCGGTCCAAGCAGAGGCAGGACGCGATGCCGTATCATCCGCATCACCAACCAAATCCTTCCCGCTGCCTGCTTTTCGCCTCGGTTGCCAGCACCAATCACCCCAAGCGCCCGTCCGAAGCCGGTGCGGTTTTGTCATCTCCTTTCTCCTCCGCAGGAGCAGGCCATAGAGGTCCTCACCCGCTCCAGCCTGGAAGTTGAGTTGGCCGCCAAAGAGCGGGAGATCGCGCAGCTGGTGGAGGACGTGCAGAGACTCCAAGCCAGCCTCACCAAGCTGCGCGAGAACTCGGCCAGCCAGATCTCCCAGCTCGAGCAGCAGCTGAGTGCCAAGAACAGCACCCTCAAAGTAAGGGCGCCGGGGGCCCCAGGGGCCGGGGGAGGGCCGCACGCGCACACATGGCCCCGGAAGGAGCCCGGGCTCGGCACGGGGGGTCTGGCTCCCCACCGACACCCTGAGCTCTTCAGCAGGGCACTTCGGCCCCCAGCGTAGTGACCACGGCAGGAGGTCTCGCCTCAAAGCCAACTCATTTGCCCCGCCGTAGCCGTCGCACAAATGTATCTCGTTTTTGTCGTCTGCAAAGGTCATGGTTAAAATTCCTTCTCTTTTGAAAGCAGAAGTGACTGTTGGGGTTTTATCTCAGCTGAGCTCCAGCCATCAGCCAAGTCTTTCCCTCCAGTGAGACCAGTATAAGGAGGCGTGAGGTCCCCCTGGACACGTCACTCAGAAGCTCCATCAGGGCTCTTGTCTGGAGAACACCTTGTCCTGATTGACAGCAGGCATGGCAGCCTTGACCTCTGTGAGGCAGCCGGAATCAGAGTCCTGAAGCCCAAGGCAGCGAGGCGGGATGGGCCTTGACCCCTCCCGTCAGCCCTTGCCCTGGTGGCACGCCCCTCCTGGTCAGCCGTCCTCGCATGCAGCCCGTTGTAGAAACCCCGATCCTTGGTGCCCACAGCACGCCGCATGGGCTGGAGTGCCGTCGGGGCGCAGGCCATCTGCAGACGCGTTCGTGCAGCTCTGCCGGCCCCCCCTGGCTCCCGGAGAAGGCTGCCGGCAGGAGGACCCGGCACTCCGAGACCCCAGCCCTCCCCGTGCCCAAACAAAATGAAAGCCAGGGGTCCGTGGAGGGCACTTCTGCACCGAGCCCTGTGGGCCCTGCTCCCCACCTGCAGGGACGGTTTTGACCCTCAGGCCTGTGCCAGGCGCCGGGGCCCGGAGCGTGGTGTCGCTTCAGCAGGGGGAGCGCCCACCATCAGCCGCTGATCTCCCTCCGGCGTCTTTAGCAGTCTAGCCGAAAGCTAGATCCTCTTGGGGCTTCTCATAAATTGGTGTCCCAAATTCAGAACCCAGAACCTTTTACGTTATATTTTTTTAATTACACTATATTTAAGGTATTCCCAATCTGTCGAAGTTAGCATAATTTGGAGATAGTCGTGGCACCCCAGATTCACACGTCAGAGCCAGCAGGGACTCCTCGGTGGTTTCTTATTTGACAGGGAAGAGACAGGACCGGCGAGGGCGCGGGCATCCGCTCTGCCGTCCCCGCTCCATCCGCCCACCGGGCCCCCCCCCGCCCCCCCCCCCCCGCTCAGCGCCCATTCGAGGCGGGTGTGAATGGATAAGTGACCGACTGCCAATTATAGTCTGTGCTCTAAAGAAAGTGGATCAGAGTTGGTTGTAAAAATGTCAGGAAAACTTTTCTTTATGTAAAGTAATTCCAGAATGTGGTGAGACCCATTTTGATTTTTTTTTTTTAATTGAGATTTTTTTTTTTTTCCTCCACGCCATGACCATGTTTCTGAGGCAGAACTCAGTCTCCAGCAAGTCTGTCCTCCCGGCAGCCCCCTGGCCTGACCTCGCTGGCGCCGGGGCACCCACACTCATCCTCACTAGATCCTTCTCTACCTCTTTGGGTGGATTTCATCCACTGTCTGAGAAACTGCTGGGTGCCCGGTCCCCACTGAGGAGATGGTCCTGCCGGGATGGGGAGATGGTTGAGGCTCGGTCACATGGCAGCTCTCATCAGCCTGCCCACTGAGTACCAGGACTCACTTTTTCTTTCCAGATTCAGTGTCATTTCCTCGTGTTATAGCCATTTCTGACCCCAGCAGTGGCACTGCTATTGGATAATTGGCCTTCCCCTCCTTTGTTACAGTTAAAGGCTTCGACTCAAGTACATGATGCGTTTGACTACATGAGAGGGAGGCTGTAAACCTTACGTTTTTTATTATAGAGCAATTTCTTCTAAATCAGTTAAGGTTTTAATGTTTGCCTTCACCAAAAATGAAACGCAGTTTCACAAATTAATGTTCTTTATCCGTATCTTGGGGGAATTCTTTAATACTGTGCAGTTAATGAAACAATTCGGCAATACTTCTTCCAAAATTATTACTCCCTTATCTTCATCTGATCTAATAATCAAAACATGTCCTCTAGTAACAAGACTTCTCTGATTTTAATTATCTTAACCCCTCGTCGCCAGGAGTGAAGCTCTCGCTGATATCGAACCCACACGCAGAAGGTATCAGCCTTCCCCAAACGGGCACGCCAGCCTCCCTCGCCCAAAGGAATAAGGTTAATTGAATGAGATACTTCCCTGGGCTTTTTTTTTTTCTCCTAACATGTATAATTTATAGTCTCAAATCTAAACTAAGCAGCGAAACAATTACTAGAAAAATATTTTATGAATGAGACCTGTCAAATCGGCAACCTGATGCTTTTGTGGCGGGGGTCTGGGGCCCAGCCGTGGTGGCCGCTGGAAGCAGCCGGGAGCCGCCCCTGAGCTTCTCATTTCCTCCTCCTCCCGCTCCCACCATCCCCAACCCCCCGACACCCCGTCTTTTCCATCTTGGACCGTGCTGTCCAGCTTTGTGGGCTCGGGTTGGGATCTACGTCTGAGGATGCTCCAGCTTCCAGCTGTCTCTCATCATCCTGGCGTGGTGGGTGGTTTCACCATGGACGCCCACCGTGACCTCTGAGATAAATGCTAATGTGCTTGATGACGGTCACTGAAGGGATGCGGGGCACTGGTCTCACAAGGGCAGGAGGCATAACGGACAAGTCTTTTTTTTTTTTTTTTTTTTTGGCCATGCCATGTGGCATGCAGGATCCCGACCAGGGATCGAACCCGCGCCCGCTCACAGTGGAAGAGCGGCGTCTCAACCACTGGACCGCCAGGGAAGTCCCATGGACAAGTCTTGAGCTTACTGGGGTCTCCTCCACCAGGACCGCCTGGGGGTGCACTCTGTAATGGAACACGTTTGGGGACACGTTTGCTTTTCCGAGCACCTTGAAACACTCCCTCTCTTTGCGACTAATGCTTTCCTCCCTTCACCTTCGTTAACTGATTGATAATTATGAGGATAAATTGCCAATTGGATGTTTACCGGTCTCTCTCCCCATGTTCTACTTTTTCAAGCCAAGTTCACCATCACTAGCCATATACAGTGGTGCATCCTCTAACCTTCAAATAGACATCGAAACCAACTCAGAAGTGGGAGATGTTTCTTCCTGCCTGATCTGACAAGTACTGCAGCACCGTGCCACTTGTCAAGGATAATTCTGTATTCACAGTTAATGAAGTAACCCGACTGCCATTACAAGGCTGCTGTTTCTTGATAACACTATTCTGGGGTCTTCTGTTGGAACACTTCAGTACAGAGGCAGTGTAATGCGGCAGTCACCTGCATTCTAGTCACTGTGGCACAGGGAACAATGCTACCAATAGCTCAGGTTTAAGATGGGTGTTTGTAAGAAAGACTAACTGAGGCTAGTCTCCCCTAGGGAGAAATGATATTTTCTGCAGATGCTTTAAAGATCAGTACTTCTCACTGGGCGGGGGGGCAGGTGTGCCCCATTCACCTGGGGGCCTTTTTCCAAACCGCACAAGCCCCCCCAACCCTCCGCACCCCTCACGCCACCTCCCGAGGTTCTGATGGGTCCTTTTGAGCCGCTGTGGGGCACACTGTGTCCCTCGGGGGGTGGGGACAGGACAAAAGACCGACAACCACTTCTCTGCACTCGTTCAGCGCCTTTAATTCTGGACGCTGCCTCTTTGGTTACATAAGTTCCCTCACCGGCCGTGTGTTTCCTCTGCACCGGGGCTGCCCTTGACCGCGTTTTAACGAGCATCTCATCATCGTCTCAGTGTGTGAAGCTCCGACATCCACGTTCCGTTGGTCGCTTGCCGCGGGTGGGCATGATGATAATCGCTGTCTCGGGGAGGAGGTGCCAGTCAGCCCATGGCTGTAGAGGGGGGGCCTGTGTGTGTCCCTCCATGGCCCCTGCCCTCCCTGGATGGCACGAGTGAGTTTTAGTGTCACACATCCCGGTATCGGAGAGCCCGGGAGCCGAGCCTCCCTGAGCCTTGTCCTGGCTGCATCTTGAAGGCACTGTGAGCGCAGATTGAAGGAAGCAATCTGCAATTGAAGGAAGCAGTGAGTCTTCCACGGGGAGGAGTGGGGTGAAGGGGGCCCCGGGCAGGGAAGCAGCAGCGGAGATGCCCCAGAGGGAAGAAACCGAGGGCCTCTTCCCTCTGGGGCATCGTGCTAGAGGCCTCAAGGCCAGTTATCTGCAGTGAGGTCATAAATAAATCGCTGCAAACCGGTGGGCATTACTGGAAATGCTTCAGGGAGCTGATTGTGGGAATCTACGGTGAATCCTCTTAGACACACATGCCGCTGGTCACTGGGTGAGTAAGTCTAGATATTCACCTGCAGATGATCCCCAGCTTGTGGCCCACTTAGCCGACCATACAGTGTCCAAGTAGCTGAAATACCGAGCCAGGCCCCTCCTGGCCGATGACGGCACCACTCCACGAGGAGGAGTTGGCTCCCGTCCGCCCTGTGCCTGGGTCGCAGCCCATGGAAGTTGGAGGTGACTTGTCATGGGGTTGCCACGCAGGGGTCCCCCTTCTCTCTCCAGAACCACACTTCTCCTGCTGGCAGCAAGGCCTCCAATGTCATGGTCACGCTCCCCACCCCCTGGCCAGGGGGCAGGCGGGGGGGGTCTCCCCTTTTTGTCTTGCGTTCTCAGCCTCCCTGTAGTGCGTGCACAGCGCCCACCTGGGCGTCCCTGGGCTTCTCCCCCAGGCCAGCCTCAGCAGATCCTAAATTTACATCACTGCCACCTCTCACCAAGGAACAGTGGAGACCTGAGGGGGTCCCCGTTCAGGTGAAAAGGAGGGGCACGCTGCCTAGTTCCAGACCCCAGAGAGGCAGAGTCAACCTCAGACCCCTGCCCGGACCAGGAAGCCCAGTCACACCCGCTGGGTTCTGACTGGTGGCCCCTCAGCCCCGGGGTCCACGTCACATGCCGACGCCCCTAACCTGAGCTGTGGGTCTTCAGACAGCACTGCCGAAAGCCTGGCTCCGACTATCCCAGAGGAAGAAGACAGAGCTGCCTGTAAACTGCAACAGTCGCCTCTCCGGCCCCGTCCGTCGTGTGGCAAAGGCGTGTTGCTGCCTTGACCCCTCGCTGTGCAACCCGGAGGACGAGGTCTTTCGAGGGTCTTTGCCTTAGTCTCTGTGCCAGAGGTCCCTTAAGTTGGTAGCCCTAGGCCCCATGTTATAACTTGACTAAGACAGATATCTTTTATAAATTCAGTGCCTAATTTGCTGCACACCAAAATGCTTTGCATTTTAAATTAAATTACCTCATGATCTGAGTCTTAGCCAGGGTTTTAAGAACTTCGGATAGATGACGCTTCTAGCAATTCAGGAAACGCTTGATGAGCTCCTCCTAAGTTCTGGAACCACGTGCGTGCTCTATAGTGTGAAACGTGTGTGATGATTAATGCATCGTAAAACCACCGTGTTTGAGGGGTGCCTGCAGCCTGCACTTGTGCATCCGACATTTCCTCACCACTGTCCTGTGGAAACCCTTCTTCTTGCTCTCCCCCTTTCCCAGATGCAGAGCGTGAGGCCCGACAGGCTAAGCCCGTCACCCAGGGTCACACTCAGCCAAGTGGGACTGAGCTAGAAGCCCAGCTCCGCCCTAGACCTTTCCTCCCCTCTCTATACAAGGTCAGAGTGTGTTCCTTTACAAGAGCACCTTTTCAGGAAGGCGACGCGCTTGCCAGATTCTGCGTTCATGGCGTAGGATGTGGGGCTGCCTTTTCTGCCATCGGCATCAAACAGCCAGAGCTGCTCTGGGCATCTGTCCTCCTCCGTGGATCTGCCAAAGAGCAGCAGGGACGCTCGGAGGTGGCAGACTGGGATGTGGAGAACTTCATAAATGGAGCCCCTGGATTGAGGACCACAGGGTGTCTTCAGAACCATTTAGTCGTATTCAGTACCACCCACCAGGGATAAAGTAGTCGTAACTACGGTAGTAACAGTCACCATCGTTACTGAGTGCTTTAGCACAGGCTAAGCACTCAGTATTGCAGTTGGGGCTCTTGTCTGCACGTTCCACATCCACGGATTCGGAGGGCCAAGTGCCCTACGCCATTCTGTATAAGGGACTAGAGCATCTGCAGATTTGGTACCACAGGGGTCCTGGAGCCAAATCCACCGTGGGTACCAAGGGACGACTGTTTCATTTAGTCCTCAGGAAAGCACTGTCCTGTGTGTACCATTATCCCCATTTTATAGATGAAGAAACCGAGGCTTAGAGAAGTTCAGTGTCTTTTCCAAGGTCACTCTGCAGCTAAGTGGTGGAGCCAGGACTTGGCCCGGGTCTGTCGGGCCCCAGCCCACCGGTGCCTCACTGCTTCCTGCACTTGCTCTGGGCAGTCTGGGCAGCCTCGGGCTCTGCCACGGCCTTTGGTGCAGACCCCCTGTGGGTTTTTTTTTTCTTTCTTTCTCTGGACGGACAGACAGATGCTCTGCAGACGTGTCGCGATAATTGGTAAGATGACAGGTAGGGTGTGGAGCCGGGCCTGGGATCTGGCCCACTGCTTGATAAGCATCGGCAAAATCCAAGGGAATAGTCCCCAGAGGAACGACGGCCTGGAGCACCTGCTGCCCTTCCCAGGCAGGACCCCCTGAAACCAGACGTTACGGGCGCCCAGCAAGGAGTTTCTGGCCAAAGAACAGAGCTGAGGGCGCTTGGGCTCTTGCCTGTGTGGGCCCACGCCGCCTGCCTCCTGCCCTGGCCCACCCGCAGCCTGCCGCCGCACGCGGGGTCCTGAGACAGCGCTCCGCTGGGAGCTCGGCGGGGACGGGCTTTGTGAGGTGCCGCCCACCGGGCCCCCGTCCAGGTGTCTGTTCAACAGGGGTTTGCAGGCACCATCTCGGTTTCTCCCTGACTATGCTGCCCCCAGGCAGATGGCAGAAATTTCAGTGGAAGCTGTTTGGTTCTCAGTGAAAACTCACATTTAACCAGGCAGATTCCAGCCCGAAAACCTTCTGATCTGGGCTGATCAAAGGCCTGCAGCCGTGCTCTCAGGGAACCCGCAGCAGGACCTGGCAGCGACAGTGGTCCCGCATCGAAGGCCCCTCGGTGCCAGCATCCGCACCGGCTCCTTGTCTCGTGCCCCTTCGCTCAGTACTTGGAGGTCACCGGTCTTCCCATCTCACAGATGAGCCGCTGACTGACGTGCCCAAAGGGCCCGGCTCGTGAGTGACAGAGCTGACGCCAGGTTCTGGGCCGTGCCAGGTCTAGAAGCTTCGTGTCTGCCGTTCTTCCTGCCCGTCTCCTGTTCTCTGAACGTGACCACTTTATACGCGTGCTCCGCGTGCAGCGTCAGTGGGTCCCCACCCTCCGAAGGTGCTTTGCGTCCCCGCAGCACTGGGCAATCTTGTGTTGGGAAGGGCTTCCCACTGTCCGACCACAGGGAGGAGAATGAAAGAATCGTGTCTTCATGAGCACTTTCTGAGCATCTTTTGTCGGAAAATGAGTGCATGCTACCCTGTTTGAGTATGAGGAGAAACCATTATAATACGGGCAAGAAGTCTTAAAAAGGAACTAGGGCAGAGCAATTCTACACAATGGAAAATACACACACAAGAAACCGCCAGCAAAGGCAACCGGAAAAGATGGGCTAAATGGGGCCACGTGGGATTCAGGTGAGCATCAAGGCTAGTGGGCCAGGTGGGACTCTTCTCCCCAAACTCTAGAATGTTCTCTGTCGGCTTTAAACTGTGATCATAGACGTGGCTGGTCAAGTAGAGCCTGAAAAGGTAACTAGAAGCCCTGGGGATGGGAAAGGCCTGTTGATTCAAGAATTGGAATTCGTTCACCCCAGGCTTGGAAAGATGCTAAATGGTCAGGACCCCCTGCTGGCTGAGTCTTTGTGTTTTATGTCAAGCCGTCTTACTTCCCACAAGGAACTCCTTTGGTTGAGGGGGGAAGGGCAAAAACAAACTAGGCCAAAAGCATCTTCACAGAAGGAAGCACCCTCTGCCGACCACTCTATAGCAAAGGCTCTTCCTGGCAAGAAGGCCCCGCAGGGCTCTGGGCACAAACAGCCACATGGGTACCAAGTGAGCTCACAGAGGTGAATGGAGCAGAGCAGAGCATCACCGTACCTGGGAAGCTTGCCAAAGGGCCCCTGACCTTCCCTCTGAAGGGCATTTTAGGGCCAGGGAGTCAGCCATGCCCAGCCGTGGCCCTGCCGGCCAGGGTGCCCTGCGAGGGCCCTCCCTGCAGGACCGTCTGTCGGAGAAACCACTGACCACCCAGCGGACCGGCCTCCACTGCTAAAATCCCTGCGTCTGGGGGGATCCCTCCAGAAGTACAAACGCATTTTCCCTGGTGCCTATCTGATGCTGACCTCAGTGACAAAAGGGCTGTATCTCTTATCAGCAGGGTCCCACCAAAGGTGTTGACAACTAACCGTACGTGTCAGCTGGCCTCGCATAGTTTGTGAAAAGCCACACGCTGCTTTTAAAACACCAGGAGAGCGTCTCTTCATCCTGTTGGCCATTTTGTGGGATTTCATACAAAATGGCCTTTTCCTTGTTCGATTTTCCACTTCTGTAAAGCTTTTTCGTTCTACTTTCATTGGGTTTTATGTTACAACCTTATGGTTGCCGTGTGTTTGTGTGTGTGTGTGTGTGTGTGTGTGTGGTGCACACGCACGCCTGTGCCCACTCAACACCAGGCACCAAGCAAAGGACAAGGGGCGACTCCACAGTTGTCACCTTTCACTGCGCATGTCTGGGCTCCCTCGGGGCTGCTGGATGCTTTACAGGGGACGTAGTCAGTGAAGGGTCTTAGCCCGTCGGGGCTGCCATGACGGGATACCAGAGACCAGGTGATGTAAACAACAGACACTTGTTTCTCACAGTTCTGAGGCTGGAAGTCCAAGATGAGGCTTCAGCATTTTCTGTGTCTGTTGAGGGCTCCCTTCTTGGTTCACAGACTGCCGCCTTCCCGCTGTGTCCTCACATGGTGGAAACGGCGAGGGGCCTCTCGGGGGTCTCTTTTAAGTCACTAATTCCACTCATGACCTCAACACCTCCCAATAGCGCCACCTCCTGATGCCATCACCATGTTGGGGGTTAGGATCTCGACATTTGAATTTGGGGGGGACACACCACATTCAGTCTATGGCAAAGCCCATCAGCCTTTTTCAGACACGACCACTAATAAAATCCCTCTCTGTTTTCAGCAACTGGAAGAAAAACTCAAAGGACAGGCTGACTATGAAGAGGTGAAGAAAGAGCTAAAGTAAGTTTGGAGACGCAACGCGGCCATTCACAAGCCAGGGCTCGCTGGGGACATTTGCTAAGGAAACACCGTGTCAGCGAGGGGGCAGCTGCAGGGTCCTCGGCTGACCTCCACCACTGGGCCGCATCCCGGGCTACCCAACATGGCGGGTGTTTGCACTCAGGCCTATGCCTGAATTCTTTGGACTTTTTATGAAACTCTGTGCATAAAAATTGCCAATATGCACGGAATCAGGGGAGATACTGCCTTTATAGGAAATGTAAAATATGAGCTTATTTTTCAGCTGTAAGTTCCCCAAACATAAGGAGAACGGAGCAAGGAAACATTTTCCAATTGAGGCCTCACACCTCCCTGGCTTAAACTATGGGACTTTCTTCCCCCGGCCTCCACCCGAGAGGCAGCAGCTGAGAGCTTGTCATCCTTTGGTTCTGATGCTCATGTTCTCACGCTTAGAAGCTCCCTCCTCGGGCCCCGGCGCCCAGCCTGACCCTCCCGCCTCAAACGCCTTCCCCTGAGCTGCCCTTGGCCCGCCTAGAGCTCACGGGCAGTGCCCCCCACAGTGCACACCCCGCCCCTTGTCCTCCTCCCTCGCCTCGGAGAGTCTCACCTGAGCTGCCCCCTCCTCCCCAGCCAGGTTGGCACACACTGCAGAGGAGTCCCTGGGCCTGGGTCCCTGCGGGCTCCGGGCCTCTCCCCTGCTGCTGGCCGCCTCTGCTTCCCGGGGGCCTTGCCACGCCCTCGGCACACCCTTCTGCCCCCAGCTGCACCCCGACCCCTCAGCAGACCCCCCCAGTGCTCTGCCTGACGGAGGGGACAGACGCCCACGGCTCCCAGAGCCTTTGCCTCCAAACGACTCCTCTGGTCTCGGCTTCTCCCCGCCCCCGTCTCTCCAGGCTGACCCCGCCACGCTGGTCCCTTCCTTCCTACCCCTCCCATCAGCTCTTCGCTCTCGCTGACATTTTTAATTTCTCCTTTTAAAATAAGCCTACACCCACTCCCCATGCTGTTCTTCGGATTCTTAATTCCATTCCCGCGGGTTTGCTAAAAAAGCCCACTGGAAGGCCCCTTCGACCTTCTCGCCCCTGCGTCAGGAGCCTTCTCCCTGGCGGGGTGACTCCCGGGAGATCCGCTCCCTTCTCTCCCCGCGCATCCTCGCCCGCATGACACAGGGGGCCTCCGCACGCCTCCTCGGACAGCCCCTCAACTCTCTGCAGGTCCAGCTGCTTTGAGCTCTGTCCTCTCCCCCACCCCATTTCCGGGAGGTATATTTTTTACTTCTCTACCCGCCTCCCCATCCCTTTCCCTCTTCTTCCCGCCTCAAAAGAAAAAAAAAAAGACAATGTGCACCCTCCCTAGTGTTGAATCGGAAAAACTGACTTGAAGGCCTTCTCCCGAGCCCCCGCCCTTCCCAGGCTGAGGCCGGTCCCACACCCCCTCCTCTGAGCTCACCTCTCTCACCGAGAGCCAAGGCTTCTTGGCCCCAGGCTGCTCCTGCCCGGCCACTCGCCGGCCCTCACGCTCTCCCAGGACAGCCTCCCACATTCCTGCCAGCCCTTCTGCTACATGTGCCCACCACGGCCCCAGCACGGCCCCATTCAGGTGGCTCCTCTGCTAGAAGGTGTCTCTGGCTTCCCAATTACTGGTGATCCACACGCCCTCTGGATGCACACCAGTGCCCATTGTGTCCCATCTCTTCCCCTGAGGTCCCCAGCGTACCCCACCCCAGGAGTCTGTAAAGCATTTTGCTCCTTCAAGGCCCTTCACAAACACTGACATCTCATGAGGCAGACCCGTCTCCTGCCCGGGTTTCCTCCTGCTGGTGCTGTTTGGATCTTGTCTTCCACCCAGAATCACCTGTAGGGTCCCTGAGGATGAGGAGTGGTTCTGAGTCTGCACAGCGCCAGGCACGTAGTAGCTGTCGGTAAACTTGGTGAATAAATGAAAAGACCCTGATGTTTCCCGTATAAATTCAGACGCACTTAGTCGTTTCTTACATGATCCTAAAGAGGCCCTCAGACAAGAATATAGCTGCAAACAATGTGACAGCCACGAAGGAAAGACAGGCTTGTCCAGACTGCCCGCCTCTTCTCTCCTGGCTGATGCAATGCGGCCCAGGGTTCTTATTATTCTCGGTAGTAGCTCATCATAAAACAAAATTATGAGCTCCTCCCTGTTCCCATTTTGTTAGTTTACCTGACAGGGGCCACTACAAAGATACAACCACAGGAAAGCTAAGAGCGGTCGGCTCCTTACTGAACCTCCCGGGCACGCTGTGCTGTCCGGATGGCACTGCCGTTGATCTTAAAGAAGGGCCGAGGCTAGAGTCACAGCTGGGAGAGCGCAGGAGGCCCGGTGCCCGGGATGGAAGCTGCCCTCTTTCTCACCTTCCCACCTCGAGCGTGAGGGGAGTGCCTGGGCTCCTTGGGGCCACATGGACCCACAGAAAGAAAGGAGTGTCCACGTGTGCGGAACGCTGCGAACAGCAGTCCTGGGCACCCGCGCTCCCTCAGCTCTCGGACTTGTTGACACAGGCCGAGACCGGAGCGGTTTCCATGGTAAGGAGAACAAAGGAGACGTAAGCCCTGGCGCCCACACCTTGGCAGTGGCTCCTTCCCCAGCCTGGGCTGCAGACGGTCCGCTGCCGCCTTTGAGCCATCCAGCGGTGGGCCCTCGCTCCTGGCCCATCCCCGGGCGGCAGCTGCCGAGTGTACCTGAGGGGCAGCGGCCCGGGGCATAGGTTCCTCTCCCTGGCTTCTTCGTTACAGCTTTTTCAGCCCTTCTCAGCTTTACAAATACATTCCACTTACAGCAGTGTTACGTCTGCGTTCAGCTCAACTTTAAAATTATACTCTGAACAGACCTGGTGTGATTCCATATGGAATGATTTACATGCTGGGCAAGAAACTTTCGCTGGCCAACTGCTAGTCGAATAGTTATTCCAGAGACGCTATCAGATGATAAAGCTGCCAGGGAAGTTGTTAAAGTTGTCAGCTCCTCGGTTCCTGGAGAGCAGGAAGCGGTGCAGTGACCGCTCGTGAGTGTGGCTGCCCCCAAAGGTCCGAGCAGGGCTAACGGCTCTGTCTTGCTCTCCGCAGCATCCTGAAGTCCATGGAGTTTGCTCCGGCCGAGGGAGCTGGGACGCAGGTACATGGTCTCCCTTTGCTTTCCGTGTGTGTGAGCGTCCGCGTCACTGCTTCACCATCGTGCTGTTTCTCCTCAAGGATATTTCACCAAGTTAAAGCAAATTATGTTTAACTTAAAAGGGGCAAGAAGAGAAAAGTTAGTGTCTTTCAAACTGGTAACTGCGTTCACGTGAAATTGCAGTTTAACTTGGGCAGGTACCAAGAACGTGGGTACAAACAATTTCAGGTTGTGTTAAGAGATCAGCCCCAAATGGACTGACTGACTTAGGAATTTTTGTTATCTACTGCCTCACGTGGACAAGAAACGGGCAAGATGACAATGGCACACGGTAACCCAGTGGCCAGTTAAAATTGTAAGTCATCACGTGGAATCCCGCTCCTGATGCCCAGAAGGCAGCCGCTGACTCTTGGTGGTTGGCACCCAAAAGAGATCACCTTTGCGGGCCTTTCTGACAGGTTTGTGGCTCCCATTGCCTAACAAAGCGTAGGTCTAGATGCTCGGGTTTGGGGACAGAAGAGGGAATAATTAGCTGTCTGGAAGCTGTGTGAGCCTAGAAAGAGAGAAATTACTTCAACTGAAATGAGTCATCTCAGAAAGGAACTCGAGTGTTCTCCACGTGCGTGGAGCACCCTCGGGGGCAGGGCGGGGGGCGGTCAGGTCAGAGCGGGGATCCTGGGGGTCTGGCGGCCCCGCGGTGAGCCCCGCTCTGCCCCGTCTAGGACTCATCCAGGCCCCTGGAGGTACTGCTGCTGGAGAAGAACCGCTCGCTGCAGTCCGAGAACGCCGCGCTGCGCATCTCCAACAGCGACCTGAGTGGTAGGTTGACAGGGTCTCGCGTCCGCTTGGCCCCTCCCGGGGTCGAGGAAGAGGAAGACGAACCGTGAGTCTGGGCCGATGCATGGCGGGCGTCACTGGGCGATGAGAACCTTGACTAACGAGTGTCCGTCTCCTCCTCGTCCTCCTCACCCCCCCGCCCCCACCCGCTCCGAGACGGTCCAGGCGAGGTGCGTGGCCGCAGGGCGTCTGCGGAGCGCAGGCAGGACCGTGCTGAGGGAGAGCCCACGAGGGCGCTCGCTCGCGGACGGTGGCTTTTCTGGTCTCTTCTTGGTTGTGCGGCCTCTCCCGTGGTGTTTCCGGGGCTGCTTCCAGGGCCAGGCCCTGCCCTTCCCGGCTCAGTGGAGCTTTTCTTCCTTTGTCAGGTTTTCCTTGGGAACGCCTCCCCCATCCTTAGCCTTTCTTTGCTCGTCCCAAAGTGGTGGCGTCACTGACTGCTTCGGGTTTTGGCAGCTGGTAAAGCGTTTAAGAGTGTCTCGGGCTCCGATGATATTTCATTCTTAAAATGTGCGTGCCTTCGATCGAGTGGACTCGGTGCGGTGCATTCGCCTCAGAGCAAGTGGTGTGAGAATCCGTTGGTCCCAAAATGTCAGTGTTTGCTGCTCCTCAGGTGGGGCCCTTCTGGTTATAGCTCAAATGCTAGAGGCCCGATGAGAGGCCCGCGACCTGCCGACTCTTTACTGTGTGTGGTACCGGCTCCTTGTCACGTTAGGAGTTTGAGTCTATGTCAAGGGGAACTCTCCAGGCTGCAACGTACAAGAAAGGTGCAAACATGAAATGCATGTTGCTTGTTTCGGGGGGCCTCGTTTGGCTAATTTAAAAATTCAATTGAAAAACAAACCAACACACCTCATTGGCCCTTGTAAAAAAACAAAAAAAAAAAATCTGCACTTTTTTTTTTTCCCTTTTGCGGGGCAAACTTTGCATCTTGGTCTTGGTTTTTTTTCCCTTTTGAATCCCCCATAATGCATTATGTTTGCCCTTCCTTGTAGGGTCAGCCAGGAGGAAAGGGAAAGACCAGCCTGAGAGTCGGCGTCCTGGACCTTTGCCGGCCTCCCCTCCTTCTCAGTTGCCCCGCAACACGGGGGAGCAGGCTTCCAATACTAATGGTACACACCAGTTCTCACCAGCGGGGTTAACGCAAGACTTTTTCAGCTCATCCCTGGCAAGCCCCAGCCTGCCCCTGGCTTCTACGGGAAAATTTGCACTAAACTCTCTCCTCCAACGACAGCTAATGCAGTCCTTCTACTCCAAGGCCATGCAGGAAGCAGGAAGCACAAGCATGATTTTTTCAACAGGTCCATACAGCACAAACTCCATATCTTCCCAAAGTCCATTACAACAAAGCCCTGATGTAAATGGCATGGCCCCGTCTCCCAGCCAGTCAGAAAGTGCTGGGAGCATCTCCGAGGGCGAGGAGATAGACACTGCAGAAATCGCCCGGCAGGTGAAAGAGCAGCTGATCAAGCACAATATCGGACAGCGCATTTTCGGACACTATGTCTTGGGACTGTCTCAAGGGTCCGTGAGCGAGATTCTGGCCCGGCCCAAGCCGTGGAATAAACTGACGGTTCGCGGCAAGGAGCCGTTTCACAAGATGAAGCAGTTCCTCTCGGACGAGCAGAACATCCTGGCTCTTCGCAGCATCCAAGGCAGACAGAGAGGTGAGAGACTCACGGGTTGGTGCCCACGTGTGAGCCCATCATGGAGAGGTGTGTGTGTGTGTGTGTGTGTGTGTGTGTGTGTGTGTGTGATGAGACATTTGTGCATCACGCCAGGTACAGCTCTCAGTCCTGCCATTGCCAGAGCTCAGGGCCGAGGGGCATGAGCTAAGGCTGTTAGACTTGGGGAGGGGGGCGGGTCTGGCCTCTGAAGATCGCTCAGCACCTCACGCGTAGTAGACTCGCTATTTCAATACCACGTACTGAGTCGGAGGGAATTACCTCACGCTCAACGTTCTGATGCGTTTCGTGTCCAGCGATCCTTCCGGCCTTCGGTGCTGGCCTCACGTGGGGAGGGGCCCGTGGGTACCACCCGGCCCTAGAGCAGCAGCATTGGCCGGGGGCGGTCCTCACGCGACGCTGGGTCCACGCGGAGGGCAAGCCGACCACGTGCGCCCCCCTCCTCCCTCCGCACCAGTGGGAGCGAGGCCCACGGTCACACTCCCCGTGTTTACGTCCCGCTAGCGATCTGTTTAGCATTACCGGCGAAACATGCCTGCCTTGAGTAAGATACATGAAAGTGGTATTAAAACACACTTCCTACCCCCCGCCCATAAAAAGATAAAAAGTCCGTCCCGTCCCTAACTGCAAGAACTCCTTCCCTCTTTAACGACAGGGTATCCTTCTGCTAAGTCAGCAATGATAGAGAAAGGGACTCTTCTCAGACGCAGTTGAGATTTAGACTCAGAGAAGGCAGACGCGTCAAACAGCGTCCATTTGCACAAAGGGCACCGAGCCTTTCACGGCGATGTTAACCGAAATTGACTGTCTTTGGATGATTAATGCGAGCTTTGTTCCGGGGCTGGTGGGCGATCCGCTTGGCGGCCCTGCTCCCTCCGTTTGACACCCGTGGCGCTGGTGCTGCAGGCCGCCACCTAGGTCCATCTAATCCCCTCTGGTGGCAGAGCCATGGCCTCTGTGAGCCGCTCAGCCAGGGAAGGGCCTCTCCGAAGTTTCTAGTGACTCCCAAGTGGCACAGGCAGCCCTGAGCCCTCTCTGTAGTGACAGGCGGCTCAGATTTCATATCACGCAGCCCATATCGTCAACACCACCATCCCCCTGATTGTTTTGTTCTTACCACACTTGTTTTTCAACAGAGAATCCAGGCCAGAGCCTGAACAGACTATTTCAGGAAGTACCGAAACGAAGAAATGGGTCTGAAGGTATGTCGCAGGCAGGTGTTTTTCTTTGCAGTTAGTAACCTAGGAAGCAGCATGTCCTTAGCTGTGTATTTGGGTTAAAACTGTACAGTGTGATTCTGGCCTGGAACCTGATGGAAAAACAGAGCTAGTAAGTATAAAACAAAGCACGGGTTCAAGTACGCACGACCCCTTCCCCCTGAGCTGCCCGCGCTCTACTGAGCGCAGGAGGGGGCGGCACCGCTAAGATGAGCCCCAAAATGTGAATCCCACACCCGCCCCCCCCTCTTAGATTCAAATTACGCCTTTCCCCATTTTCTCAGAAGCAGGTGAAAGAGTAACATTTGTTGCTCTGAGAAGAATCAGGTGACTGAGTCAGATGAGATACTGCTGCTTCCTTGTACCTTCCCTGAACTATGAAATATGTCAAGGGCATGACAGAGGGGACAGATCCCAAGTGGAACTGGCTTGCCAGCCCCCATGGCACTCCCCGGAGTCGCAGCTTTGATGGGGTTTTGTCCCGGTGGTTTGCTTGTTTTTAAATGGTTTAATGTGGCGGTTCACACTTAGTGAGGTAGTGACCAATTCAAACACGTGGACGGCTTCCGGGAAGAGCCAGGACCAGCCCCCGGGCCGTAGTAGCTTCAGTGCGTCTGTGCACGTGGCCGCTCGGCAGAGCATCACCACGTGACCACAAGACGGAATTCTTGTCCTTTAGGAATGTCCGCAGGCTTCTCTCCTTGTTCATAGATTTTCAAAAGATAGTATGTGATAAGAGACCCGAAAATTTTAACTTAAGCCTTCAGCCTCTTCACCTTGTACGAGTAAACGATAGCGAGATAATCAGCCTCCACCCCTTGCCCTCTCTACCCATTTTTCCGCTCTGGGATACTGGCCTCAAGGACACGTACAAAGCCTTGAACATAGTCCCAAGCCAAAGCAGCTGTTGGAGTTGTTTTTAAATGACTCACAAAAAAAGCGTTGCCTTTCAATCCTTCATCTTTTTCTTATACCGGATTAAATGATTCGCTCTCCCTGGTCCCAACCCACGGGTGACGTCCAGCTTGGGTAATGTGAGAGCTTGTCCCACTGGCTGAATACTGTCTGACGCCAGGTGGAGTCAGTAGGAAGCCCTTCCTGCCCCGGGGCCATGGTACCTGCTGTGAAGTTGCACGCACAGCAGGTACAGGTAAACGGGAGGCCACGCCTGCCTCCGTGTCATCACCGGCCTCAACTCGGCAGCTATTTATCAGAATGACGTCTTTGTGCAGCCCTAAATTTTGTTCCAGGTGTGAGTTTGATGTCGTTGGTGTGGCTTCTCCCTGCAGGTAACATCACCACCCGGATCCGAGCCTCAGAGACCGGGTCCGATGAAGCAATCAAGTCCATCCTGGAACAAGCCAAAAGGGAGCTGCAAGTACAGAAAACCGGTACGGAGTCCAAGTCTTCAACCACTGTCTTCCACACTTAGTTAAAAGAATTGTCATGAGCGTTCTGGTCAGCAGTGATTAACTTTGTTAAAAAAAAAAAAATAGAATGTATGTTTTCAAGCTTTTAGGCAAGCACAGAGGGGAGCAGGTCTGTGTGATGTCTATTTTGCTAATAGTTACCATTCTAGGTCATTCCCTAGCATTGACTCAAGAATGTACCCCTGGCCTAGAATCTCCGTGACTTAAATTAGCAAGTAGTTTGTATCAGATTCCCTTTTTTAAATGCAACACAGGCTTTTGCTACTTGGGTATGTACTTGACCACAGCTGCTTTACGGAACAAACGTTGCCAGGGAGGAGCAGGGAGTGTTGAAGGGTGGATGTTCCCACCTCTGCAGTCAGTCTGCTTCAGGAGTCGGCCCTCAGAGCTCCCGGAGAGCTGCCTGGTGTAAGAGAACACCCACATTGCAGCTTCTCTCCGGCTGGGCTTTGATTGAGAGGCACGCCAGGCTGTAGATTCAGCTCAGACCTTCCGCTAGAGAGGAAACCTGAGTGCTCTACCCGGGGTTCAGCACAGACACACCCCTGCCCTGTGCCCACGAAGCCCCTGCTCCATGGAGTCCTTCCACCACAGACGTGGTCGCGAGGCCCCACCAGGCCTGGCTGCAGGCAGCTGTGACCGCTTAGGCCCTGCCACCACCTGGTCACTCCCCTGGGTTCCTGAGCTAGGGCCTGCCCACTGACCCCGCCATTGGCCCTCCCCCTCCCCCTCCCCCTTGGTGGCCGCACCGTAGTCACCCACCCGGAAGGGGATCTGAGCTAACAAAAGCACTGGAATTTTGGGATATAGCACATGAGAATGTTAAGTTTAAAGTCATCCCGGAAAGAGAGTCACAGAGCATTTGCACACGTACCCCCCCCGCCCCCCATCACACGCGTGATCACAACTTACCCCTTCGGCTGGTGTGTCGCGGAGGCCACGTGGTCGCACAACAGGCACGTTGGCCCCTCTATCACCGCTCGGACAGGGTGCGTGAACGTTTCACGACGGGGGAAACGTTGGAGAAACAGAGCCGTGAGGTTCTCCCCGGTAACCTGCATGCGGTGGCAGGTCAGGTCAGGATGAAGTGGAGTGAAAAAGCACGGGGCGGTGCCGCCACCGTCTCACCTCTGTGTTTGCTCCGCAGCAGAGCCGGCCCAGCCTTCCTCGGCGTCCAGCAGCGGGAACTCCGACGACGCCATCCGCTCCATCCTGCAGCAGGCCCGCCGCGAGATGGAGGCCCAGCAGGCCGCCCTCGACCCCGCCTTAAAGCCAGCGCCGCTGTCCCAGACGGACATCGCCATCCTGACCCCCAAGCTAATACCCGCCTCGCCCATGTCGTCGGTGTCCGGTTACTCTCCATTAGCCGTCTCCCTGAAGAAGCCCCCCTCGGCTCCCGACTCCAGCGCCCCCGCTCTGCCCAACCCCCCGGCCCTGAAGAAGGAGTCCCAGGACGTGCCCGGGCCGGACCTCCCGGGGGCGGCCGACTCCGCACAGGGGGTCCTCAGACACGTGAAGAGCGAGCTGGGCCGCGGCGGCGTGTGGAAGGACCACTGGTGGAGCGCCGTCCAGCCCGAGAGGAAGAGCAGCGCTCCCCCCGAAGACCCCAAGGCTGAAGAAGCCAGCGGCGGGAAAGAAAAAGGCGGCGGCGGCGGCAGTGGCGGGCAGGCGCGGGCCGAGCGTGGCCAGCTCCAGGGCCCCTCGTCGTCAGAATACTGGAAGGACTGGCCCAGCGCCGAGTCGCCGTACTCCCAGAGCTCAGAGCTGAGCCTCACCGGAGCCAGCCGCAGCGAGACACCCCAGAACAGCCCTCTGCCCTCGTCCCCCATCGTGCCCCTGTCGAAGCCCACCAAGCCCTCGGTCCCTCCGCTGACCCCCGAGCAGTACGAGATCTACATGTACCAGGAGGTGGACACCATCGAGCTCACCCGGCAGGTGAAGGAGAAGCTGGCCAAGAACGGCATCTGTCAGAGGATCTTCGGGGAGAAGGTAAGGGACTCGATTTGGGAGCCTGGGTCTTCCCATCTCCCTTCACTGCTTAGGACTGCATGTCTGTCTGGAGGATGTGGCCATCACCCACTTAATTAACCAAAGAGCATCGTGGCTCGTCCACTCCCAAACTTCCGGGGAGGCTGGCCAGTGAACGCTCCATTCGCGGCTTCCCCGTTGGGGGCCAGGTTCTGGGTGAGGCCCTCTCACCCTCCGCAGTCCTTTAGACCTCTTGTCACACTGTGAGGGGGTGGCAAAGTCGCCATTTGACAGATGAGGAAACCGAGGCTCAGGGAAGTTAACTGTGTGCCCCAAGCTAGCAGGTGACTGAATCGAGTTCTGTACCCCCAGCCAAGTGGAGCCCAGAGGCGCCTCTGCAGGCTGTTTCGGCCAAAAGGATCTGATCTGATCACAGAGAGAGACGACCAGCGTGCAGAGAACCAGAAGGCACTCGATAGAAACAGCCATGTAAAGCATAGTTGTACCTCTCTCATAATTCAGAACGTGCTTGGGGCGCCAGAGGGGTGAAGCAACCTGCCCAGGGATGCACAGCTAGAGGTGGCACGGGCAGAGCTGCACAGAGCCCAGGCTGTGCCCGGGACTGGCCCCGAAGACCCTTGTTTCCATGTCGGCCATCCCTGGCTCATGAAAGGCCATGGTTTGTGGATGAGATCCCAGACCCTTTCTGTTCTTGGCACTTCCTGGTCACTGAGATTCTGGATAATGGGGATTTACCAGGCCTGCAAAATATAAGATAAACATAATACCCCGGGATAGTCTTAGATTAAACAATGAATTGCTGAGCATAATGAGAAGCGCTCCAGTCCCCTAAAAGGCAGCCTCCCTGGGACTTCCCTGGTGGCGCAGTGGTTAAGAATCCCCCTGCCAGTGCAGGGGACACGGGTTCGAGCCCTGGTCCGGGAAGATCCCACATGCCACGGGGCAACTTAAGCCCGTGCGCCACAACTGCTGAACCTGCGCTCTAGGACCCATGAGCCACAACTACTGAAGCCTCCGCGCCTAGAGCCCGCGCTCCACAACAAGAGAAGCCGCCACAACGAGAAGCCAGCGCACCGCAACGAAGAGTAGCCCCCGCTCGCCGCAACTAGAGAAAGCCCTCATGCAGCAACGAAGACCCAATGCCGCAAAAAGAAAAAAAAGACAGCCTCCCCGAGGGCCACGTGGCTGGGTCAGCAGTGGCCCGCCCCACAACTTCCTACCCGCCTTACCAGGTCCTGCCTTGAGTTCAGTGTTTGCGATGTACTGTGCTATGAATCCTTGAAATACGGTTGTGAGCTCTTTGTCCCGACTTTGCAAAAGGTGAGGGGGTGAATAGAAATGAGGATGAGAATTTAAAGTCCCTTGAAATTTCTAGTTCAGCGTTGTAAAAATATCATTTGAGAACATTTAAATAGACATTTGTGCTCATGCCTTAAATTTAGCAGAGACTTAATAGCATTGAACTTGTTTGGCCCATGAGTGCAGTTTATTCTGGAACTTGAGAACTTTTCAAAGAGTGATCGGATGCAGCCCCTAAATATCTCTGGGCTGCATCTGTGTCCTGTGGGGGGTGTTTGTGCCCATACATATGTATGGCCATATGTGAGCGTAACAAAGTCGGGTATGTACGTGCAACTTGTCGATCGTCTGCAGTGAGCTTCACTCCCAGGCTGGCTCCTCGGTTGCCACCAGCTCACCTCTGGGCCCCTACCATCGAGCAGGATGTGATCAGAGAGAGCAGACCTTTGTAAATGCCAGGCTGGCCCGGCGCCAGCAAAGGAGACGGGCGCCCGCGTCCCGCCGGCATCCGTTGCTCCTACTCTAAAGGGGTCCTTGGCCCCCAGCACCTCGGCCTTTGCTGGCACCGCCAGGCAAAGAGCAACATGGTTTCAGTGCTTCCTCCTCAGGTTGTCAGGACGACAGCCCTGCAGGCTTGGCAGGATCGAGACCCTGGGTGGAGCCCCTCCCCTCCGTTTGCCCACCCTCCTCTCCCTGGGAGCTGAAAGCTGCGACTATGACTGTGGCTTCCCGTGCCAGGGCATCAGCCCACTGGTGACCCTGAAAAGCTTATCCCCCACCCCAGGCTGTCGCCACCCGCCCCCAGGGGTTGGTTCCGTGCTCGGCCCCAGGAGTGCGCCCCGTGTGCCGTCCATCCCGACCACGCCTCCACATGGCCACGCGTGTATCACTGACACATTCTGCGGCCTCACACCGAATCCGGGGTGCTGACGCTGTGTGTCTTTGGTCGCCATTCCAGGTGCTGGGCCTGTCCCAGGGCAGTGTCAGCGACATGCTGTCCCGGCCGAAGCCATGGAGCAAGCTGACCCAAAAAGGCCGCGAACCCTTCATCCGGATGCAGCTCTGGCTGAACGGCGAGCTGGGCCAGGGCGTCCTGCCTGTCCAAGGACAGCAGCAAGGGCCAGGTAAGGGCAGCCCCGCCCTGGGCTGCTGCAGGCGGTGGGGGAGGGGAGCCCCGTGCGGGGAGACCACCAGCCACGCTGTCAGCTGCTGCCTGAGAACCGCCCCCCTTCCTCCACCACCTGTTGCCATGGGACTGACTCAGTTTTTAGGAGAGAGAAGATTGTGCCTAGCTAATTTTATAAGCAGCAGAAAATGAGTTACCAATTAGGAAAATGCTGTTTATACATAAATATAGGTAAAAGTCAAGTAGCTAAATCAGGGAATCAGGAAAGGAAATCAGCCAAAGGAACAGAATGAAAGATCTCATGGGTGACGGCTTCCGCCTGCTCTCCAGCCAGTGGCCCAGCTTTCTACCGGCAGCGCTTTGCCTGCGCCCATCCCGTTCTGGGCCTCCCCATAAGGAGTGGGTACCCTCCCTTGTTGGGGCCCTTATTGCTGTGCCCCCTCTGCTGTGCTCCAGGTATTAGGAAGCTGTAACCCCCCAAGTTTGTTTCCTCGTTTAACTGTACCCCTTTCTCTCGTTTAGTCCTGCACTCCATGACGTCACTCCAGGACCCCCTGCAGCAGGGCTGCGTGAGCTCAGGTAACTAGCCATGTCTGGTGTTTTGAATGAAACATTTCCCTGCCTTTTGTGTTTTCCTCTGGTCTGTACTGGGGAGACTTGAAGGATCCCTCGTTCTGGATCCGGTGAGCTGAAAACATGGTACCCTCTAGGCAAACTGGATTCGTCGAG
Source organism: Balaenoptera acutorostrata (assembly GCF_949987535.1). Taxonomy (NCBI): domain Eukaryota; kingdom Metazoa; phylum Chordata; class Mammalia; order Artiodactyla; family Balaenopteridae; genus Balaenoptera; species Balaenoptera acutorostrata. The sequence goes on from NC_080078.1 coordinate 8,348,200, forward strand.
GTCATAGTTTCTAATGGAGAAGGAGAGAGTCGACGGCCGAGTGCAGGTTCCTCCAGCGTTTTCTTGTTCCTCACCGTGTTCTTTCATCAGTGCATTGGCTTCTAGGTGTGAGCCCTGTGTTCGGGGCTGGGGGCTGGGGTCCAAGTCAGAGACAGATTCTGTGCTCAGGGGGCTTCCAGTCTCATAGCAGGGGACAGGGGACAAGGAACGGGCATTGCAGTTCAGGGCATGACACTCAGGAGAGTGGGACTGAGGTTGGGGTCCAGCCTGGGAGCAGGTGGTGGAGGGCCTGGAGCCCGGGCCCAGGAGCTGGGGCTGCTTCCGGGCGGCATCTGAGAGCCCCGAGGCCCGGTCTTTGAGGTCACATCTCCGCCACGCGGACTCCTGGACACGGCAGCCCGGGCTGGCCCACGTCCCTGATTCCTGAACCCCCTCCTTGTCCTTCCCGTGTGCCCGCTTGTGCCAGGCTTTTCCCACCCAGCTCTCAGGAACAGCCAGCATCGTGAGCTGTTCCTCTTTTTTTCTTTCTTTATTTTTCTAAACATGTTGATTAGTCTCCATATCCCATTGATTCATTGAAAACACAAACAAAGCTAAGTGAGGAGCGTGGAGCCCGCCAGCCTGCTGGAAGTTTTACGAGGGAAAACACGTGTCGTGAGGGGAACAGCTGGGCGGCAGCGGCCGCCACCGCTTCGAAACTCCAAACCCGCACACAGATGCAGCCAGCGTGTGCTGGGTGCAGCTAAGTTCCCGGTTGACGTCTTCTTGTGTTTGGGGTGTTCCATCTTGAGGGGTTGGAAGGCTGTATCTAAGCCAGGCTCTTGGTTTTCTTGGCTGGACCTCTAAATGGAGTGGCTGGCCCTCTAGGAAGGATCAGGTGTACTTCCTTCTCCCCGCCTTTCTGCGTTGGCCAATTTCATCAGCAAGTACTGGAGAACTTACACAGCACTGGCGCCCGTTCAAAACACATTAGAGAAAATAATGGACGTGGTTGTTTGTGCTAGAGTTTTGCGGACGTTTGCATGGAAAATTCTCCTTGCCTCTTGCTCTAATGGGAAGCTGGCCCCCTGTTAAACTCTCCGAGTATCTGCTGCCCCATCAGAGTCAGGACCCAACTTGGCAGAATGTGACTAACGGTTTTTAGATCAAAACCCCTTGTTCCAAAATAAAATAAGAAATCGCCTGCAGTCCCAGGTCGGTTGTGATGGATGCCAAAACCTTCCCCGTGTCGGAACACATCCTTAAAGAATGGCTTTTTACTTTTTATTGTGTAGCAAGCACTCGCTGCCGTGCTGCAACGTTCCCATGACAGCCACATTTCCAACCTGGGAACAACTCACAGGGCTCCTCCGAGAGATGTAAGTGATATTTGTAAGAGATCAAATTACTTTATAAAATAAGGAGATTTAAACTCTTGGGGAGCCTGCAGATTGAAAGAGGGAGGGAGGCAGGAGGCAGTGAGCCCCTGGGTACAAGTGAGCGCTGTAGAACTTTCCCCTGCTTTCTGTGAAGAGGCCCAGGCAGGCCTCTCGACACTCCCCACAAGACGGGAGGTGGATGGTAAACCTCTCACTCGACGTGCCTGTTGTGAGTCAGCAGTTGGGAAGCCATCAGTAGAAATAATAATTATGGTGATTGTGGAGAAAGGTGGAAAACTTATTTCTTACATTCTAGGAAAATAGAAATTTTTTTTTTTAAGACATGATGGTAGCTAAGCGAAAATGTTTCTCTGGATCAGGAAAGACTAGAAAGTGCTTGTCAGAATGAAAAGACAGATGATCATATAGTGGCAAGATTGTGGGTGGTAGTTTTCCTTGTTTGAAATTTCTTTACTATCAGAGTTATCCTTTCAGGAGTGTTTCTAAAAATTAAAGTAGCCGTGCCTTTCGGTATGTGGAATTTAGATTTGAAAAACAGAATTCTCTTATAATGATGAGTGTTGGTAAATCAGTGGGATGAATGACTATTGGAGACCCCAGGATCTTTGACAGCCTAAAAAATCAGTGTCTGGACTTCCCTGGCGGTCCAGTGGTTAAGACTCCGCGCTTCCAATGCAGGCGGTGCGGGCGGGGAACTAGGATCCCGCATGCCGCACAGTGTGACCAAAAAAAAAAAAAAAACAGTGTCTCGGAGGAAGTATTCAGCATTGCTCCCCCAAAGGCAGGGGAGTAACGCCTCTGGCCTAGGATTTCTCCAGGATTCTGATTCCCTGCTCTCGCCGTGGCTACCACGGAATCCTTCCAAGAGGCCCCAGACCCAGAAAGACGCTCTGTCCATGGTGGTGGGCTCCGTGAGGCCTCTGCCCAAGGCGGCTCAGCGTGGTGGCAGCAGATGGCTGCAGGAAGGTAATTCTGACCCTGGGTTGGTCTGTTCCTGAATATTGGTGAGAAACACTCAGTGTCTGAGAATCCAGGCTGCCGAACTGGCCCGGCCATCGGTTCAGCCTCCCAGGTGTGGAAGGACTTTGGAAGACCCGCCTTCTGTCCACAGCCTCAGTCTGAGCAGAGATCGTGTGGGTCTAATGCAGGGCTCTGTGCTTAGTTACCACGGCGATGAGGTGCCCCGGAGGGTGGAGGGCCTCACTCAACTAAACAGCAAACTGCTGACACGGGACTCTGTTTTCCTCGCTAAGAATTCCTGTCTGCCTCTTTCTGCCCAGCCCTGTTGCCCTCAGCGTCTCCATCTTCCTTAATGATTTCTGTGTCAAACTTGCCGATCAGGTTTATGATGAAGGAGAGAGAAACTGAAGTTTCCAGTGCATCATCACTTTTTCCTCCTGGTGGTTGTAACCATTTCTGGATGTTCCTTTGATGACTCGAGACTTGGGGTGATGGCCTTGGACACTGAGGAGAGTTGATGCCACTTTCAGTGAGTGACCTGCGCTGTTGAGGCCTTGATGAGGAGAAAGGAGGGTTCCATGCCAATCATATGAGTAACTTAAAAAGAACAAAAACGGTTTTTAAAGGACAGAACTTCAGATCAGTTACCTGTTCCTATATTTCCTGGTAGTCTAGTTTCACATTTTTTTTTAATATACATTTATTTATTTTTGGCTGCGTTGGGTCTTCGTTGCTGCGCGCGGGCTTCCTCTAGTTGTGGCGAGCTCTTTGTTGCGGTGCGAGGGCTCCTCATCGCGGTGGCTTCTCTTGTTGCGAAGCGCAGGCTCTGGGCACGCGGGCTTAGTTGCTCCGCAGCATGTGCGATCTTCCTGGCCCAGGGCTCGAACCCGTGTCCCCTGCATTGGCAGGCGGATTCTTAACCACTGCGCCACCAGGGAAGTCCCTTTACACACGTGTTTCTGTTGGCTTCTTTCAAAGTCCCCAGTGTCTTGGGTTGTCGTTAATCTAATATGGCAAGACAGAGGTGCAGGTAGTCCTTTGGGATTGGTTCTCCGAGTCTCCCGTTTGTTTGTCTCCCATCCCAGCTATCATGCACCTGCTACCCTCGCCCTGCGTAGCAATAGCAGTGCTCAGGAGAAGCAAAGGAAGCACTCAGAGAAGGAGAAAGGAGGGACCAAGTAAGGCTTGTTTTCTCTGAGTGTGGCCTGTGCTCATTGCTTATCAGTTAGGAGGGTGTTTTTTTTTTAAAGAAGAAAACCTTGAGATGTAATGTACGTGTGTGCATCCGTGTAGGTAGTAGGTAGGTACCTAGTTAGATATGATCTACAATTGGATTGTTTTTTTCCTTTTCATTCCTTAAAGCTCATTTCATATTCATGGTTCCTTGGTGTGATTAATCTTTTTGCCCCAAGGGAAAGAAGGAGACAAGAGACAACTCCAAAGCGGGGAGAAAGAAAGGGGAAGGAACAGATTTTTCTAAATGCGACTCAAGTCACTCCTCACCTTATGGAGAACTGACAGGAGTCGCCCATGCGCTCAGCTTTGTAACTTTTTACTCTGGGAGCACTTCGTTACTGTAGCTCACAAGCTTCCACGCCCAGATGGATTATTGCAAGCTGTACCGACGAAAGGGTGGCCCAGTCTCCTCGGATTAATTATAAAATACCCAGCTTTTTCCCAGCGTGTCAGGCAGGAACTGCGGGTTCCAAATCTTCTCCGGCCGTGGAGAATTCCATGGCTCCTCGTCCCTGTTCTCACATCAGACCACCAGTTAGTTCCCTCTTGAGAAGATAGCAGCTGCGTCCCTCTCTAACGTGGGTGGTCCCACGTGTGCCCCCTCCCTGACGTGAGCACCACGGGGGCTGTATGCTGCACATGGCCTTACGCAGCCGGAGAGTCCCAGGGCCACAGCTCCCGGTTAGGGACAGGCCAGCCTTCCTTTTTAATATGCATAATGGCTCTTGCTCGGTACCCATGAAATGACCAGGAGAACACGTCCACGGTTTTAGTGCTTTAAACTCAGCTTCCTTGAATAAGCAATCAGTTCCTGAGTTTTGGTGACTGAGTCAGGGTGGGGCATTTGGATAGCACATTACTAAGAAGAGGAAGGGCTAGTCGAACCCCCAGAGAATTCCCTGGCGACACCTAAAGCAGGCAGAACTCTTTGTTCAGTGCCCTAGACTAGAACTGAGTTGATTTTTTTTTTCCTCTCTTTTTTTTTTCTTCTCTTTCATGGAAGTACATCAGTGGAAGTAACTATTGGTGCTCTCTGAAAAGAACTCTTCTAACCCTCATTTATTTTGAATAGCTGAAAAGATTTGTATATACATAACTGATTTATACTTGGCCATAGGCAACAGATCAAAAACAAAAAAGAGGGCTTCCCTGGTGGCGCAGTGGTTGAGAGTCTGCCTGCTAATGCAGGGGACGCGGGTTCGAGCCCTGGTCTGGGAAGATCCCACATGCCGCGGAGCAACTAGGCCCGTGAGCCACAGCTACTGAGCCTGCGCGTCTGGAGCCTGTGCTCCACAACAAGAGAGGCCGCAATAGTGAGAGGCCCGCGCACCGCGATGAAGAGTGGGCCCCACTCGCCACAACTAGAGATAGCCTGCTCACAGAAACGAGGACCCAACACAGCCAAAGATAAATTAATTAATTAATTAATTTAAAAAAAAGAAAAGGCAGGATGGGATTTTTAAAAAAAAAACAAACAAAGGAGAATTCTGGAAAGCCACGTGTGAGCTAGGAAGTGACCCCTCCTGAGCAGGTGGCCGCTCTGCTCATCATTAGTCCTGGGGCTCAGCCTCTGCCCCCCGCTCACCGGCCGTGAACTTGGTGGCCGGAAGAACTGAGTGCCCATTCATTTCTCTTTCTTGGTTGTGCCCTGCATGACGGCATTTCAGTGTTACCAAGAGTGCCACGATAAAGGAACTGTCTATCCTAAGATCAGAAAAGTCAGGTTTCTGGAATCAATGTACCATTTGTCTGTCATCTGGTACATGTGGGCGCAGGCCGGTGGGGAGGTCCGTGGTGCTGAGGGCGCCCCAGGAGGTGGCTGGGCCGTGAAGGGCAAAGGGGTCAGGGCGGAGAACATTCCAGGTGGAGAGCTCTGCGGGTGCAGACGTTCATTGATGGCTGGGACGGGGCATGTGCAGAACCTTTGAAAAAAAGTGAAAATAGTAGAAGCCCCGACTTTAGAGGCCTTCTGTTTTTCTTTTAAAATAACAGAAGGAAAGTGGATTACGGAGGAATTTTGTCTTTTCTTTATGTAGAATAGGGTTCCTGTTGCCGCCTTAAGGCTCCTACGATAAGAAAAAAAGTGTGGAGATCAGGACAGAAGGGGGCCTCCTTGCTCCTTTGAGGTGGCCTCCGTCACCTGCCCCCGTGGCGGCACCGGGCCCCAGGATGCCCAGCCTGCCGCCCCATGGGCGGCTCTTTATCGAGAGGAGGTGGGCTTCCAGCACGTGGAGAGGCAGGCTGAGGCTCAGCACACCCAGGAGCGGCCTCGGAGGGCGGGAGGGTAAGGCAGTGCCCACCCGGCCCTCAGGCTGGAGGGAGGGAGGACGGCTTCTCATGAGCTCCCCGGAAGCTGCGCCTCCCTGCGTTACCTCCGTGCCTGCGCTGCCTTTTCAGCTCTCCTAGCCGTTCCGGGCATTTGTGGGATTCCTGGTGGCGCCTGAGCACGACCCTGAAACTGCCTCGCTGCAACATTACCCAGGAAGGCAGAGGGAGCACGGAGAGGCCCTTTCACTCCTGGGACGCCGGGGGGCGGGGTGGGGGGGTGGTGTGTGGAGCCGAGCCGGCCTGGCCTGCCCTCCCCTAGAGCACACTGTACCTGCAGGCCCCGCACAGGCACCCCTGGAACAGCAGCCACTGAGCCAGGCCACCCACTCGATGTTTTCGTCTCAAAGCAGCAAATGCTGTCACCACGATCCCTGGGAAAGGCTGCTTCTGCACAAGTCAGCCCCCAAGGGTCTCTGCTCCTTGAGTGGGATTTGTCACTGGGTCTCTCCAAAAAAAGACAAGAGAATCAGAGTAACCCAGAGTAAGAGACTTTTATTTTTAATTATGGTTTGTGGGTTTTTTGGGTTTTTTTTTTTTTTGAATAAGTAAAATGCATCGTGGCTACAAACTGCAGGATTTAAAAGAGCTTACACCCTTTTTCAAAAATAAGTCACCCTCCTCCCTCATCCCCAGGGCCCCAGGTGCTCTCCCCCAAGGCCCTCCTGTTCATTTCCTTCAGAGAGTCTCTGCATCTAGATGTTTGTTGCACACAGAAGGGAGCACGCAGTGCTCAAGGTGTGCTTTGCTTTTCTCACCTGGCAGTAGTCTGTAGAGACGGCCCTAGGCTGGGACATAAAGAATTTCCTCCTCTTTTCACTGCTGTAGGGAATTCCTGTATCTGGACATACCATATTTTACTTAACCAATCACTAGTGAGAGATACTTAGATTGATTTTTTTTTTAATTTTATTTATTTTTATTTATTGATTGATTTTTTTTTTTTTTTTTGGCTGCGTTAGGTCTTTTGCTGTGCGCGGGCTTTCTCTAGTTGCGGCGAGCAGGGGCTACTCTTCGTTGTGGTGCGTGGGCTTCTTATTGCTGTGGCCTCTCGTTGCGGAGCACAGGCTCTAGGCGCGCAGGCTTCAGTAGTTGCAGCACGAGGGCTCAGTAGTTGTGGCTCATGGGCTCTAGAGCGCAGGCTCAGTATTTGTGGCACACGGGCTTAGTTGCTCCGCGGCATGTGGGATCTTCCCGGGCCAGGGCTTGAACCCATGTCCCCTGCATTGGCAGGCGGATTCCCAACCACTGTGCTACCAGGGAAGCCCCTAGATTGATTTTTAACAGCAGAACCTAAGAAACGATCCTGCGGTGAGCAGCCTTGAGCATGTGTGAGCGGTGGCTCAGAGCCGACTGCAGAGGGCTTGTCTCGTCTCGGCCACCGAGCATCTGTGTGGCCTTGGGCAAGTGACTCGACCTCTCTGTGTCTCAGTTTCTTCTTTAAAATAGGAAAAAGAAAGTACCTATCTCCTAGACCTTCAGGAGTTTTAAATGAGTTCATGTATAAAAGCCTCCAGAGCAGTGGCTGGCACAGAGGAAGTGCTACTTGAGTGTTCGCTTTCCTACTGCTGCCCTTGAAACCACTGCCGTTATGTCATTTCGTGCGCGCACAGATAGCTATAGAATAATGTACGTGCACACGTGAAATGTCAGGCTCCTGGCTTTAAAACAGAAAACGGGTCCAGCACTCACTCCTTGGGCGGAGACTGTCAAGTGAGAGCCTGGCTGGTGGCAGCCGGCACGAAGGGTCAGCTGCAGGATGGCCTGCATGCAGCTCTCCAGATTCCTGGCTTCCCTGAAATGCCGTCCATCTCTGAAAATTGTCTGTCCATCTGCCATTCCATGAAGTTCACCCAGAATCTTGAGCTTCAAGAGTAAGACTACAGGTCATCGCTCAGGCCATTTGGGGCAAACTAGTGCAGAGCCAGGCCATCTCGTCTGGATACAGGGGTGACTGTGGGCACAGGTGAGCGGCAGCGCCATCCCACTCAGCTTCTCTTGGTTGCTTGGCCTGGACCCCTCGGTCCTGGCACGCCCTAACTGCCCGTTAGGAGAAGGCCCCGGCAGGCCTTTGTCACGGGCCTCTGGACACATCTCCTTTCTCTTCCCCTTAGACTTTCTTTGGAGAAGGGAATTTACAGTACATTGGGCATTCAGTACAAGAGGCAAAAGTAGGTCACAGGTGCAAATGAGGACTTCAGTTTTCAATGGTTTGCTTCCAGGGAGGGATGAAGAAGCTTAAATGCTTAAAAATCCTCAGGTAATTTTTAAAAGGCAGTAAGAGTACAATGAAGAAACTCATATATTTGCACCTTTTATGTGCCAAGTGCAGCACTAATACCTTTGATCCCTAAGTGGATCAAAGTGGAAATGATTTATAAATAAATTTATTAAAAAATAATAATAAAATAAAATCAGATCCAAGATGAACACTTAACAGAAAATCAGATGCCTCAGTTACCCCGAGAGGCATGCCCTTGTGTTTCAGGCTGGGAGCTGGGCAGAAGGGAAGGGAACCCAGCAACAAATCAGTGGCATAGTCAGAGCCCGGTTTATGAAGTTTTGCAACAGAAAGTGTATGACCCATCTGGCCTGTGATATGGGTCCATGCTGCTTTGAAACCCCTTCCAGGCTAGATCCAAGGAAGATATGCACAGTGGCCCAGGGTTCTTTCCCGTGCAAGGACAGCGCTGCCCTTCAGCTTCATGCCCTCTCCCTGCTAGTGGCCCTCAGCCAGCCCAGGACCCGGGGCCCAGCCCCCTGCTGACTGGTCCCTGGGCCAGGGTCATGCTCAGGAGTGAGAAAGGGGGTCCCAGAGAGAACGAAGCAAGCCAGGCGGCTTCCGTCACCGGCTTCATCTTGATTTTGTGTTTTGTTCTTCCCTTTGGAACTGGATTCCTAAATATAGCCCGAGTCTGAATTGGCAGATGTTGGGTTTGTCCTTTACAAGAGGACCAAAATTAGTCTGTCATTTGGCACCTAAATAAAGCAGCCAAACTGCCTTTGTACCAACTTTGCAATGAGGAGGGACTGAAGTTGCCGCATTTCTCTCGACAAGGAAACTTTCTCGGAAGCTGGAGCAGCACCTCTGAAGCCAAGAGGCTGAGTCCAGAGGGATGTGCCTTCCTCCCGGCTAGACCCTCTCGTCTCTGAGTTACAGTCAGTTTGTTCCACGTAGTTTAAATACCTCATGAGATTGGAAGAGGAGGATCAATACCCCACAGAAATAGCACTTGGAGAGAACAGCAGTGGTGACTTTGATTTGGGGAGGAAAAGAGCAATCTGTCCGGAGTGCCTGGAGCTGGGTGAGCAGAGGAGCTCCCCAGGGGCAGCAGAAAGATGTTATAATCAATTACCACATCATAACACTGATGTATGATAATTACTGAGTGTTTCTCCTGAGATAGTGCAGCATTTGGCTGGGATGCAGTTCTTTCATGGTCCACTGCCTGATTAATATGCAAATAATAGGCTGATTGCATGATGAATGCAGAAAATGAGTTCGCTGATAACGTGAGCACTGAAGCGGGAAGATGATAAATTACTTTTACTGACTGTCGTACATTAAGTACCCTTTCTCAACAATTTCATCACAAATTAAGTAAAGCAGAATGGAGAGATTAGGAGGATGTGTAAAATAATGTACCTTAATAGCTTTTCTTTCTTTTTTTTTTTTATAAATTTATTTTATTTATTTAGTTTTGGCTGCGTTGGGTCTTCGTTGCTGTGCGTGGGCTTTCTCTAGTTGCGGCAAGCGGGGGCTACTCTTCGTTGCGGTGCGCGGGCTTCTCACTGCGGCGGCTTCTCTTGGTGTGGAGCACGGGCTCTCGGTGCGGAGCACGGGCTCTAGGTGCGCGGGCTTCAGTAGTTGTGGCTCGCGGGCTCAGTGGTTGTGGCTCACGGGCTCTAAAGCTCAGGTTCAGTAGTCACGGCACACGGGCTTAGTTGCTCCGCGGCATGTGGGGTCTTCCCGGACCAGGGCTCAAACCCGTGTCCCCTGCATTGGCAGGCGGATTCTTAACCACTGCGCCACTGGGGAAGTCCCCTTAATAGGTTTTCTAATACCATCACATACAACGAAAATGTCACTTGGTTCTGCTCGGCACGGCCTGGGGCCCGTGTAGGGCCAGATCAGTGCATTCACCTGCGTGTTGTTGGGAAGCCGGGAAGCAGCCCACCACACCAGCTATTCATCCAATCAGCAAAGGATTCTCTAAGGAACATTCCATCACAGGCCAGACATCACCTGCATGCCAGGCTGCCTGGCAGTGTTATTGAGAGGGGACAGGCTGCTCTTGGGGCAAACGCTGGAGCCTCTGCGCAGATGGGCACTTGGAAGCCTGCTGTCCACCAGGTGCCTGGAGGGAAGGAAAGTTTCTGAGCTGCAGGCCTAAAAGGCTCAGAAGGAAAACACTATTCAAAACCACCTCTTAGCTCCTCCAAGTCTTAGAAATTGGGGAAAATTAATGCCACTGTCAGAATGGCAGTATGAGCTGCCTGCCAGAGAGAATCACTACCGGTGAAGGATGGGCAGGTCTGCCCAAAGCCAGAAAGGAACCCTGGAGGAAGAAAACACATGCACACGGGCGCGCACACGCACACACAGTGCTTAATCTTTGATTACAGCAGAGCAATTTAACTAGAGAGTTTGTTTTTACTCATCTCAGTAATATATATTTAGACTGTTTGTATGACATACATTTTCTCTTAATGCACAGGGACGCATTGATAAGTGTTCATACACACAGCTGGTTCGGTAATAAGGTTACTGAAGGTAATTTGAAAGCATTATTTCTAAATCAGTGTGGATCTGTAGAAAAGCTAGGAACAGCGGGAGCCCGGTGCTCCTGAGGCCGGCCCAACCGTGTCACCAGTGTGGTTCCCGCAGCCTCGCCAGCCTGGGAGTTCACTACCAAAGTTGAATTGTAACTTAAGGAAGGTTTTTAATTTTTAACATTCCCAAACTCTGCTTTGGACATGCGTATTTCCTTGAGAGCCTGTAAAAGATACACAAGAAAAATCATGGAAGCCTGAGGGGCAGCAAGTTTACATCCCGGATGCCCGGCAGTGCCCACCCCTCGGGTGAGCGCTCCTGGGCTCAGGACCACGTCACCTGGGCAGCTTCCCCAGGTGCTAAGATCCTTCCCCGCCACATGCTTTCCCGGTTCGGTTCAGGGAGAAAAGAGGAGGGTGAGAAAGCATCCCAAGAGTGAGGGAAGCACAGGTGGCACGAGGCAGTGCCTGATGGGAAGAGCCCTGTAGACGCGCGAATCCCAGCCTCACCCCCTGCACCCCGTGCTGCGCCAGGACAGAGGCGACCTGCCAAGGACGGCCCTCCCGCCTCCTCCCTCCCTCGAGCGCCGACTTCCCGCCACGTGTTCGTCGTCCCCTCCGGTGAATCGCAACCAAAATGGAGCTCAGCCTTTTCTCCCCAGAACTGTGAAAGCACCGCCATCCCCATGGTCACCTGATCCAGGGCCCGGGCAGCTCACCTCGATCCCCCTCTCCCTCTTACGCCTGCCCCCTCTGTCTCACACACACACACACACACACACACGCTCACACTCACACAATTTCTGTTTCCTAAACCTCCAGAACCATCTCTCCAGATTGCATATCGGGCTGGGGCCCTCCCCTCCTTCAGCCCCTTCCCTGGGGTTAAAGTCCCACCTTCTCAGTGTGTGACCCTGCCCCCCGCCACCTCGGTCTCTTTCTTGTTCCCTCCTCCCCAGCCTCGGCTTCAGTGTCACAGTGCTGTGAGCTGCCACCACCCCCTGGACGTCCCCCTCCTAGTCCTCGGCCCAAGGTCTTTGTGACAGCCAGCTGCTCAGTGATGTCTGCGTGGGTCACCGCTGTGCCCCACCTCCTAGCACCCCGCCTGGCACTTAGAAGTTTCCCTTAGTGAATGAAGGGCACAGGCCCTCTCTTCAAGTGGCTTGGAAGTCAAGCTTGGGGATGTAAGCTGGCACAAGTTAAATAGTGCTTTTATTAAACAGGTTTTCGTTATTAATAAGTAAACTGTTGTGGTTTTTAAGTCACTATAAGAGTTCCTTAGGCAGACTTTTTTTAAATGTTCACACACATACACCAGCACCTACTGTCTCCTTTTTACTATTGAAACAAAGAGTGAGTGATTTGGTAGGTTTGCTGGGATTTTCAGTGACCTAAGGCAATGCCCAGGCTGGCTGAGGGCCAAAGAGTATTGCCAGCCCGGGGCCAGCGAGGAGGGCAGGCAGGGCCTGGCCGTGGGAGGGGTGGGCGCCAGTGCGTGATGCCGCCTCTTTGGGATTGGGCTTTCCCCGGGCCAGGGGGAGACCCGCCCGGGCCCTTGGGGATGGGGCCCGAGGCCCCCCGTTACCCCCGCACCGGCGTCAGGCGCAGGCCCTCGGAAAGCAGGCTGTTCTGTAGTGGGGCCACTTCACGCGCTCCGACATGCCTTAGTGTATTGTTAGGTTATTTCTGTTCCTTTCTCGGTAGCAAGCATGCAGTGGCACGGTGGGAGGGGTGTGAAAGGTCCTGCGTGTCTCCGAGACGTCTATGAACGTCTCCACGTATTCTTTCAAGCCTCTGCTAATCAGTCCAAAGACCACGCGTACGCAAAAGCAAAATGCTCCATGTTTTGTGGGTTTTTTTGGATTGTTATTGGCGTGTAGTTGAATTACAATGTTGTGTTAGTTTTCGGTGTACAGCAAACTGAATCAGTTATACATATACATATAGCCACTCTCTTTTAGATTATTTTCCCATATAGGCCGTTACAGAGTATTGAGTAGAGTTCTCTGTGCTCTACAGCAAGTCTTTACCAGTTACCTACTTTATATATATTAGTGTGTATATGTCAGTGCCAATCAAAAACTCCACGTTTTTATGTTGGCCGTGCCTAACGGAGATATGTGGCTGGAGAAATAGGATGGGGGTCCTGATGGGCCCCGAGCATCTGCTCAGAGACTTGGAGGCAGGGAGCCCCTGCCCCGCCCCGCTCCCCAGGAAAGGTTTGGTGCTCAGGGATGTTAGAGAGAAGGTCTGACGTCACCGTGTGGCACTAAAACCCAGGCGGCAAATTAGACAGCCGTTCACTTCCGACGCAGAGAAGCTCGTTACTTCTAAAGAGGCCCGGCGGCCATAAACCCTCAGGTGGGGGGGGTCTCTTCAGACAGGAACCGCGTGAGCCGTGAGCACGTCCCTATGTTTCGGCTTGGGTCTGTGTCCCCACCACGATCTCCACATCTGAACTCGGCTGGGAAGCATCCCGGGCTGGCGGTCATCCTGCGGTGGCCTCTGAAGCTGTCATCACTGTCAAGGCCCCTCAAGCTGTGCAGGGCCCTTCCAGGCCACCAGGGCTCCCGCTGGACCGAGGACGCCAGCACCGGGCACTCCAGAACCTTCTGCAGGTCCTTGCACGGCCGTGGCACTCGCAGCGCCGAGGCTCCCGTCTCCCCTCGGGCTCCGTCTCCGCCCTCTGCCTCCCCGGGACCCCTCTTCCTCGGCTCTTTGACTTCCTCCCTCCCTCAGTCATGTTTCCATGCGCCAGGCCGTGACCCCACTGCTCCCCCAAACTTCTCCTTCTCTCTCCCATCTTCCATACTTGACAGTCTGTAGAGTCGCTTGGAATTTCCTGGCTTGGCGCAGGCTCAAAGCCTAAACTATGGACATAATGAAAAGCGGTGCATCAGACCAGCCGCCAGTTAAATAATGTTTGGGTTCTTGTCAGAATGTCACAGAGTGCCCTGTCATTTTGTTTCAGCAACTTGTCCTTCTGAATGCACAGTTCGCCTTATGGCATGCCAGCAGTAAAAATGTCACTTACAATAATTACTTTTTGGTGAAAATGCTTGCTGACTTCCTACCTTCAAGCTGTTTTTTACACAGTGGGGAGATAATAAGAAATGACTTTATCCTGACTGCTCAAATGAGCACTAAATGGAATTTGGGTTATTATTACTGCAGATAGAGGGCTGGGTATGGAAATTTCAACAGTGGATTGGGTAATCTGCAGAGAGATTTGTCTCTGAAAATTATGGCGGGTGTGGATTTTCTATTGGCTTCTATTGAAAACTTAAGGCAGCTGTTGTTTGCCTGCTGTTTTTGGAATATAATATTTTTCATAATCCTTTTATAGTTCCTGAAAGCTCTGTGTATTTCAGGCGGCCTTGAGTCACTGTCTGTGCTATCTGTGTCTTACTAACCGGGCTACTCTTCTGCAAGATTCGAAGCCTCCCCCCAAAAATTAATCCACACTAATCACTTTTTTTTTTTTTAATTTTTATTTATTTATTTATGGCTGTGTTGGGTCTTTGTTTCTGTGCGAGGGCTTTCTCCAGTTGCGGTGAGTGGGGGCCACTCTTCATCGCGGTGCGTGGGCCTCTCACTATCGCGGTCTCTCTTGTTGCGGAGCACAGGCTCCAGACGCACAGGCTCAGCAATTGTGGCTCACGGGCCCAGTTGCTCCGCAGCATGTGGGATCTTCCCAGACCAGGGCTCGAACCCGTGTCCCCTGCATTGGCAGGCAGATTCTCAACCACTGCGCCACCAGGGAAGCCCACACACTAATCACTTTTTAAATGTAACACCTTACTGTTGCCATCAGAATTGGATAGATGGTCTGTGTAGCTGGGCTCTTAATGCAAATCACGCATTTTCAGTTGCCCCAGTCCCGCAGGCTGCAGACTCTTTGAGAGCAAGGTCTCTGTCTAATTTCTCTTATCCTTGGGGATTTCTCTGGTGGTCCAGTGGTTAGGACACGGCCCCTGGTTCAATTCCTGGTCGGGGAACTAAGATGCCACAAGCCGCAAGGCACAGCCAAAAATAAAATAAAATAAAGCAAAACAAAAAATTTCATCTTATCCCCACTGCTGAGCAGGGTGTACGACACAGAGCAGGTGCTCTAAAAAAGTTCGCTTGGGCGAGTGAATGAATGAATGAAGGCAGAGGCAGGCTGCTGTGATACCGCAGTGACTGGCCGGTGGGGGCTTTCCACTCCTGAGCTGGTCAGATCCTCGCTCCACCCAAGTGACCTGGGCCAAGTCACAATGCTCGTCGGAGCCTCGGTTTCCTCGCCTGGAGTGTGGGGTTTATATTTCCACCGCAGGACCATCGTGAGGATTGAATGAACCAGTGTGTAAATGCCCTTAGCGCACGGCTGCATTCACGCGAGGTTGTAAAGGTGTTTCAGTTCCCTTCCCTCATCCTAGAGGTGGGCTGGCTTTGAGGGCCTCACCATCGCATTTTTGAGGTCCGGGCACGTGGACACGTGCCTCAGCACAGTGCCTGGCGCACAGTGAGTGCACAAGAAACGTTCGCTTGAGCACTAGCTGCTGTTACAAGAGGTCATAGGATAGGGTTTCTTTTATTTATTTATTTATTTTTGGCTGCGTTGGGTCTTCATTGCTGCGTGCGGGCTTTCTCTAGTTACAGCGAGCGGGGGCTGCTCTTCATTGCAGTGCGCGGGCTTCTCATTCATTGCGGTGGCTTCTCTTGTTGTGGAGCACGGCCTCTAGGCACGCAGGCTCAGTAGTTGTGGCTCGCGGGCTCTAGAGCACAGGCTCAGTAGTTGTGGCGCAAGGGCTTAGTTGCCCCTCGCACGTGGGATCTTCCCGGACCAGGGCTCAAACCCATGTCCCCTGAATTGGCGAGCAGATTCTTAACCACTGCGCCACCAGGGAAGCCCCAAGAATAAGGTTTCTTAACATTGTCTTCCCCCTCACCCCAGGACGCTCCTGCTGCAGTGCACACACTCTCGGAACGGCACCCCGCACACCCCGTAGCCCAAGCCGCAACGTGGGACACACCCCCTCTTGCTCAGCCCTCCCCCTACATCCACTCAGCCCCCAGTCCTGTTGACGCGATCTCCTAAATCTCTCCTGAGCCTACATACTTCTCCCCACCCCACTGCCTGCCCTCCTCAGCCACCGTCCACTGTCCCCGACGACCTCCCGGCCCCAGCCATGTCTGCAAGTTCATTCTCTGTACTGAAGCAACAGTGAACTTTGTTTACTTTCTTACTCTTTGACGTTAGGCCTATAATGTTTCAAACATGAAATTACAGAATAACCCAGCGAATGCCGATCACCCAACCTTAGCCCTAAATAAAGGGCTAAACTGAATTGGTCGTTATTCAATCCTGTATTTTTAAGGAATAAAACATCAGCCTCTCCCTAGTCTCATTCCTCCTGGAAGTCAGCTACCGTCCGCCCTGCATGTGCACTTTGTCTTTCCTGGACGGGATTTGATACCCTCGCTACGGGTCTGACTGCCACACACAGCACGTAGCACGTGCGGGCTTTCGGCTTGTGCACCAGTGTTGTCATCTGTTTCGTCCTGCGCCTTGCTTTGTGGGCTCGCCATTACGCTTCCATGCTGGTCCCCGCGGCTGTAGTCCTGAGCCTCTTGCCACTGTTTATAGCACGTGGTATATCGTATGAACGTGCCCTGGCTCCCGACTGCCCAAAAATTAAAACAGACACCTTAACCAATTCAAAGCCTATGCACAACCCAGCCCCTGGGGACCACCTCTCTTTGCCTCATATTCTTGCTACACTCAATTTTATTGATGCCTCAAACCCACCAAGTGTCTGGAACAATCTGTCTCCCTTCCTTGTCACTGCTACTCCTCTCAACTTAGCTGGCTAATTCCTGTTCATGCCTGAAGTCCCCCTGAAATGTCACCCTCCCAGGAGGTCTCTGATCCCCAGGCCACATCAGTGTCCCCACCCCCCTGCTGTGTGCTACGTTCACTGCCGTATTCCCACTGGCCTGACTCAACAGACTTAGGGAATGAGTGAAAGAAGGATGGAATAATGCATCTTCATTCATTCTTTCTGCTGGCACTTTTGTCCTAAGTAAGTTGATAATGACATATAATTCACATACAGTAAAATTCACTCTGCCCGCATAGAAGCGTTCTGTGCATTTCAATAATCAGGATATAGAATAATTCCATCAGCCTCCCAAAATTCCCTCGTGCCCGTTTGTAGGCAACTCCTGCCCTTCACCCCTAGCAACACTGATCTGTTTTCTGTCCCTGTAGTTTTACCTTTTCCAGAATGTCATCTAAATGGTATCACACAAGATGTAGCTGTTGAGTCTATCACCAGCATCTCAGTCGTGTGCCAGGAACTATGGAAGAAACAGCAATAAATCATGAGGAGATTTACACTGCGTGCAGGGGAGACCTTTTTTTTTTTTTTTTTTTTTTTTTGGCCGTGTTGGGTCTTCGTTGCTGCGCGCGGGCTTTCTCGAGTTGTGGCGAGCGGGGGCTACTCTTCGTTGTGGTGCATGGGCTTCTCATTGCGGTGGCTTCTCTCTGTTGCAGAGCACGGGCTCTAGGCACTTGGGCTTCAGTAGTTGTGGCACACAGGCTCTAGAGCGCAGGCTCAGTAGTTCTGGCGCACAGGCTTAGTTGCTCCGCGGCACGTGGGATCTTCCCAGACCAGGGCTCGAACCCGTGTCCCCTGCATTGGCAGGCGGATTCTTAACTACTGCACCACCAGGGAAGTCCCAGGGGACCTTTATATAGACAAATATGTTCAATTTAATAACAACTCTTTTTTTTTAACATCGAATTCAGGTTTCCTTAGCGTTGACCATGTGGCAGGTTCGTTCATCATTACCACCCTGTCTGCATTTTTCAGATGAGGAAACCGGGATGTTGCAGGAAGTTAGGAATCCTATTCAAGTTAGCACCGGCAGCTAGTAGAGGAAGCCCCCATCCCCAGGCTCAATGCCTTAGTGCCAAGCCCAGGGCTCCTCCTTTTTTTCTTGTCTAAATTATTTTTAGTTACACAGAAGAGCACAAAGCCTTGTTCTTTCAAAAAGCCTTGTTTTAATCAGAGGGCTCCATTTGCTAATTTTTAGAAAAGAAAATATTTCTTCTTCTCTGTTGACCATGTTTCGTGTTCTGTCAAGATGGTGAGTCATACGGGCACCTGTCCTCCTGGCACCGAGGGGCCCGGTCCCCTCGCCAGGGGTCGATGGGAGCTGGTTGATGGGTCTGGTTTTGTGGTGCTTACTGGAAGTAGCTTTCTAGAGAACTGAATGACTTTCCAATGTGATGTTCTGAGCCTGTGGATTCATGGTGTGTCCAGCGAGGCCGCTCCAAAAACGTGGGCCCAGTTCTGCTCTCGGTGACCTGAGACCACGGTGGCACCTGTGTCTGTCGGTGAACAATTGTCACTCAGCCAGTACAGTTTAGACACAGACTCAGGGTGGAGGTGCAGATACCAGCCACCCAGTACATTCCAAGGCCCAGGGGGGTTTTGATCTCGGCGGGGGGGCGGGGTTACCTTTGTCTGCAGTCATGGTTGGGAGCACAGAGGGACACCAGTAACGTGTGGCGAGCACCTCTGGTCGGTTCTCTCAGAGGGTTTTCCTGGCCAAAATACGTGCGAGTGTCTTGCTGAGAATGCCTGGAAGAAAGAAACATGCCTCCATTCGAGCTATTCAGGGCACTCGCCTGCGCCGGTGCCCAGAACAAAACAGGGGTGGTGCTCGGGCAGCAGTGCCGGCCGGTATGTTCTCCAGGCAGCCATGATTCTGACCTTGCTGTGGGTTAAAGGACACAAACCTGAGAAGAAATCTGTTTATCATGTGGGGAATTCATGCCATCCTTGACAGTATACAGTGAGCAAGATGAATGATCTGCCAAATTGGTCCCTCGCCTGGGTGACTCAGGGCAAGTTCACAGTGCAATTCCATTGCTGCTTCAGATTCAAAAATAACGTTTGCTGGGTTTTATATCCAGTTGTATGATGACCTGGAGTGAGCAGAGAGAAGAAATCCGATTTGTAGGATCCAGATTGCCTTAAGGATTTATATGGACCGTTTCTGCCGTTTACGTCTGTCTCTTTCACAGCTTTCACAAACCAGTGTTTTTTTGGGTTTTTTTATTTTTAACCTGATTTTCCAGGTTGAGGACACAGCGTTATGTGATGGTGGAACTCTGTCCTGGTTTAGGACAACAGATGGGCTTATCGGTTGAATTGCAGTTGTTTTATTTGGGATTTTCTCTTTCTAGGTATTTATACAAAATATCCCTTGTATCTGGAATACATTTTCCATCCTCTTGAGTTGAGAATAGGTTGTTATCCTGGACATCATATGTCCATCGAAGGACACTCCAGTTATACGATCAGTTGAAATTCAGTTACTCCTTAGTTTTACATTTTCTTTAGTCAGGTCGCGGGTATTAGGGGGGCCGCCCATGTGTGCTCACACTCTCTGCGTGGCCCGGCTTCATGAGCTGTCACCTCTCTGGGGCTGTAGAGCCCTGTGACAGCGCCTCGCCTGGCCCCTCACACAGGGTGCTGTGGGATCTCACCGTGTGCCGTGCCTGGTGGGAGTGGGGAGTGGGGGCAGAGATTGCACCCAGACTCTGAGCCAAAGGCAGGTTTTACCCTGTGGGTAGGACCACAGTGCTAGGTCACTTTGCATTTTCTCTATATTTGGAAATTAGGAAATGGCAAAAGCCTTTATTCCAGGCATCCCAAAACTAGAACGGATGTCAGGTTTTACGGGTAATGCTAACAGAGAGGCCCGAAGGGACCACTCACCAACAGAGCACGGTGGCACTCCCTGCTGGGCACCTGCAACAAGACAGCTCCTCCTTAAGAAAGGAGAGCATGGAGACCTGACTGCCGACACTGGCCCCGTCTCTTCCGGTGTTGGTGACAGCATGGCGTAGACAGAGAGCTAGGCTTTCAGAAGCACATCCTGGGCTCTGGCAGAGAGCAGGGTGGGCACTCCTCTTCCATCGGTTCCCTCCACGTGGGGCGCCGTGGAGCCCTCCGGGATCACAGTGAGAACTGATCTGGGGTCCCAGCTCAGCACTAGGCGGCCGAGGCCTTAGGTGTCATCTTCAAGGGTCTTCATCGCTGTGGTGACCACACATCGTAGACAGCCCTCATTTAAAATACTACGTCCATTCATTTTGTGCCAGAAATTATGGACAAAATAAGTATGCAAATTATAATCTAGCCAAGGTACTTCTGAATTATAGAATTAAGGGGTTCCATCGGAAGAAATCATGACAGTGATCGCACGTGACTAATAGGACGTATTTTTTAACAGAATGCCCTTTATTGAGCCTTCAGAAACTTTCTCTTTAAACCCCTAGTTTTTCTTCTGTTGCTGTTTTTTATTTTTTAATACAGAAAATGAAAGGTTAAGTTTCAGCCAAAAAACTATGAAACAATTCATTTAAATCCATAGACTGCCATACTGTCTCCTTCTTAAACAGACGTTTAATTAGTAATTCCTAGATAAGGAAAGCAGATGCACATGGTGAAAGACAGCTGTTTTCAGCCTCGGTTTTCTGTGTGCTTTGATTACAGAAAGCACTCCAAAGACCTCTGCCAGCTGCAGCCCTGCACCCGAATCACCGATGAGCTCTAGCGAATCAGTGAAGAGTTTGACTGAACTGGTCCAGCAGCCCTGTCCCCCCATTGAAACAAGTAAGGATGGCAAACCACCAGAACCCAGCGACCCGCCTGCTTCAGACTCCCAGCCCACCACCCCACTGCCTCTGTCCGGACACTCGGCTCTCAGCATTCAAGAGCTGGTGGCCATGTCTCCAGAGCTGGACACCTACGGCATAACCAAGAGGGTCAAGGAGGTGCTGACCGACAACAACCTAGGTAGGTTCCCTCCCCACCTGCTCGGTCAGGAGGTGGCAGGTCGTTTCCTGTTGGGAGTTCTCAGGAAGAACGAGTGGAAGGGGGCCTCAGGCTGAGCCAGCCAAAGGGTTTAAACGTTCACAGGCTACCTATAAGAACCTAAAATGTCCTATAGCTGTGAGCACTCAGGGTTCATAAGGGTGTTAGAGGTCTAAGGTCAGTCCCAGCCCAGCCCCGCCCCTGCACCCCAACCAGGACCTCTTGGAAGACAAGCATGCTGGCCGGAACCAGTTCAGGCCATACACTGCGACCACCGATGGGGGCATGCCCAGTGGAGCTCTGAATCCTGGGCGAGGGGGTGGGGATTGTGCAGAGCAGGGCAGAATCAGCATGAGCCCAGTAGCATCTGGATGGCGTCACGGGAGAGCCCGACAGGCAGGGTTCCGATTTGCTGTGAAGGCAAATCTGTGATCTGAGGGGTGAAACTCTTCACACCAGGGAGACGACTTGCTCCTCTTTGAGCAGAAGAGGGTCCATCGCAGCGTCGCCCTGGATTTAGCGATGAGAGGCAACTTCACAGTTGCTCCAGCTGGTCTTGGCTTCTCCGGGAAAGAAGCTGCCTCCCCTCCCAGGGTGTGTGCGAGGAGTAATAGACGCAAAGGGGGCCAAGTTACAGATGAATTAGGCAGCTTGGTCAAGACCCAGGCATCCTCTTAACCTTTGACCTGGGGTCTCGGGGTGTTCATGGGTTAGTGTCTTAAAGTCACAGCAGGACGTGTGTGTGTGCGCGCACATTTTAAAGGGTGAGGGTCAGTCGCTTTCTTCAGGCTCTCAAATATGTCTGGGACTCAAAAATGATTGAGCGCCACTGCTGTGAAACCTCTAAAAGTAATACAGATAATTTTCTAAGAATAATTCGCTTGATTTCCGCCGCCCCGTACAACTGGGTGGGTCAAGCAAATAGTAACTAGCTGTTCATATATATCGCTTTCCTGAACGTAACAAGCTCCTTGGAATGAAATGAGATTCACTACCCAGATTAGAATTAGGTAAAATTTGTTTGAAACTACCACAACGAAAAAATGGTAAGGACCTAGGATGTGTTTGTAGGCTAAACTGAGAGTCTGAAAAGCAGAGAAACCACAGGTTTACCAAAATCAGTAAATGTATATCTCAGTTAAAATGACTGATATCAAAAAAACTTAATTTCTCAAATCCAAAGCTTTCCATGCAGCAAACCTTTGCTTAGAGCCCCGCTTCTCTTGTAACTGCTGTGAGCGCAGCTGGGGGTGTTTCCCTCTCACAGATGGAGGACGTGAGCCGCAGGGGGAACAAGCCGGTGGTCCACGGTCCCCCTGCACTGAGGGGCAGAGCCGGTGTCGTGGTCCGTAGGCTTGATGGTACCAGACACTGGCCTCTGATCCCGGTCTCCACTTCCACTAGCGGTCCTGTTCATTTAAGTCCTCCCGTCCAGTCCTCCAGGTTGTGCCTGGTTCTCGTGCGTACCTTTAAAAGTGGTCGTCCCTCTTCACTGGCAGCTGAATGGCTCTCAGAGGAGAGAAATTTTCTTTCTAAGCCTCCGGCGAACATTGCAGACCTCACGCCGCTGTGCTCTCCAGAGCGGAATACCCTCTGATCAGCCTGGGGAGCAGGCTGCCTGAACTGCGGGGACAGACTTTAGAGTTGGAAATGGCCCGCTTTTCAGGAAAATAAAGCTGAGGAGCTCTTTCTTCTTCTCTTTCCTGCTGTGACCTTGGGTCAAGTGGCCTGTTTTCTCAGCAGGACCTGGTAACCTCACTAATCGTGAAAGGAGCCGGTGCAGACGGCCCTGTGGTTTGAGGCTGTAAAAGGGAGGTCTCCCCACGAGCTGCTTAACCTCCTGCGCTCGGGTTTGGGATTAACCACCTCTGATAAAAGCCGCAGGTGTCGTCCAGGCCTCGGTTCATCCGAAGCCCAGAGGCTTTTTTGAGAGAAGCCTTGTGTGTAGCCAGAATGCAAGAGTAATACTGACTCCATCACCAGTGGAGTTCGTTACCAGTCTGGTTGAGGAACTGCTGCTACAAAGTGCTCGCTCTAAGCCAGGACCCAGCTGATCAGACTGTGGGTCTTGAACCCCCGTTTCTGATTTTAACCTGACACATACTTGTCCCGCCAGATCCCTGGGTCTCAGCAGTGATATCACTCTTGGTTCTGTTCTCTCTCTAGGTCAGCGCTTGTTTGGGGAGACCATCCTAGGACTCACCCAAGGCTCTGTCTCCGACCTCCTAGCTCGCCCAAAGCCCTGGCACAAGCTCAGTCTGAAGGGGCGGGAGCCCTTTGTCCGGATGCAGCTGTGGCTGAATGACCCCAACAACGTGGAGAAGCTGATGGACATGAAACGGATGGAAAAGAAAGGTAACTCCCTGCTGCCTGCCCCAGCCAATCGCTTTCTCATTTATAAACGTGCTGTTGCTTTTAAAGCCTTCACACCGAGCTGAGGAGGGACATTGACCCATGCCCAAGGGACTGTAAGGCAGGGCAAAGGATTTTTTGATGATCATCCACCGATGAGTACCTAAAAGGACTGGGAAGATTTGTGGCTTTTTCTGCCTGGCAGCCTGAACCCAAAGGCATTTAGCCCTGGGGGGCACTGTGATAATTCCTCAGTCACCCTGGCAACCAGTGTACCTTTTTCTTCTTCAGGAGAATAAGGCCACTTGGTGGTGGCTCCTTTGTTGTCTTTTGTTTTGTTGGGTGGGTGGGGTATTAAAACACTTCATCACACGTGTACCACATGGCAGGGCTTCCACAAAGAGGTGGTTAAAAAATGCGTTTGTAAATAAGAAGTCTCTGGTTCAGAGAAGTTAGCCACCTCCAGGGAGGTCGCCCAGCCTGGAGAACAGCAGAGCAAGTTCCTGCCAGGACAGACCTCTCTCTTGCTGTTACGTTACAGTCTCTGGGGCTGTAGAGGATACGACCTCCTAGAGAGCTAAGAGCAGCTCTCTTCTCCAGACACATCCCGAGCCCTCTCAAATGCTGAGCAGTGTTCTGCTACAGGTTACGGCACAGGAGAAACCCTGAGGGATTTCCTTGGTGGCAGGAAGTGACACCTGCTCTGTGTCCCGGTTTGCACTGCACGTGCCGCCCCTCGTCAGTGAGTCCTCCCCTTGGAGGGGACCGTCCTGGGTCACCTTTAGTGCTGCGAGCTCACCCGGGGGCTGCTGAATCCCTTAGATGTGGGAGAGCGGGCACCAGCTGCTGGTCTGGCCGTAGGAAGCCGTGACCGCCCCCCGTCCTCAGCCTCTGCCGGGGACCTCACCAAAGAGTGGGCATTACACCCACCCGTGTGACTGTGCCCGGCCCCACGCCCAGCGCGCCCGAGCCGGGGGCGGGTGGAGCCCAGGCTCGAACCCTCTGAATTCACGCCAGGGGCGTGTGCGGCTCACCTCCAGCCCGGCATCGCTGTCCTCACCCAACCAGGGAAAGGGCTGGGCTCCGAGAGGGAGGGAGAGTCTCTGGTCTAGAGACTTGTAGGTTCAAAGTGCCTCCTATTTGCAGACACTGTGCTGAGACTTCGCTCAGCCCACATAACTCCATCCAGTAGAGAGATTATTATCCAGGAAAAATGAGGCTCTGGCATCATGAAACTTACCTGACTTCAGGTTGGCATAAGCAGGAATCCAAACGTGGGCTGTTAGGCTTCACAGCCAGTGCTCTCAGATAGGCATGTGTTCTGCTGCCCTGGGCCGAGCGCCTGCCACGCCGGGACCACGTGCCCAGGCAGCGGCTGCCACGCCAGCCGGGGCCCTTCCGGGGGGGCTCCTGCCCTGCCCGCCCTCAGACTGCAGACCAAGGCTCTGACACAGGCCGCAGCCGTGGGCAGCTGCAGGCACTGCTGCAGGCTCCAGAGGCCCAAAACTTTCTGACTTTTTATCATGGGAAATTTCAGACATAAAAGCAGAGAGAATGGTATCGTGAACCCAATACCTCCATCACAGACTTTCCACAAGAGCCCACCCCAAGCGGTTTTAAAGCTGCACGCGCTCTGTCAGAAGGCATCCCTCCCGAAGGCCACCTCCTGTGCACGGGCCCTGGCCCGACCACTCCCTGGTGTGCTTCTCCTGGGCCAGTAGAAAAGGACCTCAGCCTCCACAAATAGATCTCTGGGGGCTTCCTAGGCCTCCACTCCCTCCTGCACAGGCTCTGGGCGCCATCTTGTGTCACAGAAGAGTTCTGTCTCGCTGGGGCCCAGGCCCCTCCTCACATCCCAAAGTCCCTGAGCAGCTGCAGGCCCCCTGTCAACTCTCGCCAGTAGGGGTGCTCGCTAACCAGCCCCAGCGGGAGGCCGAGGCATCTGACCCCTCAGACACAACAGCGGGTGACCCAGGGCACAGCACTTCCTGTGATTTCCATAGACGATCGGTCACCCGCCCAGCGCGAGGGGGCTGGCTGGACAGGCCAGGCTCATTTCTTTCTAGCCTCTTGACTCTTCACCACATTCATTTTAGGGGGAGAAGATCTGCTCCTCCTTATGTCTGAGTTCTAATCATAAAATGGCACGTTAAGTAACTCCCTAGCCCAAGTTTCAGCATCTGTAAAATGAAGGTAATACTTTTTCCGGTTGTAAGGATTAGAATGTACCTAGTATAACAACCAGCACATATAAGCGCTCACGAAGTGAGAGTTATTAAAATAATTTGTATCCCTTTAAAATAGATGAAAATAGGCTTTGCCCCCAGTCCAGCCTAGATTAAAAATTCTGCACCAGGCAATCCAGACTGTAGGCTTCCCATGTACGCTGCACTTCCTCCTCTTCCGTAAAAGCTTTTGCTTCTTCTCCCTTCAGCGCACATCTTTTATTGTTCTCCTTTCTTTCATTCTTGTAAATCTCTTTCTCTACCCTAGTCCGCCCTCTGCTTTCTGTTCCCTTCATGAGATAGCGCGCACGCGCGCGCACACACACACACACACACACACACACACACACACACACACACGCAGCCTCAGCTAGCTCAGGGGCTGGGCTCCCCTCCCTGGAGGCTACAGATGGACCCTGATAGTCTTCTGTGACATTTGAGACCCACGTGTCAGTGCTGCTGAAGTGTGTCTCCCTGGCTTCCCTCGGCTCCCGTGGACACAGCCCCGGGCCCCGCTCCCATGCCGTGGCGGGGCAGGGCGGAGGCGGGGAGGGCGGCTGGCCACCAGCCGGCTGGGCAGGGCAGGCAGTGCTGCCCAGAACAGACTTAGGTCAACCTCAGTTCTGTCACTTACTAGCTGTGTGACCTCAGGTGAACCACTGAACCTATCTAGGCTCCAGTTTTTCCACCTGTAAGTAGGAGTGATACTGGTCTGTCTCCCATAGGGTAACTGTGAGGACCGGATGACAGATGTTTGCTGCTGCTGCTGACAGATACTGCTCTTACTGCCCCGTGCCGTTTGAATTAAATAACACTGCTTCTCAACTTTC
Source organism: Balaenoptera acutorostrata (assembly GCF_949987535.1). Classification (NCBI taxonomy): domain Eukaryota; kingdom Metazoa; phylum Chordata; class Mammalia; order Artiodactyla; family Balaenopteridae; genus Balaenoptera; species Balaenoptera acutorostrata. The sequence continues at coordinate 8,374,155 of NC_080078.1, forward strand.
ATCAGTTTTCAGAAGTTTTAAGGAATTTTCAGACCGTATTCCAAATTAGTTCACTAGAATGACCTCTATGGATGATTCGTTTGCTCAAGAAGTCCAGATGGTTTTTAAGTTGAAGCGTAGTTGGTGATTAATGACACGTAACAACAGAAAGGAGCAGACGAAGCACACATAGCACTGGGAGAGCAAATATCTCCCAGGAATCACCCCCCATTTACCTCGCAGCCCACGCAGCACATCCCCAGGTGACAGTCGCACCTGAGTCCCTGAGCCTTGTCTCAGCCCGCTCCTCCTAACCCTTATTCCACAGTCAAAAGACACGTGAACAGCACACGCCCTCCCCTCGCGCCAGCTGCTGTGCCTTCCGGGCCGCGCGTTTCCTGACCTCTGAGCCCTGCTCTGGCCGCTCCTCCCCTCCTGGGTTAGGAGCCTCCTCCAAGCTCGGTCCAGCAGGGTTTCTCAAAGCCCCTTCTCATCTCCGTCCGCCAACCTCCTGCTCACTGTCTACGTTTTCTCAAGACTGTGGCCCCTGGATCAGCGCCTTCCTCCACGCCCATGTCCTGCCTCATCCAGGGGAATTTTAAGCCCCATCTGACCTGTCCAGCACCCAGGCCTCAAGTTCTTTGACCTCCTCAACCCTTGATTCCCCAAATTGCATCTTCGCCCACAACTCCTCTACCTCTCGAAGCCTGAGTTCATGTCCCCCGTCACCGACCACATTCCCCTGTCCGTCCACCTTTCCACGTTTCTCCGTCCATCCCAGCTGACACCAGATGGCCTCCAGAGCCTGGATATCCCCTCCCAGGCTTTCCCCCAGCAGTTTTCCCTCTGCTGCCCTTCTCTCCTTCCCCAGAACACCACCCCCCGCCCCGATCCCCGCTTTGGTACTCTCTGGCCATGATACTCTATCGCACACCTTTTCATTCCTCATCCCCCTGCAAATCCCAGCCTTGGGTTAGCGCCCTGCCCGTCTTCTTCACCCAACCTCCTTGGCGTCTGGGACCTACACGGGTTGGTGCCGCCTCAGATTTGTATCTCTGGTTTCAGTAGGGTCCTCTGTGCTTCTCCCCACCCCCGCCATCACCCCCTCCATCCCCACCACCATTTCTCACCGACCTCTCTCAAGACTCCATTTACATCTCTTCAGATCACCCCTCCTCCTGCCTTCCTACTTCATAAAGAAAACCAAGGCTGTCAACTCTCCCCACCTCAGTCCCTATAAACGTGTCTGTATGTCCACCCACCCCACCCTTCCCCCCCAACTCCTACTCCTGTATTCAGGACCCACCTCATGCACCTCCGGTGGCCGTCTCCTCCCTCACCTGTAGCCCCAGCTCTCTCTGTCTTCTCCCCCATCAGCTTGGAAACATCAGCTCTCTCTCATCTTTAAAGGGCCACCCTCGACCTGGGACTTCCCTTCTAGAAGCCATCCTGTCTCTCACGTTTCTTTTACAGTTAGGCTTCTTAGAATAGTAACTCCTGCCCACTACCTCCACTTTCTCACCTCCTGTTCACTATTAAATCCACTGCGGTCTGGCTTCTGCTCCCACAGCTCCGCTCTATCTGCTCACCGAGGCCTCCAGTTACCTTCTAATGTCTAAGCACCCAGGACATCCTGGGTGCTTGTTGGACCTTCCTTTCTGCAGCACTGACGCAGGGACCCTCACTCCTCACTCATCCCTTCCTCACACCACTGTCTCCTGGTTTGCCTCCCATCTCTGGATCCTTCACGGCTGCTGCTTCCTGGGGTATCCTCTGCATGTGGGTGTTTTCCAGGATTCCATTCTCGGCCCTTCTCTTTTTCATCAAGGTCGCTGACTTAACTACAGGTTCTGTTCTAGTGGTTCCAAGTTCCTCTCTCTAGCCCGGACCATTCTTCTGAGCTTAACACCTGTCTTTCAAACTGCCTACAGAACATCTCGACGTGGGTGACCCAGAGACCCCTCAAACTCCACGTTTCCAAGACGAACCATCATCTTCTCCCTTTAGTCTGCTCCTTCTGTGATACCCAGCCCAATGACACCAGCACCCAGCTCACCTCCCACGCCTGAGACCAGGGGGCCGTCCTCAGCGCCGCTCACTCTGGTCCCTCGCTGAGTCAGCCACTACGTCTGTCAGTTCCACGCCTCACAGCTCCACCATCCGTCTGCTTTGCTCCAGCCCCATCACCACTGCCTTAGTGCAGATCTTTATTCTTCTTTCCTCCCGACTGAGCTTCTTCCTTTCAGTCCTTCCCACTCCACCCTCCGAGCTGTCGCCAAGGCAGCCTTTCAGAAGCAGAGAGCTGATCACATCATTCCCTTCATTAGAATCTGTTCGTCTCTTCCCACCGCTTTCTAGGTAATACCTACGTCCAAACTTGTGGCCTACCCTGGCCGCCCACCTCTCCACCTTTAGGTCCGAAAACTCCACCACACCCCACCGCCCATGTGCACGCGCGCGCACACACACACACACACACACACAAACACACTTTGACCGTGCTGTTTCGTGCCTCTGTGTCTCTGCACCCACTATTCCTGCTTTCTGGAGCAGCCTCCTACCATCTTCTACTTCGCTGCCTAGTTTTTCTGGTTAATCCCTTTGTCCTTCAAGATTCAGTTTAATCATCATGTCTCCCAGGAAGCCTCCCCGGCCCCCTCCGCAGGCTGAGCTCAGTACTCTCCCTCAGCGCCCGCCTCCGTAGCACCCCACGCTTGCCTCCCGTATCACACCTTACTGGGGCCGCCTATCTGTATACTTCTCTGTGTCCCCACTAAACCGTGGGTCGTGCAGGGACAGACGGGGACCTCACGTCACGACAGAGCAGGTCCTCGATGAGCGTGTGTTGGGTTTCAGAATGGTTCTGGTCCAGGTGTTTTGAGATGCTCTCGGAAGAGCAGGGAGCTGCCACGGTCCACACAACAATGTCTGGGAGTGGAGGGCGTACCGCGTAGCGCCGGGGCCGGGGCCGGGGCCGGGGCCGGGGCCGGGGCGGGTCTCCCCGCGGCACCTGCACCTCAGTCTGACTCCTCTCCCTCCCTCAGCCTACATGAAGCGGCGGCACAGCTCGGTCAGCGACAGCCAGCCCTGCGAGCCCCCCTCCGCTGGCATCGACTACAGCCAGGGCGCCAGCCCCCAGCCCCAGCACCAGCTGAAGAAACCCCGAGTGGTGCTGGCTCCCGAAGAGAAGGAAGCTCTGAAACGAGCGTATCAGCAAAAGCCATACCCGTCACCAAAAACCATCGAAGAACTCGCCACCCAGCTCAACTTGAAAACCAGCACTGTCATCAACTGGTTCCACAATTACAGGTACGGCCCTGCTCTCACCCAGTAAGTCAGCTACAGTTTAGAGAGCGCGCGTTCAGCCCTCGGGAAGAGGCCGACGGGTACTGCAGAGACTGGCCGTTCACCGTGCACAGGGACGACGTGCTGGGGACTGAGAACTTGGGGTTTGGTCAGTTAATTGGCTTCTTATTCGTATTGGCGTTTTAAACCCCAAAGACGTAGGGTCATATAGTTAGAGACCAGAAAAAAAATCTCTCAGGGCTATCATTTAAAAAGGGAGAGTGTAGTCATTCATGGTTCCACAGTAGTGACCGTGTATTTGGTGATTTTTTTAATGCTTTCTCAGGGTCTTTTACAGTATTGTTTTCCAAATTAGTTTGATTAGTTTTGTAATTAAATCAAGTAGTGTAAGACCCTTTCTTCTGGGAAAGTCATGAGTTAATGAAGATTTATTGAGCATCTACTAGGTCTACAGACACTGAGCTATGTGTTTTAACCAGCACTGTATCACTTGATCCTCACAACTGTGTAAGAGATATAGTTTTTTCCACATTTTATAGATCAAAACATAAAGCGCAGAGGGGTTAAATAACTTACCTGAGGAGGAAAGGGCCCGGTGCTCTCCTCTAGAACAAAGGACTGGGGTAAAATGTTTGGATTAGATAATGGAGATCCACTGACAGATAATGAATTGTCGATCACCGCTATAACCAAGACTCCCTACTGCTAGAAACCAAGAATTCTCAGTGGCCTGATGGAAATTCCTGCCTGTTTAATGCCTTGTACTCGGCCATCTCGATCGCTAGTTCCCATCAAAACATCATTTTCTCTAGGGCTCGGCAGAACTGGGGTAGGTGCTCCTGGTTATACCAAGGTGACAAGTACACATGTATAACCAGTGCAGGTGGAGCCCTCATGGTTCCTCACCTCAAATAAGTGGCAGGCAACATAAGATCACAGACAGTCAGGGGCTAGAGGGAGGAGTTGTGTCTCAAACTGGGGCCTGCCTCATCGGACAGGCTCTGCTGGAGCTTCTGACAGGGCACAATTGTTCCCAGGTTCTGAACAAATTGGAAAATTTTTAACTATTAGATGGGAGCCAAAATAATACCTTTATTGCTGATGAAGGCTACGTTAGCAGATGTAGCTTAGTGTGAGAGCCAAACAGACTTGCTCCCTGACCCTGAAAACCAGGCCAGTTTATCCATCATGGCCCCACTGGCCCCGGCAGGCCTCCCCATGTGTAGGCTGGCTCCCAAGAAGACAAAGTACATGAGCTGAGCCCGGCTAGCTTATTCATCCTAAATTTACCAATCAGATAAAAACAGAGGCAGAGTGAGGTCAGCAGTTACAATAATGGAGAGCTCCCTCTGCATGGAAGGAAACCTCCAAAGTAGTAAACTAAAGTACAGTGAAGGCTAGTGAATGGAAACTTGGGCAGAAGTTCACCAGAGCCTCTCCTTGCCAGGTGTCACACAATCCTCCTTTCACTTTCCAGACACAAAGGTGCACTTTGTGTACTTTTGAGTCTTCTGCAAGTTACGTCCATTTTAAAGCAAGAATCACAACCCTGGACAGGAGTGCCAGAAGCTGTAGATTGCTGAGTATCTGGGTAAAGGTGCTACCAGTCACACAAAACATCTCCAAAGCCATTTCCCCTGGCCCTGCTGGGGCCACCTTTTTTTTTCCAGATCCCCCTACAGGCCTCAGTTGAGTGGCAGTCACTGCCTCCTGGCCAGGGCATGCACTCTCCACGTTTCCCAGCTGGCCTCCTGACCACCATAGTACTGCCATTACGTGATGGTCAGCTGGTCATTGTGGAGATGCCTCACTTGAGCATTTAAGCAAATTCAACTATAAAGAGAGAAGGGGGAGATGGGAAGAATAGCAGTAGAACCTCAAAAGCTAGTCATGAGCTCAGGTCCAGACCTAGAGTAGATGGATGTGCAATAAATGCCTTCCGTCAAACGTACTGCACAACAAAGCAGGCTGGTAAGTCACGTGGGATAACCAAGGGCAGAGATGAGTTTCACCTGCGGAGATCTGGATGAATATCCTGGAAGAGGTATGATACGGCAGGGTCTTGAAAGAAGAACTGAACTAGAGAAGAATTTTATAAGCCACAAAATTGGTTGGATGAGAAGCGGCACCAGGTCATTCAGAACTGGCATAAAGCCCAAAGAATTGAAGTCCCTTGCCTAAGGTCACCCAAAGGAAAAGTGCAGAGCAGAGATTCCAGCTGAGCGAGCACTCTCTCCGTGGCTTTAGCTCTTCCCTTAAATGCTTAGTCCAGACCAGCTTACCTGGTACGTCTCACAGAGCTTCACACAAGGACGAGCACACAGTAGCACTCAGCACACATGCACTGAGCGTGTTTTAATTCCTAAGCGAGAGGGCAGTTTCTGAATAGGTTCTTTCCACAGGAGTTAAACAGAAGTTGATTTATTTTTTACTGCGCCACTGGAACCCTTAGTAATGTTTGGGGTCGATTTTTGCCCCCATCAAAAAAATAAAACTTTACTTCCTCTTACCCTTTCACCCTAAGGAAATTAGAAGTATTCTAGAGTGACCATTTACCCAGGAGTTTCAGAACAACATAGCACAGGACACCTGGTCTCCTGGAGAAGAACAGGTCCATTAGAAGAAACTCTTCCAAGCCCTAAAAGCCATGGCATCCTGTCAGCCTTGCATGACTTGTCTGAAAACCAGATTTGCTTCTGGGACCTGATCTTTCTAGACCAGAAGATAATCTTCCTCAGGGACATGGAGACAAACCTAGGCTAAGAAGGATGACGTCTCGTATCTGCTGAGCATATAACATGTGCCAGGCACTGAGCCAAGAGCTTTGTAGATGTTATCTCATCACTTCCTCTGATCAGCAGTCGAATTCAGTGCTTGCTGCCAGCCCTGTTTTACAGAGAAAGGTTATTATACACGTTAGCCGAGCCAGTGAGGGTGGCAGCCTGGATCCCAGGCCCTGGGCATGAAGTTGTCCCTTTCCTCCCTCAGCCCTTCTGTCTCAGCCTCAGTGCTTATAACGGGGACTTTGTTGTTGAAAAGGCAGCTAGATGGTAAGAACAGAAGAATAGTTCCTTTTTTTTTTTCCTTTTCCTTTTTTTTTTTTTGTCTACGTTGTGTCCTATAGTATACATTAATATTTAATTGTAACATCTCTGCAAGGAAGACAGTATTCTCCATATTTTTCTAAGGAAACTGAAGCTCATGAAGGTTAAGGAACTTGTCCAAGTTGCCCGGCTAGTGAGTGACAAGCCAGATTTCAAACCCAGGTTTGCGTGGTTCCAAAAAGCCTGTTCACCAAGCCGGGCCAGGCTGCCCCTGAGACTCTGAGTTAGTCCAGGGTGGGCCTGTGGCCTGGATGGGACCAAACCCTCAGCTGCCCGTCTAGCCTCCCACCTCCGTAACCAGGGTGGAATGGGATTGGGTGTTCATCCCAACGGGCATTTCTGGCTGCCAAAGGGCTTAAAAGCCAGCAAAGAGCACGTACGCCCTCCCAGCAAAGTGCCCAGGAAGCTATTTATGGGAGCTGCCATATCACGGGCTCCCAAGGTAGCCCCAGGGAAGGAGGAAAGTCTTCCGTTATCCCTGGGAACTTCTGGGGGGCTTCAGGATCTCACCCGGGTAGCTCTGGCTCAGGAATCATCTTCAGGACAAGGGTCAGAGCTCACCCTATGTGTGGAGCAAAAAACCATGTAGCAGATAACCATGACCAGAGTTCTGATATACTGGACTCAACTACAGCCGGATTCTCCCTGGCCCCGGCCTCCCTACGTCCAGCACAGGACCTGGCATATTGTGGGTTCTCAAAAATGTTAACCTTTATTGAGTTATATGCACTGTAGAAAATATCTTCGTGTGTGCCTAACCCCAGGGCTCTCTGCAGGCCCAGTTTCTGCAGGACACTGGGCTTCGTGCTCCTTTCCCTGAAGATGCTTTTCCACTAACAGTTGGCTCATGATCAGAGGCTCTTTCAGCTCTTTGGAAGAAACACCTGGGGAGACTTCTGATTGAGCCTAGTACTGTGAGCATGATGGGAAGAGAAATTCCGACACAAAACAAAACAGACTTAACAACAGCCCTGTCATGACATCACGAAGGGCTCCAAAACAGGGAAGGCCAGGGCCCTTCTGTAGCTGTTTCCTTCAGACCCGACAAAACAGTGAAGCACACTTTCCACCGTAGGCTGAACTCAGCTTGATTAAAACCTGCTTGATACGTTGGAGCCCGTTATTTGGTCTCCTTCCTGCTTGATCAGAAATGACCCTTTTCCTGGTTTTCTTTTAGAGGAGGAAATTAGTTGAAATACATAATTTGTCAGAATCCCGCCGCAGCCTTGACCAGAGGCCCTGCCTGGCCCGTGGCTCAGAGCGGGACACTGAAGATTTTCACTTTGGGCACCGACTAGTAATTGGATCTCTGTCACGAAGTCCAGATGAGGAAGCAGTGGTTATCATTCACGCTCACCTTCCATGTATGAATGCAGTCGGCCTTTATCACTGTACACCAAGCACCATGCTAGGCCTGGGGTGTGCTAAGAATGGGACCTCGCCATTCACAGCCTGGTTGGAGGTGGAGGAACCGTGCCATTAAATAAGTAACGCTGGCGCTCCATCCTTGTGAAGACGGGACTGGCACGCCAGCCAAGGGACAGGTTACGCAGAGGCACCGGGTTTAGGAAACCGCGGGGTCTTTGCTGGCTCCTGGCTGGGAAGGGTGGGGCGGCTTTAAAGAAGGGCCGCCGGGGAGCGGGCCCTGCTCCGCTCTGGGGCCCATAGGGGCCTCAACGGCTGTCCGGCGGGTGGGAGTGTGAGATGCGGTGCGGTGGACGGAGAGAGGGCGTCGGGGCGGAGATGGCAGGAGGCTCAGGCCGCAAGGGAAGGGGCGCAGAGCGCCCGTGCGCGGCGGCCCCCTCATGGCGCCCCCCTGCTTGTGTCTCGTAGGTCTCGGATCCGCAGAGAACTGTTTATTGAGGAGATTCAGGCCGGGAGCCAGGGCCAGGCCGGGGCCAGCGACTCGCCGTCGGCCCGGAGCGGCCGGGCAGCGCCCAGCTCGGAGGGCGACAGCTGTGACGGCGTGGAGGCCGCCGAGGGCCCGGGCGCCGCGGACGCCGAAGAGTCGGGCGGCCCCGCGGCCGCCGCCAAGTCTCAGGGAGGGCCGGCCGAGGCGGCCGCGGCCCCGGAGGAGCGGGAGGAGGCGCCGCGGCCGGCGGAGAAGGCGGAGCCGCCGCCCTCGGGGACCCCGGCCCCGGACGCCGCCACCGACGAGAGCCGGCCCCGGGCGCCACCGCCGCCGCCGCCGCCGCCGCCCGAGGGCCCCGCGGACGGCCCGGGGCCCGTGCCAAACCCCGCCGCCGCCGCGCCCGCGGCCGGGGAGGACGCCGCTACCTCAGCCGCCCCGCCGGGGGAGGGCCCGTGCAGGGCCCGGGACGGCGCCGACAGGAGTTCAGCTTTGCCAAGCACCAGCGCGCCCGCGGCCGCCCGCAGGCCCAGCTCGCTGCAGAGCCTCTTCGGCCTCCCGGAGGCGGCGGGCGCCAGGGACTCGCGAGACAACCCCTTGAGGAAGAAGAAGGCCGCGAACTTGAACAGCATAATCCACCGCCTGGAGAAGGCCGCCAGCCGGGAGGAGCCCATCGAATGGGAGTTCTGAGAGGGCGCCGCCCGCCCGTCCCGCCGAGCCGGGCCACGCCTGACCGGGCAGGGCCGAGTCGGGCCGAGCTGGGCCTAGTCGAGCCGAGCTGGGCCGAGTCTGGCCGAGGTTGGCCGAGCCGGGCCGGGCAGGAGGGGGGTGGCGCCGACTCCGCGGCCTGGACCGTGTTGCGCACTTACCGCCCTGCGGGCCACAGGGCAAAATCGCCATAGGCCAAGGTGCATATAGAAAACAAAGGAGCATTAAGCCCAATCTATGTCGTGTTTTCAAGGAAGAAAACGGAAATGTGTAGTCGAGCTTTTTTGTACCCTGAAGTGTTTTTTTTATTGCCCTAAGTGATTTCCACAGGTTCTGGAATAACTCTTACAGCTTTGCCTTGCGCCCTCCTCTTTCGTGTGGGCTTTAAAAAAAAAAAAAAAAAAAATCAAACCCACATATTAAAAGGGGGCTTTTTATCTGCCATCTAATGGCTTCAGAGCGATAATACACTATTATCTTCTTAAACCAGGAAAAAAAGGGGGGGGGATTTTTCAGAAAAATTTAAAAAGAAAGTTTTTGTAGCTGTTCAGTTGCCACTAAGAGATTGCACAGTCAAACCGACTCTAAACACACTAGTTTGGATTCCTAAATATTTTCAAGCAAAGAATCTTCTCCTTTGAAACTTTGAATTAAAGTAAAACACATTTACTTCACATATTTTTTAACAAAAAGAAAAGTCACATCAGGAAACTATCTGATTTTGTGGTAGCTGACGTAGTGTTTTCTTGTACGTGAATAGAATCCTGACATGTAGTGCACATTGATCCATAGCTTTAACTGACTCTGGGCTTTTGCTGACCAGGGTTCGTTTAATACACTCCATTCTAGGCCAAATCAGGACAAAAAGAAAAGATCCGAATCTAGGTATTTTATAATCTGCTTTTTAACCTCTAACCGCAGAGCACGCTGATCAGACCTCATATGTCGGAGGTGTAGGAGACAAGTTAGAACTGTAGCATGTACCCGTTCATTTTGTTTAATTTATGGTGTCTTACGTCTGTGTTAGTGCGTCTTGCACACATACGAGCGTTGAAAGAAAGGAGGAAAGAGTAGGCCGTGAAGGTCGCCGCAGGCAGATCTGGGGCCACACAGGGCCCCTCGTAGGCAGCAGTCTTTCCACGACACAGAAGGCACCGCACCTCACACCACTCTCCCGGGCACCTGATGGACTGAGCCCCACCAGGGGACGCCGCTCCCTGGGCCTGGGCAGGGCTCGCGCGCACACGCGCTCTCTCGCTCGCTCGCTCTCTCTCCCTCTCTCTTTCTCTCTCTCTCTCTCTCTCTCTCTCCCTTTCTTCCCACCACAAGCACTGATGACTGTTGACGTCGTGGGAAGCCTCCTTCCTTCCCTGCAGAAGAGAGAACGTGGCAGTCTGGGCTCGGCTCCCACCCCCGTAGAGATGGCCCAAACTCACACCAAAACGCTGATGCTCTTCACATCCAGACCAGACCATTGGCCCTCCATTCATTTTGCCTCTTGGAACGTTCTTTTATGCACAGTTTAGGGCAGTCTAAGTACAAATCAAAAGTCTAACTTGTCTCTGATTCCTCCTGTCGTCTATGTGTATATGCGTGAGAACAGAGGTGGATGAGAGTGTGCGTGTGTGCGTGTGTGCAATTTTATACGTCTGTGTATTTTCTTAAGTACCTGTGCACACATAGAGTGCATTACTGCCACCTTTTTTCAATAAGCTGTTTTATCAGTTATGGCTTCTACAAGTTTGCTAATTTAGACTCCTTTATTGCCATATCTTTAAACTAACAATAGATGATTTCGGTATATATATATATTTTTTTTTGCTTATTTATAGGTGCTGTATTTTATTATCTGATTGTTAGGAAGGGATGAGAGGGGCAAATATTCTTTAGAGGGATAGACTGCCGGCAGTATTGGGTATAATTTACAAGATGTAGTTGTCATACTGTATATTACTGATTGAAACCTTTTTGACCGTATTGTGTATCATTGAAACCTTTGTCTTAGGTCAACATCTTTGGATGACATTTTAATGGTGCATTCATTATTTCTTAAGTTTAATTAATATTACCTTTTTTTGATTTGGGGGGGGGTGGGAGGGAGTTCTAATTTTAAAGGTATGCTCCCGCTATTACACCTCAGTGTGCTTGTATTAATTAACTTGTAGGACTTTGACTGTAAGATGTGAAACCACATTTCTTGCATGATGTTTTAGAAATTATGTATTTTCATTTACAGTCTTTTAACCTGCAACTGCAGCACTTAGTTCAAGTTTTCACAAGTTTAAGAGTCACTACACTAAAGACAATGCCTTTTCATGAATAAGAAGTTTGCAGAAGGCTCTAGGAGGCTGGGAGGCAGGCCGTTTGTCTTTCGATGGTTGCATATCATCTCTGAACTTGAAATCTGGTTCAGTGAGCAGAGAATTCAACATGGAGGAGCTTAAGGGGAAAACGGATTCACATCTGGCTGAATCCAGGTGCGGTGAGAAGAGCGAGTTTGCATTCGTGACCCTCACAACAGCAGCAGAGCCCCTGACAGTACTGTGGTGTCCTCTCCACGAAAACCTCAAGGAGGAATTTTGTCGTCACGTGTGCTGAATCTCCAAATACCTGATTTTCATTAGAACGAAAAGCAGGGCGTTAACAGGGAATACTAGGGTAGTATTTTCGTTTTAAAGGCATGACTGTTATTTACTAAGGTGTGAAATCTGAGGAAATTGAAAAAGTATAAATCTGTCCATCCTAGTGGCCAAATAGTAACGTCGAAAACAGCCGCTTTGGCTCTTCCAGGCAATTTAGTCATTTTTGTTGTTGTTGGTTGTTTTTTTTTTTTTTAAACTAGGTTATTGTTGATTTCCATTCTATCTTTTTTTGCCAGACTTACATCTGGGTGCTCGATACAATCAGTTGGTTAAATTTTGCTTGCAGTTCCATGTTTGTATTTTTTTCCTCTATTTATTTTATTTTATTTTTTTTGATTGCGATCCCAACCCTATGATCTCTTGTGTTAAGCTGTCACTATAATACTCTTAAGAGCTGCCACTAAATAACAGAAACCTGGAGGGGGGGGAGGGGATGTCCCCCTCCTCTTTGCGCCCCTCATTTTGAGTCCAAGGGTTGATCTTTCATCTTGAGAAGCAATATTCAAGTGCCTTGAACAGCATCCTCTCCGTGGGCTTTACCTTCAGCTGGCTGGCGTTCCAAGCAGTAGCTCCCACAGGCAGCCGACCTCTTCCTCTTTCCGCTCCATCAGTTTAAAAAGCTGATTTGTACCTCTCCCCTGGGGAAAACGGTTTCGTATAAAACACTAACACTTAATTACAAGCTCCATTGTACCATTTTAAATGGCTTCTTTTTGTTAATTGAAGGCAGTGTTCATAAGTTAAGGTTTTTGCCGTTACTTAGCTGGCTAAGTGGAGGCTCCGCATACAATCAGTGTTCACGTTCAGCCTCTTGACCCTTGGTTCCTGCCCACATTCTCCTGTGCTGTCTGAGGTGGAAGGGGTGTGGGTTCTGTCCCAGCCCTGTGCCCGCTCGCTCCCACCACCTGGCTCCCAGATGACCTCTTCCCTTGAACTTCTGGATCAGGCAGGGTTGTCTGTGATTTCTGTCTACCAGGCCGCCCTTCTTTAGAAAGGATTACCACAGCCATCTAGCTCTAACTCGGTTTTCCTCAGAGCCTACCTTCCCAAAGCACATCACGACACGAGGTGGCTTACGGTCAGCAGACTGGAGAGAAGTCTCCAGGAAATGCCAGGATCTTGACTTGTATGACTACTCTCAAGCCATGGCCACTACGTCTGGGAAAGTGACCGAGGCAAAAAGATGAGAGTTCATGGCCTCCCTGGGACAGTTTCCCTGAACTTCCAAAGCACAAATGCCTCCCTGCTCATCTCCCTCCTGTGGGCATCTTTGTTTTCCCCCCCATTTACAAGCCACATATGCTGGTTGGTGGTCCAGACCCAGAGTATGACAGAGCTTTGGGTTAAGTGTGCGTCTGTGCTCCCTCTGGCTGTGAGAGACCCTCCCCAGCCAGCCCCAGGCCCAGACGCCAGCTCCAGGAGGAAGGAAACACCCGAATGCCTCCATGCCTGCGGTCACATCAGCCCACAGCCCTGAGCAGACCAAGCAGAGGGCAGGTTGTACGCAAGCTCTTGCATCAGCTAACTATCCTCAGATCACCCGGAAGTCGTGCCCTAAGAGGTTGGGACGAGTCACGGGACAGCTCTGTCCGCAGGCAGGTGCCTTTCTGGCTAAAGTTGGCCTGGATTTCTTTGTTCTCCCTGAATTCATGTCCTTACATGCAGGGGTGATCAATGAACTCTATTGACTTTCTATGCAATGTTTTTCATTCCTCTGATTGTAGGAAAACAAACCTCCCTGAAAATAGCAGAGGAGCCAGGGGGAGCATAACGCCCGTCCTTCAGGGATGGGCACAGAGTGAAACAGTGGTGGTGATTTACTAGGTCTTGAACTTGGGGACAGTAGCCTTTGCCTTAAATGCACTATGGCAGGCACCTCTCGACGGGCCTGTGAGAACAAGAGTCTGTCCTTGGCCGTCCCAGGCTGCTCCTCTCTGAGGCCAGTAAGCCAGCTGCGTGGGGGAGATGGAGCAGGGAGAGGTCCTGGCGAGCGTGGTGGGCTGGTAGCCGTGCCCCTTCAGCCTGGAGGTTTGGCTTCCTCCTTGGATGTCCTTTGTTGTCACACTCATTTGTCCCCTTCTACCTCACTAACCATGCTCCCACTCGACCTCACCCCTCACCCCTCAGAAACGTGAGGCAAGTGGGATCTGGGAAGAGAAAACCTAGAAGTGTGGCGTCCATGAGTGTATCTTGGCGTGGTGGGCAGGCGGCTTCCCTCTTGTGAGCACAACACGGACAGACAGCTGTTCTCTGTGAGGCACGGGGACTCTCCTCTTGACTTCCACCTGTTCCTGAAGCTCTCACAGCTGCTTCCTTTGCAGGCAGGGGCCGTCTCGGGCCTCAGAGGGCCTTGCCTTTGGCCCGCCTCTGCACTCTGTCCATTCCTGCTCAGCTGTTAAGATCCGTCACAGCCATTTCCCTTGCCCTGCGCTGCCCCTCCATGGCCACGTGAGGTCACTTCCCCAGGATTCCCACTTGGCCTCGGGGAGCTCTGTTGTCTCTGGCACTGGGAGGTTATCGTTTCAGCCCCTCTGTGAGACCTCTGTGGGAATCTTCTGAAGGACAGGAGAGAATACGGCCTTCTCCAGCCCTCATGCCCAGTCTTCAGTCACGTGACCCTTTCTTCCCCAAAGAATAGGCCAGTTTCCGCCCCGTGCTGAAGAAAACCAGCTCCCACGGCTGCTGGTTAGGTGAGGTGGCCAGAGTGTTCTGATGGAAAGAATTTGGAAGCGCTTACCGGGAGGGCTGCCGCGGTCTCGTTTGGGCCTTGATGGCGTTAGGGGAGCCTTCGTGACCCCCGAGGCAGAGCTCCTGCCCTAAGTGTCAAGGTGGTGGCCTGGGCCTCCAGCATGATGTACGCCTGTTTCCCCAGTGCACTGAATGTCGGTCCGGCCAGCACACCTGCTTGCTTAGAGGATGGTCCAGTTTGGCAATGTTAATTCCCATTCCCATCCGTCGCTGCCTTTTGGTAGATGAAAGCTACCGGGAAAAGAAGGGAAAGCAAGTGCCAATTAAAGTTCCAAAAAGATCAAGGCTTTGAGACCCTTAGAGATGTGCAGAAAACTGAGGCCAGAGCACTCGGGGCTGATAGAGGGGGCAGAGGAAGGGGCGTGGGCAGTGCCGAGCTGAGCATAAAATGAGCCCTGCCCTGGAGTCTGCCCTGCCCTAGCAGCCTGGGAACCTCATCCCTGGTCAGGGAAAAAGAAGGACATGCAATTCCTCCCCCCACCACCACCGTCTGTCCCATCGCAGGAACTGCCCCCACCAGCCCAGGCCCTGCTACCACCCCTTCCGTCACCACCTTCCCTCCAAAGAGACTGTGTCCACGCTGTCCGTGGCATCCTCCCCATTTTCATTTTTGGATGAAGTGACATTTAGCTTTAACAAGACATTTCCAAAGCGCCTAGTCTCCTCCAAAATGCTAATTTTAAAAGTTGGGCATTGTAGGTGAAGGACCTTAAAAAAAAAAAAAAAAGGCGAGTGAGAGAAAGACATTAGGCTAGGCATAAATGTACACTTCCCCATCCCCGCTATTCAACATTTAAAATAGCTTTGAGTTGCTTTTCATGGATCATTTTAGCTTATCCAATAGTGTAGAGTCTGTGTTACTGTAATTTCTGTAGCGTTTAGGCTTTCATTTCTACCGCAAAATATGTTATATGCTATGTATCAAGCTTTCTGTGATCAGAAAGGAAAGGTGCCTTATATCCCAATGTCATGGCTACACCCCTATGGAAAATAATCAGAAGCACAGTGTGTACGGAAGCATTGGGACTTCCGTTGGTGAAACCAGACACCAGTCAGCAAAATGCATTGAAGTGGCACGGGGCTGCTTTTGTTTTCTGGTTCCCTTTTTTCTCCTTTTTTCATTTTCCTTTTTTTTCTCTTTTCTCTTTTTTTTTTTTTTTTTTTTTTTTGCCTAGTTTGCTTTAAACAGAAAGCACTTAAATAGATGACTATGTGTAAAAGCTCTGTGCAATAGAAATCATTTTTCTTCATTTTTAAGATGTAACGTATTGCACACCAAATGAACTCAAAGTAAGCTTTAGACCAGGACGATTCAGGTTGTGGAGGAGTAGGACGAGTTTGTTCACTGTAGTTCCGTGTGTTCATGAACTGAAGGGAAAACAGGCCTCCCCAGCACCCCCCCCCACCCCCATCTCAGCTTGCCTCTTGCTGACCGCCAAGCTAGGCGTGTAGGGCCCACGGGCACCCACCAGAACTTCTGGCTGGGTGGCAGGGCGGGTGGAGGGGGTCTGTGACTCAGCAGCTGAGAACCTTCCCCAGTGTGAGACCGCAGCTCTGCCTTCCAGCACTTAACCTTTTCTTGTTGAGATGGATTGACTGCTACTGACCCGCCAGCGTGCGTGAGGATAATTATAAAAGGATGTTTCCTTGAGAAAAAAAAAATTATTTCTAGCCTCTTCTATTTATTATTAGGTTAATCCTTTAAGTACTTATCAGGAGTATATTGTTATTTTGTGTCGTTGTTGTTGTCATAAATGCTTTTTGCTATCACTCCAGTGGTTACCGTCTTCTGCCTCCTGCCCTCCCCCGCCCCAAAGAACCCAAGGGTCTGGAGATGCGGAGGGGGGGTGGGAGGGGGGAGGGGGAGGGGGGGCCAGCGGGGGCTCCTCCAGCAGAATCAGACGTCTGTCTCCAGGGCTGCCACCCAAACGCTGGTGGTCTCTACACGTCTAACTTTTCAAAATGAGAGAGTTGCTGAACAAAAAAAAAATGTACCAATGTAAGGAAAGGACACTCGCGTGAGGAGCTATAGAGGAGACTTAGAAAAAGCAAAGCTCAGTTCCCCAAAGCCTCCTAGAGCCTCTGGTCAGACTTCTGGGTTCATGGCGTTTCAGGAGCCCCGGGCAGAGCGGGTGCGGCGGCCTGGTCGAGCCTGACTTCCGGTGAGAGAGGTTTCCGGGCAAGGCTCACGTGGGCTGACAGGTTTCGGTTGGCTTTCGTTTCTGTTGTTGTTGTTTTCCTTGCCTGCAAAGTTGGTCAGAACCTTCTTGAGGAGCAACTGTGTTTCTTAGTCCGGCTGCGGCTTAAGGACCCGCCCCAGGGGGGTGGGGTGGAGTCCCTTATCCCCCTTCACGTGGTCAAGTGTGGAGGAAGTTTGGACCAGGGGCACAGCTTTCTGTGGCTAGAGGCACAGCCAACAAGACACCCAGTTACTTGCTCATCGGGTGTTGGGGTGCAGTGGGACTGGTGGTGGAGGCCAAGGTGGGGCTCCCAAAGGGCCCACCGACCACCGACTCACTCTCCGTGCCACGACTTTTCCCTCCTCTGACATCATTTGGGGTCCTGATTCTGTCCTTGTCTCTGAAAGAAAGCCCTCTGATGAAATAACGGCCCCCATCCCTCCCCTGCCAAAGGGTTTTCATTTCCCTCCAAGTAGTCTATGCATTTCTCTCTCTCTCTCTCTCTCTCTCTCACTTTCAAACCGTTTTCTGCCTCCTTGGGAAAACGGACTTCTCATGTCCCACTCTCTGAGACCCCCCTCAGAAAATGCTGTGCATTTTGGAGGCATGAGGATTCGTTCAAAATTCCGAAAGCATTTGCGGATAGCTTGTTATAAAAGTGGGAAAAAGCAAAAGAAAAGGCGGTGTCCCCCACGTCCCTTTCCACTGAGTAAGACCTAGCTCTTTGCGATTGTGCAATAAACTACTTGCCATGAGAGCGGGTGGCCACGCTCCTGCCCAGACTACTAACTAACACAGCACAGGACGGCCGGCCGCACGGCGGGCCTCTTCCAGATGACTCCTAATAAGCTCAGCTTCCCCCCCGCACCCCGTGTCTTGTGGTGTCTTACATTTTAGCAGTATTTTATATTTTCTGTAACGCACTAAGTCTTAGATGTTTTTAGAGCTCATCTGTTCATACTCACAATCACAGACTTGTGTTTTTTTTTAATCCTCACAATGACCCAATTGACCAAAAAAAAAACAAAAACAAAAAAAACAAAACACCATCATTTTTGTACAAATAGCTTTGAGAAAAGTCTCTGTTGTGTTGCTGTGAGCCATCTCTAGTAACATTTTATTTCTGCTATTTGTTTTCGACACGGTAAGTCAAAAGTTGATCCGCCTGGCGTGGGGGTGGGGGGAGGCACCCGTCGGCCCCTGGGCGTTGTCCCTTCTGTCTTCGGTTAGCCATACGCTGTTTGTTCTCAGCACTGTACAACGGTCCCTATATGATATGGAGAAGCAATATCACTGTATGAAACTCACACCATGTATTATTATTATTCACTAGCACCCTAGGTGTGATCATTGAAGTAAATATCTTTTATACAAACACAAGAACGTGTGGGTCGTTTTTATTTAAAGGGCTCTGGCCTGAGGAGGAGCAGCAAACACTTTCATTTTGGGTCCAAAGGGCACCTCGAGAATTGCCTTCCCGTGCTTCCTGGGGCGTGTGGCGTCGGGGCAGGTGTCGGCAGGAACCTGGGCCGGGGGTAGGATGGATGCGTGGGGATCTGGGGACCAGCAGGCCCTGCTGTCCTCAGGTCTCCGTCTGGGCACACGGTACGTGCTCCGTAAGGGCCTGCATCCCTGCTTGCTGTTATGTCGCCCTTACCGTTCGGGTACCTTTGAAGGGCTGGCCCTCCTGGCATCCGCCTCCTTGTCTGTGAAATGGGGGCACCATCGCGAGTCTCACAGGCCTGTGAGGACCAGGAACGGCGGGCGACCGTGTAGGGTGTGGCGCCGACGGCCTGGCCTCAGCCTGCTCCGTGGGGTCTCTTGCTTTGTCCCTGACTCCTGTGATGTGAAGAAGGACAAGCTCAGGGCACCTGTGAATGCAGGCGAATGGCTGGGAAGAGGAAGGCGGGAACCGTGTCTTGTGGGCTTCCAGAATGATCGGGCTCCTGAGAAAGGGCCTCTCCAGCCAGCGCTCGGGGCTGGAGGTGGGGAGAGCCCTGCAGAGTTGGCTGCTATGTGGTCCACGTGCTTGTGACCGAGGAGGCTTCTCGTCTCGAGATTTACAGGATTGGAAAAGAATTGCCATCCTCACCGATGTATGACTGGTGGTGGGGGGTGGGGTATATTAGTTCCTTGCGCCTTGATGTGTAGATTTCAGCATGTGAAGCTCCCACACATGATACAGAAGCGTGAGCTAAACGAGACTCCATTTCCCCTCCATAGGAGACCCCAGAGCAGGGAGAGTCTCCCATCAGTGCTGGGGGCTCCCAGCAGCCCCCGTCTCAACCCGTCACTCGGGTGTGGAAGTGTAGCGCTGTCCGCGAATGTCTGCCCACCCATCCTCCGTGGGAGAAGTTGGCATAAAACCAGTAAGGCTCTCCCAGTTCGGCGCTGAGAAACTTAAACCTCACTGGGAACCTTTTCTGTTTCTAGGTTAGGCACGCCCCCACTTTTTAAAGATCCTTTAACGAAATTAAAATATATAACGTAAAAAAATAAAAGCACTTAGCACAAACTCTTTTTACCCAGAAGATCTCCCCAGGTGCTTTTGCCGTGAGATTTAATTAAGCAGAACTGCAGTTGCACATGGTTTTGCAGGGCTGACTCTTGTTTTTGTAAACGGCCAGCTCCAGAGGCAGAAAAACGAGCAAGATTTCACGCTCTGACTGCAGTCGGGTGCTGTCCCCACGCAGGCAGAGCGTTCAGCCTCCCTGTGCACGGCCTTTCTCCTTTCTCTCTGGTTAAGTGGATCTGAGCAAAATTACGTGCCTTGTTTGATGCACTGGGGAATTGCAGGTTTATACAGGGTAAGGCGACATGATGATGTAATTATTAAAGTGCGTGAGTCGTCCCACAGCAATCCGGTCTGCTTGTGTTTCAAAGGGCTTTCAAGTGGCTGCCTTGGGGTGTGTTGCTATCTCCTCCATAGCCCTAGATGCTGGATTTGGGGGGCACGCAATTTGCAGGCCCACGTGTGGGGAGCCAGGGTGAGAACCCAGAGGGCTGGGCAGAACTGTTGTGACGTTGGTGGGCACTTGGGAAAAGGCTAGCAGATTTCACCAGAGTGGCCTTGACGTGGGAGGTGGCATTTGTGATGGACAGGCAGGGAGGACACCCAAATCGAGGGGCAGCACATGCACAGAAGAAGGGCGACAACCTGGCGGGTCAGTGGAGCAGGAAGCCGCGTGTGCTGGGGTAGGGCGTGCGAGGTGGGAGGGGGTTGACCATACTGTTCGTAAGAACAAAGCCAGGTCTGGAGGGATGCTTCACTAGGTGATGCTTGTTCTCTGATGTCAAGAAGGATTCAGGTGCAGCCGAGAGAGTCGCCAACCATACTTGGAGTGACGGGGCCCCAGCCAGGAAGTGCCCCCCTACCCCCTGAGCCCCCCAGCAAGTATGCACTCACTGATTGGGGTTCAGGGTCGCCCTGGGGCTCTGCGCTGGCAGATCTGCAGGCCCAATGCCAGGGCACAGCCTGGAGGGATCCGGGTGAGGCCTGAGCAGTTATCAGGTGGTGGGTCCAGCAGAGGCCAGCTGGCCCTGCCAGCCTCCTGCCGCCTGTGCCCAGCCACTTCTGCCCCAACCTGGGAGACCCTGCAGCCCTGGGGATCCCTGTGCAACCTCCCACCTAGAAGAAATGGTGCTTCCCTGCTGGGCGGAATCCGCCAGCGAATCGCACACTGAGGGTTCACTGTGGACCACTGCCCTGGGCGCTGGGGTTATAGCAGGGGACAAACAAGGAGCTGACCTTCTAGTGGGGGGAGGAAGATGATAGACATAATAAATGAATAAGTGAATCACATGGCCACTTAGGCGGTGCTAAGTGTTATGGGAGAAAAACAAGGCAAGGGGAGAGGAAGAGCAAGTGGGGGGCGGGTAAAGTTTTCAATAGGTGGTTAGGGTGGGCCTCACTAAGAAGGCAACATATGGACAGAGTCTTGACAGAGGTGAGGGAATGAACCACACAGACGCCCAAGGGAAGAACATTTCAGGCAGAGGGAACAGCAAGTGCAAAGGTCCTGTGGTACAAACGTGCCTGGAAACCAGTACAGCTGGAGCACAGTGACCAAGAGGGGGCGGCGGGAGGCGACGAGGTCGGAGAGGCAAGGGGGAGGTGCGGCAGGTGGGGCCTGGTAGGGCTCTGGCTGTTGTTACTCTGAGGGATGCGGGGGCCTATAGGATTTGAACAGAGGGTGGTCTGATCTTACCGTTTAAAAGGCTCTCTGGCTGTTGCTTCGTGACTAGATTGTAGGGGTGAGGGTGGAGGAAGGGAGACCAGTGCGGGGGCTGTTGCCACAATCCAGATGGGAGGTTGCGACCCAGACCGGGTGGTGGCAGTGGTGAAACTGATTGGATTCTGGATCTATCTGGACGAGAAAGCCAAAAGCAGGACATGTGACAGATGAGATGTAAGGAGTGTTGGAGAAGGGCAAGGATGGCCCCAGGGGTTCGGTTTGAGCCACTGAAGAATGGCCTTGCTTCTGCTCCTCTCAGCCCAGAGGGTGCCACCTCTTGGGGCCATGGGACCGGGGCTCCTGCTGGGCGAAGCAGACTTGGGGGATCAGGCTTCAGTTCGGACCCGTTAAGTTTGAGGTGTCACTTAGACAGCCAAGTGGAGGAGGAGCCCAGGGGAAGGAGTGGACTGGAGATGTACATGCATTGGAGGGTCATCGGCTTATAGATGGCACCCGAGGTGGCCAGAGTGAATGAGAGGAGAGAGAAAGGCGTGCAGGGGCGGCGCCCTGGGTGCAGCAGCATTCAGAGCTTAGAGGGGAGAAGGACCAGCAAAGGAACGCGAGAAGGAGCGGCCAGCGGGGCAGGAGGCCCGGGACAGTGCCCTGGAAACAGGTGCTGATGGGTCAGTAAGGTGAGGGCTGAGAAATGAGGACGGAGCGAGGTGTGAGGTCACCAGTGACCTTGGCGAGGACAGTTGGTGGAGTGGGCATCCAAGTCTGACGGGGAGCGTTTACGGAAGTGGACACTCAGACTAGGCACCTTCTTCAGGGCGTTTTGCTGGGGGGTCAGTGGGGTCAAGAGAATGGGAGGGCGTGCGTTTCAGATGGGAGGATAATGTGCGTGCGTGCTTGCGGGAAGAAGCAAGGGCCGCAGGACGCAGAGGAGACTTGCTGAGGACGCACAGAGCGAGGCGCTGGCATCTGCAGGCACAGGGAGGCATCTGTGGCCACCTGTGGGGCCCCCCGGGCACAGGGGTGGGGAGGGGGTGGGTGTGCTGGCGGCTCACCTCCCCTCAGATCCCTCCAGGCAGAGAGACAGTGCACGTTGGGCCCCTCCAGGGCTCCCGCCTGGCTCGCAGGTGGCTGATTTAATAAAGGGGTGCCCCGCGTTCGGGAAAGCCCTGGGTGTGACACCACCCGATCGCGATTGGGATGCGTTTCCGCATTTGATGGACCTGCAGTCAGAAATCAGGCCTTGACCCGCAGTCATAGTCTTGTCTCCTTAAGTCTTGACCTTGACGTCGCTTTGCTTTCTTTCTCCCCTCTGTGAAATTGAAATGCACCCCATAGAAAGCCCTTCCCGGCTTCTCCCAGAAGGACGAGGTCCCATAAACCTTCATAAGGGGAGGGGGGCTGCCTCGGACCCCCCTGACATGGGCCACCTTTCAGAGGCGAGGGGTCTCTCTCCACCACCCCACCCCAGCCCCAAGCCCCGCGTTCACCCCTCTGTTGCCCCTCCCCCTCCAAGACGCAGCCTCTCCCTCTGCACAGGCTTTGCCCCGGGTTGCAGATACTCCCTCCTGCAGCATCCTCCTGAAAAACCCCTCTCTTGAGCATGCCGCCCCCCCATCTGGCGTCCGTCCAGAGCGGGCTTGTCCCCACCTCTGCACCCCTGCTGCTCGCCCCCCTCCGCCACTACCTTGCCCGAACGCTCCAGCCTTTCTTGAGACCCCGGTGACCCTTCCTTACTCACTGACGGTCCCTATTCAACTTGGTGTCTTAACACGCTTCCTCCTGATCTCCCCCCTGCTTCCTGCTACCTCTTCTCCGGGTCTTTTCCGGGACACGCCTGAAAAGGTCAGCTTCCCCAGAAGTTCTGGCCATTCTCACCCAGCACGCTCTGGGCATCCATGTCCGCTGCTGGGCGCTCAGTCACCCCAGGACCCGGAGGTCTCCGCAGCCTGCATCTGCAGCCTGTGGGTCCCGCTCCCCACCATACACGTCCCCTTAGCCGTCCCACTAGCGCTTCAGACTTGCCATAGCCCAGCCACCCAGCGGCTCGCCCCTTCCCCATCTGGGGGGCCACTTCCAAGCACGGGCCCACCCTCCTGGGTTCTCCACAACAATGGGGGTCACGACTCTTTCCAGGGCCTTCTACTGCCTTGCCCCAGGGCCAGAATTCAAGCCCAGGTGGGCCAGACTCCAGCTCAGGACCCTCCCTTGACACCAAGTGGCCACCCAGAGATGTGATCCCAAATCTCGGTCTGCGTGTTCCCGCCCCCAGCAGAGGAGACGGAAGGAAGTCAGGGGTGGTGTGTCCCACCCAGGGCCTTCCCGCAGCCTTGCCCCATCACCTCCGCTGCCCCGCCTTTGCCCGGCTTCTTCCCGGTGCCCCACGGGCAGCTGCCTCCACGCCCGCCGCGAGGGCACGCCAGCCAGCCCTCAGCTTCACCCAGAGCCACCCCTTGGGGAGCAGCCAGCACTCAGCCGTGCACCCCCGGAGGTCCCCTCAGCGGCTCACCCGGTGTCTGGGAGCATCTACAGCAGCGGCTGAGGCAGGCCCTCCAGAGCAGCTTAACCGAGTGGCCTGGCACCCACTGGCTGGGGCAGCCTAGCGCAGAGGGCTTGCTGGCAGGGCCCTCACACGCACACCGAGTGTCACGTGTGCACGGGCAGGGACCTGGGTACCCACCCCCCCCCCCCAGCACCAGACACAGGCACAGACGCGCAGGGAACCGGGCCTGGATGTCCCGTCTCCCCCCCACCCGCGGACGGCTCCTGGAGCTGCAGGCCGCTCCTTACGCAGGGGCCTGCCGAGGAATCATCTCACTGACATTTTGTCTAACTTTTGTGCCGTGCTTGGGCCCCCTCAGACCCACGCTGCATACACAGCTCCCGGGACTGAGCAGCAGGCCCCCTCTCCACGGGCTCCCCGACCTGCACCCTGTGTCTTCTGTCCCCGGGGCCCTCACCCCTCAAGGTGGGAGGCTGCCCACCTGAGCCCTCTCTGGGCTCCACACCCTCCGCTCATCCCCGGGGGGTCTGTCCACCCAGAGCCATTTTTGGACGCGCTCCTGTGTGTGGCTGTCCCTATGGACGCCCAGCGCCCAGAACTGAACCTGTCGCCTCCCGCAGTCCAGGACCTTCACCTCTAACAGTGATGCCCTCAGGACTTCCCCGGCGGTCCAGTGGTTAGGACTCCATGCTTCCACTGCAGGGGGCATGGGTTCGATCCCTGGTCAGGGAACTAAGATCCCACATGCTGTGTGGCACGGTGGGGAAAAAAAAATTTTTTTTTTAATTTTTAAAAATTAATAATGATGCCCTCTCCCTACATACACCTCACCATGACTCCCATCCACCTTCCTCCTATGCGTGTGTGATGCTCACCAAGGCCCCGCCGCCCAGGCCGGCGGGTGATGACACTTGGGGGGCCTCTCTGGGCCTCTCCCCTCTGGGGTCTGCTTAGAGCTCCTGTAGGCCACCCAGGGCCTGCAGGCTGAAGGCCAGACCCCAACCCTGCCACCCACGGTCCTCCCTCCATACCCCAGCCCTGCCCTCCGGTCCAGCCTCTTTCCCCAGCCCCACCGTGGACCCCTCACTTCGGCCGACACCACCTACCCGCCAGGTACAGAAGGAGCTGGAGGAAATCCACTCAGAGCCTGAAGCAGTGGAGACCCTGATGTGGGGAGGGCTTAGACATAGTCGGCGGTGCCCACCCTGGGGTCTGGACGGTCCCAGGCCGGGAGGCCTCGGTTCCTCCATCTGTAAAATGGAAATCATCTTAGCTGACTGATGGGACTGTCGTGAGGTGTGTAAAGAGCTGGGTGTGCAGCAGACACCCAGGAGATGGAGCAGGTGAGGGTGAGGCTGGCTGGTGAGCAGGCCGCGCGGTGAGGGGTGAGTCTGCCCAGGAGGGCCGGGGGCCATTCTCCTGGCACTGCCCACAGCCTGAGGCCTTGGGGCATTTCTGAGGCAACAGTGCCCCCTGGTGGCCACACAGTCT
This sequence comes from Balaenoptera acutorostrata, assembly GCF_949987535.1. NCBI lineage: Eukaryota > Metazoa > Chordata > Mammalia > Artiodactyla > Balaenopteridae > Balaenoptera > Balaenoptera acutorostrata. The sequence goes on from NC_080078.1 coordinate 8,398,852, forward strand.
ACCCGAAAGCACAGCACTCCAGGCCTCAGGCCTCAGGCCTCGGCTACCCTCTCTGCGGCTCTGAGCAGGGTTTACTGTCGCCATTTTATAAATGAGGCCCAGACAGGGCAAGTCGCTGCCCAGAGTCACACAGCCAACCAGAAGTAGGGCCAGACCTCAAACTCGGGTCTGCCCAGCTGCCAGGCCACTGCTGTCCTCCCTGCTGACGGCAGCTGAAGGCACCCACGGGGACTGTGCTGGGAGACTCAGCAACATCTCCCACCTCCAGAAAGGCAGGAAAGTCCCCACACAGAATTATTTTGGATTTGCTTTGTTGTAAAGACAACACCTGGCACCGGGCTGGGAGAGAGGGACGGGGCTCTGGGCCAGGGGAGTCCTGGGGGAGCTGCCCCATCCCTAACGCTGCGCTGAAGCCTCTCGGCGGAGGGGCCGAGCAAGTCCGGTGTCAGTGGAACCCCTCACTCCCCCAGCCCCTGCTCGGTCTGAGGGAGGCCGGCCTGCCCCCCTCTGCACCTCGCACTGCGCCTCCCTTACCTTTCTCCCCACTCCTACCCCCCGCGGCCCTCTCTGGTCATTATCCCAGGGCATCAGCCCTGGAAGAAACTTGGGGCTCATTGAGTTCAGCTTCCTTGCCCTGCTAGACGGAAGCAGTGAGGCCTGGGGAGGGAGAGGGGCTGGTCACAGCAGAGCCGCGGAGGGGGCTGCCCATTGCTCCTAAATCTTTGACATGGGCCCCTTCCCCTACTCAGCGAATTCCATGAGCAGCTCATGCCAGGAGTACCCCACCCCTGCCGGCTGGGCTAATGCTGGTCCCTCGGGCAGGGGCACAGGCCGTGGGTTGGGAGGCACAGAGCGGGGAGAGCACCACGGGTCCCACCAGGCTGCCTCTGACGGCCATGTCTTCCTTTGGCACAGGGCGCTGTGCAGAGCTGCAGGTCCACATCACTGAGGTCACGGCCACAGCAGCCGAGCAGAGGGACCTGATCGCCCGCTTGGAGCAGGACCTCAGCACCATCCAGCCCATCCAGCGTCCGGATGCCGAGGTGAGCCCCCCCCAACCCCGACCCTGCCCCCGCACCACCTGCCCAGGGCTCTCTCAGCCTCACTAAATACCAGCTTTCCAAGTAAGCCAGCCTGTCCCTCAGGCAGCTGGTGTCCACCTGCCCCGCCCCAAGCCCCACAGGGGCTGTCACCTACAGCCTCTGGGTTTTGTCCGCTCACTTCACCACAAAGGCCCCATTCGGGATGCCCAGCCACAGGGCAAAGGGCACAAAGCCCCCTGCGTCCGGGCACTGGCTTGTACCTCTGCCCTGGGAGCTCTGGGCAGAAGCAAGGCCGGGATTATCCACCCATCTCACAGCTAGAGGACCTGAGGCCCCGAGATCAGGGAAGGCTGGAGCCCTAAGGACCCTTAGAGGTCATCACATCACCCACCTCATTTTACAGATGAAGAAATGGGGCTCAGGGAGAGAAGCTGGGCTGGCCCAAGGCCACACAGCAGGCTGGCTGGCAGGGCCCGGTTCGCCCGGCCTCTGACGCCCGTCAGGGCCAAACGGCCCGGTGTGAACCCCACCGCTGAGCTCTGGCCTTGGGGTGAACCTGGGGCCCAGCTTTATCTTCGGTGGCCCACACGAGGCATCCTCTTAGGACCTACCACTGCTGTGCCCAACCCCTGCCGCCAGACCGCCCCAGCTGCTCCTTGCCCCCTATTTGCTTGGCCCCCTGGAAGGCTGTGCTCAATGCCCAGTGTGGAGGCGCCTCCCTGACCTCTTCTTCTCACCTGCAGGGCGCAGCCGAGCTGGGCCTGGAGAAGATCCCCGAGCCCATCAAGGAGGCCACCGCCCTGTTCTATGGTGAGGAGGGGCCTAGGCAGTGATGGGCAGGGCGGGAAGGGAAAAGAGGTGGTACGGCCTGGGCCCTGGGCCCTAAAGAGCGCTCTCCGCCCTCAAAGAAGGTCAGACCTCGACTCCAGCAATGCAGCAGAAACCCAAAAGAGGGGGTGAGCCCCCCACTTGCCCTTCTAGGCCTCACCCCCCCCACCATGGGACCCTGACCCCCTCGGCCCCGCCAGAAGCCGTCGAAGGCTGGTGGGCGTTGGCTCCCTGGGGAGGCCTCAGCCCTGAGATGCAGCCAGAGGGCTGGAGGGGAGGTGCCTCCTTGGGTGTCGAGGCCAGAACCCGGGGCTGCTGGGCCAGGACACGGTGGCGGTGGTAGGGGATACCCAGTCCCCTCAGTGTCCCTTTGCTTTCCCCAGGAAGTGGGGGCCCAGTCTGACAGATGTAAGGGTCTCAGATCCAAGTATAGAACAAGGGGAGGGTCTCTGGGGCCTGGCCCTCGGACAGTGCAGGCAGGAGGGGCCCACCTCAGGGACCCTCCCCTCCCGAGGCCCCCTATTCTCATGCCCCACCCCTTGCTGCTCCCCTGGCCCCTCTCCCCCTTCCCCGACCTCTCAGCACCTTGTGGCTTCCACCCCATGGCACTTGGCCAGAGCTCCCTCGGGGCTGGTGACCTGAGGGCCCACTGCTGGGCTGTGCCTCCCGCTACTCCAAGCCACTGTCCCCTCCCTCCTAGGACCCTCAGCACCAGCCAGCAGCACCCTCCCCGAGGGCCAGGTGGACTCGCTGCTCTCCATCATCTCCAGCCAGAGGGAGCGCTTCCGGGCCCGGAACCAGGAGCTGGAGGCTGTGAGTCACATCCTTCTCTCCCTTACACTCCTTGGACCTGAGGACACCGTAGAGGACACACAGGCTTGGGGGAGAAAGATGTGTCACAGACCATAAACCTCAGTGGGATTAGATTTGTTCTGTGCAATCAGGGAGGGCTTCCTAGAGGAGGTGATGCCACACTGGGCTTTGAAAGAAGATTCAGACACTCAAGGTAAAGGAGTGAGTGGAAACATGGGGCCAAGGAGCCGGAAGGGAGTGCATGGACAAAACAGAGAGTCGCCAGGCAAGGACCCTAGTGCCAGGCTGGGGCGCCACCAAAGGGTTTAAGCAGGGGACCAACACTGCCAGGATGGATGGTAAGAAGGTCACTCAGGCAGCCAGTTCAGGACAGAAGCCTGGCCCGGGAAGACGATTTGGGGGTGGTCACCGTCGTCCAGGAAGAAACATCTCAATCAGGTGGGAGTTAGTAGGGGCAGGTCCCAGGGAAGAGAGTCTTTGAACCCTATGAAGAGGAACAGTGTACAGATGGCCAGGAGCTCTGTGGGGTCTGAGAGAGCTTGCTGGCTGCTAAGCACCCAGCTGGTGGCCCTCCTGGAGGAGCCCCATAGGGAAAGGGGCAGTCTAGTCTGCAAAGGTGACCGTCCGACTGCACGTGGGTCTTTCACACGCAGTGCCTCCTTAGGGACTCTGCAGACCACCACCCCCAACCCACCCCCCACCCCCTGCATCCCACAGAGCCAGCCCAGGTCCCCCGATCACTCTCCCAGTAGAGAGAGGAGCCAAGAAGATCTCCGTCTTCTCAAAGAGTCACGGCTTGAGTGGATGGTGGAATGTCTCGACCCTTGCTCTCCACACCCACAGCTTCCCCCATGGGGTTTCCAGGCTGAGCTCCTGGGGAGGGAGACATTCGCTGAACGCCCACTGTGGGCCAGGCCCAGTGCTGGTCCAGTGACAAGGGTGGACCAGATCCAGTGGGACCCTCTATGATGTGGGCTCTGGAGCAAGAGGCTTCAAATGAAGGACCGTCAGGACTGCTCCCCTCACAGCTGCCTGCACGGACAGTGGACAGGGAATACCCACACGCCCCTGGGGGACAGGGGACGGTCACTGTGGAAGGCTAGACAGCCCTTAAAAGAAGGTCTTCAAATTAGATCAAATAGGGAGGAAAGAGTATTTATAATAGTCTACCTTTTGCTTTAAAAATCTAGACTTTTTACCATGTACTTGTATTAAGTCATGGTAAAAGACACATCACTTAAAATTTACCATCTTAACCATTTTTAAGTGTACAGCTCAGTGGCATTAAGTACATTCACATTGTTAGGCAACCATCACCACCATCCATTCCCAGAACTTCTTCATCAGCCCAAACTGAAACTCTGTACCCATTAAACACTTACTCCCCATTTCCGTCCCCCTGTCCTCCTGTAACCACCATTCTACCCTGACTCTATGAATTTGACTCTTCTAGGCATCTCATATAGGTGGAATCATAGAACATTTGTCTTTTTGTGACTAGCTTATTTCACTCAGCATAATGTCCTCCGGGGTCATCCATGTCATAGCAGGTGTCAGAACTTCCTTCCTCTTTCAGGCTGAATAATATTCCATTGTATTGATGGACCACATTTTGTTTATCCTTTCATCTTTCCATGGACACTTGGGTTGCTTCCACCTTTTTAGCTGTTGTGAATAATGCTGCTATGAACATGGGAAGGCAAATTATCTCAAAGTCCCTGCTTTCAGTTCTTTGGCGTGTATGCCCAGAGTGGAATTGATGGATCATATGGTAATTTTATTTTTAATTTTTTGAGGAACTGCCACACTACCATGGACTTTTCTTGTCCTTTTGAATTTTTCACAGTGTGAAGAAAACACCTATTTAAGCATTTTAATAAGTTGGAAAATGAGTTCACATTTCACTTTGCCCCTAGATTGGCAAACATTAAAATCACGTATTGTATGGTTCCGTTTACACAAAATGTCCAGAATAGGCAAATCCATAGGGACAGGAAGTAGATTAGTGGTTGCCGGGGGATGGGGAGTGATTGATGACAGGTGTGGGGTTTCTTATTGGGGTGATAGAGATATTCTGGAATTAAATAGTGGGGATGGTTACATAACACTGTGAATATACCAAAAAAAAAAAAAAACTGAATTGTACACATTAAAATGGCGATGTTTATGTTATATGAATTATATCTCGATAATAATTTTTAAGCTGATAATACCATAAACAAACAACATGAAGAAAGTGATCCAAGAGCTGTGACTTCTGCCTGGTGCGGGGTCTCCCCAGAGCAGGCAGCTTTGAGCAGAGGCTGGCAGGTCAAGGACACGGCCCCAGGCCAAGCAGGGGTTCCAGGTAGACAGAGCAGGACCTGTGCCAGCACAGAGGCCTCTCGCCACACGCCTTCCACTGCTGGCCCTGCCCACCTGCCCACCCGCCCACCTGCCTGCCCCCAGGAGAACCGCCTGGCGCAGCACACCATCCAAGCCCTGCAGAGCGAGTTGGACAGCCTGCGCGCGGACAACATCAAGCTCTTCGAGAAGATCAAGTTCCTGCAGAGCTACCCTGGCCGGGTAAGTGCCCTCCACAAGTTCAGCCCCAGATGTACCAGGCAAGGGAGAGAGGTGGTCCGGGCACATCCGGGCGGGAGGGCTGGGGGCAGTGACCTGCTAGGCAGCACTGGGCCTGGGGGCCCTCAGAGGGCATCCGACCCCCGACCCCCTGTGCCTGCCAGCTGTCCTCCCTAGGCTGGGGAGAGCCTCCCGCAGTGGAGCCCTTATGGACATTCGTTCATCAGAACCAGCCAGGAGGTGGTGAGGTCCAGCAAGAGGCAGGGGTTCACAGGACTCAGGCCCACAGGGGTCCACAGGACTCAGGCCCACAGGAGTCACAGTGACTCCTCTGTGAAATGGGGGTGACCCACTAGTTGATCCCAGGATGTGGGAATTTAACCCCAGGGATGTTGAACATACAGGACAGGCCTGGGGAATTTTTTTTTTTAATAAATTAATTTATTTATTTTTGGTTGCGTTGGGTCTTCGCTGCTGCGCACAGGCTTTCTCTAGTTGCAGCGAGTGGGGACTACTCTTCGTTGTGGTGCACAGGCTTCTCATTCATTGTGGTGGCTTCTCTTGTTGCGGAGCACAGGCTGTAGGTGTGCGGGCTTCAGTAGTTGTGGCTCACGGGCTCTAGAGCACAGGCTCAGTAGTTGTGGCGCACGGGCTTAGTTGCTTCGCGGCATGTGGGATCTTCCCGGACCAGGGCTCGAACCCGTGTCCCCTGCATTGGCAGGCGGGTTCTTAACCACTGTGCCACCAGGGAAGTCCCTGGGCTGGGGGAATTCTTATGTTTTAAACTTATATTAAAAAACAGAAAAAACAAAAAAACAGAATTTGGTCCAACATTCCAAAAACCTATCAAGAGAATGCAACAGAAAGCTACACACCCTGTTCTGAGCCAGGAGGGCCCTCCCTGGCTTCTCTCAGCCCTCGGGCCTCACAGGGGACCACCTTGTGCAAGAAAACCCTTCTGAGACTGTGGGGAGACAGGATGGGCAGTAGAAGGATGGGGAGCAGTGACACGCTGGTTGGGGGCCTCCCTGGGACAAGACTCTCAGCCACCGGCCCCCAAACCACCGGTTGGAGCTGTTCTCAGGCCACCAGAGGGCGCCCAGACTCCGTGCAAACTACACCGTGGGTGGCCCACTGCGGGGCTGGGGGTCCCTCGTCTCCCAGGTGCTGGCCTGTGCTCCACAGCCACCCTGCACACTCCCAGCGAAGCCCCTCCAAACCCACCTCCCTGCACGGCGCCCTGCCCTGTCCATCTTATACATTCCAGCCCCCCTCTGGGCCTTAATTCCCCTACCTGCCCTGAGGCACCGTGGCCCTGACCCCAGGCGGAGACCTCTGACCCCGGGCAGTGCCCCTGGACACGTGGCACCGTGCCTGTCACACTGTCACCTGGGGCCTTCTCCCCGCCTCCACCGTGCTAAGGAGGAAACTGGGGTTCCCTATGATGCTGTCGGCCTGCAGTCCTCGGCCCTGGCCTTCCTGTTGGGTCCCTTGACTGTGACAGGGCTCCCTCCTCCTTTGTTCGCAGGGCGGCGGCAGCGACGACACAGAGCTGCGGTACTCGACCCAGTACGAGGAGCGCCTGGACCCCTTCTCCTCCTTCAGCAAGCGGGTGCGTGGACACGGCCATCACCAGCTCACCTGGCCTCAGCCTCCCTCCAGACCCACCCCCACCCCCCGCCAGCCCTGGTCTCACCCTGCAGCCCCCCACACTGCACCCTGACACACCAGACCATCAGGGCAGCCCCCAGGCTCGCTAGGGTACCGTGAAGGCCCGGGGTCTACCCGGAGTGGGCCCAGAGTGCCAGGAACACCTGCTGATGCGGAGGGCTATGGGAGGGTGTGTGACAGCGACCGGCTTAGCCCTGGGTGCACACTCTGGGGGGCAGGCAGACAAGCAAAGAGCTCCCAGTGTAAGGTGACTTAACGGTGGGGGGGCGGGGAGCTTGTAACTCCCCCTCCCCCTGCCCTGAAGACCTTCCTGCTATAGGCAGAATCGGCCACCGCAGAGGGGGCAGCAGCTCCCGTCACTGGCTCTGCTCACACAGAGGTTGGGGGAGCCTAGGATGTCACCCTGAGTGGGGCTGGGCGCCAGGGAGCTCCTGGCAGGCCCCCGGGATTCTGCGGGGACAGCAGGGCAGGGTCCCTCTCTGCAGTGAGCTGGAGCACTGGGGACCCTTTGGGGTCCTCTCCTCATCCCTCCTCCTCCTTCAGGAGCGGCAGCGGAAATACCTGAGCCTAAGCCCCTGGGACAAGGCCACGCTCAGCATGGTGAGTACGCCCCGCCTCCCCCCGTGCCCCCGCCGTGTCAGGCCTGGGCCTCTGGCTCTGGGCACCTTGTCACCTGCCCTCCAGCCCAGTCTGGAAAGCCCCAGGGACCCCGCTGCCCCTCACAGGCTCCGTCAAGAGTAGCTATGCGACCCGAAACAGGGTCCCTCCCACTCTGGGGCAGCAGCATAATTCATGGTAGGTTCTGGAACTGTGCCGCAGGGGGCGCCATTCCCTAGAGTTCCTGTGGCCCAAGTTCCCAGCCTAAACACTGGAGTGAAAGGCCAGCTGCCTGCCCTTCCCTCCCCTTGCTGCCCCGGGATGGGTGAGCCCTGCAGGGGTGGGTGAGGCCTGCCCCATCCCTACTCATGCCTCGCTTGTTCCCCAGGGGCGGCTGGTTCTCTCCAACAAGATGGCCCGCACCATCGGCTTCTTCTACACACTATTCCTGCACTGCTTGGTCTTCCTGGTGAGTGTCCAGGCGCGGCCAGGGATGCGTTCACCACGCTCCCCCCGTCTACCCCCAGGCATAGCGTCTGCTCTTGGCTACTTCTCTCCCCATCAGGGGCCTCATCCCACCCTGGGGACCACAAGCCCACCCATCAGGCTGTTTGGCTGGGGCGGCAGCCCGGCTGACTCCACCCAGGGCCCAGTCCCGGAGGGGCTTGGTAGAGGGAAGGGCCGCTGTGGGAGGCTGACAGGTGGGAAAACAGGTCTAATTGACTCTACTGAGGGACAGCCAGGTGGGCTGCACAGAGAAGGGACATCTTGAGCTGAATCTCCTCGGGCACAGAGGGGCATTCCAGTTAGTGAACACAGCACATGCAGGGACCTAGTGATGCCTGCGTGTCCACCACGTGTGGGGAGAGGTGGGGGTAGGGCGTGCCTATGGAAGGCTCCAGCCTCAGGGATCCCCACCCCCAGCGAGGGCAGTCAAGATGGCCCCTACATGGCTAGCCTGGGCTTCAACTCTGACCCCAGGGCCCAGGAGGTCCTGGCCCTGCCAGTGGTACACCCAGCAACGTTAGGGATGGCAGCTGCATCCCCAGGCCTGTCTGACCATCTGTGAAACCGGCGGGCCCGAGAGCATCTCTAAGGCCCACCCATCCTGGAGCCTGGGCCACGAGAAACTTCACGTGTCAGGAAGCCAAGCCCAGGGGCCGTAGGTGGACTGCAGGAGCGGCCGTGAGCAGCCCAGGCAGCTCACCGTGTCTCTCCCTGGGCAGGTGCTCTACAAGCTGGCATGGAGCGAGAGCGTGGAGCGGGACTGTGCCACCTTCTGTGCCAAGAAGTGAGGACCCACCCTCGGCCCCCAGCACCACCGCGTTCTTATGTTCCCTGCCTTCCCCCATCACTGCCCCCGTCTGGTCCACCCCACGGCCCCTGCCAAGCCCACTGTCCCCGGCCCCCACGCCAGCACAAGGTGCACGCCCCTCGGAGATCTCCATGGCCCCCGCCACCCCCTACATTTCTCTCTTTTTCACACTCGGCCTCAGCAAAGGTTTCTGTGACCCACAGGTTCGCCGATCACCTGCACAAGTTCCACGAGAATGACAACGGGGCGGCAGCCGGTGACCTGTGGCAGTGATGTCCCGGGGCTTCCCCGACACGACAGCGATGGCTGCACTCCCCACCCCTGCTTGTTCAGCTGCTTCTAATGACTTAGGCTTCCCTGGAGAATCCCCAACGTAGACTGCCCTTGCCCTCCAGCCAACAGTGCCAGAGGCCCCCAGGTCTCCTTGGACTCCCTTAAAAGATGGTCTCAGCCGCATCCGGCTCCCTAAATCCAGAAAGCTCCCAAGGCCAAGCCAGACTGAGCCAAAGGGACCCCTTCAGGCCCATCTCAGGCTGGTGACCCAGCCTGGGTCTCACCCGCAGCCTGCCCACTAGCCCTGGTGGCAGAGACCTCCCAGCCATGATACTGCGTTCCCACTGATTCTGGCTGTGGTTAATCCAGTTGGGATCCCCTGGGCCTCTCTGTGCCAGGCCCCGGGATCCCCTTGGCCTCCCCTAGGATCCATCACCATCCCACCAAGGCATGGAAGCCCTTCCTTGCAGGCCAGGAGGCTTTGAGTCCAGCCCCGCCACCTTCCTTTATCATGGCCCCACCCCACCCCAAGAAGAGAGGGAGCCCCTGAGGGCAGGATAGTTTCTCTTACCCCCTCCCAGCCCCTTAGACCCACTATGATTTTTGCTTTCTTCTTTAGCAAGATATTCTGGCTTTTAGGTGAGGAAGAGCACCCACGCCCCAGGCTCTTCAGACCCAAGGACTGGGCTGAGGGGCCCAAGTGCTTCTTGGCCAAGGAGAACTGGCTGTGGGCCATGCTAGCATGGCCACCCTGGGGCCACTGGCAGATCTTCCTAACTTAGATTTGCACTTGCATGTTCAGCTTTGCACATTTTGAAAAAACACATTGTTGCAGCCACACCGGTGTCCTGCCCTCTGTGACTCTGAGGGCACAGGAGGCTGGTGGGCGGGTTCCCGCAGCGACACCCCCGGGAGCTATGGCTAGACCTCACAGCTGCTCTGCTGGCATGGGGCACGGTCCCCCACACGTGGGAGGCCTCTCCCCCTTTTCTCATCCCCAAGAATTCCCTGAGTGAGTCCCGAGCTTTGCGGAAACCCAAACCCACAGTGTCTGAGTTCTCTTTTTTTTTTTTTTTTGGCCACACTGCGCGGCATGTGGGATCTTAGTTCCCCAACCAGGGATCAAACCCGTGCCCCCCTGCAGTGGAAGCGCGGAGCTGCAACCACTGGACCACCAGGGAATTCCTTGTCTGAGTTCTCTTGAGCAGACAACCCAATCAAAAAGAGAAATCCATTCCTTTTTTAAGAACTGCCCATCAGGGTGTGGTTGGATGTGTGACATCAACTCCTGGGGAACACCTGCTTCCCTCTCTGTGTACCCTGGAGCCGTGTACTCTGTCCCTTTCCCTTGGGCCCTGCCTGCCACGCACTGCAGAGCCCATGCCCACCAAGCCCCCTGTGCCAGGCTTGCATGGGGACACCCCTGAGTCACAGGTTCTAGGCCACCTGGCCTCCAGCCCAGCCCCACTGGTGTGGGTCCCCTCCCACCCAGACAGAGGGCTTCCTCTTGGTCTGTGGTGTTTGGCGTTATCCCACTGGCCAGGTGGCCCATGAGACTGGCTCCACACCCAGCTCCCACCCTGCAGTCCACCAGGCCAGAGTCCCCCATGCTATCCCTGTCTGAGTTTTAGCCCTGAATGCTCTAGAGTTTGTGCCTCCAGGGGTCCCCTTTGGGGTCCCACCCCAGCGTCCCTCGTCATTTGTCCCATCAGAACGTCCTCTAAGGCCACAGAGCCTCCTGCCCTCGGGGACCCCAGATAGACCTCTCCTCCCTGACCCTCACTCCTGTCCCCATGACAGAGCTACTCTTGGCTAATCACTTCCCCCCCCTTTCCCCACCGCAGCCACTTCCACTTCTCCCACCAGTTCCTCCTTGTAGGTCAGAGTCCCCCTCACTTCCTCCTCCCTGGCGATCAGCGCTCTTGTCCTGCCCAGGGCTCCACACCCCACGACCCTCCCTGGCCAATGACAGCCCACCACTGGAGCTCAGCCCACTACTCGGAACCAGGTTAGTCCACTGGGGGGCCAGGCTCTCCCATCTCCCATGAGGGTGGGGTCCACAGCCAGGCCGCGCAGTGTGGAGCCTCCCTCCCTCTCTCCCACCCTGCAGGCGGTCACGCACCCACCCCTACACTCCCACACGCCTCCCAGCCCCCTTCATAGGTCAGGTTCCCAGCCAGATGTCCAGGCCTCTGTGCAGCTCCAAACGGTGTTTGGTCCGCGCCTAAGCTTTCATTAAGGGTTTGCTGGCCAGGTCCTGGCGAGAGAGCAGCCGGTCTGTGTGTGGAAGGGTAGGGGCCGGGTACCGGGGCCTCAGACCAGGCCTGCCTTGCTTTAGAGCCCCTGTGGAAGGCAGCCCAGGGCTGGCGGGCAGGAGGTGAGGACTCCGGGGCAGACTCCACCTTCACCAACCCACCGCTCCTCTCTAGGCCCCACCCTTTCCATCCACAAGACTGGGGGAAAAAACCTTCTTTGCCTGTCCTGCTTCCTGGGTAATTAGAGATGCGAAATGGCTTTGGGAAAGGTTAAAGAGCTCTCTACAAAGGTCAGAGGTCACAAAGGTCAGGGGTCATTATGGGTGGGGGAGGGCAACATATGGAGGCACTCCCAGCTAGCAGGGAGACCATGGTAGATCACAGAACAGCCAGAGGTGGGGCTGCAGAGAGCTTAGCAAAGGCCAGGAGACGCAGATCTGCCTGCCTGTGGGAGCTGAGGGCCTGGGGCAGGGGCAAGAATGGAGAGGAGGGGAGGAGCCCGGCACCCCCCAAGGAGCAAGCAATAGGTCTCATCTCTGAGCAGCCCTTCCACACTTCTGCTCACACTGATGCCCTTCTGCTCCTCTTGGGCGCCTTCCAGGCCTGCTGGAGCCCCTCCATCTCTTCTGGGAAGCCTCCCGGAGGCCCCCAGCTCCCCAGGGGTTAGTCCACAAGCTTTCGCAAAGGCCAGCAGCAGTCTTTGTTCTTTCAGCCAGACTGGGATCTGCCCTAACCTATGCCCCGGGTTTTGGGGCTGCAGAACCAAGCAGGGGTGAGGAAGACAGGACTGTGTTCCCCTCCCCCACATCAGCCCTGTGTGACCTCTGAAGACCTCCCCAGGTGGCGTCAGTGTCCCCATCACTGTGAAGGTGGGGAGGTGGGACCCGTTCTCGGGTCTTCCATGCCCTGTAGCCCCGGGTCTATTTCTTGCACCGGAGCGCTGGGGGGAGGGGGCGTGGCGCTCGCCCTTGGGATTTATGAGAACCAGACGTTGATTTCTCCCGTTGCGACATCTGGGCTTTCTCGAGACGCCCACTGTCCCCACGCTGGAGGGTCCGGGGCCCCCGTCGGGCGCCCACGCCCCACACACCCCACTACCCTACTACTCAGGCCACCCACCCGGCCTCCACCCGCCACGCTCCCGGGGCCACCACCCCCGGCTCCGGGGGACGCCTCTGCACGGCGGGGATTCCGGAGCCTGGCTTGGAGCCTGCTCCGCGAGACCCAGCAGCCGCGGACTCTCGCCCCAAATGCAGCGGCTGCAAGCCAGCTCCTAACCCCTCTGGGCCCCAAGGCTCGGCAGCCCAGCCGCCGCCACCGCCGCCACCCGGAGACAGCGAGCAGCAGCGGCGGGCGCCGAATAGGCTCGTGCGGAGGGCGGGGGGCGCGGCGGGGGCGGGACCTGCGAGGGGCGAGGGGGCCGAGCCCGAGGCGGGGGCGGGGCCGGGAAGGCGCGCGCCGCACGGGCAGAGGGTAGGAGGGGGAGCGGGCGGGGCGCGCGCTGCGCGGGGCTGGGCTCGGAGCGCGCGGGGCTCGGCCGCCGAGAGAGCAGAGCCGGGGCCGCGCTGGGCCACTGAGGAGCGCGCGAGCCTTCGAGGTTGTGGACGACGGAGGGAGGAGCCGCCGCCAACGCCAGCTCCCTCCCGGAGGGACCCCGAACCCGCCGCTGGCCATGAGCCGCCGGGCCCCGGGAGGCCGGCCGCGGTCCGGGCAGCGCTCCTCCGGCGCCCCGGCCCTCCCGGCCACAGCTGCGCGCCTGTAGGTATGGCCTGCTTGTCCTCAGTTCCCTCGTCCCCCCGTCCATCACCCCGGCCTCCCTCCGTCCCTGAGGGCGCGCGTGTGTGTGCGCACTGCTGCTCCGGGGAGCGCGGCCGCACGCGCCCCGGTCCGCGCGTGTTGTCTTTGTGTGCGCGGGTGGGAGGGAGCGCGACGGAGGAGACGCGCCCCCGGCGGGGATCGGCTCTCCGACCCCCATCCCGGGCCGGGCGGGAGTGGCGGGAGGGGCCGAGCCGCCTCCGGAGCAGCTGCGCCCAGGCCCCTTCCCAGGGCCCAGACCCCTTGGTGGGGCGAGCGCAGCGGGCCCCCCTGGAGGAGGGGTCTCTGGCTGGGGGCTGGGGGGGTGGAGCTCTGGGGTCTCTTCCCTAGGGTGCGGGGGCGGGGGGAGGGCCAAGCTGGAAGGAGGGTGCCGGCCACGGGAGGGACCCTATCCAGACCACAGTTGCTGGGCCGGCACGCCCTCCATTTGGCCCAGGCCTTCTTTCTCACGGTCTCCATTCTCGACCCGCCCACCCCGGGAACTCTCCTGCAGCCCTCGATAGGGGGGAGGATCGCTGAGGGTGCCGGAGAGGCCGGCGCCTTTAAGAAGGGGCGGGTTCATGCCCTCCATTCAGTCCCTTCGGCCTCAGCCATTGATGAACCTGCGGGCAGCGTGGGGCCCGGCACCGCGCCAAACCAGCGGGCCAAGACCGGGCAGAGGCAGGGACCCCAGCAGCCCACGAAGTGAGGTCTTCATGGGGAGAAGTCTGCAATGACTGGGACTCCTCAGGAGCCGCGCAGGGCTGACTGGACAGCCCCAGGAGTGACCGTGGACAAGGATAGGCCAGTTGGTGCAGGGGAGAGCCTCAGGGCTGGGAGTCAAACCTGGATTGAACCCTACGTCTGCCCTTTGAGCCTCCATTATCTACCCTGTAAAATGGGGATGGTGCTGCCTACCTCCTAGCTGGGTGACCAGCAAGAGTTGCCCCCTCCAACACAGGTCGCTGACCATGGGGTGAATGGGCACCCCTAAGAGAACGGAGGAGCCAGGGGATGGTTACCCTAAGAGACTTGGGCTGCCTCTGTTGGGGGGGTGTGATCTGAACCACCCCCCAACCCTGCCCCCCACTTTGAACAAATCTCTTCCATCCTGGCCTCCCTGCTCCATCCAGGAGGCCATCGGCTGGGAGTGACCTAGAACCCTTCAGCTCTAAGAACTTTGGAGGAGGTCTGGCCGTGGGGGCAGTGGCAAGGTTCAGGGCGTTTATGGGGTTCTCAGAGACAGTTTCCCACAGACTGCCTCCTCTCCCCCTCTAGAGGGCGTGAATGATGATGGGCAGGAGATCCTGATGCGGGATAATTGAATGGTTCTGAGGAGTCAAGAGTTAATGCATATGCTTTTCTTCTTACCCTTACTGTGAAAACTCTGTCTAAAATTTCTAGACCCCTCCTCCCTACTTTGTGGGTCTCCCAGGGAGAACCCCTGCACACACCCAAGGGTGAGCTTCCCTGGGAGGTGGGACCCCCACTCAGGTGGAGCCTGGACCCCCAGGGCTGAGCATTTGGTTTCAAGCTGACTCGTGCCAGGCTAAGGGCCTCTGTGGTGTTTCTCATGTAATCTTCACAACAACCCTGGGGGTTTGGTTCTATTATTATCCCCATTTTGCAGAGAAGGAAACAGATTCAGGGAAGTGAAATGACTTGCCCAAAGTCACTCAACCAACAAGCCAGGCTTCTAAACCACTTCTCTCTGACAAGAATCTGGTTTCTACCTCCTGCACTGCCCGTCTATTCTGGGTCGTAGGGAATTGGGAGTTTAGGTATATTGGGCCTCCTGGCAGCTGTCCCCATGCCATTCGGGTCCAGTCTTAGAGACTGCCTCGCTTCCTGCTCTTTCACTGTCCACGTGGGGCCGGAGGGGCGGCGGCAGCTTTGGAAACTGGGGAGGTTTCTCTTCCCCACTCACCTGGGTGGGTCTGTTTTTATGGCCGTGCTCTGTCCCAGGGGAGAGCAGGGGTGACTCTTCAACATCTAGAGGAGGTCACAGCCCACACCTGTTTGGGCAGAGCAGTGTGTGGGAGTACAGCATCTTTTGGCTCCTCTGGGTGAAGCAGGGTTTGGGCTCCATTCTCCAGATACTTCCGACCCTCTGTGTCTAGGGCCCACCTGGGGGCGGGTATAACACCCAGCTGGGGGCTCACGGTTTGGTAGAGAAGACAGGCCACAAGCCATGTGGTGTTGTAGAGGGACGAGGGGCAGGGGGGACAGAGTGGAGGCCGGGACAGGACAAAGGGGGGCGTTCCCGGGGCCCCCTTGGGCTCAGGGGCCTGCCAGCTACTGGGGCAGAGGAGCAGGTGGGGCAATGCCGGGCTACATGTTGAGACTCCGAGCAGTGGACAAGCAGGGGTTGGAGGAAGAGGATGTATTAAAACTTGGATGTGGTGAGTTTGAGGTGCCTGGAGATCAGCCAGGCTGGGAGTTCAGTTGTTTGGGAAAAGGCCTGGGGAAGCTTTATAAGCATCCGCAGTACCCAGAGTTCTGGGATACTCAGAACCAAGGGGAGGCACTGGAGGTCTCAGTTAGGAGTCGCTGGTATGTGTATCGTGGAAAAAGCCAGGAGGCAGACTGGTGGGCTAAGTGGTTGAAGGGGATGTCCAGCAGATTTGGGGGGCTCGGCCATGGCCCAGGGAGGTCTGGGAGGGTTATGAATCAGGGCCTAGGTGAGATCCATGACACTGGGAGAGAGGGAGAGACTGCGAGGCTCAGGCCAAGGATGCAGAGGGGTTGGTGCGTCTGCTCTGCAATGCCAGGATGGCAGGGCCAGTGCAGCTGGAGCCATCCCAGCCTGCTCTCCACCTACAGAGCCCGTCCAGGAGCTGTCCAGCACCAGGTGCTCCTGAAGGAGGATAGGCTTCCCTCCTGAGCCCCCAGGCCCCGGCATAGCTTATTGTCCTGGGGCCCGCTCCCTGCTCATCTGATGTCGACTTCCTGCAGGGCCCAGCCCTGGATTCCCCTGCCCTCCAGTCTGTCAGAGTGCCCTCTCCTCTGAGGATGGCCATCTCCTTTCCCCAGGCAGGGCCTGGGTCCCCCTACTGTGCCCTCAGAGTGAGGGCTCCCCAGGGACAAAGCCCTGCTGGGAGTAGCATGTGCTACAGAAAGGGACAGACCTGAACTTGGCTTCACACTCCCCCCTCACCTGTCTGTGGCCCTGGACCCACCAGCATGGCTCCTGACACATGGTGGGAGTTCAGTACAAATCCAGTGAATGATGGGCCGGTCACCTCCCTCGGCAGAACCTCATTTCCTCAACTGTATGACGGGAGAATCCTCACTTCCTGGCAGGGAAGATGTGAGGGGAGAAGGGTTTTAAACAGGGGCATAGCCCAATTGGATGTGAGTCCTAGAAAGATGACCTTGGCCACACTGTGGAGCCTGGATTTGTCAGGGGTTGGGGGGGGTGGGGATCGTGAGAAACAAGGAGGTTTGGGAGGAGTCCTTTGCCCAGAGGAGTGGGAGGAAAAGAGGGAATGAATACAAGACATTTAGGAAGTAGAAGCAGAGGATCTTTGATTTTTAAACAAATTACTTATTTAATCCTCATGACAGCCCTTTGAGGTCAGTGCCCTTTTACCCTCTGTTTTAACAGATGAGGAAACTGAGGCCCCAGGAGGCTGAGTCACACGGCTAGGAAGCAGAGGAGCTGGGATTCAAAGCCAGCCGGTCTGGCTCCAGATCTCAGGCTTTTAACCACTCCACTGTCCCATGTGTCAGATGTCAGATGTGGAGGAGGGGAGACGCCCCGGCCACGGGGCCCCGGTGACGGAAGCAGCTGTCGGATGCAGCTGTGGGGCCCCCTTGGACCAGGGGTCTGCAGGTCCCAGAGCCAGAGGGGCTTGTCAAGCTCGGGGGCATCAGTGAAAGCTTGGGGGCTCAGCAGAAGGGCTTCCCCACTCCCATGGTGGCAAAGGCTGGCAGTTGCGTGGAAGGTGTGAGGGCACAGAGCTGCCCTGCCAGCTTTCAGCAGCCACCTCCCAGCGATGCTCCTCAGCGCAGGCCTTGGACCACGAAGCAGGCAGGTCTGCGTGGGCGAGCAGGATGGTCCCACTTTACAGCTATGGAAACTGATACTCAGAAAAGCCAGGGCCAGCTGAGTCCCGCGCCGCCCCTCCCTCCTCCCACCCCGACCCCCACAAACAGGGACAGAGTCCCAAGGGTTCTTAATCCACACCTGTCCCTGTCGCTAATCAGAGCACCCTCCCCACTCTGCAGCAAAGACCCAGCCAGTTCAAGAGTAGTAAGACCAGAAATCATGCCCACTCCTGCCTCCTGCCGGGGTCATGGGTCGAGCACAGATATTCTGGGTGGAGAAGGTCGGGGAATTCCAGCCGCACGTCCTTCTTGCAGGAGGCCTTGGTTCAGAGCCTGTCCTGTGGGGACACTTTCTGAGGGGGGGCTGGGGTAGGGAGTAGACTTAAGAACCAACGCCCAAGTACCAACAGCGAAACAGACTGAGCCCTGGGTACTCTGCCTCCGTCGCGGGCCCGAAGGTTGTCTGTGTGCTGCAGGGGGCGGGGTGCAGAGGGGCGATCGGGGGATACGGTCCCACAGAGGCCAGGAGGGCAGCTGGGAGGAGGCTTGGTGGTAAAGTGCGCGGTCGGCTGGGCTGGGCCGGGCCAGTGGTTCTGAGAAGCCTGGAGGACAGGACATCGGTGAGCGTGGTAGGGGCCAGCTTCCTGGAGGGCAGGGCAGAGCCGAGGGAGGCCTTGTCTCCTCTCCTTGTGTTGGGGAGACCCCAAGAAGAGGCCTCGGTTTCCCCATGGTGAGTGGTTCGCGGTAGGGCAGGGGAGAGGGCGGGGAGCACTGTCTGGCCCAGCCCGGAGCACAGCACAGAGGACGATGCCGCCCAGGCCTTGCCCCCCACCCAGAGGGCAGCCTTTCAGGTTGCTGGGGGGCTGGTGTGCTCTGCAGGGCCTCCTTCCCTCCCCTGGGGCTGGCTGTCTCCTGTGGTAGGGAGGCCAGCTCCAGCTGGGGCTCCCGGAACACTCCCCCCTCCCCTGCAGGTGTGGGCCTGGACCGCACCGGTGCCCCCCCGCCCCTCCAGGCCGCTGCCCACTGTGCGCTGGATCGATTGGTCACCGGCCCATTAGCAGGGTGGCTAGGCCGCCTCATTAATATTTTAAGGAATGACCTGGCCATGGGGTCCGGAACTGCGTGCCACTGGGGGCTGATGGCTGGCTTTTTTTCCTCTTTTCCAATTGTCAGTGCTATTTTTACCACCGGAAGGCCAGCCGCCCCCTCTCCCAGGCGTCTAACCGGGTGGGGGTTGGGGGATTCTCCCGTCTGGTTCTTGGCGGAGGGGTTAGGAGAGTCCGTGGCTTGGAAAGGCAACAGGCAGGGACTGGACTACGCTTCCCCTCCCCATCCCACCCCCTGCCCTGCCTCCCTGAAGCCCCATCCCATCGCCCTCTGGCCCTGGCAAGATGGGAACAAAAAACATAGCTCTAGGAGGAGAAGCCAGACAGCCCAGCTGAGCCTGGAAGAACCCCAGGGTGATGGATTGGGGAGGGTGGTTTGCCCACCCAGGGCCGCTGGGGGACCACCACCTGATCCCCAGGCCAGGCGGAATGGGGGTGGGGCTCCCTTTGTCTCCAGCGGAGTCCTCATAGAAGAAGCCCGTGAGTGTGAGAGGCAACCTCCTGCCTGTCTCTGGTCCCACCCCTGGAGGGACTGTAGGGCCCCAGTCTTCAGTGTCCAAGGGCCATGACAGGGTCCCCTGGAGGCCACTGCCCCAGCCCCCCATGTTATGGATGGGGAGCCAAGGCCTCGGGAGACATAGGGCCTGGCCCTAGACAGAGCCCCCATCTCCCACCGGCCAGTCCATTGCTGTCCCGCACTGACTCGGCAGGTTTCTTCTGGCTCCCTGGGGCCAGAGGAGGGGGAGCTGGGACCCGGCCCATGGAAGCAGGAGGGCCAAGGACCACGGGGCCATGGGAGCTCAGGATGGAAGGGCCAGTGTAGGGGGAAGGCTTCCTGGAAGTGGAGAGTGTTGTACATAGCCTAAAGGTGGGGCAGAATGTGACTCGTCAGCGGAGTGAGGGAGAAAGTTCCAGCCGGCTGGGGAGTGACACAGGCAGAGACTCAGGTGGGGCTTCCCAAGGAGCCCCTGGAGGAGGGAGAGCCCAGGGCCTGCTGGAGTCAGTCCATAAACCTTCCCGGACAGGCCAGACAGTAGGAGCCCGGTGAGTTCGTCCACCCTGCTTCTGGTACCTTTGGGTTCCCCTCCCCCTGAGGCTCTGCTTTTCCCGCATCTGGGTCTGTGGTCACCTGCAGAATGATTGATTGGGTGTCACACTGACTGGTCCCTGGAGATACCTCCTGGCTCCACCCAAAGGTTTGGAGAGCCCTAGTCCTGCCCACAGGTACACATGGATTATAACACAGCAGAGACCACTTCCTGTGCTGTCCTTCCAGGGAGGGGCGGCCCCTCATCCTCATTTTTTTTTTTTCTTCACCATGCCACGCAGCTTGCGGGATCTTAGTTTCCTGACCAGGGATCGAACCTGTGCTCCCTTCAGTGGAAGCGCGGACTCCTAACCACTGGACCACCAGGGAATTCCCTCATCCTCATTTTTAAAGTGAGGAAACTGAGGCCCAGAGGCTGGAGTTGAGGTCAACGTCCTTCACCCAGAGAGCAGTGGGGTCAGGCCTGGAGCCCAGGTCAGCAGAGTCCCTGCACTCGGTCTCCTCCCCAGTTCTGGCCCACGGGCAGTTGGGGACAGCACACCCGTGCCCTGCTGGGGCTGAGCCGTCTTCCTCTTGGCTTGCGGCCTCCCCTTCACAGAGAGCCATGCCTGGGCATCAGTCTGTAACTAGGGCTGGGGCTCCCGGGCTGGCCCGGCTGCTTGTGACTTCTATCCGTGGCTGTACAGCCCCTGCCACTTCTGTGTAGCCCCAGCTGGACCCAGGGGATAGTGAGGGCTGCTGTGCTGGGGGCATCAGGCCCATAGGCTCCTGGCCAGTCAGCAAGCGGTCAGGACAGGGGAGGGGGGAGGTCAAGGCAGGCCCAATCTCAGTGCTTCCCAGGCCAGTGCCTGCCTAGGACATGTGCCCCCTACCCTTGGCAGATTCCTCTCTGAGTTCCACCCCTGCCTCCAGTGAGGCCTAGATGGGACCCTCCCCCCGCCCCCTCACCCCGTGAAAGCCTCTCCCCTGGGTCCTGTCCCTCCACTCTGCCCATTCTCCTTGCCAAGAATATTCTCAGCCAGCAGGAAGAGTGGGAGGGACGGGGATTGATGCTTGAGGATGTGGCACTGGGACCGACTTCCTCCCTGCCCCCACCTGCCCCATGGAGGGCAAAATTATGGCAAGTGGGGCATCCACACTTTGCTGCTGGCTCGTGCTAGCCCTTCCCAGGCTGCCCTGTCACCTAGTCTGACCCTCCTGGTGGTCTCAGGAGGGAGAGAGATGGCCCCTGTGGGGAGCACCACCCTGCTGGGTAAATGGATGGGCTTGGAGCCCAGGTACGGGGCTTCACAAGCTCAGCTGCAGGGCCTCGTCCCCGCCCCACCCTCAGAAACGCCTGCTCTCCACAGGTCAGGCCAAGGCCTTGGTGATGGTGGCAGGTGCATTCCTGCCTCCACCCCCATTCCGGGCATATGACTCAGGCCTGCCTTCTGCCCCCAAGGAGTGCCTGTGCCAGGTGGGAGACAGACATGGAAACAGATACCTGGGGCACCCTGCAGTGGGCGCCTCGCTAGAGGGATGCACAGACAGGGACTGTGGGAGCTCAGAG
The DNA here is from genome assembly GCF_949987535.1 of Balaenoptera acutorostrata. Classification (NCBI taxonomy): domain Eukaryota; kingdom Metazoa; phylum Chordata; class Mammalia; order Artiodactyla; family Balaenopteridae; genus Balaenoptera; species Balaenoptera acutorostrata. Next base: position 8,419,756 of record NC_080078.1, read on the forward strand.
GAAACACCTGTCGCCTGGGCTGGGGAGGCAGGGGAGTCAGGGAAGGCTTCCTGGAGGAAGTGGCCCCTGGATTCATTCTTGAAGGATAAGTAGGAGTTAGCCAGATGAGGAGGAAGTGCAGAACAGGAGAAAGGCCCAGCATGAGCCATATTCATGGGTGCCTCAGCCCCTGTTCTCCCCCAGCCCCTCCCCCATGTCCTGAAAAGCCTGCCTCCAAGTTACTGCTCATGACTGCAGTGAAGTCACTCTTCATCCTCTCTGCCAGCATGAAGCCCAATGCAAGCCCCACCTCCTCCAGGAAGCCCTCCGAACTCCCTGCTACTCTCTCCCCCTCTCCCCAGTGCTGGGGTGAGAGTCTCTGAGGAGACCTGCTGGTTTGGAAGGAAAACTGTCCTCCGTGCTAAGTGGCCTCATCAAGTGGCCTGTTTCCTCCCTGGGGCTGTCCTGTGGTTATTGACTGCAGATCGATGGCCGAGGTTGCCCCAAGGTGAGAGGGAATTCCCACGGTGCCCTATGACCCAGAGGCCCCGCAGATGATCTCACAGAAGTGAGGCAGCTATTTTTACCCAGCGATTAATTACAGAGTTTGGATCCCAGAGGAGAGAGGAGATGGTGCTCCCAGGAGCTGTGAGGGAAGGGCCATGCTGGGAATTGTGGGGATCCTGGAAAGGCAGGCGAGGGCATGACTCCCTGTCTCAGTTCCCCTAACACTGGCCGGCCCCCTCAGACAGGGGCTCCCTAAGGCAGGGCAGGATCATATCACCCCACTTCTTCTCCACCAGTAATTTTCACCCTGGCCTGTTGGGGAGGAGATGCATAAACAGAATGGCTGGGCCTGCGCCCCCAGGAGTGATGGGGGATGAGGAGGCAAGGCCCCCAGATGACTAGACACACACCATGCATTTTGGCGATCTGGAGTGAGGAAGCGTGGAGGGACCTGGGGATAGGAGGAGGAAGGTGGGATTCCCCGATCAGGGCCTCTTCAGGAAGGTCCGATTTGGATGGGAGCTCTGGAGGGAACAGGATTCCAGGAGGTGGGAACACAAGTAGAGCAGGCAGTCAGTCCACGGTGAGGGAAAGGAGTCTGAAGAGGCAGCGCCTTCAATGCCAGTATGAAAAACTGGTCATACTAGATCCACACTGGGAGGTGACCCCCAAAGTCTCAGAGTCAGCGTGAGAATCCCTGGTCTGTCACTAACAAGCTGTGTGTTCTCAGGCCCCATGTGACGGCTTGGGCAGTGACAGCTTGGGCAGTGACGGCTGTGACATGCCTGGTGTGCTGAACACATTCATTTGTTCATTCATTCATTCAGTGTTTACTGAGTGCCTGCCATGTGCCCAGCACTGGGGACACAGCCACATATGAGACTGTCAAAACCACTGCCTTGTGGAGCTGGCATTCTCTGGGGAGGGTGTGGTGCTTGGGGGGGGGGTGGTCCAGGGTGGGTGGAACAAGACCAAGCAAGTGCATAAACAGAATGTCAGATGGGGATAAGCACTTGGAGAAAAGTAAGCAGGCAAAGGGCACGGAGACACCAGCGCTGGGTGGAGAATTTCTTATTCTAAATAGAGTGGTGGGCAAGGAGAGCTATCGGACAAGATGGTATTTGAACAGAAACCTGAAAAACGTGAGGGGGTTGGGGGGAAAGGACATTCCAGGCAAGTACAAGAGAAAATCGCAAGTGCAAAGGCCCTGGGGTGGGACTCAGGTGTGACCAGAGCAGAGTGGGCAAGAAGAGTGGCGGGAGATAAGCTCAGAGCGTCAAATGGAGGCAGATCATGTGAGGCCTCAGGGGCCATGGGTAGGACTTTGGCTTCTACACTGAGTGGGGTGGGAAACCATTGCAGGATTCTGAGCAGCGGAGGGCCTGATCTGTCTTATGTTTTAGAAATGACTGGGTTCCTGGGTGGAAAACAGGCTATAGGGGGTGAGGTCAGGTTCCGGGGGACCAATGAAGAGGCTGCTAAAATACTGCAGGCAGGAGAAAGGGTTGCGTGGGTGCCAGGACAGCAGCACGGATGGCGGGGAGCAGCGGAGAGGTGGGGTTCTTGGTATATTTCAAAGGTAGAGCCAAGGGGATTGCGCATGACTTCTTTCTGTCCACCAAACTTTGGGGACCCTCAGAAGAGGGTACTCAGGGAAGCGAGGTCACTTGGGAGGCTCATTGGGGACCCCACTTGAAGGCGTCTGTCATCCTAGCCTCCCTCGCCAAGCCCAGGAATGACCTTGGGGTTCCCTGAGACTGATGTTTGAAGGAGAGTGCCCCTCTTGCAGACACGTGTCCCCCCTGCCTGGTTGTCCGCCTCACACATTGAAGCTGCTCTGAAAGGCTGCACACAGCCCTGGGGGAGTGGGGCAGGTGGGCGCTCTGGACATGGATCAGGAATTCACTCACTCGCTCCTCTCGCCTGCAGCCTCCGGGGGCTGCGATGGGACGGGAGCCATGAATGGTGCCGCCACCGGCCCCGCCGCCGCCGCCGCCGCCCCGGTCCCGGTTCCGGTCCCGGACTGGCGGCAGTTCTGCGAACTGCACGCGCAGGCGGCCGCCGTGGATTTCGCCCACAAGTTCTGCCGTTTCCTGCGGGACAACCCGGCCTACGACACGCCCGACGCCGGGGCCTCCTTCTCCCGCCACTTCGCCGCCAACTTCCTGGACGTGTTCAGCGAGGAGGTGCGCCGCGTGCTGGTGGCCGGGCCGGCGCCCCGGGGAGCGGCCGAGCCCCCAGACGCCATGGAGCCCGAGCCCTCGGGGCCCCCGGCGCTCAAAGCCGCGCCCTACGGCCACTCGCGGAGCTCCGAGGACGTGTCGGCGCACGCGGCGGCCAAGGCCCGCGTCCGCAAGGGCTTCTCGCTGCGCAACATGAGCCTGTGCGTGGTGGACGGCGTGCGAGACATGTGGCACCGGCGCTCCTCGCCCGAGCCCGACGCCGCCCCGCGGGCCGCCGAGCCCCCAGCCGAGCCGCGCGACAAGTGGACGCGGCGCCTGCGGCTGTCGCGGACGCTGGCGGCCAAGGTGGAGCTGGTGGACATCCAGCGCGAGGGCGCGCTGCGCTTCATGGTGGCCGACGACGCGGCCGCGGGCCCCGGGGGCGCCGCCCAGTGGCAGAAGTGTCGCCTGCTCCTGCGCAGGGCCGTGGCAGGCGAGCGCTTCCGCCTAGAGTTCTTCGTGCCGCCCAAGGTGAGTGCCCACCAACACCTGGGGGGACCGTGGAGGGGCTGGCTTCGGGGACTGCACTGCCTGATCTGATCAGCGGGATGGAGTATTCAGGGTCAGGAACCTGGGATGCCAGGGGCCCCCCCTCTGCCTCTGGGACAGGTCACCCCTCAGGCCCTCTTTTTCTGCCTGTGAGGTGTCAGAAGGGCCCTCTGGCTACAGAAGGGGTTCTGGGTACTGTTCCTGGAGGTATTGGAGAGCCTGGGTGCCTGGACTCCTCTTCCTCACCTGGGGCCCCTGGGTGGCTGGAGCCTCCGCAGAGAGGAAAGCAGGCAATGACATTGGCACACTCACAGAGGGCCTGCCGGAGGTCTGCATCTGGCTCAGGGGAAATCTGCTTGTCCCTAGCTTGGCTGCCACGCTCCAGCCCAGCCCCTGCCCAGGTGGCCCCTTTCCGGCCCAGATTTCAAAAGCTAAGCTTCTCCTAGCTGTCACCAGCATGGCCGCTCACCTGAGTGCACTGTGCCCTCCCCTCTCTTGGGGGCTCAACATCAGAGCCCTGAGGGCAGCTTTGGGTCTCCTCCAGGGGAGCAAATCTGCCTTGTTTGGAAAGAGGGAATAACTCTAACAATAGTGCCCGCTTTCTGAGAGCCCTCATCCTCCCAGGTGCCCCGGCAAGGTGGGTAGCATGGTCCCCAGGTCACAGAAGAGAAGATGAACGAAGGGGGGGGGGGTGGCCTGCCCAGTCACACAGCTCGCGGGAGGCAGAGCTGAGCTAATTATACCCATCACCCTGGTGGTCCCGGGAATGAAAGGAGCGTGGAGGTGGGAGCTCCTTGTGCACTGGGAGGCTTGGAAAGGTGGGAGGTTGTGCTGGTGCAGCAGCCCCAAGAACCACCCAGGGCCCTCACCCACCTCTGGGCCCATTCTATGCCCGCTGTCTTTAGCCACCCTGCGTCTCGCCTCTTTCTCCATCTCCCCGTCTCTCGGGACTCTGCATGCTCCTCCTTGCCTTTCTCCCCTGGAGGTGCAGGGTGTGGGCTCCCCAAGGCTGGGTGCCCCTGAGCCGCATGAGAGGTGATTTCCCAGGGACACACTGACTCTCTGAAGAGCTTTCTCCCCAAGTCCCAGGACGCCCAGACTCACCAAGGACTTTTTGCCTGCCCAGGCCCCCACCTTTAGGTCCCTGAGAGAATCATAGACCACTAAGCCCAACTCCACCGTTTGTCAGACAGGGAGACCGAGGCCGAGTAAAGGGTGGGAAGTGGGGTGGGGCTTGCCCAGGGTCACCCACAGGGCAGGGCTTCAACGCCTCTGGGCCCTGAGTGGCAACCACAGCTGCCCGGCTGTAAATAGTATGTCTGCTGCCCTCGAGGGAGGGGACACAGCAGCCGGTGCCCTCTGCCTTAGTCCACCCCCTGCAGCCCACCATTCGCCGCTGGCAGAGGGCAGGCTTCCTGAGGGGTCACTTTCCCAGCCTCTGAGAAAGGCAGGTGGGTTCCTATCCCAGATCTGGCCTCAGACCCTCCTTTTTTCATGCAAATGTTTGTGAATTCAGGAGTGAGCCAGGTGGGAAGCATGCCTGGTGAGGGCTCAGGTCCGGTTTCCCAAATATGTTTGGCTCCAGGGTGTATGAGCCCCCCGGGGAGCCCCTGCTGACACTCCCCCTGCCTTTGAGTCCTGTTCACCCACCCACAGTCCAGATTTCTTCCTCCTCTTGCCCCTGGGGGCCTAGCTGCACCCTTGGAGCAGACTGGGGCTTGGGGTCTGCAGGCTTAGGGGCTGTTTCTGGGACCCTCAGACTGCTCTTTCATACAGCCCCGTGTGTCAGGCTTCCAGCATCCTGCCCCCTCCCTCACCCTGCAGGAAAAGTCTCCTGGACCCCAGGTCCCCTTATAGCCCTAGGCCAGCCAGCCCTGGGACCCAGGGAGCAATGATGCTTGTCCCCTGCCATTAGGGAACCACCAGGCAAGTGATATTTGCTAGACTGGATGGTAAAATAAACCTCAATGGGGTGAGCACAGGATGCTCTGGGGGCCACAAGGAGGAGAAGCTTCATAAGTGTTCACCAGGTGGCAGGGCCCCGGGACAGGCATTTCTGGAGACTCAAGCTGAGTGAGCCAAGGTCTGGGGTCGTGAAACAGCCTGATGGCTCCGTCCAGGGAAGTGGTAACAGTGAGCTGGAGCTGGGTGAAAGGCAGCTAGGCCAGGACAGACGGGCCTCAAGTGCCAGGCAGAGGAATCACCGCCTCTGGCCAGCGGGAGCCCAGCGATAGTTCCCAGACCAGCCTTCACTGCAGACCTGTCAGCTCCACCCACTCCAGGACCGCGGCCCCTGCCCCGCTGGCTGGCTTGATGGCCTGCCATGGTCAGCCAAGCCTCGCGGTCACCGCCCCAAGCGCAGCCCTGCTCTGCTGGATGGCAGCCAGTGCTGCCAGGAATTCCCATCCGCCTGCCCACCCAACGTGTGGCCCTTCCCTTTCCTCCTAAGAAAGCCCCTGTCCAAAGCCCAAGCCCTGCCAGGAATCTCAGTCTCAAGGCAGCCCCGGGGGGCCTTCAGGCCAGGGCCAGGCGCTTTGGGGGCAGAGTGGGGGGTCCAGGCACAGAGTGGCCGTCCCCAGGAGTCCTGCCAGCTCACCTTGGTTAAATCCCACACTGGTCCCTTTTCCTCCACCTAAGGACACGGCCTGCCTGGCTCCAGGAGTCCTGTTCTGAGTTGAGGCTCCAGACCTGTGCTGTGGAAAATCTAGTCTGAAGGGGGAGATGAGCATTTTTTTTTAAATGAACTAGAATAGAATAGAAAATATCACACTCCATCACACAGTCAGGGTAAATATTGTCTGCTGAAACATGTGTTTCAGAGATATTTTTACCTGTGTGTGTGTACTGGGTCACAACGTCAAATGTATTTCTTACTATGGGTCAAGGTGAAAAATGTGAAAAACACAGATCCGGTAGGTGCGCTGGGTGGAAGGGCAGCTGGGGCAGAGTTCACCCCCTCAGGGCTCAGACGTGGGAGACTCATGTCAGTCCCAGCTCTGTCCCTGACTTGCTGTATGACTATACGGGGAGGTCTCTCTGTTTCCAAGGAACTCCCTCAACTTACCCATCTGTGAAATGGGGATTGGGACACCTCTGTGCCAGGGCTGCCTGACATCCTAAGCTGAGGGCTGCTCTGACCTCTGGGAGGGGGGAGGGGGGAGAGGGCTTCAGGAGGCCCTGGGGGCACTGTCTCACTGCCCTTTCCTCTGGCCTCCCAGGCCTCCAGGCCGAAAGTCAGCATCCCTCTGTCAGCCATCATTGAGGTGCGCACCACCATGCCCCTGGAGATGCCGGAGAAGGACAACACGTTCGTGCTCAAAGTGAGCCCCACCTTGGGCCCCACAGATCCCTCATGGGTGGCAGAGCTCGAGGGCAGTGTCGGGGGAGGTGAGGGTAAAGGACCAGCAGCAGGGCAGGGGGAGGGAGCCCTGGTTGGGGGGTCCCAGGATCCTACGCAGATGTCAAGCACAGAGCTAGGATGTGAATCCTGGTCTGGGCTCCAAAGCCAAATGCCCCAGGTGTCGTCCAAGTCCACCGTGTGCGGCCCCGTTCCCATTTCCTCCTGCGCCTGGGTGAAGGTCCTGAGTTTCGCTTCCTCCCCTCCCTTCCCCCACTGGAGTCAGCACGCACCCACCCCACAGGCAGGAACTGGTAGCCAGCCTGCAGCAGTTATGCAAATGCTCCTGTCACCAGCACTGGAGTGTGGGAACCTGCCTGGTCCCACAGAGGGCACAAAGGCCCTGAGGGTGGGCAGGGAGGCACCCCAGTGAGTCTGGGGGCGGCTCCTCTTTTTCCCAGGCTCCACATCACCGGGGTGGCCTGCTTGGGTTGCTGAGGACATGGCTCCAGGCTGCCAGGGCTGTGGCCCCGTGCCTCCTTGGAGGATTAGAGGATGTTTGTGAGGCCAAGTCCCCAAGGAGGCCTGGTTCCACCCACCCGAAGCTGCACGGAGGCTCCCCCCCCACCTCCTCTCCAGGCTCCCGGTTGGGTTCATGTTTTTACTGTCCCTGTTTGTTTAGTCATGAACTCTCTTATTCATTTAGCAAACATTTGCCAACCCCGTACCCTGAGTCACCCCAGGCGAGGGACTGAGGACACGGCCCCTCCCTGCCTGGCACTCTGCTGGATGAGACGGATCAGAGCCTCGCCCCTGACAGCTGGGTGGCCTCTGTGTCTCTGATTACGCTCAGGAGCCCTGAGGCCAAGGGGCTCACCTGCCGGCCCGCTCTGGGCCTCAGTTTCCCCATCCATTCAGAGAGGGGATGAAGGCAGTTCCGAGGACCGTCTCAGCTCTGAGATGCTGGGAGTCCAACTGCTCTTCACTGAGACACGTGACAAGAAGCTCAGAGCCCAGGTCTTGGCCTTAGAGACCTGGGTTCGGGTCCCAACACCTCCACCGAGCGCTAGTGTGACTTTGAGCGAGTTACCTGACCTCTCTGAACCTCAGTCTTCCCATCTGTACAATGGGGAAAGCATCACCTCCCTCACGGGGCTGTTGGGCAGGGTTCATCAGACAATGTGTGTGCAGGATCACACTCTGGGCCCGGCTTTCTCCTCCTTGTTTCCCTTCTGGAGGCTTCTTATCCCAGGGGTGTGGCCACAGAGGCGGAGTTCCAGGTGCAAAGGCGTGTGGGCCCTCAACTCAGTGCTGGGCCAGCCGGCCCCTCACAGACTTGAGGGTTGTGATGCCCTTCCACGCCACCTCCCCATCCCTTACCCAGCCAGCATGCCTCCTGCAGGGCTGCAACTCCAGGGCCTGAGGACCTGAGCTCAGCAGGGCTGGACATCATCTCCATGATCCCCAGGGGTGGGCCCAGGAGGAAGGGGCTGCTGAGAGTGTGGGCTCCACCCCGGGACCCCACTGTCTTCCCTGCTGCCCTCACCAGTGAGCCCCCAAGGGGGAGGGGTGGGATGAGCCATTTGTCCTGGGCTCTGGAGCCTCCTGCTGAGGGTGCTGTGATCTAGACTCTCGCCACCCCCTCCCCAGGTGGAGAACGGAGCAGAGTACATCCTGGAGACCATCGACTCCCTGCAGAAGCACTCGTGGGTAGCTGACATCCAGGGCTGTGTGGACCCTGGGTGAGTGCCCAAGTGCTCCTAGGATGGGAAGACGGGGTGCGGGGGCCGAGCTCGGCTGTGCCCTTGGTCCAGCCTTCACGGGGAGCAGCTTCCTGGTGAGGGCAGGAGCTGAGCTTGACACATGGGCTTTTCTCATTGCAGTCCAATCCAGGTGGGTGCTGGCCAGGATCACCCACACCCCCACTCCCAGCAGGCTCTGTAGTTTCAGGGTCTGGGGACCCGGAGGGAAGTTGAATCAAGTCTTGTTCTCACTCCAGGGGAGGCTGAAACCACTAGGAGAGGGGTAGTGATGGGCTGAGCCCGAAGTGCCAGGGGTGGGGGACCAACCGGGAGGCCCCTAATCCAGTCCTGGGGCTCCGAGAAGCTGTAGTGGTAGAGGTGCCCCCCTTCTCTGCGGCTTAAAGAAAGGGCGGGCCTGAGCCTGGCAGAGGGGGCTGGGGGCGGCAGGGAGGAGGGCAGAGAGAACAGCCCAGCAAAGGCTATGGAGGTGTGCGAGGACCTGGGACTCGCAGGGAATGTCGGGGCGCTCGGGTGACTGGAATTAGAGCCGATGAGGAGGAGACTTCTATGAGAGCCCCGGAAGCTGGTAGGTCGGGGCAGTGGGGAGCCATGGCTGGTAATAAGCGGAGGGCAGCTACGGTCAGCTGTGTGCAGGAAGAACAGCAGGGAGGCTGCCTGCGCCATGCGGGAGAGATCCCGAGGCCAGGAGGAGGGGCAGGCAGGCCAGCCGGCTGAGCATTTGGCAGCAGCTCTGGCTACTGGCGTGAGCCAAGCCCCGGGGGAGGGGCTGCTGCCTTCTAATTAACAGCTTCGTTTAAGGAAGCACAATTAAAAGTCCTGAGCGCCTCCCAGGCCCCCCCCCACCCCGCCACCCCCATCCCAAAGTGGCTGTAATCCCTCCCCTGCCACCCTCCCAGCCAGCGGCTCCGCAGACTCTTTCCCCAGCCCCCGTGAAGGTGAACCTCACTTTGCGGTACTTTAGAGCTGGCACAGATGGGGAGACAAAGGCCCAGGGCAGGGAAGGGAGCTGGCCCCGGCCCCGCCCACCACCACGCCCTGCTTCCCTGGTGGCGCAGTGGTTAAGAATCCACCTGCCAGTGCAGGGGACACGGGTTCGATCCCTGGTCCGGGAAAATCCCACACGCCGCAGAGCAACTAAGCCTGTGCACCACAACTACTGAGCCTGCACTCTAGAGCCCACAAGCTACAGCTACTGAGCCTGTGTGCCACAACTACTGAAGCCTGAGCGCCTAGAGCCTGTGCTCTGCAAAGAGGGCCTCCGTGGGATCCTAGGAGGAGGGCAGCCTGTCATGGGTTAGGGGGCAGGGGTCATGTGACCTCCAGGAGAGCTGCACCCACCAGGAGACATCTCCATATGGTGCGGTCACTCACATGGTGGCCACAGAGCAAGCTGAGGGTGTGACAGAGGGACATGAAGGCAGAGGGACAGGGCTGATGCTGGCCGTGGGACTGTCTGCCACTGCCTGGCTCCACGAGCAGCCCGTGGTCCGAGTCCCATGGCAGGACGTGGTTGCGCTTTCTTGCCTTCGCAGGGACAGCGAGGAAGATGCCGATCTCCCCTGTGCCCGGGGAAGCTGTCTGGCCAGCCGTGTGACCTCTTGCAGCTGTGAGCTCCTGACGGATGGTAGGTGGGGACAGAGCTGGCTGGAGTAGTGGAGGGCAGGGTCGGAGGGGGCGGTCGCTCAAAGATGGTCAGACAGACAGACGTGTTTCTCACCTGCCATTTCTCCAGCAGCGGACCTGCCCCGGCCCCTAGAGACAACGGCAGCCGTGGTGACGGCCCCACACAGCCGAGCTCGAGATGCCGTCGGGGAGTCCCTGGTCCATGTCCCACTGGAGACCTTCCTGGAGACCCTGGAGCCCCCAGGTGGCAGCGGCAGTGACAGCAATAACACAGGTGCAGTGGGGCTGCACTCTTCCTGCTGCCCCTCCCTGCGCCCCCGCCCCAGGCCACAGGCACCCCCAGGCCTCTCCCAAGCCCTTCCTGAGCCTCAGAAGCTGTGACATTTCATCCCACCGGGTCCTTTGCACAGCTACTCGGTTGTTCTGGCTTTTGCAGGCTAGTCCGGGAATGTGACCCCTCCCACGGGCCCTGGTTTCAGTAGAAAACGCTCACAGAAAGGGGTGCAAAGGGTTGTAACGAGGGCTTGGGGACAAAGACACTTGATTTGTTCCCAGGTTTGTTGCCGACTTAGAGAGTGACCCCAGGAAACTGAGTGATCCCACCAAACCAGAGAAAACTGCACGATGATTGTGAAATAAGCATATTCTGATGTTATACATACAAGCAGATACAGCTGGGGTATTGAGGAGTTTTGTTACTGGTTCAGGAGGTGCAAGAACATTTAATGTATGTTATGTGAGAACAGAAACCATTTGCCAATTGCTATTTTTTTAAATTAATTAATTTATTTTTGGCTGTGTTGGGTCTTTATTGCTGCGTGCAGGCTTTCTTTAGTTGCAGCAAGCGGGGGCTACTCTTCGTTGCAGTGGCTTCTCTTGTTGCAGAGCACAGGCTCTAGGCGCGCGGGCTTCAGTAGTTGTGGCACGTGGGCTCAGTAGTTGTGGCTCGCGGGCTCTAGAGCGCAGGCTCAGTAGTTGTGGTGCACGGGCTTAGTTGCTCCGCGGCATGTGGGATCTTCCCGGACCAGGGCTCGAACCTGTGTCTCCTGCATTGGCAGGTGGATTCTTAACCACTGCGCCACCAGGGAAGTCCCGCCAATTGCTATTAATGGTCTATCCTTGAGACAAATGGCACCCATTCCATCATCTGATACATTCTTATCATTAAGCTATTTGCTAAACCAGTCTGTAGTTTAAATCTACATTCTCTTATTCTATCATTTTCTCCTCTCTGTGCCTCAGTTTACCTCATATGTTTAGTGGGTGGGTCAGCTCCCTGCCTCGTTCTAAATTATTCAGCAGCATCTTACATGCAAAAACCCAACAAGATGATGCATCCCTTTTCTCGTGTACGTGCCCACTCTCTCCCCCACGCCTCTCACACTGTCATCCCTCTGCAGTGGAGGACGGAGCAGAGCCGGAGCCCAAGGCTGAGCCCGAGCTGGAGCTCTCTGACTACCCCTGGTTCCACGGGACACTGTCACGGGTCAAGGCAGCTCAGCTGGTTTTGGCAGGCGGGCCCCGGAGCCATGGCCTCTTCGTGATCCGCCAGAGTGAGACTCGGCCTGGGGAGTACGTGCTGACCTTCAACTTCCAGGGCAAGGCCAAGGTAAGTCAGGCAAGGCGGGGGGCACAGGGGGGAAGTGTCCAGCCCAGGGGGAGGGGGGCTGAGGTGGCCCTGGTCCTGAGGCTGCACCTGCGCCCAGGAGCAGGCTGCATGGGTGTAGGGGTGGCGTGGCTTCCCACAGGCCAGGCCTACCCCTGGCCACGCTCCGAATCACTCGCATCCCTCCTGCACCTCTCTGTGGGGCTACAGTCTGCCCCAGACATGGCTTCGCCATTATCCGATGGGGAAATCACCTGCTGGTGGCCGAGCCCCCAGGAGGCTGGGCCCTTCTGAGGGTTTCACTTTGACCCTGTGCATTGGGGATCGCGTAGCACTAGGGCTTTTGAGGGTCGCCACCGAGAGCCACCTCAGTACAGGGCTGGGGTCAACCAATGCTCCACCCACCCAACAGCCCCTCTTCTCCCCTGCCCAGCACAGTTCACCAGCCCCTCCTGGTCCCCAGCTCCGGGCCAGGCCTGTGCTCATGCCAGGCCAGGGGCTGTGGAAGGGAACCACACACAGTGGGCCCTCGAGAGCCAGGCAGGAGAGGAGGAGCTGGGCCTGGCAGGAGGGCTGCAGAGAAGGGGGGGCCAGAGGAGGCTCCTGACCCCACCAGCCAGCGTAGGAGAGGACCTTGACCTGAGACGTGCAATGGACAGAGAATCCTTGAGGTGAAGACAAGTGGAAGGGTGGTCCAGACAGGGCAGGGCAAAGGCATGACTGTGAACCCGGAAGGCGGGCTCTCAAGGAAGGGCACTGCGTGCTAATAAAGACCTAAGGCACAAAGGAAAACATGACAGAAAGTCCAATGACCGTGGGGGGTTTCAGTGTGACAGAGTGGGCAGGAACCTCAAACTCCCCTCCCCCCCCCCATCCCGAGTTTCCGCTAAGGAAACAGACCCAGCCCTGGCTCCTCCCAGGACACAGTTCCCGTCAGTCCTTGCTGGAGGAGGGGGCACCCTAGGACTCCTGCTCCAGGCCTGCACTGGTAGCCAGTGTCCCAGCCCCCGGCTGGCCCGGCTCAGGCCCTCCCCTGGCCCCATGGGCAGCGCTTCCCTGGGGACACCTCCTTGGAAAGCAGCTGCCCTCACCAGTTCCTCTGACAACCAGGCGCTTAACGCTGTCCCTGGCAGCCTGACCCGGAGTTTACTTCTTAGCCAGCACGGCCCCGAGGCAGCCTCCTGGGAGGGCCCGGATGTGATGCATGCCCAAGCCAGAGGCTCGGATGGTGCCCAGCCCACCGTGGGGCATGGGGCAGGCGGGTGGGGTCGGGGGGTGGTGTCAGGATGTTTGGTAGGGGAGACAGAGCGGGAGGCTCCGCTCTTTCCAGGGCAAAACCCAGCCCTGAACTTTGTACTCACCACAGCTGGTGCCTCTCAGAGCACCGTGTCTGTCCAGAGTCCTGTGCAGAGCTGGAGAAGTTAGTGGCGGGATAGAGCAGCTTCCTACTCATACAGCTCCCGGGAAGGAAGACCTCTGCCTTCCGAGGCCTCACTTTTCACCTTCAGATAATAAATGTCCGGAATGTTTTTCCAAAGACTGAGAGGCACACGCTCCCTGGGGCCCACCTCTGCCCTGGGTCTCTGTCCCCAGAGGCCCCACCCCGACTTGAGGCTGTGGTGTGACCCCACTATGCTGTTCCTCTTGGGCTGAGCCCCTGCCCTGGGCTGCCATGAGTGCTCCCCAGGTTGGCCCACACTGTTCTGGCAACTTCTGGCCCTGCCGAGCGGCAGCACTCACTCATGGGAATGCTCCCCTCCTCCCCAGGGCTTCTCTCTCCTGTACTAGGAGGCCAGCTCCCCCGTCCCATGCACCCTCCTGTCATCACCCCTCTTGCCACACACACCCCAGAGACAGCCACTCTTCCCCTTGTGAGATACACATGGAGCAAAAAAGGGCTGAAGCCAGAGACCTGTGGCTCACCACTAGAGACCACAGGCCTGTGGCCCCTCCTCTCCCCGAGGCACCTGGCCCAGGTGGGCACTGCTCCTCCGTGCTCCACGCCCCCCCGCTGCAGCACAGTTGAGTAGCATCTGCAGCCATTCCTCCCCAGCCACCCTGGGGGTTGTTTCCAGCCTGCTGGGCTTTGCCTGTACGGGGACAGTGGGCAGACCCCTAGCTGCTGGGGTGGGAGGGTCACCCAAACACGAGTTCTCTTCCTAGCTCTGTGCTCTGCGGCTGTGGGCGAGTCTCTCCCTCCCTGTGCCTGGGTTTCCCCATCTCTAATGTGGAGGCTGTAATCTCTACCTTCTAGGGCTTTTGGAGACTAGGGATGGAGCGGGTGTGTGAAGGGCCTGATGTAGGTGCTCCCAGCATAGGGACAGATGCATGCTGCCTCCAGTCCCAGCCTGGCTCTGTGGCCCTCATTCCCCATCCCCACCACAGGCATGACCCCCGCTAAGATGGGCTCATGTGTGAGGGGCCCCCACTCTGATACCACCCCTGTGGCCTCTATGAGACCTGGTCCTCCCTGTGACCTTCCAAGGCACTTGCCAAGCATGGGGCCAGTCCAGGACCCCCCCCACCCCACACTGACCACACCCATCTATGCCCACAGCACCTGCGCCTATCCTTGAATGGCCACGGGCAGTGCCACGTGCAGCACCTGTGGTTCCAGTCTGTGCTCGACATGCTCCGCCACTTCCACACCCACCCCATCCCGCTGGAGTCCGGGGGCTCTGCAGACATCACCCTTCGCAGCTATGTGCGGGCCCAGGGCCCCCCACCTGGTAAGACGCCCCTACCTGGCCCGTGCAAACAGACAGGTGGGCAGTGGGGGAGGGCGTCACCCTCAGGCTGCCACCCTGCTAGACCCGGTGGGATGAGCACCCGGTCTTAGGCAAGTTGTAAGCAACCCGGCCATCAGGATTGGCGGAGAGCCGCAGCCCCGAGGGATCCGCGTCCTGAGTAATTCCTGGCGGGCGGAAGGGGGTGGAGTCCCTTAGATCCCTGCACAGGTGGGGCTCAGCGCTGAGCTGTTGAAGGAAGGAAGCCTTGGAGGGGTGAGTGAGGGTGCCCGGCACACGGGGGGAGCGCCGTTTGTGTGTGTGCGCTGCCGCCTATACCCATGACTTTAGTTATCGGGGAGGTGGGCTGGAACCCGGCGCGCTGAATTCGGGTTCCCGGCTCCCTGTGTGATGCCAGGCCACCGCGCTCCTCCGGGGCTCTGGCCCGTGTCTGCACGCCGGGACTGGGGGGCGGGGGGCGCCCAGGGCCCAGGCTTGGCGCTGACGGCCCGCGGCCTCCCGTTGCAGACCCGGGGCCCTCGCCCAGCGCCGCGCCCGCGCCCCCCGCCTGCTGGAGCGAGCCGGCCGGCCAGCACTACTTCTCCAGCCTCGCCGCGGCCGCCTGCCCGCCCGCCTCGCCCTCGGAGGCCGGCGGCGCCTCGTCCTCATCCGCCTCGTCGTCTTCGGCAGCGTCCGTGCCCGGCGCCTCGCGCCCCGCCGAGGGCCCGCTGAGCGCGCGCAGCCGCAGCAACAGCGCCGAGCGCCTGCTGGAGGCGGCGGGCGGGGGCGCCGACGAGCCCCCAGAGGCCGGGCCGGGAGAGGGCGCCCGGGGCCGCACGCGCGCCGTCGAGAACCAGTACTCCTTCTACTAGGCGGCCGCGGGCGGCGCCAAGGCCCTGGGGCCACCCGGACCCGCCCGGCCGCGGGGCGATGGCCCACGTGGCCGTCCGTCCCGTGGACCCTGCCGGCCCCCGCCCGGCGCTGGGTGGGAAAAGCGAAGCTCTTCAGTGAAGACATAATGTTATTAAAGAGCCTGTTTTAGGGACTGCACCTGGCTCTCCTGTCGTCCTTTCTCCTGCCTTGGCCTCAGGCACGGCTCCTCCTGGGCCTGCCGGGGAGGAGGGAGAGCCACACACGGGCCCCCTGTTGAGCCCACCGTGGCCTGGCACCTGCCCGGCCCCCACCCAGGTCTTAGGGGACCCGGCTCCCCGCTGGGCGAGTGAAACCAGGAGACAACCGGCAGTCCCTGAATGAGATGCAGAGATAAAGCGCTGGGCCTAAGAGGCCCACAGGGATTGGGGAGGGGGCTTTGGCGGAGCTGTGAGAGAGGTAGGGGGGGAGGGATAACTGAGCAGAGGCTTGGGGGCAAGAATGAGGGGTGTGGGAGGGTAGAGGAAAGATGAGAAAGGAGGGCTCATCCTGGGACACAGTGAAGGATGGGCGCGAGGTCAGGTATGGGGGCCTTGAATGCCAGCGTGAGGAGCTGGACCCTGGCGAGGAGAGAGTAACTGTGTCCTTGGGTTCGTCATTGAGATCCTGGCAGTG
Organism: Balaenoptera acutorostrata; assembly: GCF_949987535.1. Taxonomy (NCBI): domain Eukaryota; kingdom Metazoa; phylum Chordata; class Mammalia; order Artiodactyla; family Balaenopteridae; genus Balaenoptera; species Balaenoptera acutorostrata. Next base: position 8,435,553 of record NC_080078.1, read on the forward strand.
TGGACAGGATTTTTCCACATGAGCCCACTGGGGGGATTGGGCAGTGGAAGAGGCTAGGCTTCTCGCCTTTGACCTAGATTCAAACTTGCAAGTGGCCTAGAGGGTCCTCCCACCCCCCACCACAACCCCTTGCCTCCCTGCAGGTGGAGGTCCAGTTGTGGCTCCCACCTGGAGACAGAGCCTGCTCGAGGTCCCAGCACCCCAGCCCTCAGGCAGTGGTCTGTCTGAGAAGGATCTTGATCCTGCTGCACCAAAGCGCCCTCCCCCTCCCCAAGTCCAAACTCTGCCTCCCCGCTTGGGGCCATGGACCCATGGTCCCTCTGCCCAGGAGCGCCCTTGCAGGGCTTGCATCCATGATGTGCATTTCAGAGCCCCAGACAGTTAATCCTCCTGGGACTGCTACTGCAGCACCTGCAAGCCCTTCCCCGTATGAGGGGCACCAGCGCCCCTGGGGGGCTCCCAGAGCTTTTCTGCTTGAGTTACCCAGTCCCGACTCACCAAATGACCAGGAAGTGACCGAGCAGCACTCCTGCTGCCACCACGGTGAGGGAATACAAGGCTGGTGCTCAGAACACCCTGTACCTCAGCTTCTGGCATCTCCATCCTTGCGGCTGGAGCTGCTCCGTGCTCTTGCCCGTGCCCCCTGGTGGTTTGGGGTCTATGCCAGGCCAAGTGCAAGCCCCCATCCCCCTCGGGGGGTGTGGGGGTGAGGCTCAGGCTGGGCAGAGGACAGGGGGCTGGTGAGAGCTCTGTTTGGCTGCCTTCTGCCCCTCCGGCAGCGGGAGTCTCCCCAGTGGCAAGACGGCTGAGCCCCAGACATCACCCCCAAGCCTGAGGCTTCATCCTTGCTCCCTCAGTGGAAGGGTTCAGTGGCCTCAGGGGTGGAATTGAGACTTGAACACGGGGTCTGCCATTCTTCAGCCCTCCTGCCTCTCCCTCCTGACACAGTCGGCCACCTTGGAGGCCACTTTACCTGCTGAGAGCTCAAGGCAGGAATCTGGGCCCAGGAGTAAGCAAAAGGCACTGAAGGCTGAACCAGGGACCCAGAGCATGAGAACATGGGAGAGGGTCTGTGCCCACTCTGAGGATGGCAGTCAGGCACTGTTCCTAAGGTGTGCCCAGGTTAAAGTGGATTCATGGGAGAATGGTGGAAAAGATGATGGCCATCTCCGAGGGCTCTCCAAGGGCTGTGGCATGGAAGCCCAGCAACAAGAGGTCAACTGAAAAGAGGCGCTGTCTCCACAGTGTGGCCCCCAGGGTGAGACCCTCAGGCCTGTCACTCAAAGTGGTGCTTCCAGAAAGCCCAGACTTGTTGGGACTCTCAGGAAGCCATAGCAATTGCACAGATGGTGGCGACATTCTCAAGATTTTGCTCCTCAGCGAGCATTTCAGATGCCTGCTTGGTGCATGGCCAGGCCCGTGGGGTAGGTGGGTGGGCGGCCAGAGAGATGAGCCGTGCGCTGGGACCACACAGAGGACGTGCCCTGGTGACTGGGAGGGCATGGCAGCCTGCAGAGGCCGGGGCAGGGAGTGGGAGATGAGACCAGCTGGGTTGAGAGGGCCTTGAGAGCCAGGCCAGAAATGGAGGGTTTCTGGGGACCAGAGCCAGTTTGAAATGGGGGCTGAGATGGTCAGTTTTCTATTTCAGACAGATCACCCTGGGACCTAAGGATGAGGGGAGGATGGATTGGAAGGGGCAAAAATGAGGCCAGGGAGTCTGCGGTGAGGGGTGAGGGGTGATGAGCTGGACCAGGATAGAAGAGGGTGAGGAGGAGACCAGTGATGGAGGAAAGATCATCCATAGACTGATGGAAGCGGGGAGGGGGGAGGATGGGGGAGGTGCAAGGGAATCTCTGGCTTGAGGCTTTGGAGGACGGTACAGCCCTTACTGGACCCGCTTGGATTGCTCCACCTGAAGGGGACTGTGGAGAACACGAGCTCCAACCCCATGCCTAAAGAGAAGGAAGAGACGTCTGCTGTCTTCACCAAGAGGCTCCGAAGGACTGTCGGTCTCTCTCCAGCCTGGGACTACACCATCCAAACCTTTTCTGTCCATCTCCCAGCTCTCCTTCAGGTAAGAGGTGGGGTTAGATGTCCCCCTACATAAGCCATAGAAGGGTGCTTTCGGCTACCCCAAAATCTCCAAGATAAAGCACTCAGAGCCGTGGAGAGGCAAGCCAGTGCCATCAATGCACTCTTCTGGGAGGGGGCCCTCGACCCAGAGGCAGATCCACACTGAGGCTAGATCTGGGCCCTTGCACTTGACCAAGGGTGACCTGGAAACAGGGTTCCAGGGTAAACCAAGGGTGCAGGGTCTCCCTGGGGGGGCGCCCAGGCCTGACCACATGGGGTGGGTTTTCCCTTCTGCAGCCACCCACCAGCCAGACCAAGAAGTGGGAAATGCTGTGTCCTGCCTCCAGACATAAGGCTGAACTTGCTCCAAGGAGGTCACTGCCATAGAATTGAGGTATGTGTGCTGGGGGAGGACGAGGGTCCACACTTGTGCCTGCCCCATCAAAATGGAAAGCTGGGTATTTTATGGCCCTGAAGGTGTCAGTTTCCTTCAGAAATGGAACTGGTGTACCAGTGATGATTCAAATCGTTTTTTCTGGCGGGCGCTTCTAACTCAGCCAAGTGTGAGCCCTTTTGGGGTAGAAGAAGTAAAATTCCTGGCACCAAGAAGTGTTCTTATATGCCTAGTGTTAAGAGACAGCAAAGTAGTACACTAATGTAAATGTTGAATAGTGAATCTCAATCATTCCCCCAAAATCCTTTAAAAAGATGCATCTGGCCCAAACTGCCATCCTGCAAGTAGGAAGTTTTCTACAGTGACCCCCTCAAAAGGCCAGGGGTTCTTAATCTCTTTTGTGCCTCAGACCCCTTGGCAGTCTGGTGAAGCATAGAGACCCCCGCACAGTTTTAAAGCATTTTTTAAACTCATGAAGTAGGGGCTTCCCTGGTGGCGCAGTGGTTGAGAATCTGCCTGCCAATGCAGGGGACACGGGTTCGAGCCCTGGTCTGGGAAGATCCCACATGCCGCGGAGCGGCTGGGCCCGTGAGCCACAATTGCTGAGCCTGCGCGTCTGGAGCCTGTGCTCCGCAACAAGAGAGGCCGCGATAGTGAGAGGCCCGCGCACCGTGATGAAGAGTGGCCCCCGCTTGCCACAACTAGAGAGAGCCCTAGCACAGAAGCGAGGACCCAACATAGCAATCAATCAATCAATCAATTAATCAATAAAAAAAAATAAATCTTTAAAAAAAAAAAAAAAAACCATGAAGTAGGCTTGCAAAGAAAACCAATTATACTGAAATTCAGTCGAAATACTAAACATAATCAAAAAGTAATCAAAATACATTTTTTTAACTTGTGATGTGATAATATATGTGTTTGTTTATTAACACCTTAAATAGCAAGTTCTAGTAGCACCTCTATGGACTAAGGTAATTTCACAGTAGGATTAGTGTAAATGATACTTCAAAGTTTCTGCAACAACCAAGATGTACTATGAAAATATCACTGATTTCTATGAGTGCTTCTAAAGTGACAGGTGCTCCTACTACTGCTGTGGTCTCTCCTTAAATGAAGGAAATGTAGTTTTTAGTTAGCGGTTAATTAAAATAAAGATGTCATTTTATTCCCCTTGAAGTAAATGGACTTACTGAATGGTTTATCCACAAACCATCCCAGGACCTCAAGTTAACAACCCTGCTCTAAAGAATGAAGATAAATTGCCTGTATTTGAAATAGAATGTTCAGAAATAGCAGAGAAAAAACCGGTGTGATGAGGAATCAAAAAAGCCCTCAGCTGGTCAACAGTTGGCTTGTAGCATAAATTAACCTCCTGGTTCCTACTTTAACATGATCGAGAATCCTGATCTTACAAAACAAATTGGACAAGGAGCTGGTCTTAGAGGGGAGAGGAGGCTTGTGTGTGATCTCTCACTGACCTTATTCTCCCTGTTTGGGACTGGATGGAGAAAGCTAATTAAAGGGGAAAAAATTAAAGGTTTTATTTTTAAATTTATTTATTTATTTATTTATTTTGGCTCTGCCGGGTCTTAGTTGTGGCACGCAGGATCTTTGTTATGGCATGTGGGATCTTTTTTTTTTTCTTTAGTTGCAGCATGCGGGATCTTTTAGTTGCGACACGCAGACTTCTTAGTTGCGGTATGCAGCCTTGTTAGTTGCATCATGCATGTGGGATCTAGTTCTCCGACCGGGGATCGAACCCCAGGCCCCCTGCCTTGGGAGCGCGGAGTCTTACCCACTGAACCACTAGGGAAATCCCAAAATTAAAGGTTTTATGCCCATGTAGTTTATGTATTATAATTTTCAACTTGGAGCTTTTTAAGTTGGACAAATGTTTTGGAAACTAATTGAGATTAAAATTTGGTGCTTAGGAGCTTTAAAGAACACCATCTAATTCATAGAGACAGAAAGTAGATTAGAGGTTACCAGGGTCTGGGGGAAAGGGGAGCAGAGAGTTATTGCTTAATGGGTACAGAATTTCTGTGTGGGGTGTTGAAAAAGTTTTGGAAATAGCTATGGTGATGGTTACACAACATTGTGAATGTAATTAATGCCACTGAATCGTATGCTTAAAAATGGCTAAAATGGTGCTCGCTTCAGCAGCACATATACTAAAATTATAACGATACAGAGGAGATTAGCATGGCCCCTGCGCAAGGATGACATGCAAATTTGTGAAGCGTTCCATATTTTTTAGTAGGTGAGAGGAAGCATCTCTTTATAAATCTGTTCCAGCTAATAAATAAGAAAAAAGGATATAACTTGAATATTATTTTGCAACTCCCAATAAATAAATGAACCTAGGCATTAAGCTTCAACAACTGCTAACATCAAAAAAAAAAAAAAGAAAGCAATAATCAAACATTGATCTTTTTTTTTAAAATATTTATTTATTTATTTATAACTGTGTTGGGTCTTCGTTTCTGTGCGAGGGCTTTCTCTAGTTGCGGCAAGTGGGGGCCACTCTTAATCACGGTGCGCGGGCCTCTCACTATCGTGGCCTCTCTTGTTGCGGAGCACAGGCTCCAGACGCACAGGCTCAGTAGTTGTGGCTCACGGGCCCAATTGCTCCGCGGCATGTGGGATCTTCCCAGACCAGGGCTCGAACCCATGTCCCCAGCATTGGCAGGCAGATTCTCAACCACTGCGCCACCAGGGAAGCCCGAGACATTGATCTTATATCTAGGAGGGGATGCTGCTCCACTGTTTAAAAAGTTGAAATGTTTTAACCTCACAATAGCAACAATGTATTGCTTTCATTTTGCCCTAATAAGGAGAACAATTTATTAATTTTCATCATGTACTCACAAAAAGGGTTACTTTTTCCAATCTATAAAGAATGGTGGGCTTCCCTGGTGGCGCAGTGGTTGAGAATCCGCCTGCCAATGCAGGGGACACGGGTTCGAGCCCTGGTCTGGGAAGATCCCACATGCCGCGGAGCGACTAGGCCCGCGAGCCACAGCTACTGAGCCTGCGCGTCTGGAGCCTGTGCTCCGCAACAGGAGAGGCTGCGATAGTGAGAGGCCCGCGCACCGCGATGAAGAGTGGCCCCCGCTCTCCTCAACTAGAGAAAGCCCTCGCACAGAAACGAAGACCCAACACAGCCAGAAATAAATAAATAAATAAATAAATAAAAATTAAAAAAAAAAAAAGAATGGTGTCATATACAATTTTTTTAAATGGCTTGAAATGGCAACGTTTATGAGAAATATATATATATATTCACAATAAAAATAAATAAAATTAAGTAAGATAAGCTGTTTTAAAATGACCAGAGCATCAGTGAAATGTGGGACAACTTCAAGCAGCTAAATATATTGATACATGTAATTGGAGTCCCCAAGGGAGGGAAGAGGAAAGAGATAAGAGGACCCCCAAAATTGAAGAAATAATGGCTAAAATTTTTCAAAAACTGATGCAAACTGGAAACCTACAGATCCAAGAAACTCAGCAAATCCTAAGTGCAAGAAACATGAAGAAAATTATATCAAGACATATCATACTCAAATTGCTAAAAGTCAGTGATAAAGAGAAAATCTTAAAAGCAGTCAGAGAAAAAAGACACATTACCTATTAGGATGACAATAGTTTTCTCACTGGAAATAATGCAAGCAAAAAGACAGTAGATTAACATCATCAGGAATGAGAGAGGTGACATTACTATAGACTCTACAGATAATTAAAGGATAATAAAGGAGTATTATGAACAACTTTATGCCAGTAAATTCGACAACTTAAATGGACAAATTCCTTGAAAGATGCAAACTACCAAAGCTCATTCGAGAAAAAATAGATAACACCAGTAGTCCTATATCTATTAAAGAGTTTGAAAATGTAGTTTAAAACCTCCCCACAAAGAAGACTCCAGACCCAGATGGTTTCACTCCTGAATTCTACCAAACATTTAATGACACTTCATCCAAGATGTATGGATGGCAGATAAGCACATGAAAGGATGCTGAACATCATTAGTCATTAGGGAAATGCAAATTGAACCACCCATTATAATGTCTAAAATTAAAAAGACTGACATACTAAGTGTTGGTGAGGACTGGAACACCTGGAATTCTCACCATCAGCTGGTGGGAATGTAAAATGTTTAAAATGCTTTGGAAAACAGTTCAGTAGCTTCTTAAAAAGTTAAAAATATAAGTACCATACGACCCAGCCATTCCACTCCAAAGTAGTCACCCAAAATAAATGAAAGCATGCGTCCATAGAAAGACTTGCACATGAATGTTCATAGCAGCTTTATTTGTAGTGACCAAAAACTGGAAACAACTCAAAGGTATATCAATAGTTAAGTAGATGAGTAAATTATGCTATAACTATACAATGGAATACTATTCATCAATAAAAGGGAATGAACAATTAATATACATGACAACTTGGATGAATCTCATAATAATTATTCCAAATGGAAGTAGCCAGGGACTTCCCTGGTGGCGCAGTGGTTAAGAATCCGCCTGCCTTGGGTTTCCCTGGTGGCGCAGTGGTTGAGAAGCTGCCTGCTAATGCAGGGGACACGGGTTCGAGCCCTGGTCTGGGAAGATCCCACATGCCACGGAGCAGCTGGGCCCGTGAGCCACAACTACTGAGCCTGCGCGTCTGGAGCCTGTGCCCCGCAACAGGAGGGGCCGCGATAGTGAAAGGCCCGCGCACCGCGATGAAGAGCGGTCCCTGCACCGCGATGAAGAGTGGACCCCACTTGCCGTAACTAGAGAAAGCCCTCGCACGAACTGAAGACCCAACACAGCCAAAAATAAAGAAATAAATAAAATAAAGTAGCTATAAAAAAAAAAAAAAAAAAGAATCCGCCTGCCCATGCAGGAGACACGGGTTCAAGCCCCGGTCTGGGAAGATCCCACATGCCGCGGAGCAACTAACCCGTGCGCCACAACTACTGAGCCTTCACTCTAGAGCCCACGTGCCACAACTACTGAAGCCCGCGTGCCTAGAGCCCGTGCTCCGCAACAAAGAGAAGCCACCGCAATGAGAAGCCCACACACCGAAAGGAAGTGTAACCCCCACTCTCCACAACTAAAGAAAGCCCGTGTGCAGCAACGAAGACCCAACGCAGCCAAAAATAAAATAAATAAATTTTTTAAAAAAAGAAAGTAGCCAGACAAAAAGAGAGTACATACTGTATGGCTTCATTTCTATAAAATTCTAGAAAATGCCATCTATAATGACAGAAAGCAGATCAGTGGTCGCCTGGAGATGGGGGGTGGGCAGGGAGGGGAACAAAAAGGAGAGATTATAAAAGGGTATAAACAAACTATTGCAGGTAATGCCCATGTTCGTTATCTGGAATGTGCTAATGGTTTCACAGTGTATACACATGTCAAAACTTATCAAATTATACACTATAAACATGCAGTTTATTGTGTATAAATTTTACCTCAATAAAGCTGTTAAAAAATGAAATAGCAAAACAGCTAAGAGATCACGGGTATTCTTTTATAATACTCTTGGATAAGATCCAATTTTGTTTTAGAAAAGTAAAACCTTCTGAAGCTTTAAATAACATTATTATTTAAACACATGATTTGGTATAATATATTAAAGCAAAGTACATAAAATTTGGTAAAAATATGTTATATGTCACAGAGAGGAGAAAAGATTTTATCTCAGAAAAGAGGAGAGGGCTTCCCTGGTGGCGCAGTGGTTGGGAGTCTGCCTGCCAGTGCAGGGGACACGGGTTCGAGCCCTGGCCTGGGAAGATCCCACATGCCGTGGAGCAACTAGGCCCGTGGGCCACAACTACTGAGCCTGCGCGTCTGGAGCCTGTGCTCCGCAACAAGAGAGGCCGCGATGGTGAGAGGCCCGTGCACCGCGATGAAGAGTGGCCCCCACTTGCCACAACTAGAGAAAGCCCTCGCACAGAAACGAAGACCCAACACAGCCAAGGATAAATAAATAAATAAATAAATAATTTAATAAAGAAAAGAGGAGAAAATAAACTAAAAGACTTTGATATCAGTATAAGAAAGGGCTAAGTAAAATTGTAATTAAGTTTAAAATATTTACATAAATTGGTGATCTTTTTTGTTTTTAAATAAAAGATAATTTTTCTGTTCTGTCATCCTGCATTGCCCCCAGTACTCCTGTGACACCATAAAAGTCTGCATTCCTAAGGCCCAACTTTTGATCTCTAATACCATGTTTGAATATACAAGACCAAGGCTCCTTGGAAAGAGTAGCTGATTCCATGTTTGAGGCAGAAAACCTCGAACTGGGCCTAAAACGTCTTGCTGTCAGAAAACAAGAATGCTTTCAAGGCTAACTGGGGATCCATCACTACAAAGAACAAAGAGCCAGCTTCAAGGGCTATCCACTGGCCAAAAGCAAAAAGCAAAAATAAAATTATGGTCAATGGGAGTAAGTTGAGTTTGTGACAGACCATGAGTCCGTGATACTCAAAAGAGACAAATATTTTTGGAGGTCAGTAACGTGATGTTAAAAATTTCCACTGAGGCTCAACATTTCAATAGATGTGAAATTCCAGAGGCAGATCATCAAATGCAGAATTTACAAAGGAAATGGTCATGGGCTGACTCTGGGTCTTCCGAATCCACTCCCCTATTTCAAGCACATGGAAGAGTTGAGAGAAGGAAAAAGGAGGATGGGAGCTACAGCTGTGCTGAGTTCCTCCCAAGGAGAGAGGTGCTTTCCACTTGCTCCCTTGCGGTTGAGAAAGCGTGACCTGTTCTCCATCTCATGTGTGAAAAAGCTAAAGGAGCCTGCGGCTTCGGGATATAGGAGTCTGCATGTCTGGAGTTTCTCCGGGAATGTATTTAGATCACATCACAGGAAGTGCCTCAGAAAGACCCAATATTTGGTCTTCTGAAGGAAACAAGAAAGTGCCTGCAAGAGGATTCCGCTCTAGGCTTTGGCCAGGCTAAGAAAACGCCAAGGCATCCGGCCAGGGAGGAACCATCTCGTTGCCTTACCTCCTCTCTTTTTGCCCCTACCAGGATCAAAACAGTAACTAGTAAGTGAGGATGTAAGAAGGGAGAGGGGGCAGAATCCACCCACAATCACCTTCCTGGACTGAAGGCTTTCTCCTGCCACCAGCCTTAGCTGGGGAAGGAAGAGAAGTCTTAACTCTGAAAAGGAAAAGGTTCCTCCCTGTTGCCCTGGTGACCATGCGCGCCTCTACATGGGCCATGTAGGCAAGACTTAACCACAGCTGACCTGAACGTTGGCAGGACGCCCTGTGGCCCTCCCAGAACATGAGAACTTAGGAAGCTGCCTCCCCATCTTCCAGGAAGGCATTTTCTCATTACCTCCTGGGTTCTGGTGAGGTATGAGGTTTCCCGTCTTAGGGTACAGCTGCCGGCTATCAAACTACACAGAACTGATTCCTCAGTATCAGGGTGCCCCACCCCTCGTGTTGCATTGTCCTCTCTTGTTTTGGTAAAATTTGGTCATCCTGTTGAAGAAGGGTCCCAGGGAGCTGCCACCTTGGCTGATCTTGCTTTTGCTCCTGATGTAAATGATAAACTGTCTGAATCTAAAAAGGTTTGTTTCTTTACCAGCCAAATCTGCCAGCCTTGCTCGATACCCCTTAGTGAGTTTGAGGTTGAGTCATAACGCACACTGAATTGGGCTGTGTCCTGTGACTTAGAGGGACAAGAGGACTTTTTTTATTGTATCCATAAGGGGTGATGGATGCTAATTAAATTTTGCTGTAATTATTTCACAATATATGTAAGTTCAAACCATTATGCTGTACACCTTAAACAGTGATGTATGTCAATTACATCTCCGTAAAACTTGAAAAAAATTCAGTGAATCCAAAGAAGACAAAAAAGAAGATAAAGTAAAATAAAATGTTCCCCCTTTTCCAAGGCAATATTATGTGAATTCCCTGAATGAGGTACCCTGTAAGCTGGGAGAGGTACTGTAGGTAGGGAAGGAAAGCCCATACCCTGAATAATTTTCAGTCCTAGTAAAGATGAATTTCTACCTCTTCTAAGGTAGACAAACTCAAGTGCCATCAAATAGTGGCCTGGGGGCTTCCCTGGTGGCGCAGTGGTTAAGAATCCACCTGCCAATGCAGGGGACACGGGTTTGAGCCCTGCTCTGGGAAGATCCCACATGCTGCGGAGCAACTAAGCCCGTGCACCACGACTACTGAGCCTGCACTCTAGAGCCCGCGAGCCACAACTATTGAAGCCCGCGGGCCTAGAGCCCGTGCTCCACAGCAAAGAGAAGCCACCGCAACGAGAAACCCGCGCACCGTAACGAAGAGTAGCCCCCGCTCGCCGCAACTAGAAAAAGCCCGCGTGCAGCAACGAAGACCCAACGCAGCCAAAAATAAAATAAATTTAATAAATTAAAAAAAAAATAGTGGCCTGGTTTCCTCAAGATAGGGTACCATATCAAAGGCTCAATGTTGGTTTCTGCTACTGATAGTTTTAACACTCGGTAGCTGCAGAATCTAGATCACCCTTGGTGAGAAGGAACCTGCACCATTGGGTCCATGCATAGCCTACATCTCTGCTACCATGGCTATTCTGCTGTGCAAGTGCTGGGGTGGCCAAGGACAGAAGCTGGCTGACATCTACCAGACAAGTCATCCTATTCTCCTGTTTGTTTGGTGCTCTCTCTGTACTAGATGTATTCTGATGGGCATTGGCATGAGACATAAGAAACCATACTTTTAAAAAATATTTATTTATTTATTTGGCTGCACCGGGTCTTAGTTGCAGCACTTGGGATCTTCGATCTTTGTTGCGGCCTGCGAGATCTTTTAGTTGCGGCATGCGAACTTAGTTGCAGCATGTGGGATCTAGTTCCCTGACTGGGGATCACACCCAGGCCCCCTGCATTGGGAGCGTGGAGTCTTAGCCACTGGACCACCAGGGAAGTCCCAAGAAACCATTTTTTTTTCTTTTTTTTGGCTGCATTGGGTCTTCGTTGCTGCACGCAGCACACAGGCCTTCTCTAGTTGCAGTGAGCGGGGGCTACTCTTCGTTGCAGTGTGCAGGCTTCTCATTGCGGTGGCTTCTCTTGTTGCAGAGCACGGGCTCTAGGGTGCATGGGCTTCAGTAGTTGTGGCTCACGGGCTCTAGAGCGCAGGCTCAGTAGTTGTGGCGCATGGGCTTTCCGCGGCATGTGGGATCTTCCCGGACCAGGGCTCGAACCCGTGTCTCCTGCATTGGCAGGCAGATTCTTAACAACTGCACCACCAGGGAAGCCTGAAACCATACATTTTTGTATCCACTCCCATACATCATCTACATATCTTTTTCCCAGCCAAGCTATCCATCACTACCCAAGAGTCTGTGTATAGCCTGGCCTCTGACCGCTTCTCCCTGAACACAGAGTTGATGGAAGCTGTAGTGCTCAAAGTTCTGCCCACTGGGAGAATTTCTGTTCCATTCTCCACTTGGGATACCCCTGAGTGGGGCAGGTAGTGTAGCAGCAGGCCATTTTTGGCTCTCACCAGCATTTCAAGACAACCTTCTTTGAACCAGACCCAGACTTTTTGTCCTCCATCAGCTGGTCTTGGTATTACCCACCCCTTCCTACATAGGTGAACACTAAGAGGTGCTTAGTGCACCAGAAGAGAAGTGGGCTGCCTATTCATTTTGTTTACTTGTGTCCTTCGGACCTGCTTGAATCAGATCCCAGAGGTACCATTTCCATCATACAATGATTGTACTGTGCCCACCTAACCTTATGACGTAGTGGATCTAACAATATCCAGCTCATGACAGCCACTCCGGTTGCATTGACCATGATTCCCACGGACAGACTCAATTTCTTCCAGAGACTTAGTAGCCTACCAGGAGCTGCTTTACTTAATTTCCAAACAATTAGGGATTTTTCCAGTTATCCTTCTGTTATTGATTTCTACTTTAATTCCATTGTGGTCAGAAAATATGCTTGGTATGATTTCACTCTTTTGAAATATAGTGAGACTTGTTTTATGACCGAAGTACCTGGTCTATCTTGGTGACTGTTCCATGTACACTTGAAAAGAATGTGCATTCTGCTGTTCTTGGGTGAAATGTTCTATAAATGTCAATTAGGTCAAGTTAATTGAGAGTATTGTTCAAATCTTCTGTATACTCATTGATGTTTTTGTCTACATTTTTTCGAACTAATTGCCAAGGGAGCAGCGTTAAAATGTCCAAATATGATTGTGGATTTGCCTGTTTCTCCTTTTAGTTCTGCCAGTTTTTTTTCTCCCTGTACTTTGACGCTCTGTTATTAGACCATACACATTTAGGTTTGTTATGTCATTCTGTTGAATTCACCCTTTTATCATTAAGAAATGTCCCTCTTTATCTCTGATAGTACTCTGTCTTACAGTCTACTTTGTTATTAATAGAATCACCCCAGCTTTCTTATAGTTGCTATTTGTAGGGTATATCTTTTTTTTTTTTTTTTTTTTTTGGCTGTGTTGGGTCTTTGTTTCTGTGTGAGGGCTTTCTCTAGTCGCAGTGAGTGGGGGCCACTCTTCATCACGGTGCGCAGGCCTCTCACTGTCGCGGCCTCTCTTGTTGCGGAGCACAGGCTCCAGATGCGCAGGCTCAGTAGTTGTGGCTCACGGGCCTAGTTGCTCCGCAGCATGTGGGATCTTCCCAGACCAGGGCTCGAACCCGTGTCCCCTGCATTGGCAGGCAGATTCTCAACCACTGCACCACCAGGGAAGCCCAGGTATATCTTTTTGTATGTTTATATTTTCAATCTCTCTATGTCCTTATACTTGAAGCATGTCACTTGTAAAAAGCATACAACTGGTTTGTTGTTGATTTTTTTTAATCCAGTTGGGCAATCTCTGTCTTTTGGAGACTGCAGTATTTAGAACACTAAATTTTTTTTTTTTTTTAAAGGATTTTCTTATTTTATTTATTTATTTATTTATTTATTTTTGGCTGTGTTGGGTCTTCGGTTCGTGCGAGGGCTTTCTCCAGTTGCGGCAAGCGGGGGCCACTCTTCATCGCGGTGCGGGGACCGCTCTTCATCGCGGTGCGCGGGCCTTTCTCTATCGCGGCCCCTCCCGTCGCGGGGCACAGGCTCCAGACGCGCAGGCTCAGCAATTGTGGCTCACGGGCCCAGCTGCTCCGTGGCATGTGGGATCTTCCCAGACCAGGGCTCGAACCCGTGTCCCCTGCATTAGCAGGCAGATTCTCAACCACTGCGCCACCAGGGAAGCCCTAGAACACTAAATTTAATGTCTGTCATCTTACTACTTGTTTTCCATTTGTTCCATCTGTTTTTTTGTTCTTCCTTTCCTTTATTTAATCTTTTGGATGAATCAAGCATTATTTTTATTCTTTTTTTTTTAAATTTATTTATTTTAATTTATTTATGGCTGTGTTGGGTCTTCGTTTCTGTGCGAGGGCTTTCTCTAGTTGTGGCAAGCGGGGGCCACTCTTCATCGCGGTGCGTGGGCCTCTCACTATCGCGGCCTCTCTTGTTGCAGAGCACAGGCTCCAGACGCGCAGGCTCAGTAATTGTGGCACACGGGTCCAGTTGCTCCGAGGCATGTGGGATCTTCCCAGACCAGGGCTCGAACCCGTGTCCCCTGCATTGGCAGGCAGATTCTCAACCACTGTGCCACCAGAGAAGCCCCTATTCTTCTATTTTATCTCCTCTATGGCATTTTAGTTATACCTTTTTATATTTTATTCAAATGGTTAATCTGGAGATTATAATATGCCTTTTACCTTATTACAGTCTACCTTAAAATCGTATTTTGCAGCTTCAGGAAAGATGTAAGAACTTGATAGTACAATTCCATTTACACTTCCTTTCCCCAGCTCTCTGTGTTGTCGTATAGTTTACTTCTACATGTGTTAGAAACCTCAGTATACACTGTAATCATTGTTGCCCTAAACAGTTGGTAGTCTTTTTAATTTTTTTACTATGGAAAAATATATAAAACATAAGGTATACCATTTTTAACCATTTTTAAGTGTACAGTTTAGTGGCATTAAGTACATTGACATTGTTGTTTAATCAACACGACCATCAATTTCAAAATTTTCTATCTTCCCAAACTAAAACTCTGTACCCATTAAACACTAACTCCCCATTCCCCACTCCCCCAGCTCCTAGCAGCCACCATTCTACTTTCTGTCTCTAGGAATTTGACTACTCTAAGTACCTCAGATAAGAGGAGCATGCAATATTTGTCGTCTGTGTCTGCCTTATTTCACTTACATAGTGGCTTTAAGGTTTATCCATGTTGTAGCATGTGTCAGACTTTCCTTCCTTTTTAAGGCCGAATAATATTCCACTGTATGTATATACCACCTTTGTTTATCCATTCATCTGTCGCTGGACATTTAGATGCTTTCCAACTTTTGGCTATTGTGAATAATACCTGCTATGAATATTGGGGTTCAAGTTATCTGTCCAAGTCCCTGCTTTCAATTCTTTTAAGTATATATCCAGAAGTTGAATTGCTGGATCATGTGGGAATTCTGTGTTTAATTTTTTGAGGAACTGCCATGCTATTTTCCATATCTTGAAAATTTTTTCCATTTACTTACCAATTCCAGGTTTCTTCTTTCCTTCCTGAAGATCCAAGCTAGCTGGGGGTCTCATAGTGTGGGTCTGCTAGAAACAAAGACTCTCAGCTTTTGTTTGTCTAAAAAATTTTGCCTTCGTTTTTGAAGAATGTTTTCACTGGGCATAGGTGGCTAGGTTAGCAGGGTTTTCTCCTTTCAGCACTTTAAAGATGTCATTCCATTTCTTCTGATTCCTATAATTACTCTTAAGGAGTAAGCTATTGTTGTTATTGTTCCCCTGAATTTAATGTGTCTTTTTTCTCTGGCTATTTTATTTTATTTATTTATTTTTAAATATTTATTTATTTATTTATTTGGCTGCTCTGGGTCTTAGTTGCGGCATGCGGGATCTAGTTCCCTGACCAGGGATCGAATCTGGGCCTCCTGCATTGGGAGCACAGAGTCTTAGCCACTGGACCACCAGGGAAGTCCCTCCGGCTATTTTAGAATTCTCTCTTTATGTCTTTGGCTTTCAGAAGTTTGACTCTGGCATGCCTGAGTATGGTTTTTTGGTATTTATCCTGCTTAGGGTTTACTGAGCTTCTTGAGTATGTGGATTCATGTCTTTCATTAATTTTAGAAATTTCTCAGCCATTATCTCTTTTTTTAAAATTTATTTATTTATTTTTATTTTTGGCTGTGTTGGGTCTTTGTTGCTGCACGCAGGCTTTCTCTAGTTGCAGCCAGTGGGGGCTACTCTTCGTTGCGGTGCGTGGGCTTCTCATTGCAGTGGCTTCTCTTGTTGTGGAGCACGGGCTCTAGGTGAGCAGCCTTCAGTAGTTGCAGCGCGTGGGCTCAGTAGTTGTGGCTCACGGGCTCTAGAGCACAGGCTCAGTAGTTGTGGTGCACGGGCTTAGCTGCTCCTTGCAATGTGGGATCTTCTGGGACCAGGGCTCGAACCCACGTCCCCTGCATTGGCAGGTGGATTCTTAACCACTGCGCCACCAGGGAAGTCCCATTATCTCTTCAAATATTACTTTGTTGCCTTCTTTCTGTCCTCTCCTGCAGGGTCTGATTTTCAGCATAGACTTTCCTCCAGATACTGGAGATGAGAGTCTCTCTAGGTGTTGCCATGTAGGCAGTCTTTTGGTGCTGGGTTTCACTGGCTACCCTGGGTCTGTTATTCTCTTTTTTCAAATATTCTAGGGCAGTAAAGAAAAACCAGGCAACTCCACAACTCATATAATTGCCATTTCCTTCATACCCTTCAAGATCTAAGGCTACAACATAAGTGATCCACCTCAGGTGAGATTCTTGGCAACTGTGATGCTATATCCAGAGAAGCAGAAAGACACGGGTACTTGAGGTGGGCAGCTGTCCGTGTATATAGTAAACTCAAAGGGAAGCCAAAGAGACGTGGGTTGTGGCATCAATATCATCTTCTAGGGACTTCCCTGGTGGCGCAGTGGTTAAGAATCCGCCTGCCAATGCCGGGGACACGGGTTGAGTCCTGGTCCGGGAAGATCCTACATGCTGCGGAGCAACTAAGCCCATGTGCCACAACTACTGAGCCTGCGCTCTAGAGCCCTAGAGCCACAACTACTGAGCCCGCGTGCCACAACTACTGAAGCCCGCACACCTAGAGCCCATGCTTTGCAACAAGAGGAACCACCGCAATGAGAAGACCATGCGCCGCGACGAAGAGTAGCCCCCACTCGCAACAACTAGAGAAAGCCTGCATGCAACAACGAAGACCCAATGCAGCCAAAAAAAAAAAAATATATAGCATCTTCTATACAGGATAAAGGGCAATGAGGAAAGTTCTTTAGAGAAAAATACCAGCTTAAAAATGCATAAGGAATGCTGAAATTAGAAGTTGAACATTTTGTAGCACTCAATGAAATAATGGATCCAGGAACAACCATTACAGGCTGCAAAAACCATTAGGTAAGATTTTTGGAGCTTTATAATGGATAGATTAGACTGCCAACTTCTAACCCCCAATCAATCCGAACATGACTAAAAGCAGGACAAACAGTCACAATGGGGATCCTGAGGTCAGATGATGGAAAGAACACAGCACCTTTTATGAAGCACACAGACAAACGAAAATTGAACCTGAATTTAATCGTCTCTAGATCTAATTATGAGTTTACCCCAAAAATAAATAATAAATAATAATAAGGGGATAGAAGGACATATGAAAGGATGTCAAAAAAAAGCATTTGTCCAAATCCCAAACTGAGAAATTCTATAGGAAAAAATATTCTGTTTCTTCAACAAATAATTGTCATGAAAAAAAAAGGAGGGGAAATGATATAGGTAAGATAAGACATGGGAACTAAAGATGATAATCCAACTGTAAAAGAAAATCTTTTGAGACAATTGGGAAATTTTAAAAATTGGCTATTAGTTGATACTAAGGAATTATTGTTAATATTTTTAGGTGTGATAGTAATATACTGGATTTTTTAAGGTTTTTATTTGTTATGGATACATCCAGAATCATTTACAGATGAAATAATGTGATCTCTGGAATTTGCTTTACCAGCAGGAAGGGGGAAAGGGCAGAATGGAAAATGTTAATAATTGTTGAAGTTAGGTGATGGGTACATGGGAATTACTTTGTATTTGCTCTTGTTAGGGCTATTTTTTATCTTCATAATTAAAATTTTTGAAAAGCGGTTTGATGGTAGAGGGAAGGAGAGTATGTGGAGAAGGACGTAGAGTCTGGGGAGATGGAGCATGTTTATATGCTGAAGGAGAGAGTGAGAACACTGGAAAAAGATGAAATCACTGACGGAGCCAGTTCTGGAAGGTCCTCGGAAATAGGATGCTGGACCCAGGTGGCAGGCTTTTCCTTGTCAAGGATAACATTATATTCCAGCCTCCATTAGCTGAATTCCAGCTTGTGTCCTATTCACAAATTTCATCTTCATTGGCCCTTACAACTATTCCATGAAATGAGTGTAATTATTCCCATTTTAAATTTATTTATTTATTTATTTTTGGTGTGTTGGGTCTTCATTTCTGTGTGAGGCCTTTCTCTAGTTGCGGCGAGCGGGGGCCACTCTTCATCGCGGTGCGCAGGCCTCTCACTGTCGCAGCCTCTCCCGTTGCGGAGCACAGGCTCCAGACACGCAGGCTCAGTAGTTGTGGCACACGGGCTTAGTTGCTCCGCGGCATGTGGGATCTTCCCAGACCAGGGCTCGAACCCGTGTCCCCTGCATTGGCAGGCAGATTCTCAACCACTGCGCCACCAGGGAAGCCCTATTCCCATTTTAGAGATAAGGAATTAAGGCTTATAAAGATTGATGACTCACTCAGGGTCAAATAATCAGTAAATAGCAGATCCAGGATTTAAAACAAAGTTTCTATACTCCAAATCTTCTGGTCTTTATAGCTGTGAGACAGGCTGAAAGGTGCGGGGGGGTGGGGTGACATTTCAACCACTGGAGGGGAAAGAGGGAGCAGGAGATTCAGCCTTATGGCTGATGGCTGGTGGCCTCTGCTCCTTGAAGCTGGGTGGGAGGCACTTAAGGACAAGGGTGCAGGCCCTACTCATCATTCTGGGGCTGCCAAGGAGCTGAAGAGGAGTGAGTCACATTCCGGTTCCAAGACGATCTGGGCCCACCAGTGAGACAGAGGTATCCCCACAAGGAAATTCAGCAGGGAGAATTATCAGGTCCCTTTCGTGGCCCCTTCCCACTCTGCTGCAGCTTCAAGAAACATGGGTGCAAAAAAAAGAAAGAAATGGTCCCTAATAATCCCTCAAGTTCTAGACATACTCCTCCACAGCCCCATCATGCAGTAGCCGCCTAGCTCCTCATGATAACTGAGGTCATTTATTCCCACCCCTTCCTTTGCTGCTGTTTCCCCGGCCCAAAAAGCCCCAAATGAACAGGTGGTAATCAGAGCTCCAAATCCACTGGAACCCTTACTGTGTCTCCCAGTGTTCCATGACCCCCAGGAATCAGAATTTCTTTTCTTTTTTATTTTAGATTTACTTTTGTATTGAGGTAACATGGTTTATAGCATTATGTAAGTTTCATGTGTACAACATTCTTTTTTTAAAATTCGTTTATTTATTTATTTATTTTTGGCTGCATTGGGTCTTCGTTTCTGCACGCGGGCTTTCTCTAGTTGCGGCGAGCAGGAGCTACTCTTCATTGCAGTGCACAGGCTTCTCATTGTGGTGGCTTCTCTTTTTTTTTTTTTTTAATTTTTATTTATTTATTTATTTATTTTTAATTTATGGCTATTTTGGGTCTTCGTTTCTGGGCGAGGGCTTTCTCTAGTTGTGGCAAGTGGGAGCCACTCTTCATCGCTGTGCGCGGGCCTCTCACTATCGCGGCCTCTCTTGTTGCGGAGCACAGGCTCCAGACACGCAGGCTCAGTAATTGTGGCTCACGGGCCCAGCTGCTCCGCGGCATGTGGGATCTTCCCAGACCAGGGCTCGAACCCGTGTCCCCTGCATTGGCAGGCAGATTCTCAACCACTGCGGTGGTGGCTTCTCTTTGTTGCGGAGCACAGGCTCTAGGCATGTGGGCTTCAGTTGTTGTGGCACGCAGGCTCAGTAGTTGTGGCTTGTGGGCTGTAGAGCACAGGCTCAGTAGCTGTGTCGCACAGGCTTAGTTGCTTCGTGGCATGTGGGATCTTCCTGGACCAGGGCTCGAACCCGTGTCCCCTGCACTGGCAGGCGGATTCTTAACCACTGTGCCACCAGGGAAGTCCCAACATTCTATTTCTACTTCTATGTACCCTACAGTGTTCTCACCACCAAAAATTTAGTAGGAATCGGAATTTCTCATCCAGCCGAGACTAAGTTTGAAAAAATGAGAAGTACAGGTTCGCAAGCAGATTTCAGGGGCGGTAGTGAAAGGAACCACTTACTTCTTCCACCTTTTGGTTCCCTAATCCATGAATTCTAACTACAGGGCACGCAGGGCCATGTATCAGCTGTAGGTTCCACGCACACTCCACGTCCTGGTGGATATCCCTCCAACCTCTCACAGTGTTGAGAGGGCACCTCATCTAAGAATATAACAGTCCACTCTATGTTCTATTAGGTCAGCTGCTTTCGGGTATTGTGGTGTGTACAATCCCGTCACCATGTTGCATCTCCTTTACCATAAAATGATCCCCTGATCTAAAGAGATATTGTGCCGGATCCCTTGCTGGCAAATCCAATACATTCTGCAAGCCCTTGAATGATGGTGCTGGCAGAGGTACTGCAGGTAGCGGAGGCAAACCCTTACATGGCACAGAATAAAGTACAGTAAGACAAATGCTTCTAGGGTGAAAGGTGGTCAATGTAACAAAATTGCCATCAAGAGGTTGACTGGGTTCCTTAACGGATAATGCTACGTGAAGGATCATTCAACTCAGGCATTCAGCAGCAGCAGTAATATATCAGCCGTGGTCAGAGGGAGCCCATCTGTTGTGCCTGTGCGTACCCTTCATATGGCTACTCTGTTCATGGACTAATTGCACAATCACTGGAGTGGCTTAGGACAGGGCTGGATGACCTCCACTAGACAAGCCATCTCATCTACCCGGTGATGAACGCCGCCTCTGTGCAGATTGCCAGTCTGGATGTCTTCTGACCTTCATGCCTTGAGTTGATGGTTGGTTAACCTGAACATGCATGTTCTCCTTTCAAGTCTTGTAAAGCAGTTAACAAAAAGCAGCCAACAGCACAATACTTACACTTTCCATTGCCCCCATGCCTTTCAAGTGTCATCATTGCACATAAGCTAAATCTAGTTTATTGAGGTATCATTTTCATACAATTAAATTCACCCTTTTTAAGTATAGAGTTCAGTGAGTTTGACAGATGTGTGTGTTTGTGTACCTACCACCACAATCCAGATACACAACATGTCCATCACCCCAGAAAGTTCCTTCGGGCCCTTTACAGTCTATCCCCTTCCCGTATCCTTGGCCTGTGGTGACTGCTGATCTGTGTTCTATCATTTTGGCCTTCCCAGAATGTCAAGTAATGGAATCATTCAGGTTGTAGCCTTTTGGATCAGGCTTCATTTACTAAGCATAATACTTTTTTTTTTAAGATTTTTTTTTTAAGTGGACCATTTTTAAAGTCTTTATTGAATTTGTTACAATATTGCTTCTGTTTTATGTTTTGGTTTTTTTGGCCACAAGGCATGTGGGATCTTAGCTCCCCAACCAGGGATCGAACCCGCACCCCCTGCGTTGGAAGGCGAAGTTTTTAACCACTGGACTGCCAGGAAAGTCCCTAAGCATAATGCTTTTGAAATCCATCCGTGCTGTTGCAAGTACCAAGGGTTCCTTCCTTTTTATTGCTGAGGTGTGTGTCACTGAATGGATACATCACAGTTTGATGGACACTTGGGTTGTCTCCAGTTTTGGGGCAGTTATGAATCAAGCTGCTGTATGTATTCACATACAGGTCTTGGTGGACATATATCTTCATTTCTCTAGGAATGAGATTGCTGGGTTGTGTGGTACATGTATATTTATCTTTATAGGAAACTGACAAACTCTTTTCTGAAGTGGGTGTATTCTTCGTTTTTATCTCCATTGGTGGAACTGTTCTCTAGTCACTGACAGAGACCGTTGTGGAAAGACCATTGACTCACTAATTCAGTGAGAAACTCAAACTATGGAATAGTTGTGAACATTTTTGCTGTTTTAGTTCTTTAAGTATCAATCGCAACTCAAAGGATTGAGGTGGGAATTCCCACCCCTGGGTGACCAATTGTGCTGTTTTGCCCGAGACTCTCCCCATTTTAGCACTGGAAGTCCTGCATCCTGGGAAATCTCTCAGTCTTGGAACCAAACTGGGACAGGTGATCACCCTGTTATTGAGTGTCAGGCGCTGTGCTGGGCACTGCACATCTGTCACATCATCTTATCCACTGGCCAGTGTCAAGGGTAGGTTTGCTTGTCCCCATCTTGCACATAAGGAAACAGCCTTTGAGAGGTTAGGTTGCTTGCCCAGCCCACGCTTCAGAGCAGGTGGAGCCAGACTTTGGCATCAGATCTGCCAGACTCCAAAGCATTGGTGTCTTTCAGGTCAGTAGACGTCATTCCCTAAGTGCCCAGTTCTGGTGCCTCAGGGGCACCAGCTGCTGGCACGTGGGCCTGGGTGGAGCTTTGCTGCCCTCTGGTGGCAGACAGGATGTCACTCAGTCTGAGTCCACTCTTGTGGGACAGTTGGTGAGGAGTGGGGGTGGGTAGGCACCCTTTCCTCCCAGGGAGCAGGACCTCAAATCTGGCTTCAGCCCTAGGAGGGTGCCACCTGGATGGCCCCACCATGGTCTGCTGGGGGGCCTTGGTCCATCTATCCGTGAGTCATGGGATCACTCAGGCCCTCACAGCCCCAGCCTGCTGGGTTGGAGTCTGGGTGACCCTGAGCCAGTCACTTACCCCTCTGGGGCTCTCAGTTCCTTAACAGGATGACAAGCATGTCAACATTCTTATACTAGGCTTAGACACTGAGGTTGCTATTATCAGCTCCTTCACAACTACATGCCTTAACTCTCCCCCATCTTGGTGCATGCATTCATTTCATTCATTCATTTAACTTCCATCCAGCAGCTGTCTGCTAAGTACCAGCTCTGGGCCAGACCCTGAGCTGGGGGTATCACGGAGATGGTTGCCCTGCTAGCTCTGTAACTGTCTGCTCGTCCACTGTCTAGTGTGCTCTTTCATTCATGGAGTATCCATTTCTTTATTGAGTGTTCATTCATTCTTTCTCGTACTCACTAACTTCCTCATTCACTCATTCATCCATCACTAGGTTATCTCATTTGCACATTCACTCATTCTTTATTTTTTCAGACTCTTTTCCTTCCTCCCTCCCTCAATCCTCTGTTGTGCAAACATTCTGGAAGCACCACTCTAAGCCAGAATTAGATGCTGGGATTCTGGCACAACCCTCTCCCCAGACATGTGGGAAGGCAGACGGTGAAGACACCCTGTAACTACCACATGCCAGCCACTGGGACTCAGAGCAGGGGGAGCACCAAGAAGGGAGCAACTGACTGCCTGGAGGAGGAGGCTGGGTGGGGGCAATCAGAGAAGGCTTCATAGAGGAAGTAGCATTTAAGCCAGGCAAAGGAGGGTGTATGGGAGTTCTCCAGGGAGGAAAAGACACTCCTAGTTTTTGTTTCATGGTGTGTTTGGGGAAAAGTGAGGTGCCTGGGGTTTGTGATTTAGGGTCATGTGTGCATGATCCAACCCAGACCAAGCCCTCCCTGGGTTCCAGTGACAGACCTGGGTCACTCAAGGACTTCCCCTAATTCAGCAACCTTGGCCCCTGGAAAACCATCCACTATCAAGTGGCCAGGAATGGCCTTAGGGCATTAACAGAGCACCCTCCAAGCAACCACCACCTGTGCACCTGTCCATCCTCTGGGGACTCAGTGGGAGACCTGTCCTGGGCTGTGCGGGCTGAGCAGGCAACAGCAGCAGCAGTATCTGAGGTGCCTGGCTCCCAAGATCCCATGTTCATCCAGCAACATGAGTGTCTTGCTGTGGGCCAGGCCTTGCCCCAGATACTGGAAATGCAGCAATGAACAAGACAGAACTCCCACTCTCTAGGGGCTGACAAATGATAAACAAGAAAAACAATTGTGAAGACCACCAGGAACACACCTGTAGTTGAACGCATTGGGTTTATTGCCTCTTTTGAGAAGGAAGACAGCATTTACCTCAGTAAGAGGGTGTTTAGGGGATTCCCTGGCAGCCCAGTGGTTGGGTCTCAGAGCTTTCACTGCCTAGGGTCCAGGTTCGATCCCTGGTCAGGGAACTAAGATCCTGCAAGCCCCACTGCGCGGCCAAAAAAAAAAGTGTTTAAAAAGGCTTATTATAGGGACTTGCCAATGCAGAGGACACAGGTTTGAGCCCTGGTGCAGGAAGATCCCACATGCCGCGGAGCAACTAAGCCTGTGTGCCACAACTACTGAGCCTACGCTCTAGGGCCCGAGAGCCACAACTACTGAGCCTGCATGCCACAACTACTGAAGCCCACGTGCCTAGAGCCTGTGCTCCGCAACAGAAGAAGCCACCGCAGTGAGAAGCCTGCACACTGCAACGAACAGTAGTCCCCGCTCGCCACAACTAGAGAAAGCCCATGTGCATCAACGAAGACCCAACACAGCCAAAAATAAATAAATAAATAAATAAATAAATTTGGGGGAAAAGAAAAGGCTTATTATAGAATTTGGACCTGGGTTAGGTGATTTGGGGGAGGGTTCAAGTAAGTGGGCTTTTACTCTGGAATAGATGTCAGGAAGCGGGGACAATTCTACGACGGGAAGTCTTAATAAATCTTTACAGTGGAAGGCTAATGCTGTAAAGAAGCAGCAGTTACTCATATTAGTCAGAATGGGGAAACGGTTGGTCTTTTTCTGGTTCCAACAATATTCTTGTTTTCATCTGGCTTTAAACGTGATTACGGAGCAGTCTTGTTTATGCCTTGCTCCATCATGGTCTCAGAATGGCCTTGCACTACCGTGGTGTTCTGGGAAATTGTTTATGTCCAACAGGAGAATACCAAGGCCTATCTGTGAGTGCCAGGCTAGTTCCCAGATGCGAGGGGCAACTGTTCTCTTTCTCATAAGAAAGGCCCATTCACTCGACCGAGGTATATTTGCTGGGAGCCAGGTGCAGAGTAATTCGAGGTGGACAAAAGAGATACGGCCCCAGTCCTCAGGGAGCTCGCAGTGACGTTTGTGCTGTCTTAGACACATTGTTAGAAATGGCAACGGGAGTGGACCAGATCCAAGGAACCGCCAGGACAGAGGCCCGGGGGCGGGGGTGGGGGATGCTGAGAGGTCGGGGTCGGGAGCTGGAGAGGTCGGCTGGGGCCGGACCCTCGGGCACGCAGGGCCACGTCTCCCCCAGGGACGTGGGCATTCGCTGCGCTGATTTGCTCAGAAATATGAAAAGAAATCAAGCAGCTTTAATCAAAATAATGCACCGGGGCTTCAAGCTCATGAATATTCAGCATCCTGCTTCCGGCTGGCAACTCCACTCCAGCCCCGCCCAGCTAGGAGACTGCGCTTGCGTCGCTGGCGCGCGGCTCTGTCGTCATACGCGTGCGCAGCCGCTCGCCAGAAAAGACGCAGAGCTGTGATGGCGAGCTCGGCCGCCTCCTCCGTGCGACCGCCGAGGCCCAAGAAAGAGCCGCAGGCGCTCGTCATCCCCAAGAATGCGGCGGAGGAGCAGAAGCTCAAGTTGGAACGGCTAATGAAGAACCCGGTGAGACGAGGCGCGGGCTGACGGCCCTTCCGAGTCCCACCCCCTTCCCTTCTGGCGTCTCTGGGCGCTAGCGGGCCCTCTTTCCCCGCTTCCGAACTCTGGAACTCAGTACCCGAACCCCAGGGTCAGACCTTAAGAAGGAGTAGGCGGCCCCGGAGATAGTGAGCTATTTTCTGCTCTTATGTTAGAGCCAAGCCTGGATGAGGGCGCTGCGAAGCGGCTTCTCGTGCTCTAAGACCCTTTAACTTTGTGAACAGAAGCCTTAGACTGGAAAGATACAATCCGTGGGTTAGCACAAGGGTTTATTTTCTTCTGAACAGCACTAATTGTTAGAGAGGCATTGGCCAAGACACCTGGGGTTGGAGGTTTCTAGCCATAAACGATGAGTCGCGTTTCTGAGTTCTGCCCTCAAAAGTTGAGTGTAGCCCTGGCAAGGCTGTGGGCTCTGATAGGACCCAGAATATACAGGATGCAGTAAAGGCAGAGGGAAGAAAACAAACTCAGCTTTGGGTGCAAGAAGCAAAGCAGCCTTCACTACTTCAGTTAAAGTTTTTTGGTTGAAAAAGATGTCACTTTGTCAGCCGGTTTATACATACAAATGCTTTCGTGTTTAAATGTTGCAGGACAAAACAGTTCCAATTCCAGAAAAAATGAGTGAATGGGCACCTCGACCTCCCCCAGAATTTGTCCGAGATGTAATGGGTAATGTCTTTTGGATGTGGGTGTGTGTTTAAATAGTTTTTAAAGTGTAGGTATTAAAAACTCTGCAGTTAGTATTTGTTAATTACATCCCTGATAGGAAGAAAAAAAAGTTCACTGATCCAGTATTTTGCTCTTACAATGAAGGGGTATTGTTGCTTGTGGTTTGGCATTAGAGAACTTTCTTCTGCATTGTTTTTAATACCTTGCTTTTTCAAAGTGGAAATAGTTTTTATTTTGTTGGGTTGTAAGTTAACATAGCTAACTATAAAGAGAATAAATAACAGGTGTAAAAAAATTAGAACCACCTGTAATCTATCGTTCTATTTGTAACTTTTTGATACAGTCCTCCAAACCTCTTTATAGTCAAAACCACTCATGCTTAAGAAAAAATGTTTACAAAAATATGGTTGTTCCACACATACTATTTGATATTTGACAACCTACTTTTTTTCACTTCATATATCATGGACATCTTTTCAACTAAGTAGAAACCTAGCATGTCAAATGTGAAATCATCTGGTGGGGGAGGGAAAGGTCACAGGCTCTCTTTTAGGTTTCTGGTCTCTGAACGATAGTCTGCTTGTCCTCTTTAATACTGCGCTAGAGTGGAATTTTTGGTGACTTCACATTCAGCATTCACACAACAAATATTTAATGATACCTACAATATACCAGCCAGTGTGCTAGCTTCTGGGGTACAACGGGGAGTAGGGCAGGCTTGGTCCCTTCCATCACTTCTAGTATCTTTCTTTGGTCCCCTGTGATTAGGAGTAGCCTGTGTTGGTAACTGGATATCATCAAAAGCTCTGGACTGTCCTGGCTTTAGGTTCAAGCGCTGGGGCCGGCAGCGGAGAGTTCCATGTGTACAGGCATCTGCGCCGGAGAGAGTACCAGCGACAGGACTACATGGATGCCATGGCTGAGAAGGTTAGTGAGCCAGGAGGCTGGCTGAACCCTTGGGTTTAGGCAGTGTGCACTTAAACCTTAGAAGAAAGCACTTGAAGAAGAGTAGATACACCTGGTTGTGGCTTGCATGAGGGCTGCCTTGTAAAGTCAGCACGAGAAACAGATGTCAGGTAGAGTCCAGGGTACTTTTAGGTCAGACCCAGCACGGCAGGATGCTCACACTAGGAAATGAATGAGGGGAGGGAGTCTTCCAGGTGGTGGAGAGCCCAGCAGAGTCCCCTTTCCCCTCCAGGCCATCTGCCATGGAATAGAAGCAGGATCTCACACCACTTGAGTTATTATTTCTTTATAGTTTCTCTCTTTCTGGCTGAATGCCTGTAATTCCAGTTAGCTGTGTGTTTGGTGCTAGTAGTGGTGTGCTTTCTAGTGTTTTTGCCTCTTTGAGTTTTCTAGCTTTGAGACTGGCATTTCTTCATGACAGGTGTCAAATAATAATTGATTAAGAATGGAGAATTGCTGGCAGTTCCCTGGTGGTCTAGTGGTTAGGATTCAGTGCTTTCACTGCTATGGCCCGGGTTCAGTCCCTGGTCAGGGAACTGAGATCTTGCAAGCCATGCGGTGTGGCAAAAATAAATAAAGATAAAAATTAAAATTAAAAAAAAAATTTTTTTTAATGAATTGAGAATTGCTTTTGAAACTGTACTGTAAGAACTGTTAAGCTCTCCATTGCTTGATGGGAAAGGCCAGAAACCTCTCTCCTGTTGCTCTTAAGAAATATTCTTTTGGACATTTCACTTGTCTTCTTTCTGGAATTGAGTTTTGGAGTTATTTTATCCACGCCAAAAGTTTTGTTTGATTTTTTTACTAGATTTAAATTGAATCTGTAACTTAACTTGAATGAGAATGGATGTCATAGTGTTTAGTCATCCCCTCTAAAAACTTTGTCTTCTTTTATTTGTCTAATCTTTTTGTATCTCTCAGTGATCATATATAGAGATTTTACATATGTCTCCCCACGTTTGTTCAAAGATATTTTAAGTTTTTTGATTGCAGTGGTGGTGAGTGGTCCCTTAAAAATTTATTTGAATGGCCAAAATTGAGTTTGAAAAATACCTGTATGAGTTTTGAACAGAATGGGATCCTTGCCATGGTGGTTTTCACCTGGTATTTGCTTGTCCTGCAGCCCTTACTCGACCCCCAGGTGTCGGTGGTTCTTCTCCAGCTACTTCTCAATTCCAGTGAGGAGTTTCAGGTGACTTGTCACACAGCTATACCAGGTCACTGAAGGATTTGCACTGTTAGGAATAAACAGAACTCTGTATGTAGAAACTAACAGAAGCACTTTTTTATTTTTAAACTACTTTAGAGGGGAGGAAATAGAGCAGATGGTTGTCTCAAATGCCATCAGTTAGTCTGAAGCTTTTATGTATTGATTAACGACCCAGAGAAAATACAGAAAAATGTTTCACAAACCTTGAATCCACACAAATGCAAAGGTTTTATTTCACATGGTGAAAGAGAGGCTCTGAGGTTAGAAGAAACAAAGAGATGCAAGAGAATCCTTACCTTCCACAGCGACTGTTAGATTGTCACCACTGATAGAGCACATCTGACTCCTGCTTGAGCCCTTGCCGGGGTCAGCAGCCAGCGGGGGGCTCTGTCTTGGTCGCGCTTCAGACATTTCCAGCTCAGCTTCTAAACAGATAAGGTGCTTTTAGTTTGAAGTCATTGCTTTCTAGCTGAACTCTAATTAAAGCTGATTCCTTTCTTGGAAGGAGACCCTTCTTTTTAATTTCATAATTCTGCTCTCAGAGTTTCTGCATTAGTCTGAGCAGATCCACAGAGCCTGGCAGAGGTGTTGAAGCCACCTCTTCCTCCTCTGCTGGCTCCTTTTT
Source organism: Balaenoptera acutorostrata (assembly GCF_949987535.1). NCBI lineage: Eukaryota > Metazoa > Chordata > Mammalia > Artiodactyla > Balaenopteridae > Balaenoptera > Balaenoptera acutorostrata. Next base: position 8,464,307 of record NC_080078.1, read on the forward strand.
TGCTCCATCGACCTTTATGGCTGTAACTAGAAGAAATAGAGATGGCACTTGTTTTTTATCAGTAGATGTCTTTATAGTTTACAAGAGCTTTCCTGTAGGTTATTGCAGTTCATTAGTCTTCCTAAAGGCTCAGGGAAGGAGAAATTATTGTTTCCCCCATTTTATAGATGAGGAAGCTGAGGCTTAGAAACAGGGAGCTGCTAGGAAGAAGTAATACAAGGGATGGATATATATTTATTTGTATGTATGTATGTACTCACATATACATATGTACACCTGTAGGTGTGTTTAGTAGCAGGTGACGGCAATACATGTTATGCTGCCTTAGAATCGGTCATTTGATAACCGTAGCGAGTTAGGACTTGAAAATTCCACGGTCGCAGCCCTCTGGCCACTCCACCCAGTGAACCCCCGTCACTGTCTCTGAAGAAGCAACGCTCCTGTGTGTCTCCTTACCGTCGGTACTCCACTGCATGTCTGACACTGCTGGGCACCGAGGTGGGGGTTTTCCCCACACCGAGCAGTTCTGTGGCGCCAGCTGAGTATCCTACAGTTCAACTCAACCGTGACCCTGTCTGCGTGGAGATCGCGCCATAGCTCGAAGGTTACGGCTCAGTCCTGCAAGACTGAGCCCCGCCCCCAACTTCAGAGGCCAGCCACAAGTCCCTGTTTTCACCTGTGCTTCTGACCCACTGGCTATAAATCAGAGGTTTCCCATGGCCCCCTCCTCAGGTTCAAGTAATTTGCTTAGAGGGGCTCACAGAACTCAGGAAAACAGCTTACTAGTTTTCCGGTGTAGTGTAAAAGGATATAACTCAGGAACAGCTGCATGGAAGAAGGGATGCAGAGCTTCCATTCCTTCTCCCAGCATCTCCAGTGTTCACCAACCCAGGAGCTATCCAAACCCTGCCTCTTTTGGGGTTTTTGGAGGCTTCATTATGTGGACATGATTAAATCACTGACTGTTGGTGATTAGTTCAACCCTCAGCCCCTCTCCCCTCCCTGGAGGTCAAGGAGGTGGGGCAGAAAGTTCCCTTGGCAACCAGCCCCGTTCCTTAGGTGCTTTCCCAAAGTCACTCATAAACTCCTTTGGTTGAAAGGGGCTGGTTATGAATAACAAAAGATACCCATTTTATCTTTATCTCTGGAGTTATTTCAGGAGCTGGGAACAAAACTAAATATTATAATAAAAGATCCCCCTGTGGCTCTTATATAGGAAATTTGTAAGAGTTTTAATGTGCCAAAAACAGTAGATGAAGACCAAATATGTATATATGTTATGTCACGATATCACATTTTCCAAGGCCCTGGAGAACCAGAGCCAGTAGTGCTGCCTCTGCCTTCAGCGAGTACTCAGCGTGCTCCCTCTCCTACTTTCCCTCTTACATTTACTTGTGCACGGACGGTATCTTAATGAACTGAGTTATTTCACCATCAGAGATCCATATATTGATTGCCTGCCTCACCTGTGAGGCAACTTCTTAAAGTGGCCCTGGAGACCTCGATGTACCTGTAGCACCCCCAGTGGTGTGACTTCTAGAGTTTTCATACCCAGGCAGGCCAGAGTTTGTCTAACTGATGTGTTTTTTTGCAGCAAAAATTGGATGCAGAATTTCAGAAACGACTGGAAAAGAATAAAATTGCTGCAGAGGAGCAGACTGCAAAGCGTCGGAAAAAGCGGTGAGGGCTTTGTGGCATCCCGTAACTACCGAGACTTAGGGCGGGAAATGTAGAAGTAAATAGTTGGTGAACGAGTCCTTGTAGTCAAAAGTTTACCTGTATGGCCTGTATAGGTCTTGGGTGTAAAGATCCACAGTGCGGACTTCCCTGGCGGTCCAGTGGTTAAGACTCCACGCTTGCAATGCAGGGGGCGCGGGTTTGATCCCTGGTCGGGGAGCTAAGATCCCACGTGCTGTGCAGCGCAGCTAAAAAAAAAAAAAAAAACCCACGGTGGAGCACCCCCGTAGAGGAATGGCTTTTCTTCCAGTACCTGGGGAGAGATCAAGTCACTTATTGCCCCCTGCCCCTGCCCCTGCCCCCAGCTTGCTACAGATTCTCCAAAGCTTGCTGGTCAGCACTTCGGTGGTGAGCGCATGGATTTCTGTGTCTCCTTCATGTCGGTATTTTAACATCAGGTTTAATAAGTTGCTATGAGCAAACTTCCCGGTTAGCTTCTCCCTTAAAGGAGGGTCTGTAACCTCCCTAAGTGACTACAGGAGTGTACAGACTGCGCCCGCGCACGTGTGTGTGTTGTTTTAATAAATGCTCCCTCAACTTTTAGAGAGCTGAGCAGGATTCTAAAAATTGTCCTTAAATATCTTTGAATGAGAAAGTATCGCCAGTATTTCTGGATTGCGCTAATCACCTCAGGACTCCAAAGAATCTGATCTTGATTCATGAAGGAAACAGGTTGATAGTGTTGATGATGTTGGCATAGCAGAGTCATGAGGAAGTATTTCTTTCTTTCATTTTATCGTAGCATTCGTGTAATTACTAAATTGCTAAAGGTTCTGTAAGTAGATGTGTATTTTCTAAAATATAAAATAGTTAAGGAATTAATTATTTTGCATTTGCAGCCAGAAGTTAAAAGAGAAGAAATTATTGGCAAAGAAGATGAAACTTGAACAGAAGAAACAGAAAGAAGGTGAGTGGTACCCGCTTTTCCTTCGTGACCTTTCTTAGTGCTGATCGCAGTGGTTGACCTGTCAAGAATGAGATTTAGAGTTTGCAGTAGGTTGGCTGGCCTCTGAAGAAATGAAGGCTTGTTTCTATTAGTTTCTACTCGTTTAATTGCAAGTGTCAGGAAGCCAAACTGGTTTAAGCAAAAAAGAAAGATACTGCCTCGCGTTTAGTCCAGGACAGACCTCCTCTCGGGCATGGCTGGTAAAGGAGCTCTGATGTTGTTGGCATTCACTGTCTCCTTCTGTCCCCTGGCTCCCTGTCCTCAGGGAGGCTCGCTTCCTCCTTGTGGTTGTGAGGTACCAGTAGCTGCTCCGGGCCACACCGTGGCTCATTCTTGCCTAGTAGGAAAGACAGGGGGTGTCCCTAGCAAAAGAGTTTTTGTGTCTCTTTGGCTCTTATTGAGTCACTTGGCAAATCAGTTAAGAATGCTTTTGGCTACAAGAGATAGAAAACTCAACTAGCAGTAGTTAAGCAAAGAGGAATTCTTTTTCTCACATAACAAGAAATATGGTGGTAGGTGGCAGCCCAGTGTGGTTGAGTAGCTCAGTAGTGTCAGGCCTGGTACCCCTGCGGTTCTTTTGGCCTTTATCCTGTGGGCATGAGATGGCTGCTGCAGCTCCTGGCATCATGCTTACGTTTAAAGCAGGAAAAAGAGGGGAAAGAAGTGGTACTTGTCTGTTGTGGTTTTTTGGTTTTTTTTTTAAACTGAAGAGCAAAAGATCCCCTATCACGTATTACCTTGTATCTCATTGGTCAGTACTAGGTCACTTTGCCGTCCGTTGCTGTCATCAGGCTAGATGAAAAGAAAACAGAATTGTCATGACTGTCTTTATCCATCACTGGATGCTGGGTACATTGTCACGCTAGACAGAACTGAGATTTGTTAGAAGGAGGGATAGAGGGTGAGTAGTGTGTCAGCATCCCACAGTGCCGCCAGTCCTGCCCACGTCCGAACCCATCACAAGGCCAGTGGTGCCAGCCACTCCTTTGGGAACCCCTGGGCTGCGGACCAGAGAGAGGTCCCAGGTGGAAAGGACCAAGGATGCTAAGAGACGAAACAATGACAACTGGTCACCACATCTCTGAATTGGTGGCTATTCCCTGATTGACTAGACATGGTTCCTAATTGTGATTTTTGGTCTTAAGATAAAATCAGACCTGCACTGACATACGGAAATATGATTGGCCCCTTCCAGGACCAGTTTGCTTATGAGTTGTAAATGTACTGTGTGACACACTGTATATGGTATGGTTTTAGCCTGTTGCCTACCATTTCCGGGAAGAAATTATTTTACGGTACCAGAATGTGATTGCTAGGACATCATCCCTCAAATAAACCACCTCATCACGTTCCCTGCCCTTCCCCCAGCCCACACACACAGAGGAATGTGGAAGTACTTGGTCCAAGGGCAGGAGGATTGGGCACCCCACCAGTCTCATGTTCTGTTGAAGGAGGTACTGTGGCTTGGACCGCATTATATTGGGAAATAGAAAGGTCTCCTTGGCTCTTGGTAATTTGACCCTCCCTGCCCAGGGTTTGTTGTTTTTGCTGCTTGTTGTCTTTGTTGCTGTTTATGTGTTTAGTGACTTTCCTGAACTAACTCTGTACAGCTTATATTCTTTGTTGTGTGTGGCAACTGAAGTCTTTGCTTGGTTAGCTTAGTGGTCAGCTGAAGATTAGAGATTTCCTGAAATGCTTTGAACCAGTAAGTCTCCTGATCTTTGCCAAGGGGCTTTCTGTGTGTGGTGGAGCATGCCTTCACCATTCTGGCAGGCAGTTGACAGTTTTGCCTTAGCCTTCACTTCCTCCTTGCACAGAGCCTCAAGGTTAGCCAGAGGTGAGATTAGGGCCATCACTTGTCTGTCTTAGACATGTGCACAGCTCTGCATGTGCACGTGGCCTTCTAGATCACCAGCTTTTCCTCTTAAACTGTTGGTCAGTTTCTTGTTTGCTTCGACTGTTATCACTGCCTCAGGCAGCTATGATGTTAAACAGTTGCCACTGCTTGTTTTTGACAAATACCTTGAGGAAAAGGCTGTTCTCACTGAGTCAGGTTGAATAAAGGCAAGACAAGCCTTGCGAGTGGAAGTTTCCAGGGAGCTGCCAGACAGGTCAAATAGGGACAGTGCTCTGGGTATGGGACTTCTGAGGAACTCCCAGGGCAGTTTACTTCCTCCAGTGGCTGCTAGGCTGCTGGTTTTCACAGCTACTGTGAGTAGGAGGCTGTTGATTTGGGAGGCTGCGTTGGATCTGCAGAGAGGGAGTAGGAAATAGGGCAAATTTTTTTTCTTAACAAATTTATTTATTTATTTTTGGCTGTGTTGGATCTTCGTTGCTGTGCGTGGGCTTTCTCTGGTTGCGGCGAGCAGGAGCTACTCTTCATTGCAGTGTGCGGGCTTCTCATTGCGGTGGCTTCTCTTGTTGCAGAGCATGGGCTCTAGAGCACAGGCTCAGTAGTTGTGGCGCACGGGCTTAGTTGCTCTGCAGCATGTGGGATCTTCCGGGACCAGGGCTCGAACCCATGTCCCCTGCATTGGCAGGTGGATTCTTAACCACTGCGCCACCAGGGAGGTCCTGTTCTCTCTGGTTTTTTGTTTCTCTGTTTCTCCTTTCCTGTCTTCTTTTGGATTTATTTGAACATTATTATTATTCTATTTTAATTTATCGTGTTTTTAACTGTTTCCTTTTTTATAGTCTTTTAGTTGTTCCTCTAGAGATTACTGTATTTGTACTACTTTCACAGTCTACTTGGAATCAGCATTTCACCACTTTAAGTAGAATGTAGAACTTTTCATCACATAGATTTCTTTACTCTGTATGTTATAGTTGTCTTAGGTATTACATCTCCATACATTGAAAACCCCTTCAGATAATGTTACTTTTTTTTTTAATTGACCTATAGTTGACTTACAATATTATTTCAGTTTCAGGTGTACAACATAATGACTTGATATTTTCATAGATTGTGCACTGTACAGTTATTATAATATTTTTGGCTATATTCCTGATGCTGTATGGGTTGGCCAAAAAGTTTGTTCGGGGTTTTCCATAACACCTTACGGGGGAAAGAACGAACTTTTTGGCCAACCCAATACATTACATCCCTGTGACTTATTTACTATATAACTGGCAGTTTGTACCTCTTAATCCCCTTCACCTATTTTGCCCATTCCCCTGTCCTCCTCCCCTCTGGCAACCACTAGTTTGTTCTCTGTCAGTGGAGTCTGTTTCTGGTTTGTTTTTAGATTCCACATATAAGTGAAAACATGCAGTATTTGTCTTACTCTGTCTGACTTATTTCACTTAGCATAATACCCTCTAGGTTCATGCATGTTCTCGCAAATGGCAAGACTTCATTCTTTTTTATGGCTGAGTAATATTCGTGTGTGTGTGTACATCTTCTTTATCCATTCACCTGTCAGTGAACACTTAGGTTGCTTCCGTATCTTGGCTATTGTAAATAATGCTGCAGTGAACACTGGGATGCACATATCTTTTTGAATTAGTGTTTTCATTTTCTTCAGATAAATACCCAGAAGTGGAATTGCTGGATCATATGGTAGTTCTGTTTTTATGATGTTATTCTTTTTGTTTTCAGTCATCAAATATATTTCAGAAATCTCAAGAGACTAGTCTTGAATAGTGACCAGATAGTTACCATTTCTGTTGCTTTTTCTTTGTTCCTGATGTTCCAGATTTCTATCTGGTATTGTTTCCCGTATGTCTGAAGAACTTCCTTTAGTCATTCAGTTAGAACAGTTCTGCTGGCTATAAATTATCTTAGCTTTTCTTCATATGAGGCTATCTTTATTTCACCTTCATTCCTATAGGACATTCTCACTGGATATAGAATTCTGGGTTGGCAGTTTTTATTTCAGCACTTTTGAAATGCTGTTCCATTTCCTCTGGCCTCCATGATTTCTGATTTTTAAAAAATATGTAGTTATTCAAATTGTTCTCCTATCATTGTTTTTCTCTGGCTGCTTTCAAGATCCTTAGATGTCAGGAATTTGATTATGATGTGTCTGCACATGGATTTCCTTGGGTTTATCCTGGAGTTGGGTTTGGAGTTCACTGAGCTAGTTGAATCTGTAAGCATGTATCTTTGTCAAATTGGGGATTTTTTTTTCAATCTTTTTTTGTCTCTGTTGTTCATACTGGATAAGTCCTATTGATCTGACTTCGAGCTGTCTCTTCCCTATGTCATCTCCATTCTGCTTACCGATTCTATCCAGTGAATTATGTTTTTCAGAAAAGTTTTTCAATTTCCATTCGATTCTCCTTTATACCTTCTATTTCTTTGCTGCAGTCTTCTGTCTTTCCATTTGTTTCAAGAGTCTTCACTCTTACTTCCTGGAAAAATATTTAAATAGCGACTTTCAAGTATTTGGTAGTTCCAAATCTGGGTCATCTTGACATTGGCATTTGTTCCATGCAAGTTGAGATTTCCCTGATGCTTCACATGCCTAGTAATTTTCTATGGATCCTGGACACTTTGAATATTTTATCATGAGGCTCTGGTCTTGCTGATATTTGTTTTAGCAGACAGTCAACCTGGTTGTGTTTGGAACACAGGTTCTGACCAGCCTTCTGTAGATTGTGGTTCCAGTGTCAGTTTGGTTTTTAAAGCTTTTGCTGTGCTCTCAGGTGTGTCCTGTGTGTGCCACCCAGTGGCCAGTCAGGGTTTAGTTCTTTGAGTTCAGTTCTCAAAGTGTTTGGCATGACGATTAGGGCCAGATCCATGCATGTGCTGTCAGGGCGGGCCCAGGAGTTCACAAACAACTTTATGATGTCTCTTCTAATCCCCTCTCCATGATCTCCCCTGTAGTTTCTGGTTTCCTGGGGCTCCCCTTTTCAGACCTCCAGCCAGAAAGTTGGAGCTTGGGACTTTCCTGGTGGTCCAGTGGCTAAGACTCCAAGCTCCCAATGCACGGGGCCTGGGTTCAATCCCTCGTCAGGAAACTGGATCCCACATGCCGCAACTAAAAAAGATCCCATATGGGGACTTTCCTGGTGGTCCAGTGGCTAAGACTCCAAGCTCCCAATGCAGGGGGCCCGGGTTTGATCCCTGGTCAGGAAACTAGATCCCACATGCTGCAACTAAAGGTCCCACATGCCACAACTAAGACCTGGTGCAGCCAAATAAATAAATAAATATTTAAAAAAGAAAAGAAAGTTGGGGCTTTAGTTACCTACTCTGCCACATACTTTGTACAGCTGCCCCTGCATCCAGGGCTGAGTGGTGGGAGGACAGAGAAGAAAAGCAACAGAGTTTGCCCAGCCATCTTAGGACCACAGCTCCTCTGATGAGAGAGGAAGGTTCCCCTCCTTCAAAGTTTTTGCACATGCAAGCCCCTATTGCACCGCAGTTGCTGTGGCCATCCTGACACTGGCAGGATTGCCTGGGAGCTAGGATGTGAGAGAATGGAGAGAAAAGAAGAAACACAAGAATTTCCCCTCCTCTGAGCATTAGGAGTCCGCTTTCTTACTCCTTGAATCAGAAGTAGAAGGTTTCTCTTGGAACTGTGTCTGTGCCCAGTTTCCACTTCTGCGTATTGGATCGCCCTGAGTCCAGGCTGGGGGATACCGGAGGGAAGAAAGAAAAAAAACAGGAAACACAATATTGTTCCAGTGGTACTTTGTATTCTGGTCTTTTTCCCCAGTCTGTGTGCTTTTCAGAGTCCACGCATTCTGTCCAGGTTCTATAGCTGTGTTCAGTGGAGAAACGGGGTCAAATGTGCTTGCTCTGTCTTACCTGGAACCCACCCTCTTATTTGGTTTTTCGAATCCAATTACAGGACTTGATATTTAGCTCTTGTGCATTTCAGCTTGGTGTTATTGGCTCCGTTGATTCAGGTTTCCAAAATCCTTTTGAATTCTGGTTCTTGAATTAAGCATGTTACCATGTCAGGGGCAGGATTGATAAACATACCTCCTTTTGTCATTGGTAAAAATGCTGAGCCAGACTGGGCCAGGGCCAGAGCCCTCCAGCATCCACTAGCGATCTCCATCTAGGCCAACATGGACCTGTTCACAAAACTCTGGATGGAGTTATTCTCCAGCTAAGAATCAGCTAGACTCACTCTTCTTTCCTCTTACCCACAGAGGTGTCATTCTAAACTAAGATAATTTGAGGTCAGGGAGTAAGTACAGTAGGCATAGATTCTAGGCTCAGCTCTCACTCTGGCTCACCCTGACCTTAGCATCTCCTGTTTGAGCAGCTGGTTTTTTTAAATTTTAGTCTGTAAAATGATAAGCTCTTTCTAGATCTAAAATTCCACAGCTTGATAACTTTGCCAAACGCCTTGCTGTAATGAAGATATAGCATATTTGGGCAGCAGGAGGGGCGGTTCCCTCACCAGTAAATCTAAGAACCTTTCAGAACAAGAAACAGGTTAGTTTGCTCTGAGTTTGTACTTAATGAACCTGTAGTGGGTCTTTGGAATCACTTAATAACTTTTTAGTAATCAGCTCTAGAATTGAAGGAGACAGGAGGCAATATCCCAGAGCTGAGGTTTCTTTTTTTTGTTCTTTTAATATTTATTTATTTATTTGGTTGCGCTGGGTCTTTTAGTTGTGGCAGGCAGGCTCCTTAGTTGCGGCATGCATGTGGGATCTAGTTCCCTGACCAGGGATCAAACCCAGGCCCCCTGCAACTGGGAGCACAGAGTCTTAACCACGGCGCCACCAGGGAAGTCCCCAGAGCTGAGGTTTCTTAAATCCCCCTTTTCTAGCCCCTTTTACACATTAGGTGCATGTGATGGTGCAGTTTTCAGTCACTTTTCTTTAATTTGCCCAAGGCTATGAAGAGTATATGAGATGGTAGATTTCATCCAGAACCTCTAACCTGTTTAAAACGGCTTTGTGCCCTCTCACTGGGTCTCCCCCATCCTGAGCTTCAGTTCTATCAGAAAGATAGATGTTTGTGCCCATGGTGCATCATAGTAGCACAGTGTTTTTTCAAACTGAGGGATGTGATCCTTTACTCGCTGGATCATGAAATCAGCTTAGAGGTTACAGATGTTGGTTTTTTCATGGTTTTTTCAAACATGCATAAAGTAGACTAGAAAATACCAGAATGCATCACACCCTGAATAACTGTTCTGTGAAATTTTCTTTCATTTTCTATGTGGGCTGTGGGCTGCAGTCAAACAGATTTGAAAATCATTGTTACGATACATGAGCCCTGTTCTTCTACTTGTGAAGTTAGCATCTGTACCTATTAAAAAAATGATTAGTAATAATACATGGTTGTATATGCTTCGCACCAAATGAGCTGGATGGAGAGTGCTGTAGGGATAACTTCCTAAAGATGGTTTGTGTGCCGTTTACCTCACCCTCTCAGCTTCCTTCCTTATTTTTCATTTTGTGAAAGGGAAAGTAGGTTTTCTAGGTGGTTGAAGTGAACAGAAACTTAATGTGATAATCAGTTGTGCCACAAGGTGGCTTCTGTGCGCTTCTGGGTTCTTGAGGGACTTGGAGATAAATTACTCGAGCTTTTTGGCTCTTCTCCTATAAAGTGGTAAGGGGCAGCTGGCTAGGAGTTCCGTTCTGTTTTTGGAGAGGAAATATTCCCACTTGTTGTCCGTGCTGGTCCAGCAGTTCAGTGAAGACGCCCTGCAGTGTGGGACTTGTCTGAATGATACCACAGGATGGTGTTAAGCCAGTTTGGATTATTGTGACGCCTTGAACTCCCAAAACGATGTATTCTGATACCAGTGTTACTTATCCTGACACAGGCTCACCTACCAGAGAAACCCAGGGTGACCTTAAGGTGATTTGTTACTAAGTACGTCAAGGGCAGTTTCTTGACGGTGGCGGGGAGGAGAGAAATAGGTGAGGGAGATTGAGGTACAAACTTTCAGTTACAAAATAAATGAGTCACAGCTATGAAATGTGTAAGTGTGGGGAATATTGTCAGTAACTGTGTAATATCTTTGTATGGTGTCAGATGACAGCTAGATTTATCGTGGTGATCATTTTGAAATGTATAGAAATATTGAATCACTGTGTTGTGTACCAGGAACTAATATAGTGTTGTAGGTCAATTATACTTCAAAATCAAGCAAACAAACACTCATAGGAAAAGAGATCAGATTTGTGGTTACAGAGGTGGGTGAATGGGAGGAAAGGGAATTAGATGAAGGTAGTCAAAAGGTACAAACTTCTGGTTCCAAGGTAAGTACTGGAGATGTAATGTACAACATGATAAAGATAATTAATACTGCTGTACATCATGAATGAAAGTTAAGAGATTTCTCATCAAAAGCAAGAATTTTTTTTCTGTCTCTTTAATGCTGTATCTGTATGAGATGATGGATGTTCACTAAACCTGTTGTAATCATTTCAGAACTGGGGGTGGGGGGAAGCAGTTTCCCAGCCTCAGCACTGTTGACACTTTGGGCCAGATAATTCTTTGTTGTAAGGGACTATGTATATCCTGTTCATTGTAGGATGTTGAAGGGCATCATGGCTTCTGCCCACTAGATGCCAGCAGCACCCACCCTCCCCTCAGTCATTGACAATCAAAAATGTCTCCAGACATTGCCAAGTGTTCCCTCGTGGGGGAGGGGGGCAAATTGTCCCCAGCTAATAAAATTCATATCTCAGCTGGTATCTGGTGTTTGGAAGGCACTCAATTTATGTGGGTTTTTTTTAAATTAATTAATTAATTACGGCTGCGCTGGGTCTTTGTTGCTGCATGCAGGATTTCTCTAGTTGTGGCAAGCAGGGGCTACTGTTCGTTGCGGTGTGCGGGCTTCTTGTTGCGGTGGCTTCTCTTGTTGAGCCACGGGCTCTAGGCACGCGGGCTTCAGTAGTTGTGGCACGCGGGCTCAGTATTTGTGGCTCGCAGGCTCTAGCACAGGCTCAGTAGTTGTGCACGTGCTCCGTTGCTCCGCGGCATGTGGGATCTTCCCAGACCAGGGCTCGAACCCGTGTCCCCTGCACTGGCAGGTGGATTCTTAACCACTGTGCCGCCAGGGAAACCCCTCAATTTATGTTTCGGATTGAACTATTTGTTTCAGTGCCAAAACTCTTATACATATTATGTTGGAAAACTATCCATAGCCTTTGTGTCTTTTGAGAATAAAGGTAATTAATATATGATCATTTTAGAAATTTTTAGAATATGCAGAAAAAGTCAAAAATAAAAATTATCCATAATTCTTACTAAAAATAATCACTTTAACATTTTCATGTTTATTTCAATTTTAATATTTATTATATAAATCTATATAATTATCATATTTACAGTTGTCCTACTTTTTCATATAACATTGTATCACATTTTCCCATGTCCTTGCAATTCCATAGTACAAAAGGATTTTTTTCCCTAGTGTATTCATTCATCTGTTTTTTTGTTTGTTTGTTTTTGCTTTGTTTTTTTATTTTTTTGTCTGAGTTAAGTCTCGTTTGCGGCATGCAGGATCTTTCGTTGTGGTGTGGGCTCTTCATTGCGGCGCGAAGGCTTCTCTAGTTGTGGCGTGTAGGTTTTCTCTTCTCTAGTTGTAGCGCACAGGCTCCAGGATGCATGGGCTCTATAGTTGTGGCGCGCGGGCACCAGAGCACATGGGCTTTGTAGTTCGTGGCACGCAGGCTCTCTAGTTGAGGCACGCGAGCTCAATAGTTGCGGCATGCGGGCTTAGCTGCCCCGCGGCATATAGGAACCTAGTTCCCCGAATAGGGATCGAACCCACGTCCCCTGCATTGGAAGGGCTTCTTTACCACTGGACCAGCTTCTTTACCACTGGACCACCAGGGAAGTCCCCATTCATCTGGTTGTTTTAAAAAAGTTAACATCAGTTTCAATTACACTCAGTGGCATTTTACCTAGTATTCCTATAGTCTAAATAAAATCTCAGATTCTTAGATTTTAAAATTTTACGTAAACAGTAGCATAAGAGTAATGGAAAAAGCTCAAATATTATCATCCTCATAGATCACCTTTCTATGTGTCCATTTTCTTTTAATCTCTCCATATGTACGTCATTTGTATGTAATGATAATTGTAGTGTATGAGCAGTTTCCACTTTGCTTGTTTTTATTTAACATTATAAGCATTTCTGGTCCTTCATAATTTTTTCAGTGACTGATAATATCCAGCAATTGACATGCCATGATACACCTAACACTTTCCCTTTTGTTAGACATTAGATTGATTCCAGTTTTTCTCTTTAGAAGATATTTTACTGAATTTATGCACCTGTCTCCCTTCCCTCTTTCTGGGTCATTTCCTTGAGATAAATTTCCAGCAGTGGGAATTATTAGATCACAGAGTGTAAAAAGAGTTCTTGGCTCTTGAAAAGTATTGCCAGTTTCTTTCCAAAGGAGTAATACCAGTTTTTACTGCCATCAACAGTGTGCAGTGGTGTACACTTTTACCATATCCTTGCCATATTCCTCCACATGGATAACAATGTGATTTCTGAGGAAGTCAAGGTCTCATTGAGGATTTAGTAAAAAACCTTACAAAAATATAGATCCAGGGGACTTCCCTGGTGGTCCAGTGGGTAAGACTACGTGCTCCCAATGCAGGGGGCCCAGGTTCGATCCCTGGTTGGGGAACTAGATCCGACATGCATGCCGCAGCTAAGACGTCCGCATGCTGCAACAAAGAGCCCGCATGCTGCAACTAAGACCTGGCGCAGCCAATCAGTCAATATCTATCTATATCTGCAGATGTGGCAGGACGATGGTAGCAGCCTCCACTCTCTTCCCATCCCACCCCCAACGCCGCCCACCTTGAACAGCCTCCAAAGCTCTTTTTAAAACAGAGGTTGGATTGTCATTCATTCTTCTGCTTGTATAATAACAATACTTAGCATTTATTGAACATTTATTGTGTAGCCCCAGTTCTAAGGTGCTTTGCAGGTATTAACTAACATAATCCTCACAGCGGCCCTGTGAGATAGGCAGTGATGTTATCCCCATTTTACAGTTGACCTTAGGGACCAAGTGGTAATGGCACCCATAGATCTAGCGGGAGTGAGTGACAGGCCGGGATTTGATCCCAGATAATGGGTCTCCACTGGCCTTGTGCTTACCCGCGGGGTGATCCTGCTTGAAACCTAGTCAGTAGCTCCTGCACTCCTGCCCTTTCTGGTCTCTCCACCATTTTGTTCTGGCCACTCCCTTCCACGTGTCCTCTACCCTCGCCAAGCTTAACATCTCTATTCTCCCACCTCTGCTCGTGCTCAGGCCTCTGAGCTCTTTTTCGTTTTCATGCTACCCGACTCCCCATCTGCTTGGAAAACTTCTCATCTTGCACCTTCCTCTCTTTGTAAAGCCTTTCCTAACCTCCCTCCCCACCCAGCCTCCACCTTGCTCCACAGGGTTTTGCACATACTTGGTTACAGAATCTGCTGAATCACATACGTGCTTATCTATTCTGTTGCAATCTCAGTTCCATGAGGGTAGACAGTGTCTTTTTTTTTTTAAACTTTGTTTTAGAATGATTTTAGATTTACAGAAATATTACGAAGATAGTATAGTACAAAGAATTCCCATATACCCAGTTTCCTGTTGTTAACATTTTAAGTTAATGTGGTTCATTTGTCACAACTAATGAACCATTGTTGATACATGTAGTAGCTAAAGTCCATACTTTATATTTCCTTAATTTTTAACTAATGCCTTTTTCTTGTTCCAGAATCCCATGTAGGATATCACATTACATTTAGTCATCATGTAGCCTTAGGCTCTTGTTAGCTCTGACAGTTTCTCAGACTTTGTTTTGATGACCTTGAGAGTTTTGAGGGTCAGATGTTCTGTAGAATGTCCCTCAGTTGGGATTTGTCTGACGTTTTTCTCATGAGTTATTTATTTTTGGGAGGAAGACCACAGAGATAAAGTACCATTCTTAGGTCAGGGCTGGGTGCTTGTCAAGATGGCTTGTCACAGTTGATGTTGCCCTTGATCACCTGCTCAGGCAGTGCTCTTCAGGGTTCTCTGTGTAAAGTGACTCTTTTCTTCCCCTTCCCACGCTGTGCTCTTTGGAAAGAAATCACTATGCGTAGCCCATACTTAAGGAGTGGCGGGTTATACAGCCCCTCCATGAGGGCGGAGTAGCTACATAAGCTATTTGAAATTGTTCTGCATGGATTTGTCTTCTCCCTCATTTCTTTATATCAATATGGACTCTGGGATATTTATTTTATACTTTAGGTTTAATCCAGTACTACTTTATTTTCTTGCCCAAACTCTTCCAGCTTTAGCCATTGGGAGCTCTTTCAGATGGCCCCTGTGTCCCTTTTACATACTTTCATTATTGGTGGAGTTTTGAGGGGTTTTGTTTTGTTTTTAACAGCACTTCCTTAGTTCCTGGTGCTACAAGATAGTCCAGACTTGTCTTGTGTATTTCCTGTCCGTAACCTAGAATCAGCTGTTTCTCTGAGTCCTGTTTCTTTTTATTGGAGAATGAAATGATTTTGTTGAATTACCAAATGACTTGAATGTGCAGCAGATTCCTAGGTTTCTCCTTTTTTAGAGAGATACTTCCAGGCACCAACAACCTGTCTCCGACACACAGGAAACAATTGTGTTTACTATTAATTGAGGCACTACATTTGCAGGAGCTTTTCAGTCACAAGGAGCGCTCTGAGTCCTCCTCTGTCAGTCAGCACTTCAGGCATCCGGAACACCCCATTCCACAAACATCCAGGTTAATGAGTATTTTACTGGGGTTTTTTTTTCCACTATTACAAAAGTTTATTTAATAAAAATGTTCAGTAATAAAATGTACACGAGCCAGTTTTTATCATAGTAAAATGTGGAGGGGACATGCGGAAGCAGTTGATTTCTCTGGTGAACACAGCCATTGTTCGTACTGGTTCCAGGGCTTCTAACATGGTACTGTTTCCTCATATTACCACCACTCCAGTATTGTTCTGTTGCCCACTAGTTGCCATCTCCGCACATTCATCTATCACAAGATTCATAAAGGGATCAAAGCCCCACAATATTCCTTGGACGTGTCTGCCACCATTTAATTTTAGTGATAACTTCTCCATAAATTTCTTCCACTCAGGAGGGTGAGCCTTGCTCATGATGTCTACTCGGTGAGCTCAAAGATGCCTCCTGTTTTACTGTCTCTTTAAGATCAGAATGAAAGATCAAAGCCTATGCTCTTGTCCTGCTGTGTTCAGATCTCTATGGATATGGTTGGTGGTTCTTAGAGAGGCTTGAGGCTGACCAAGTATGACTAAGTTATGGAACAAAACAGGTAATCAGCAGTTTCGGCCTTGGAGCCCAGGTTCTAGAGCAGAGCTCCCCCGCTGATATATGGGGAATGGACTACACATGGCAGAGACCCTGATCCCCTTGCCTTCAGGGTGGAGACTGAGTGCCCATGGCCTTGGACCAGTTGCCCCACATGCCATAGAAATACTGTCCTTTTCCATGAGTGCCATGACATGAGAGCGCTTAGGGAGTTCTGCCCTAGGAGTTCAGGGAGCTCAGAGCTATGTTTTTGATCCATCTATAGTTTTTCACTCAGTCTCTGCATAGCATTTCCTCCCTCCCTCCCTCCCTCCCTTCCCTCTCTCTCTTCCTTTCTTTCTTCCCCTCCTTTTTTTTTAATTTTGGTAAAATACACATAACACAGAATTCACCATCTTAACCATTTTTAAGTGTACAGTTCAGTGGCACTAAATACATTCAAATTGTGCAACCATTATCATCATCATCATCTATTCCCATAACTCTTTTCATCTTGTAAAACACAAACTATATCTTTTAAACAACAACTCCCCATTTCCTGCTCCTCCCAGCACCGGCAACCACCCCTTCTACTTTGTCTCTGAATTTGGCTACTCTAAGTACCTCCTATAAGAGAGATCATACAGTATTTGTCATTCTGTGACTGGCCTGTTTCACTCAGCATAATGTTCTCAGGGTTCATCCATGTTGCAGCCTGTGTCAGAATTTTTTTCCTTTTTAAGGCTGAATCATTGCACTGTATGAATAGACCACATTTTCCTTATCCATTCAGTATGCTCACCTCATTCCTGTTTTCACCTCATTTTTCTTTTTTATTTTATATTGGAGTATAGTTGATTTATAATGTGTTAGTTTCAGGTGTACAGCAAAGTGATTCAGTTATACATATATCTATTCTTTTTCAGATTCTTTTCCCATATAGGTTATTACAGAGTATTGAGTAGAGTTCCCTGTGCTATATATAGTAGGTCCTTGTTGGTTATCTATTTTATATATAGTAGTGTGTATATGTTAATCCCAACCTCCTAATTTATCCCTCCCCCCTTCCCTTTTGGTAACCATAAGTTTGTTTTCGAAGTCTGTTTCTGTTTTGTAAATAAGTTCATTTGTATCATTTTTTTTTTAGATTCCACGTATAAGTGATATCATATAGTATTTGTCTTTCTCTGTCTGACTTACTTCACTTAGTGTGATAATCTCTAGGTCCATCCATGTTGCTGTAGATGGCATTATCTCATTCTTTTTTATGGCTGTCATGTCATTTTTCTTTTGCCTCTGTTTCCTTCTGCATTTCTGCAGGCAAGGTACCAGAGGCTTGAAAGTCAGATAGTCCAGGCTTGAATCCTAGGTCCTGGTTTTACTGATTATGAGACCTTGGTTAACAGATTACTTAACCTCTCTGAGCTTTATTCCTCATCTGTAAGATGGATATAGAGGAGTGTTACTTATCTCATAGACTGCTGTTGAGAGTTAAGACGGTACGTATATGCAAAGACAGTAAGCACAGTGCCTGGCACATAATAGGTGTTCAGCAAATCTTAGCTACTAAAGCGTGCTCATCATTTGTTCTTTCAGAATTTCTTGTTCTTTTTGGCATGAGGTTAAGATGGAGGAAAACCCTAAATAATTAAATCATAGAGATGATGTCAACCCCTTGCCATGAGTGCTCTCCAGTGTCCCGTCCTAGGGTATGCAGGTGACTGTGCTGTGCCCTGGGCACCCCCAGGCCTTGAAGCTCTTCGGCCCTGTGACAACAGCAGTAGCAAAGCTCTGGTGCCTGTGGGCCCTGGGATGCTGGAGTGAGTTTCTGCATGTCTGCAGGAGGAGGCCCACGGTGCCTGCAAGTGGCCTCCTGGCGTGGACGGGGAGCTGGAGGACTGGTGTGGGCTCTGCCTCGTCCCAGCTCTCGCCTGCCGCCCTGCTCCCAAGAAGAGGGGAGGAGTTGGGAACAAGCTGTCTTTGTGCTCTGCTGTCAGCCAGCTCAGCTGCACTGAGGGTACTGGCAGACCACCAGGGTAGACACTGGGATTCAGAGCTGCACGTGGAGTGTCAGAGGCTTTCTGCATCTGTGGGAAGAGCCGGGAAGCCGACATACTTGTAGGCAGAGCCCTCTGCTACAAGGTTTTTGAGACTCCTTTTGCAGACTGGGGTGAGAGCTGGAGACGTCAGCAGGAGTGTTGTCAGCCTAGCACGAAATGTTAAAGGGCTGCTGTGGACGTCGCCCTGCCAAGGTGACAGACTTTAGGGGGGATCATATAAAAATCAGTAAGGTCTGATTTATGGGGCGTCAGGATCTCATGTGTGCTGGACCTTTTCATGAGGATGAGGCCCGCCCTCCAGCAGTGGTAAGGTCAGTTCTGTGACTGGCCCTTTATACCCGGGAGGGGCAGTGGGGACTGGTGGACATGAGGGCCTCTCGGGCTTCTCCCTGTACAGTCCAAGAACAGCTGGTTCCTGGCTTTTCCTGAGCAGTCCTTTCTTGGAGTACCCCTTGATTGATTCGCTAATCAGGAGATACTCTAAGATTTGTATCTCTCTAATCCAAATGTCGTGTGATTACAGGAGCCAGTCAGTCCCAGGAGCAGCCATCCAGTGGCTCTGAGGCGGCATCTGGAACAGAGGAGGAGGACGAGGCCAGTTTCATCATGGGGCGATGACGATGTTGGCCACGGCAGCTGTCTGGAGCCTGGCCCGCTCTGTGACCGGGACCTCAGAAAAGCCTCCACAGGCCTCACGGGGAAGGGAGCAACCTCTGTTTCAGCTCATTTTCCCTCCCAAAGCCTCACTGGATAGAAGCAAGTAGGAGTCCACCCTAAGGGCTCACAGCCCCCCTGTTGGCAGGACTGGGCCTGTGGGAGAGAGGACCGTCTCCTGGACACTCGAGGGCACTGCCAGGCAGGGTTCGCTAACGTTCTCGCTGCAAGCGGGGAGATGTATGACCTGGTCCCCCCGCTGCCTGTTCTCACGTAATTGGACGCTGATGTGTTTGGGGCTGGTTTCTGTGAAGCGAATGTTTATTTAGTAAAGAACAGAAAAACTTTAGGTTTTGTTCGGACCTGTGAATGTTAATTACAGAAACTGGAGAGAAGGCTGTGAAACGACATGAGAGGGATGGGGCCTGTTCCCAGACTCGTTGAAGGAAATGGCCTTGGCTGTGGAGCTAATTCTCCCTGCAGGGCACGTGACCTCCATTTCCTTCAACGGAGAGTGCAGACTGCACCCCAGAACACGTGCTCCCTCCCAGCACACATGTGCAGAGGGAGATGTGGGACTAAACTGGGGCTGAGCCAGAAGAGAGGACCTTAACGTGTGAGAGGAGCTTTGCAAAAACAACCGGTGAGTAGAAAATAAGCAGGTAGAGAATCCAGCTTGGGCTGGACCAGAGGAGATGGCCTGGGGGCTCCTAGCTGCAACTGCAGGGGAAGCAGATGCATTGACCAAAAGCTGCATTTTCATCTGGAGTTAAGAGGGGATCTAAACAGAAAATGGGAGGTGACTGAGGGTGCCTTTTCAGGCCAACAGGAGGAACTCGGATGGTTTCTAATTAGAGCCTTTGCTCACTTTTTGGATATTTCCAAGTTTCTAGCTCTATTTTGTGCCTTTTATGAAGTTTGATAGAATTAGGGAAGTAGTGGTTTTGAGTGAAGGGAAACTAAGAAACACCTTACTTTTCTTGATTTCCCTGGCTCCACCCTGAGCCATGTGACATCTGTGATAACTTCTGTCTTTCCGCAGTTCAAGTCACAGGAATTTTTCTTTCCCAGGAAGCTGAAATGGCAAGTCAGCCGTAATAAATTAGCACACACCCTGACTGTACATCTTGAAAGCTGTGTTTCTCTTTCAGTGGGGACTGGCTGGTTAGTTTTGTGTCCTCCTATCTTTGAACTGTTGGTTTCTTTATCTCTCCCCAGAGTCAAAGTAAGAGTTATGACACACACTTTAGTGAGTCTCTCACATTGGAGGCACTCCCTGCCTCTGCCCAGTGCCCCTGGCCAAGAGCTCAGTGAGATACCAGAGCACATATGTGCTGGACAGGTGGGCAAATGACTAGACAAATGGGAGGGTGCCAGACTGGATCGTTGTTTTTACCTTTACTAGATGTCAGGAGATGATGTTCAGGAAGAAAATGTCCTCCAACGGTTTCTGATGATATTTAGGGGGTTATCAGTACCTTAGGTTGAATGACTCTTAGTATTTCTGTTACCAACCAGAAACTTGGATCAGGTCACCCAACACTCAGCAACTAACGATGTACTTTCTATTATCACAACCCAGTTTATTGCAGGATGCCAAGCAAGGAGAATGGGCAGCTTGTGCTCAAAAGACCCAAACTCCCCAGCGGCTTTCAGAGAAGGGCTTTTGAAGACTGAGGGAGAGGTCACAGGATGGGCCATCAGCTCATACAATTCTGATTGGTTAATGGTGAATAATTGGGTGATGTTTAGGGAATCTCAGCCTTTTGGTTCCAACCAGTCTGGGGTCTACGTGCTCGTAGTCAGCATGCAGTTAACTTCTTTCACCTGGTGGGGGTCTTGATATCTGCAAAACAACTCAAGGGAATGGCTCAGGATACTATTTATAGCCCTTGAGGCACTAAAGGTCCTTGACTTTGTTTTATGGCTAAATTATTATTTTGCCTTAGTTGACTGCTTTCCTTTGTTTCTGCATTTTCTTACTTCTAATTAAATTTGCTCTTTGGAACTCAGGGAAGGCCTAGGAGGCTAAAACAGGGGACATTGGGCGGGGGGGGGGGGGGGGGTCTTTCTTTCTCTAGGAAGGCCCACAGGGTCCTGCTTGGTTTTAGTCAGCCTTTTTCTTTGATATACCTCAAGCCTGAGGGGAAGAGAGGCGGCAACCTTTTTCAGGAGAGAGTCACTGACTTTTTTAATCTATGTTTATTTATTTTTTATTTATTTATCTGCACTGGGTCTTAGTTGCAGCATGTGTGATCTAGTTCCCTGCATTGGGAGCACGGAGTCTTAGCCACTGGACCACCAGGAAAGTCCCGAGTCCCTGACTTTTCATTTTTAAAGAATTCTCAAGTTGCTTAGCATCAATATTTTGTATTATGAAAACATTACCTCTCTCTGCTTTGTCACAGCACCTGGACACACATTTGAAAATTAGTAGACATATTGCAATGAGGATAATGATCAAAATGCACCCCTGTAGTAAACCCCAGAAGTCTTCCTGTTACAGATGGCAGCCAGGAAAATAAGCTTCAGAGCGGGTCCTTTTTTATGTAAATTCTGTAAGTAGGATTTTGAATTAACTCTATTTATTTGTGTTTCAGCTTCTCCAGGGGTATTAACATGTACATAGCAGGAGTTATTGGCCACTACACCTCTTTTTTGTTGTCAAAATACAATGTAAAGCAATTTTAGTATCTAGTACTGTTCTGCCTAAAGAATCCAGTGCCTTCTGCTGGGAGGCTACAGCTTGAGCTGTCTCGCTTGTTACCATTCCTAAAGAGAAAGGTTTCATAGCAGCTGATAGTGTCCTTGAGTCTGATACAGTTCAGAAAGTTCAAGTTCTCAGTAATACAGGAATGTGTCTGAAACCATGTCCATAATAGGCACCCAGATCCATTTTGGATGCCTGAACCACAGTTACTTCATTTTGATTTTTTAAATGCATTCTTTAATGGTTAAAGCAGATGTACAATGTATGTTTGATGATAAACTAGAATGGCCTTACCTGATAAGCCAGAATGACTTCTCCATACCTCAATATGTGAAAGTTTTCTCCATCATTTTCCCTTTTTTGTTTGCAGATCTTTCAGTAGCAAGCAGTGATACACATCGTGAGTAGTTATTCAGCTTCACTGGAGAATTTCCTTTCTATCCTGAACATTGGAGTCAGAAGTATATTAGAAATAAAACAAAAACTTTCCATTTTGATAGGGAGACACATTTGGTAAACAGTTCCATTGAATTAGGATGGATCTTAACAGACCTGGTCCAGATTCTTGGGTCAGCTGTCTACCACTGCTGTTGTCTTTTTCTCATGTGGGTGTTGTTTGTTTGAGGTCAGCAGTCCTTTCTATCAACCAGTCCAGTACAGAAGCCCTCGAGTGGGAAATATTAATTCAAGAGTCAGCTCAGGCACAGTGAAACTGAAAGAAACTATTTAATACCTGATAAGGACTCTTTCATTTAGGTTGGAGAGAGTCTTATAAGCAGTGTCCTTTCCAGTATGTATAACCTCCTGGTTGTGGATCAGGGGGCATCTGATCTTCATCCAAAGATAGATTACTGATTACTGTGATCAGTTTCAGAAACAAGCTTAGAATATTCCTTTAATAACTTAATTAAAATACTTTATAATATAGCAACAAGGTCATCTTGGATGTAGATAATACAAAAACCTCAGTATATACAAAACCTCAGTATCCACAAAGGTACATTATCAAAACAATCTCTCCCTAATTTATCCTTATTTCTACCAAATTGGGCCAAATTAAGTCTAGTTTCCGTAAACAGCCTGATTTACCTACGTGTAACTGGTCGTATAGGCTCTTTTCAATTGGCTGTGCTAGAACTTTTCATAAGGAGTATCAATTGAACTTTTTAAAAACCTCTTGAAGCCAGGAAAATCATATCAATGACTTGCCATCAGATTTTGCTTGCAGTATCTGTAGATTTGAGAGAATTCCTCCCTTCTCAAGGTTCCTAAAATATCTCAATATTCCTGCGCCTGTCAGGAGGTGACTTTCCTTATTCAGCTGATAAAGCTGTTGGGACTCTGAGTTTCCAACTCCTGGAGGGATCAGGTCAAGAGAAAAGATAAATGTTTCAATTACACTTACAAAGGGAAAACTTACCAAGTTGTTATAAAGGGAAAGGTTTCCTTATGTCTAGAAAACAGACTAAAAGCCAGCAATGTTTCAGACAAAAACCATAAAACATAACCATATTCATTAGTTCACTCAGTACTATGTAACTAATACTTGATCTTAATCTTGTTAAGTTTTATGAAACAATCAGGGTTTCCATTAGAATTTCTTAACTAGTTCAGCAGTATGATCTGTAAGTTATCAGAATCTTCTACTTGCCAAAAATTCCTTTCTATGAATCTTAAGAAGATTTTGCAAAAGCATGAGTGAAATATCATCTGTGAATGACAAAAGACTTGAAAAGGCACAGTTAAGGATCTTCTTACAATGCAATTGACAAAGAAGCTTAACCAAGTTGCTGTGACATACAATATTTTAAGATAACTAGAATTAAGACTGATAACAATCCAGGACATATCCAAATTTTAGGAACTTTTAGGAACTATAATTTTTAGAACACTTAATGATGTTCACCCATACAGTATTACCTAAGGTTTTATCACCACTCATTTGATAATGCTTCTCATGTAATTTAACATACCAAATAATCTGAATTAGTTTAATATTAGTCTCAGATGCCTCAGGGGCCTTTGAAAGGTCCCAAATTAGAGGTCAAAAGAACTTCAGTTTAGAATTTGATTTGAGGAAGTTTGTCAAAAATAAAGTTTTACTGGGACTCCCCTGGTGGTCCAGTGGTAAAGAATCTGCCTTCCAATGCAGGGGACACGGGTTCGATCCCTGGTTAGGGAACTAAGATCCCGCGTGCTGCAACTATTGAGCTCACATGCCTCAACGAGAGAGCCCGCCTGCCACATACTACAGAGCCCACGCACTCTGGAGCCCGCATGCCACAACTAGAGAGAAACCCGAGCAGACCATGCGCCATAACGAAAAATCCCATATTCCTCAACAAAGATCCCATGTGCCACAACTAAGACCCGATGCAGCCAAAAAAATAAGGAAAATATAAATAATATTTAAAAACTAAAGTTTTACGAAAAGACAACTTACAGAATGGGAAAAAATATTTGCAAATGATGAGACTGGCAAGGGCATACAACTCAATATCCAAAAAAACAACCCAATCAAAAAACGGGCAGAAGATTTAAATAGACATTTCTCAAAAGAAGACATACAGATGGCCGGCAGCTACATGAAAAGATGTTCAGTATAACTAATTATTAGAGAAATGCAAATCAAAACTATAATGAGGTGTCACCTCGCGCCAGTCACATTGGCTATCATCAAGAAGTCTACAGGGACGTCCCTGGTGGTCCAGGGTTAAGACTCCATGTGCCCAATGCAGGGGACCCAGATTCCATCCTGATCAGGGCACTAAGATCCCACATACCACAACTAAGCCCATGTGCCGCAACTACTGAGCCCATGTGCTCTAGAGCCCATGCACGCTAAAGCCCACGTGCCACAACTAGAGAAGCCAGTGCGCCGCAATGAAAAGCCCGCAGAGCAATAATTTAATTAATTTTTAAAGTCTACAAATAATAAATGCTGGAGAGGGTGTGGAGAAAAAGGAACCCCCTTACACTGTTAGTAGGAATGTAAATTGGTGCAGCCACTATGGAGAACACTAGGGAGGTTCCTTAAAAGAGACTAAATAATAGAGTTACCATATGATCCAGTGATCTGGAGAAAGTAATTCAAAAAGATACACTCTAATGTTCATAGCAGCACTATTCACAATAGCCAAGACATGGAAATAACCTAAGTATCCATGGACAGATGAATGGATAAAGATGATATGGTATATATATACACAGTGGAATATTTGCCATAAAAAAGAATGAGACAATGTCATTTGCAGCAACATGGATGGACCTAGAGATTATTATACTAAATGAAGGCAGAGAAGGACAAACATGATATTGCTTATATGTGGAATCTAAAAAAATCCTACAAATAAACTTATTTTTACAAACACAAACAGAGAAAACAAACTTATGGTTACCAAAGGGGAAATGGAGTGCGGGGGTACATTAGGAGTTTGGGATTAAAATATATACACTACTATCTATAATATAAAATAGATAACCAACAAGGACCTACTGTATAGTACAGGGAACTATACTCAATATCTTGTAATAAGGCTACGCTGGTGGCGCAGTGGTTAAGAATCCGCCTGCCAATGCAGGGGACACGGGTTCAATCCTTGGTCCGGGAAGATCCCACATACTGCAGAGCAACTAAGCCCATGTGCCACAACTACTGAGCCTGCGCTCTAGAGCCCACGAGCCACAACTACTGAAGTCTGTGCATCTAGAGCCCATGCTCCGCAACAAGAGGAGCCACTGCAATGAGAAGCCTGCGCAGCGCAATGAAGAGTAGCCCCCGCTCACCACAATGAAGACCCAATGCAGCCAAAAATAAATAAAATTGATTGATTAAAATACCTTGTAATAACTATAATGGAAAAGAATCTAAAAAAGAATACACATGTATTCATACATATATTTGTATATATACACACCACATATATAACTGAATCACTTTGCTGTACACCTGAAACTAACACAGCATTGTAAATCAACTATATTTCAATAAAGTTTTTTTAAAATAAGTTTTAAAACACTTGGTCAAGTAGAATCGTAAGTATTGTGAAAGTATTCACTTAACTAAAGTGACAGTGAAGATTTCAAAGGCAAATACAGAAGGTTACAACAGATCACTTAAACAGTCTTATTGGGAGTTCCCTGGTGGCCTAGTGGTTAGGATTCAGCACTGTCACTGCTGTGGCCCAGGCTCAATCCCTGGACAGGGAACTGAGATCCCATAGGCTGCACGGTGTGGACAAAATATTAAAAAAAAAATAAAGTCTTAAAGCAGCTCAATATTCCAAGAGAACTTTCTCATAACAAAAAACCAAACTCCAGTCTTGTATCAGCTTAAATAAATAAAATAGTTTTTAAAATAAATTTATTTTTGGCTGCATTGGGTCTTCGTTGCTGCGTGCAGGCTTTCTCTAGTTGTGGCGATGGGGGACTACTCTTTGTTGTGGTGCATGGGCTTCTCATTGCAGTTACTTCTCGTTGCAGAGCACAGGCTCTAGGCACATGGGCTTCAGTAGTTGTGGCTCACGGGCTCAGTAGTTGTGGCTCATGGGCTCTAGAGCACAGGCTCACTAGTGGCACACAGGCTTAGTTGCTCTACAGCATGTGGGATCTTCCTGGACCAGGGCTCGAACCCGTGTTCCCTGCATCGGCAGGTGGATTCTTAACCACCGCGCCACCAGGGAAGCCCTATCAGCTTACTTTTAATAAGAAAATTAATTTACTTAGATTACTTAGATTGAATTCAATCTAATCTTATCCAGTTCAGACCATGAACAAAACTCTTTTCTCAAGGTTCCTCTTCCACAACTTCCTATATCCATATGAGTTTGTCCCTTATTCTTTCCCCATCCAGAAACAACCAGCTCTAGGACAAATCTACTCTTTAATAAAAATATCTCCATTTTTCATACCTTCTTGCCAACAACATATATCCTACTTTCTTTACATACTGAAATGTTTCCCTTATTTCTAGTAGTTTTTAATTACCTATCACATAGGAGCACCTCAATACATAAGGCAACTGCTAACGGCTATAAAAGGAAATCGACAGTAACACAATACTAGTGGGGGACTTTAACACCTCACTTACACCAATGGACAAATCATCCAAAATGAAAATAAGGAAACAGAAGCTTTAAATGACACAATAGACCTGATAGATTTAATTGATATTTATAGGACATTCCATCCAGAAACAGCAGATTACACTTTCTTCTCAAGTGTGCACGGAACATTCTCAAGAATACATCACATCTTGGGTCACAAGTCATGCCTCAGTAAATTTAAGAAAACTGAAATCATATCAAGCATCTTTTCCGACCACAACACTATGAGATTAGAAATGAATTACAGGGGAAAAAATGGAAAAAGCACAAACACATGGAGGCTAAACAATACATTACTAAATAACCAAGAGATCACTGAAGAAATCAAAGAGGAAATCAAAAAATACCTATAGACAAATGACAATGAAAACACGATGGTCCAAAACCTATGGGATGCAGCAAAAGCAGTTCTAAGAGGGAAGTTTCTAGCTATAAAAGCCTACCTCAAGAAACAAGAAAAATCTCAAGTAAACAATCTAACCTTACACCTAAAGGAACTAGACAAGAACAAACAAAACCCAAAGTTAGCAGAAGGAAAGAAATCATAAAGGTCAGAGCAGAAATAAATGAAATAGAAACAAAGAAAACAATAGCAAAGATCAATAAAACTAAAAGCTGGTTCTTTGAGAAGATAAGCAAAATTGATAAACCATTAGCCAGACTCATCAAGAAAAAGAGGGAGAGGGCTCAAATCAATAAAATTAGAAATGAAAAAGGAGAAGTTACAACAGACACCGCAGAAATACAAAGCATCCTAAGAGACTACTACAAGCAACTCTATGCCAATAAAATGGACAACCTGGAAGAAATGGACAAATTCTTAGAAAGGTATAACCTTCCAAGACTGAACCAGGAAGAAACAGCAAATATGAACAGACCAATCACAAGTAATGAAATTGAAACTGTGATTAAAAATCTTCCAACAAACAAAAGTCCAGGACCAGATGGCTTCACAGGTGAATTCTATCAAACATTTAGAGAACAGCTAACACCCATCCTTCTCAAACTCTTCCAAAGAATTGCAGAGGAAGGAACACTCCCAAACTCATTCTATGAGGCCACCATCACCCTGATACCAAAACCAGACAAAGATACTACAAAAAAAGAAAATTGCAGACCAATATCACTGATGAATGTAGATGCAAAAATCCTCAACAAAATACTAGCAAACAGAATCCAACAACACATTAAACGGATCATACACCATGATCAAGTGGGATTTATCCCAGGGATGCAAGGATTCTTCAATATACGCAAATCAATCAATGTGATACACCATATTAACAAATGGAAGAATAAAAACCATATGATCATCTCAATAGATGCAGAAAAAGCTTTTGACAAAATTCAACACCCATTTATGATAAAAAGTCTCCAGAAAGTGGGCATAGAGGGAACCTACCTCAACATAATAAAAAGGCCATATAGGGGCTTCCCTGGTGGCGCAGTGGTTGAGAATCTGCCTGCTAATGCAGGAGACACGGGTTCGAGCCCTGGTCTGGGAAGATCCCACATGCCACGGAGCAGCTGGGCCCGTGAGCCACAGCTGCTGAGCCTGCGCGTCTGGAGCCTGTGCCCCGCAACGGGAGGGGCCGCGATAGTGAAAGGCCCGCGCACCGCGATGAAGAGCGGTCCCCGCACCGCGATGAAGAGTGGCCCCCACTTGCCGCAACTAGAGAAAGCCCTCGCACGAACCGAAGACCCAGCACAGCCAAAAAAATAAATAATAAAATAAATAAATAAATAAATAAATTAAAAAAAAAAAAAAAAAAAAAAAAAAAAAAGGCCATATAGGACAAACCCACAGCAAACATCATTCTCAATGGTGAAAAACTGAAAGCATTTCCTCTAAGATCAGGAATGAGACAAGGATGTCCACTCTCACCACTATTATTTAACATAGTGTTGGAAGTCCTAGCCACGGCAATCAGAGAAGAAAAAGAAATAAAAGGTATCCAAATCAGAAAAGAAGAAGTAAAACTGTCACTGTTTGCAGATGACATGATACTAAGAGAATCCTAACAATGCCACCTGAAAACTACTACAGCTAATCAATGAATTTGGTAAAGTTGCAGGATACAAAATTAATGCACAGAAATCTCTTGCATTCCTATATACTAATGATGAAAAATCTGAAAGAGAAATTATGGAAACGTTCCCATTTACCATTGCAACAAAAAGAATAAAATACCTAGGAATAAACCTACCTAGGGAAACAAAAGACCTGTATGCAGAAAACTGTAAGACACTGATGAAAGAAAGTAAAGATGATACCAACAGATGGAGAGATGTACCATGTTCTTGGATTGGAAGAATCAATATTGTGAAAATGACTATGCTACCCAAAGCAATCTACAGATTCAGTGCAATCCCTATCAAATCACCAATGGCATTTTTTACGGAACTAGAACAAATCATCTCAAAATTTGTATGGAGACACAAAAGACCCCGAATAGGCAAAGCAGTCTTGAGGGAAAAAACGGAGCTGGAGGAATCAGACTCCCTGACTTCAGACCATACTACAAAGCTACAGTAATCAAGACAATATGGTACTGGCACAAAAACAGAAACATAGATCAATGGAACAAGATAGAAAGCCCAGAGATAAACCCACGCACCTACGGTCAACTAATCTATGACAAAGGAGGCAAAGATATACAATGGAGAAAAGACAGTCTCTTCAATAAGTGGTGCTGGGAAAACTGGACAGCTAGGTGTAAAAGAATGAAATTAGAACACTCCCTAACACCATACACAAAAATAAACTCAAAATAGATTCAAGACCTAAATGTAAGACCGGACACTATAAAACTCTTAGAGGAAAACATAGGAAGAACACTCTTTGACATAAATCACAGCAAGATCTTTTTTGATCCACCTCCTAGAGTAATGGAAATAAAAACAAAAATAAACAAATGGGACGTAATGAAACGTCAAAGCTTTTGCACAGCAAAGGAAACAATAAACAAGACGAAAAGACAACCCTCAGAATGGGAGAAAATATTTGCAAACGAATCAACGGACAAAGGATTAATCTCCAAAATATATAAACAGCTCATGCAGCTCAATATTAAAGAAACAAACAACCCAATCCAAAATTGGGCAGAAGACCTAAATAGACATTTCTCCAAAGAAGACATACAGATGGCCAAGAAGCACATGAAAGCTGCTCAACATCACTAATTATTAGAGAAATGCAAATCAAAACTACAATGAGGTATTACCGCACACCAGTTAGAATGGGCATCATCAGAAAATCTACAAACAACAAATGCTGGAGAGGGTGTGGAGAAAAGGGAACCCTCCTGCACTGTTGGTGGGAATATAAATTGATACAGCCACTATGGGGAACAGTATGGGGGTTCCTTAAAAAACTAAAAATAGAATTACCATATGATCCAGCAATCCCACTACTAGGCATATACCCAGAGAAAAACATAATTCAAAAAGACACATGCACCCCAATGTTCATTGCAGCACTATGTACAATAGCCAGGTCATGGAAGCAACCTAAATGCCCATCGACAGACGAATGGATAAAGAAGGTGTGGTACATATATACAATAGAATATTACTCATCCATAAAAAGGAACGAAAATGAGACATTTGTTGAGACGTGGATGGATCTAGAGACTGTCATACAGAGTGAAGTAAGTCAGAAAGAGAAAAACAAATATCGTATATTAACGCATATATGTGGAACCTAGAAAAATGGTACAGACGAACTGGTTTGCAGGGCAGAAGTTGAGACACAGATGTAGAGAACAAACGTATGGACACCAAGGGGGGAATACCGCGGTGGGGTGGGGATAGTGGTGTGCTGAATTGGGCGATTGGGACTGACATGTATACACTGATGTGTATAAAACTGATGACTAATAATAACCTGCAGTATAAAACAAACAAAAAATAACTAATACTAAACTTTCTTTGGGTTATTTGCATGGAAATATGTTAATATAAATGTTTCAGACATTACATGATATTTCTAAAAATCTTATATGTTCTGGTATAAAGTTAAAAGTCATAATTCTAGTTATTACTTTAAAATGTGTATCTCAGAAATAACTAAAAGAAAAAAAACCATAATGGAAGAGAATATTAAAAAAGGGTGTATATATATAAGTGAATCATTTTCCTGTACAGCAGTAATTAACACAGCATTGTAAATCAACTATATTTCAATAAAGTTTTTTTTAAATAAAGTTTTAAAACACTTGGTCAAGTAGAATCGTAAGTATTGTGAAAGTATTCACTTAACTAAAGTGACAGTGAAGATTTCAAAGGCAAATACAGAAGGTTACAACAGATCACTTAACAGTCTTATTGGGAGTTCCCTGGTGGCCTGGTGGTTAGAATTCAGCACTGTCACTGCTGTGGCCCAGGCTCAATCCCTGGTCAGGGAACTGAGATCCCATGAGCCGCATAGTGCAGACAAAATTTTTTTTTTTTAATTTATTTATGGCTGTGTTGGGTCTTTGTTTCTGTGCGAGGGCTTTCTCTAGTTGTGGCGACCGGGAGCCACTCTTCATCGCGGTGCGCCGGCCTCTCATTATCGCGGCCTCTCTTGTTGCGGAGCACAGGCTCTAGGCGCGCGGGCTCAGTAGTTGTGGCGCACGGGCCCAGTTGCTCCGCGGCATGTGGGATCTTCCCAGACCAGGGCTCGAACCCGTGTCCCCTGCATTGGCAGGCAGATTCTCAACCACTGCGCCACCAGGGACGCCCCAAAAATATTAAAAAATAATAAAAGAAAGTCTTACTTAAAGCAGCTCAATATTCCAAGAAAATCTTCTCATAACAAACAACCAAACTTCAGTCTTGTATCAGCTTAAATTAAAAAAATACTTTTTAAAATAAATTTATTTTTGGCTGCATTGGGTCTTCGTTGCTGTGTGCAGGCTTTCTCTAGTTGCACTGATTGGGGGCTACTCTTCCTTCGGTGCATGGGCTTCTCATTGCAGTGGCTTCTCGTTGCAGAGCACAGGCTCCAGGCACATGGGCTTCAGTAGTTGTGCCTCATGGGCTCAGTAGTTGTGGCTCACAGGCTCTAGAGCACAGGCTCAGTAGTTGTGGCACACAGGTTTAGTTGCTCCACAGCATGTGGGATCTTCCTGGACCAGGGCTCGAACCCGTGTCCCCTGCATTGGCAAGCGGATTCTTAACCACCACGCCACCAGGGAATCCCTATCAGCTTACTTTTAATAACAAAATTAATTTATTTAGATTGAATTCAATCTAATCTTATCCAGTTCTGACCATGAACAAAACTCTTTTCTCAAGGTTCCTCTTCCACAACTTCCTATATCCATATGAGTTTGTCCCTTATTCTTTCCCCATCCAGAAACAATCAGCTCTAGGACAAATCTACTCTTGAACAAAAGTATCTCCATTTTTCATACCTTCTTGCCAACAACATATATCCTACTTTCTATACATACTGAAATGTTTCCCTTATTTCTAGTAGTTTTTAATTACCTATCACAATTTTTAACCCTTAAAAACTTTAATCTCTAGCAAAAACCAAGAGGCAAGCAACTGAACTGTGAAATGTTTATCATACCAGTATTTTCTGATTAGCAAACTTAGGAACATCTTCTATAACTTAAAAACACTTTCTCATAGCATAATTTCTTCAATGTGGTACAAGACATGTTGGTTTATTAGACATATCTCTTGTCCTCTTGTTGGAGAAAAACTAAATTAGGTAAACAGACTTGTTTAGCAAGTGTTCCAGTATTTCATCTTATTTAAAAATGATTTAGACATTCAATTAATTTTCATCATTTTACCTTCATTTAGGAAAACTCAAGTTACCAAAAATCTGGAAAAACAAACATTTATTCCTAAAGAGTTCACCTAAAAGCTTTTATCCCATATATCTCTATTACTTATGACAATATCATACCAAGTTAATCTTTTCTTGCTGACAAATTTTGCAACAAGGATAATGAGAATTTATTGATTTTCAGTAAACCTAAGTACAATAAAAGTATTATACTTAATACTGATGACTCTAAAGACAGGTCTGTATTAAACCAAACTTAATATCTGGTATTAAAGTTAGTTTAATACTGAATATTCCCCCAGATCACATGAACTTGAAATTCATTTGGGTTAATTTCTGTTGTATTCCTGAGAATTTACATAAGCACCTAATTTCCTTTGAGCCAATCAATTAGAGCTCATTTACAAATTAATTTTTAAAGACAGAACTAGAGATCTCATAGTTTCATTTTAAAACAGTCATGAATTAGACGTCTAAAACACATTAATTTATAACAGTTGGAATGTGTTTACTTGAGTTTTAAAACGCTTCTTTTCCCATTTCCTCTCAGTTTCAGGTTCTACCAAATAAGCTAAGACCATAGTCTCAGACAATGTGAGCTGTGTTTGCATTTCAAGGAAATAAGAGTTATAACGTAACCTTTTACCTAGGAGTACTTCTGCTCTCTCAGGGCCAGAATTTTGAAAAGAATTTTTTTTGATTTTTTTTTTTTTATACAGCAGGTTATTAGTTATCTATTGTATACATATTAGTGTACATATGTCAATCCCAATCTCCCAATTCATCCCACCACCATCCCCCTCAAAAAAAGAATTTTTTTTTTTTAAATCAAGCCAGACTTCTCTAACTGCATATGCAAAAAAAAAAAAAAAAAAAAGTTTTGGGGCTTCCCTGGTGGCGCAGTGATTAAGAATCTACCTGCCGATGCAGGAGACACGGGTTTGAGCCCTGGTCCGGGAATATCCCACATGCCGCAGAACAACTAAGCCTGTGCGCCTCAGCTACTGAGCCTGCGTTCTGGAGCCCACGAGACACAGCTACTGAGCCCGTGTGCCACAACTACTGAAGCCCACGCACCTAAAGCCCATGCTCCCAACAAGAGCGGCCACCACAATGCGATGCCTGCACGCCACAATGAAGAGTAACCCCTGCTCACCACAACCAGAGAAAAGCCCACGTGCAGCAACAAAGACCCAATGCAGCCAAAAATAAAATAAAATAAAATAAAATAATTTATTTTTAAAAAAGTTTGAAATGTCAAGAGTTTTATCTTGGCCATTTTTCTCCAGTCTAAACATTCTGGCCACGTGGTATTATAACAAAGTCATCTTTCTTTTCATAGAAACATAGCTGAAGATTTCCCAGTTTTGTAAAATACACCCCAGGGGACTAGAAGATGCAATAGAGCTCTGATTTCCCATTTTTTCATACAGCTGGTATTACCAGAAACAGATCAGAGCCAGGCAATCCAGTGCTCAGAGGCCTCTCAGGATCACAGTTCCCTAGCACAAGAATGGAAGATTTCCTACCTGTTGTTCCAGATAGGGGTACCAACGAGCCTTGGATTAACGGGGAGTTTCCCAATCACTGCAAGGGCAGTGTGGGATGGCTGAAGGATTCCTCAACCCAGAAGACAAGACTCCAATTAAAGCAGCATTTTGGGGACTTCCCTGGTGGTCCAGTGGGTAAGACTCCGTGCTCCCAGTGCTGGGGCCCTGGGTTCGATCCCTGGTGGGGAACTAGATCCCATATGCATGCTGCAACTAAGAGTCTGTGTGCCACAACTAAAAGATCCCACATGCCACAACAAAGACCTGGTGCAGCCAAAATAAAAAAAATAAATATTTTTTTCAAAAAAGCATTTTCCTTAAAACCAACCACCAAGTCCTATGCTTTCTCCCACCCCACCCCACAAAGGAAAAATTCCATTCAAGGCAACCCAGTAGGGAAGAATGTCCTGGTGTGGTCACATGCAAGGTTCCACTACTTACCAGACATCTCACAGACCACAAGTAGAGCCTTGTTTCCTTCACCATGGAATTGAAAGTGCCATGGGCCAGTGACATCAAGTCAGCAGTAAGCACTCAGCACTGTCCCTGAGACAAAGGTGCTCAGACAGCTGCTGGACAGGATCTGAGAGCTGCAACCAGCCAGGGGCCTATGTGCCACAGGCAAGACACACCCACTCCGGATGGGAATTCCATCTGGGTCACCAAAATTGTTACTGAACTAAGCCAATCTACTGATACCTAGTTGTGGTGAAGGAAAGTCAGTGTTTATTGAAGGGCACCAAGCAAGGAGAAAGGGCAGCTTGTGCCCAAAAGACCCAAACTCCCTGATGGCTTTCAGAGAAGGTTTTTTTAAAAATAGTGTGAGGGAAAAGGTCACAGGTGGGTAATCAGCTCCTGTACAATTCTCTGGTTGATGATGAGGTAAACAGGATGATGTTTTGAGAATCTCAGTTATCAACCTTCTGGTTCCAACTGGTCTGGGGTCTATGTGCTGGTGGTCAGCATGCAGTTAACTTCCTCCACCTGGTGGGGGTTTAGTTTCTGCAAAACAACTCAAGGGTATGGCTCAGGACATTATCTGTATCCCTCAAGGAGGAACTAAAGGTTCTCGACGTTGTTTTATGGCTAAACTATTATTTTGTCTTGCTTGACTGGTTTCCTTTGTTTCTGCATTTTCTCAATCTGATTAGATTTGCTCTTTGGAAAAGCGAATGCTCCTACACTGTTGGTGGGAATGTAAGTTGGTGCAGCCACTGTGGAAAACAGCATGGAGGTTCCTCAGAAAACTAAAAACTAGAATTACCATATATGTGAGGGACTTCCCTGGCAGTCCAGTGGTTAAGACTCTGCACTTCCACTGCCGGGGGCACAGGTTCAACCCCTGGTCAGGGAACTAAGATCTCACATACCACAACTAAGCCCATGTGCCACAACTACTGAGCCCACGCGCTCTAGAGCCCATGCACTCTAAAGCCCGCGTGCCACAACTACAGAAGCCAGTGCACTGCAATGAAGAGCCCGCAGAGCAATAATTTAATTAATTAATTTTTAAAGTCTACAAATAATAAATGCTGGAGAGGGTGTGGAGAAAAAGGAACCCCCTTACACTGTTGGTAGGAATGTAAATTGGTGCAGCCACTATGGAGAACAGTATGGAGGTTCCTTAAAAGAGACTAAATAATAGAGTTACCATATGATCCGGTGATCTGGAGAAAGTAATTCAAAAAGATACACACACTCTCATGTTCATAGCAGCACTATTCACAATAGCCAAGACATGGAAATAACCTAAGTGTCCATGGACAGATGAATGGATAAAGATGATGTGGTATATATATACACAGTGGAATATTTGCCATAAAAAAGAATGAGACAATGTCATTTGCAGCAACATGGATGGACCTAGAGATTATTATACTAAATGAAGGCAGAGAAAGACAAACATATGATATTGCTTATATGTGGAATCTAAAAAAATCCCACAAATGAACTTATTTTACAAACACACAAACATAGAAAACAAACTTATGGTTACCAAAGGGAAAATGGAGTGGGGGGATACATTAAGAGTTTCGGATTAAAATATATACACTACTAGCTATAATATAAAATAGATAACCAACAAGGACCTACTGTATAGTACAGGGAACTATACTCAATATCTTGTAATAGGGCTTCCCTACTGGCGCAGTGGTTAAGAATCCGCCTGCCAATGCAGGGGACATGGGTTCAAGCCCTGGTCCGGGAAGATCCCATATGCCGCAGAGCAACTAAGCCCATACGCCACAACTACTGAGCCTGCACTCTAGAGCCCACGAGCCACAACTACTGAAGTCCGCGCACCTAGAGCCCATTCTCCGCAACAAGAGAAGCCACCGCAATGAGAAGCCTGCGCAGTGCAATGAAGAGTAGCCCCCGGTCACCACAATGAAGACCCAATGCAGCCAAAAATAAATAAATACAATTAATTAATTAATTAAAATACCTTGTGGGGGCTTCCTTGGTGGCGCAGTGGTTGAGAGTCTGCCTGCTAATGCAGGGGACACAGGTTCGAGCCCTGGTCTGGGAGGACCCCACGTGCCGCGGAGCAACTGGGCCCGTGAGCCACAATTACTGAGCCTGCGCGTCTGGAGCCTGTGCTCCGCGGCAAGAGAGGCCGCGATAGTGAGAGGCCCGCGCACCGCGATGAAGAGTGGCCCCCGCTTGCCGCAACTGGAGAAAGCCCTCACACAGAAACGAAGACCCAACATAGCAATCAATTAGCTAATCAATAAATAAATCTTAAAAAAAAAAAAAAAAAAAAAAAAATACCTTGTAATAACTATAATGGAAAAGAATCTAAAAAAGAATACACATGTATTCATACATATATTTGTATATATACACACCACATATATAACTGAATCACTTTGCTGTACACCTGAAACTAACACAGCATTGTAAATCAACTATACTTCAATAAAGTTTTTTTAAATAAAGTTTTAAAATACTTGGTCAAGTAGAATCATAAGTATTGTGAAAGTATTCACTTAACTAAAGTGACAGTGAAGATTTCAAAGGCAAACACAGAAGGTTACAACAGATCACTTAAACAGTCTTATTGGGAGTTCCCTGGTGGCCTAGTGGTTAGGATTCAGCACTGTCACTGCTGTGGCCCGGGCTCAATCCCTGGTCAGGGAACTGAGATCCCATAGGCCGCACGGTGCGGACAAAATATTTAAAAATAATAAAAGTAAGTCTTACTTAAAGCAGCTCAATATTCCAAGAAAACTTTCTCATAACAAAAAACCAAACTCCAGTCTTGTATCAGTTTAAATAAATAAAATACTTTTTTAAATAAATGTATTTTTGGCTGCATTGGGTCTTTGTTGCTGCGTGGAGGCTTTCTCTAGTTGCGGCGATGGGGGACTACTCTTCATTGTGGTGCATGGGCTTCTCATTGCAGTTACTTCTCGTTGCAGAGCACAGGCTCTAGGCACAGGGGCTTCAGTAGTTGTGGCTCACGGGCTCAGCAGTTGTGGCTCATGGGCTCTAGAACACAGGCTCACTAGTTGTGGCACACAGGCTTAGTTGCTCCGCGGCATGTGGGCTCTTCCTGGACCAGGGCTCAAACCCGTGTCCCCTGCATTGGCAGGCGGATTCTTAACCACCACGCCACCAGGGAAGCCCTATCAGCTTACTTTTAATAAGAAAATTAATTTACTTAGATTGAATTCAATCTAATCTTATCCAGTTCGGACCATGAACAAAATTCTTTTGTCAAGGTTCCTCTTCCACAACTTCCTATATCCACATGAGTTTGTCCCTTATTCTTTCCCCATCCAGAAACAACCAGCTCTAGGACAAATCTACTCTTTAATAAAAATATCTCCATTTTTCATACCTTCTTGCCAACAACATATATCCTACTTTCTTTACATACTGAAATGTTTCCCTTATTTCTAGTAGTTTTTAATTACCTATCACATAGGAGCACCTCAATACATAAGGCAACTGCTAACAGCTATAAAAGGAAATCGACAGTAACACAATACTAGTGGGGGACTTTAACACCTCACTTACACCAAGGGACAGATCATCCAAAATGAAAATAAATAAGGAAACAAAAGCTTTAAATGACACAATAGACCTGATAGATTTAATTGATATTTATAGGACATTCCATCCAGAAACAGCAGATTACACTTTCTTCTCAAGTGCGCACGGAACATTCTCCAGGATAGATCACATCTTGGGTCACAAATCACGCCTCAGTAAATTTAAGAAAATTGAAATCATATCAAGCATCTTTTCTGACCACAACGCTATGAGATTAGAAATGAATTACAGGGGAAAAAACGTAAAAAACACAAACACATGGAGGCTAAACAATACATTACTAAATAACCAAGAGATCACTGAAGAAATCAAAGAGGAAATCAAAAAATACCTAGAGACAAGTGACAATGAAAACACGACGATCCAAAACCTATGGGATGCAGCAAAAGCAGTTCTAAGAGGGAAGTTTATAGCTATACAAGCCTACCTCAAGAAACAAGAAAAATCTCAAGTAAACAATCTAACGTTACACCTAAAGGAACTAGAGAAAGAAGAACAAACAAAACCCAAAGTTAGCAGAAGGAAAGAAATCATAAAGGTCAGAGCAGAAATAAATGAAATAGAAACAAAGAAAACAATAGCAAAGATCAATAAAACTAAAAGCTGGTTTCTTTGAGAAGATAAACAAAATTGATAAACCATTAGCCAGACTCATCAAGAAAAAGAGGGAGAGGGCTCAAATCAATAAAATTAGAAATGAAAAAGGAGAAGTTACAACAGACACCGCAGAAATACAAAGCATCCTAAGAGACTACTACAAGCAACTCTATGCCAATAAAATGGACAACCTGGAAGAAATGGACAAATTCTTAGAAAGGTATAACCTTCCAAGACTGAACCAGGAAGAAATAGAAGATATGAACAGACCAATCACAAGTAATGAAATTGAAACTGTGATTAAAAATCTTCCAACAACAACAACAAAAAAATCTTCCAACAAACAAAAGTCCAGGACCAGATGGCTTCATAGGTGAATTCTATCAAACATTTAGAGAACAGCTAACACCCATCCTTCTCAAACTCTTCCAAAGAATTGCAGAGGAAGGAACACTCCCAAACTCATTCTATGAGGCCACCATCACCCTGATACCAAAACCAGACAAAGATACTACAAAAAAAGAAAATTACAGACCAATATCACTGATGAATATAGATGCAAAAATCCTCAACAAAATACTAGCAAACAGAATCCAACAACACATTAAATGAATCATACACCATGATCAAGTGGGATTTATCCCAGGGATGCAAGGATTCTTCAATATATGCAAATCAATCAGTGTGATACACCATATTAACAAATGGAAGAATAAAAACCATATGATCATCTCAATAGATGCAGAAAAAGCTTTTGACAAAATTCAACACCCATTTATGACAAAAACTTTCCACAAGGTGGGCAGAGAGGGAACCTACCTCAACATAATAAAGGCCACATAGGACAAACCCACAGCAAACATCATTCTCAATGGTGAAAAACTGAAAGCATTTCCTCTAAGATCAGGAATGAGACAAGGATGTCCACTCTCACCACTATTATTCAGCATAGTTTTGGAAGTCCTAGCTACGGCAATCAGAGAAGAAAAAGAAATAAAACGAATACAAATTGGAAAAGAAGAAGTAAAACTGTCACTGTTTGCAGATGACATGATACTATACATAGAGAATCCTAACAATGCCACCAGAAAACTACTACAGCTAATCAATGAATTTGGTAAAGTTGCAGGATACAAAATTAATGCACAGAAATCTCTTGTGGGCTTCCCTGGTGGCGCAGTGGTTGAGAATCTGCCTGCTAATGCAGGGGACATGGGTTCGAGCCCTGGTCTGGGAAGATCCCACATGCCGTGGAGCAACTAGGCCCGTGAGCCACAACTACTGAGCCTGCGCGTCTGGAGCCTGTGCTCCACAACAAGAGAGGCCGCGATAGTGAGAGGCCCGCGCACCGCGATGAAGAGTGGCCCCCACTTGCCACAACTAGAGTAAGCCCTCGCACAGAAACGAAGACCCAACACAGCCAAAAATAAATAAATAAATAAGTAGATTAAAAAAAAAAAAGAAATCTCTTGCATTCCTATATACTAATGATGAAAAATCTGAAAGAGAAATTCAGGAAACACTCCCATTTACCATTGCAACAAAAAGAATAAAATACCTAGGAATAAACCTACCTAGGGAAACAGAAGACCTGTATGCAGAAAACTATAAGACACTGATGAAAGAAATTAAAGATGATACCAGCAGATGGACAGATGTACCATGTTCTTGGATTGGAAGAATCAATATTGTGAAAATGACTATGCTACCCAAAGCAATCTACAGATTCAATGCAATCCCTATCAAATTACCCATGGCATTTTTTACGGAACTAGAACAAATCATCTCAAAATTTGTATGGAGACACAAAAGACCCCGAATAGCCAAAGCAGTCGTGAGGGGAAAAAACGGAGCTGGAGGAATCAGACTCCCTGACTTCAGACCATACTACAAAGCTACAGTAATCAAGACAATATGGTACTGGCACAAAAACAGAAACATAGATCAATGGAACAAGATAGAAAGCCCAGAAGATAAACCCATGCACCTATGGTCAACTAATCTATGACAAAGGAGGCAAAGATATACAATGGAGAAAAGACAGTCTCTTCAATAAGTGGTGCTGGGAAAACTGGACAGCTACATGTAAAAGAATGAAATTAGAACACTCCCTAACACCCTACACAAAAATAAACTCAAAATGGATTAGAGACCTAAACGTAAGACTGGACACTTTACAACTCTTAGAGGAAAACATAGGAAGAACACTCTTTGACATAAATCACAGCAAGATCTTTTTTGATCCACCTCCTAGAGTAATGGAAATAAAAACAAAAATAAACAAATGGGACCTAATGAAACTTCAAAGCTTTTGCACAGCAAAGGAAACAATAAACAAGACGAAAAGACAACCCTCACAATGGGAGAAAATATTTGCAAATGAATCAACAGACAAAGGATTAATCTCCAAAATACATAAACAGCACATGCAGCTCAATATTAAAGAAACAAACAACCCAATCCAAAATTGGGCAGAAGACCTAAATAGACATTTCTCCAAAGAAGACATACAGATGGCCAAGAAGCACATGAAAAGCTGCTCAACATCACTAATTATTAGAGAAATGCAAATCAAAACTACAATGAGGTATTACCTTACACCAGTTAGAATGGGCATCATCAGAAAATCTACAAACAACAAATGCTGGAGAGGGTGTGGAGAAAAGGGAACCCTCTTGCACTGTTGGTGGGAATGTAAATTGATACAGCCACTATGGAGAACAGTATGGAGGTTCCTTAAAAAACTAAAAATAGAATTACCATATGACCCAAAAATCCCACTACTGGGCATATACCCAGAGAAAACCATAATTCAAAAAGACACATGCACCCCA
Source organism: Balaenoptera acutorostrata (assembly GCF_949987535.1). NCBI lineage: Eukaryota > Metazoa > Chordata > Mammalia > Artiodactyla > Balaenopteridae > Balaenoptera > Balaenoptera acutorostrata. The sequence continues at coordinate 8,505,541 of NC_080078.1, forward strand.
ATGTTCACTGCAGCACTATTTACAGTAGCCAGGTCATGGAAGCAACCTAAATGCCCATCGACAGACGAATGGATAAAGAAGGTGTGGTACATATATACAATGGAATATTACTCAGCCATAAAAAGGAACGAAATTGAGACATTTGTTGAGACGTGGATGGATCTAGAGACTGTCATACAGAGTGAAGTAAGTCAGAAAGAGAAAAACAAATATCGTATATTAACGCATGCACATGGAACCTAGAAAAATGGTACAGATGAACTGGTTTGCAGGGCAGAAGTTGAGGTACAGATGCAGAGAACAAACGTATGGACACCAAGGGGGGAATACCGCGGTGGGGTGGGGATGGTGGTGTGCTGAATTGGGCGATTGGGATTGACATGTATACACTGATGTGTATAAAACTGATGACTAATAATAATCTGCAGTATAAAACAAACAAACAAAGAAAAAACAACTAATACTAAACTTTCTTTGGGTTATTTATATGGAAATATGTTAATATAAATGTTTCAGACATTACATGAAATTTCTAAAAATCTTATATATTCTGGTATAATGTTATAAGTCATAATTCTAGTTATTACTTTAAAATGTATATCTCAGGAATAACTAAAAGAAAAAAACCATAATGGAAGAGAATATTAAAAAAGAATGTATATATATAAGTGAATCACTTTGCTGTACAGCACTAATTAACACAGCATTGTAAATCAACTATATTTCAATAAAGTTTTTTTAAAATAAAGTTTTAAAATACTTGGTCAAGTAGAATTGTAAGTATTGTGAAAGTATTCACTTAACTAAAGTGACAGTGAAGATTTCAAAGGCAAATACAGAAGGTTACAACAGGTCACTTAAACAGTCTTATTGGGAGTTCCCTGGTGGCCTAGTGGTTAGGATTCAGCACTGTCACCGCTGTGGCCCAGGCCTAATCCCTGGTCAGGAAACTGAGATCCCATAAGACGCATGGTGTGGACAAAATATTAAAAAAATAATAAAAGAAAGTTTTACTTAAAGCAGCTCAATATTCCAAGAAAACCTTCTCATAACAAAAAACCAAACTCCAGTCTTTTATCAGCTTAAATAAATAAAATACTTTTTAAAATAAATTTATTTTTGGCTGCATTGGGTCTTCGTTGCTGCATGCAGGCTTTCTCTAGTTGTGGCTATGGGGGGCTACTCTTCTTTGCGGTGCATGGGCTTCTCATTGCAGTGGCTTCTCGTTGCAGAGCACAGGCTCTAGGCACATGGGCTTCAGTAGTTGTGGCTCACAGGCTCTAGAGCACAGGCTGAGTAGTTGTGGCACACAGGCTTAGTTGCTCCACAGCATGTGGGATCTTCCTGGACCAGGGCTCGAACCCGTGTTCCCTGCATTGGCAGGCGGATTCTTAACCACCGCGCCACCAGGGAAGCCCTATCAGCTTACTTTTAATAAGAAAATTAATTTACTTAGATTGAATTCAATCTAATCTTATCCAGTTCGGACCATGAACAAAACTCTTTTCTCAAGGTTCCTCTTCCACAACTTCCTATATCCATATGAGTTTGTCCCTTATTCTTTCCCCATCCAGAAACAACTAGCTCTAGGACAAATCTACTCTTGAACAAAAGTATCTCCATTTTTCATACCTTCTTGCCAACAACATATATCCTACTTTCTTTACATACTGAAATGTTTCCCTTATTTCTAGTAGTTTTTAATTACCTATCACAATTTTTAACCCTTAAAAACTTTAATCTCTAGCAAAAACCAAGAGGCAAGCAACTGTGAAATGTTTATCATACCAGCATTTTCTGATTAGCAAACTTAGGAACATCGTCTATAACCTAAAAACACTTTCACATAGCATAATTTCTTCAATGTGGTACAAGACATGTTGGTTTATTAGACATATCCGTTGTCCTCTTGTTAGAGAAAAACTAAATTAGGTAAACAGACTTGTTTAGCAAGTGTTCCAGTATTTCATCTTATTTAAAAATGATTTAGACATTCAATTAATTTTCATCATTTTACCTTCATTTAGGAAAACTCAAGTTACCAAAAATCTGGAAAAACAAACAATTATTCCTAAAGAGTTCACCTAAAAGCTTTTATCCCATTTATCTCTATTACTTATGACAATATCATACCAAGTTAATCTTTTCTTGCTGACAAATTTTGCAACAAGGATAATGAGAATTTATTGATTTTCAGTAAACCTAAGTACAATAAAAGTATTATACTTAATACTGATGACTCTAAAGACAGGTCTGTATTAAACCAAACTTAATATCTGGTATTAAAGTTAGTTTAATACTGAATATTCACCCAGATCACATGAACTTGAAGTTCATTTGGGTTAATTTCTGTTGTATTCCTGAGAATTTATATAAGCACCTAATTTCCTTTGAGCCAATCAATTAGAGCTCATTTACAAATTAATTTTTAAAGACAGAACTAGAGATCTCATAGTTTCATTTTAAAACAGTCATGAATTAGATGTCTAAAACACATTAATTTATAACATTTGGAATAAGTTTACTGGAGTTTTAAAACGCTTCTTTTCCCATTTCCTCTCAGTTTTAGGTTCTACCAAGTAAGCTAAGACCATAGTCTCAGACAATGTGAGCTGTGTTTGCATTTCAAGGAAATAAGAGTTATAACGTAACCTTTTACCTAGGAGTACTTTTGCTCTCTCAGGGCCAGAATTTTGAAAACAATTTTTTTTTTATTTATTTTTTTATACAGCAGGTTATTAGTTTTCTATTGTATACATATTAGTGTACATATGTCAATCCCAATCTCCCAATTCATCCCACCACCATGCCCCCCAAAAAAAGAATTTTTTTTTTTTTTAAATCAAGCCAGACTTCTCTAACTGCATATGCAAAAAAAAAAAAGTTTTGGGGCTTCCCTGGTGGCACAGTGATTAAGAATCCGCCTGCTGACGCAGGAGACACGGGTTCGAGCCCTGGTCCGGGAAGATCCCACATGCCACAGAACAACTAAGCCTGTGCGCCACAACTACTGAGCCTGTGTTCTGGAGCCCGCGAGCCACAGCTACTGAGCCCGTGTGCCACAGCTACTGAAGCCCACGCACCTAGAGCCAATGCTCCCAACAAGAGAGGCAGTATATATACATTGTATGTATGTATGTGTATACACATACATACATACAGTGGAATACTATTCAGCCATAAAAAGAATGAAATAATGCCATTTGCAGCAACATGGATGGACCTAGAGATTATTATACTAAGTGAAGTAAGTCAGAAAGCCAAATACCATATGATACCACGTATATCTGGAATCTAAAATATGACACAAAGGAACCTATCTATGAAACAGAATCACTGACATAGAGAACAGACTGGTGGTTGGGCTAGGTGGGGGGTTGGGGGAGGGATGGAGTGGGAGGTTGGGGTTAGCGGATGTATTATATACAGGATGGATAAACACCAAGGTCCTACTGTATAGCACAGGGAACTATATTCAATATCCTATGATAAACCATAATGGAAGAGAATATTAAAGAAGAATGTATAGGGCTTCCCTGGTGGCGCAGTGATTGAGACTGTGCCTGCCAATGCAGGGGACACGGGTTCGAGCCCTGGTCTGGGAAGATCCCACATGCCGCGGAGCAGCTAGGCCCGTGAGCTACAATTACTGAGCCTGCGCGTCTGAAGCCTGTGCTCCGCAACAAGAGAGGTCGCGATAGTGAGAGGCCCGCGCACCGCGATGAAGAGTGGCCCCCGCTCGCCGCAACTAGAGAAAGCCCTCGCACAGAAAGGAAGACCCAACACAACCATAAAAATAATTAAAAAAAAAAAAAAAGAATGTATATACATAAGTGAATCACTTTGCTGTACAGCAGTAATTAACACAACATTGTAAATCAACTATACTTAAATAAAATTTGAAAAATAATTTTAAAAATTAAAAAATACAATTTTGGAGACAAAAAAAATACTTGCTCTTTGGAACTCAGGGAAGGCCTAGGAGACTAAAGCTTTTCTACACACAAGATGTGGGAGACGGGGGTGTGTCTGTCCCCAGGAAGACCCCCCCCCCAGGGTCCTGCTCAATTTCATTTCTTCAGGGTATTGTTTGTTTAGGAAAAGGGAACAATTAAATGTCAGTGAGAAGGGAGAGACAATCACCAGCTTAAAAAAAAAAAAAAAGATTGGGGGAGAATCTAAGTAATGCCCTTGTGACTGTTACCAAACCAGGATCATTTTGCCCAACATGCAGCAAGCCAAAACGCTGAGATGCCAGGGTTTGCAGCAAAAAGAGGGTTTATTCACAAGGCAGCCAAGCAAGGAGACACAAGTCTCCGATTCACCTCCTGGAAGGCAAGGGACTCCAGGTGTTTATGGAATAAAGAAGCAAGACAGTCTGAGGCGTGGGGGCAGTGAGGATGGGTAATTGGAAAAATCTGCGGTCTGTCATTCTGCACAGGTGTAACTAAGCTACAGGCCTCTGCACATGCAAAAATGGAGGTGCTTAGCATGATCTGAGGGTTACCCTTTGATGTCAAAAAGTCACCAAGTGGACACGTGGGCAGGCCCAGTTGGAGGGTCAGTGGTTCTACCCAGTCTTAACCAGATCAGCTCAAACTAGACACAGCTGACTCCAAGCTCCTAGAAAGCAACTGGGACAAACATTGTTTAGGCTACACGCTGCTTGGAGGACATGCAAGTCTCAAAATGAATGACCTGGATTAGTGAAGGCAGATGAAATGGATTTGACTGATAATTACCCAGTTTTACCACCATCCCCCCATCTTTTTATTATTCCTCAGTCTCGAGGGAAGAGGGGGCCATGACTGATGTGGCTATTTCCTGCCAATAAAAGGCATAGGGCTAACACAGCACTGTATTCAATGAATCAACTATACTCCAGTTAAAAAAAAAAAAAAGCATAGGGCTAACAAAGGCTTCAGGAATGCAACTGTTTAGTGCTCACTTGAAAACATTCTCTTGTTCCCAGTTTCAAGTTAGCACTTTGATCCCAATAAACAGATACCACCTACGTGCCAGCTGTCATAGGCCCAAGATTGATAATTGAAACGGCAGACAAAGATGTACCCTGAGGGGGCACACATTGTTAAAATTTAGGCTTTTTTTTTTTTTTAGGGATTTTATCTAGGACACGGTCAAGCCAGGGATCAGTGTCTTACCTTTTTACATGTTGGAGAGTCCCAATCATTATCAGTTTGGCTGAAATACTTAAATATGGAAGGAACACAGGCTAGGGAAAAATAAGTATGTTTTCTATCCTCACCTAATATAACCTTGACAGGGGTAGACTGCAGTTTTTTTTTTTTTTTTTTTTTTTTTTAAATCTGAGGTCACAAGGACCAAATTTCATCTTAGACAAGGAAAAACAGGACAGGAAATTCTGTTGATTAGCCTAATCTGATATGTTACAGTGAAGTTAGGGACAGTCAAAAAATTAATGACAGGGCTTCCCTGGTGGTGCAGTGGTTAAGAATCCACCTGCCAATGCAGGGGACACGGGTTCGTGCCCCGGTCTGGGAAGATCCCACATGCCGCGGAGCAACTAGGCCCGTGAGCCACAACTACTGAGCCTGCGCGTCTGGAGCCTGTGCTCCGCAACAAGAGAGGCCGTGATAGTGAGAGGCCCGCGCACCACGATGAAGAGTGGCCCCCGCTTGCCGCAACTAGAGAAAGCCCTCGCACGGAAACGAAGACCCAGCACAGCCAAAAATAAATAATAAAATTTTTAAAAAATAAAAATTCCTTTAAAAAAAACAACAAAAAAAACTGTATTCTGGTCTCAGGTGTCCTTTGCTTTACTGGCAATCAGAATGATACCATCCACATGCTGGAACAGGGCTCCCTCGTTTAGTTGAAGGGCCTTCAAATATTTTGCCAGGATTTCTACAAACATCATGGGGGAATTTTTAAGTCCCTGAGGACTTACTGTCCAGCAATACTGTTGTTTAACTCTTGTATCTAGATCTTCCCATTAAAAGCAAACAATTCTTGGGATTCAAATCTCAAGGGTATGCAAAACAAACAAACAAACCCCCAAACATCCTTCAGATCCAATACAGTAAACCAACAAAAATCTCTGGTGAGCAGTAGTGAGGAGAGTGTATGGATTAGAGACTCCTGGATGAGTATCTTCCACAATTCGATTAATTGCTTTTAAGTAATGCACAAACCAATATTCCTCTCTACCTGGTTCTAGACCGGTAAAACTGGAGTATAAGGTGACTCGCAGGGACGCATTACATCATATTCGAGGAAGGCTGTTAGCAGGGGATGAATTCCATGCTTTGCCTGCTCCTTTACTGGGTACTGCATTACGTTTGGAGTTTTTGCCCCAGGGCAGAGCCTCACCTGTACAGGTGTAGCTGTCTTTGCTTTTTCCGGCCTCCCATCTGCCCATACCTCTGGACTCACCTTCTGCAGTACCTCTTCCAGAATGGCTGCCGGCTGTTCTCTTTGAGGTCGGAGCAGTAGACCCTGCGATGTACAAGCCTGCTCTGGTGGAACTTTGGGTGTCCACTCCTCCAGGTGCAAAGGTAACCTTGGCATTTACTTTAGTTAGTAAATCTCATCCCGGAAGGGGACTGGGGCATTCAGGCTTGTACAGAAAGCTATGCTTCAGATGGGTCCTCCTCTATCTGAGAGTCTAGCAGCTGGAGAAAAGGCTTTTTCAAGGTTTCTCCGGACACCCCAGTTGCTAACATAAGACCCAGAAGAAAATTTAGTAAGTCTTGTATTTTAAACCGAGTAAGTGGCCCCCTGCCATAATCACCCAGGGCTCCATGTGGGAGATACGGAGACACTCGGGATTTAAAGGAGCCTCTGGGCCCTGTCTTTCTTGGTCACTGTATTTCTCAGTTAACTCTGGCATCTGATGTGACACCTGTTTACCTTCTTCAAGAGTCTTACTTAGGATGTCCCTCCTGTTTGCAATATGCACATTGGCGGGATCCCACCATCAGATGCCCTGTTACCTTTGGCCGAGTCCCTCGTGGGGGTCCTCCATTTGGTCCAGCTCTTCCCTCTGCTAAGGCAGCCGCCAGCAGAGCGGTCTGCTGTCTCATTCTCCAGTGTCCCCTTTTCTCCTGAACCTGCTCCCTGCCATTAGAAACTTTAAAGGCAATTTCAACAAGTTGAGACAAAGACATCCCTTAAGTCCCTCCCACCTTTGCAGTTTCTCCTGTATGCTGGGAGCACTCTGATCAAGAAGTCATATTAACCATCCTTAAATTCTTTGGCGCCTCAGGGTCTCTATCTGTATATTGCCAATAAGCTTTAAAGACCCTTTCTAGGAATTCTGAAGGATCCTCATTCAGTTTCTGTCTTACCTCCTGTACTTTACTGAGGCTTCGCTGTCTTGGCGCCCCTCTTCGTAAGCCTGCAGGAACGCAGTCTCCATGATGCTTAAGTTTTAGCCCATCTCCAGCATTCACAGTCCAATTAGGATCCACTGTTGGTACAGCTACGCTTGCAGCAGCCCATAGGGGGTTGCCAGGGGTTTCTGTATGAAGCCGATCTGCCTCCTCAGCACCACTCAACATTCTTCTGAAGTGAGGAGGGTATTTATTCAATGTTGAACATCTGCCCAAGTTGGGCTGTGGGTTGGAAACAAATACCGATGAAAAAAGATTTTCCATTCTCTTTGGGTCATCTCTGGAAGGCGGCATACTGTTCTTCCAAGGAAATAAATCCGAAGTTGCAAAGGGGGGATGGACCCAGATCCACCCCATCAGCTGCCCAGTCTCGGTGTCCACACCCCATCGGGGACTTACCTGAATGAATATTGCCCTGCCTGAGTATGGGTAGCTCCCTGGCCAAATCCAGTGCCCTGAGGGTATGAGCAGGGAGACCATGCCTATTTCTCCATCCTCAGAGACTGGGAGGGCGCCCCCCACCCCAAGCCGGAGGCTGTGGCTCAGGCACCAGCAACGAAGGAGCAGCGGCGCCATTATATGGGGGCGGGGGAGGAGCAGTCGGAGTGTCCAACTGAACCCACAGCAAGTCCCCCTCCTCCTGAATCAAGCAGAACAGGTGTCTTTGCCTTCCCTTCCTGTTGGGCCGTCATCTTCTCTGCACATGGTTTATTCTGATACAATAACATAAAAGACTGTACATAAGGTATTTCATCCCATTTTTCTTCCCATTTACAAAATAAATCTAGTTGCAAAATTGTATTGTAACCTAAGGATCCATTTTGAGGCCATTATGCTCCAGAGTCTAAAGGATATCGTGGCACAAACAAACCAGACCAAAAACAAGACCTAACCCAGCGCCCCGGGCCTCCAACCCAGGTATAGAGCACCTGAGCAGCTGGAACCTTTTATATTTTCTACCAAAATCCTGCCAGGTGGGCCTCCACCCTCCACGCCCTCCCCACCCCCCAATCTGGACGGGAACGCCAAACAACCTGGGCACAGGTGTGTTACTCACCCAAAAGACGTCTTCCAAACCCAAAACCGTTTCTTTGCTGCAAAACAAAACTAGGCATCGAAGGCCCACAGCGTCTCATTGAGGAAATCTGGGGCACAGTCCCCGGAGCAAAAGGACGAGGCAGCTGCTTGGACTCAAAATACCAGCAAGGGGCCGAGCAGCCACGGGCAAAAGGTCCGTCTGGACTCACCCCTGGCCGGCTCACCATATTTGTCACCGAACCTTTTGCCTGACGTGCAGCAGGCCAAATCGCTGAGACGCCGAGGTTTGCAGCAGAGACGGATTAGTTCACAAGGCAGCCACGCGGAGAGACAGAAGAGCAAGGCTCAGACCTACCTCCCCAAAGGCAAGATGCTCGGGGTATATTATGGGATGACCAATAAAACAGCAGGGTGGTCCGAGGGGTGGGGAGAGTGGGGATAGGTGATTGGGAAAAGGCGTGGTCATCGTCATCCTGAGCAGGTGTGGCTCAGCTACAGGCCTCTGCACCCTCAAAACTGGAGGCGTGGGAATTCCCTGGCGGTCCAGCGGTTAGGACTCCGCGCTTCCACTGCAGGGGGCACGGGTCCCATCCCTGGTCGGAGAACTAAGATCCTGCAAGCCGCGTGGCGTGCCCCCCCCAAAAAAAGAGGCGCTCAGCACGATCTGAGGGTGGCTCTCTGACGTCAAAAGGTCACCCATGTGGAGGGTCAGTGGTCCTATCCAGTCTTAACCAGCTCAGCTCAAACTAGACACAGCTGACTCCAAGCTCCTGGAAGACAACTCCGGGAAACATCTTTATTGTGTAGGCTCTGTGCTGCTTGGAGGACCGCAAGTCTTAAATGACCTTGATTAGTGAAGGCAGGTGAAATGGGTTTGACCAATAATCACCCAGCAAGGAAGTGTTAGGGCTGCCACATGAACCCAGCCAGTATGACTGCAGAGTCCATCCTCCCGGTCCCAGCCCCACAGGGCTGTGCCGCTTCAGGGAGAGGCATGCGGAGCCCAAACCTGGCAGGGAGGGTGCCAGACAGAAGGCCGTTCCTTTAATGAGCCCCCTGTGTGTTGTGTGCATGTGTGTTCGCATAATAATATAATAGTGTGTCATTATATCTAATAGTTTTAAATACAGTTGCTCCTCATGGTACCGGTTCTATATATTTTTGTGAATTGGCCTATTCACTCAATTTTATTCGTAACCCCAAAATCAATACTCCTGGTGCTTTTGCTGCCGTTTGCATGCGCAAAGTAGCAAAATTTTGAGTTGCCTGATGCACCTGTTCCTGGCTGAGGCCAAACAAGGCGACACTCGGCCTTCTTGTTTTAGCTCAAACCTACTTAATCGCAGGCCTTTTTTGCATTTTTGAGCTTTTTCTTGATGATTTTGCCATTTAAACAAAATGGCCCCCAGGCATCGTGCCGAAAGCTCCAGCTAGTGTTTCTCAGCACAAGGAGGGTGGGGTGTGTCTTCGAGCAGCTTCGCTCAGGCCTGAGTCATGATGCTGTGAGTTCAACACTAGTGAGTCAGTCATGTATACTAATGAAAGTGTCTTGAAACAAAAAACACACATAAAACAAGGCTGTATGTTGATTGGTTGACGTGGCCCGAGGCTCACGGAAACCTCGCCCTGTGTTTCCCCGGGCAGGATTGGTTCCGTGTCTGCTAATCCGGTGTCTGCGGCCGCTTTATGGAATCTCAGTGCCATGAACGAGAGTTAACCGCGTGTGTGTTCGGAGAATGAGTGGACGCGGGTGTGCAGCCCTGCAGTGACAGGGACAGATGTTCCCTAAGGCGAGGAATGGTACTTTAGAGCACAGTGTCTGGGGCTATCAATCCTTTCTCTCACCCGGAGAAACAGGCACCAGTCCCAGGTGAATGTGGGATCACGGGGGGTCGCACAGGAACCCAGCACTCCCCTCCTCTCCTGAGATCTTATACTACCCTCGTTGAGTCGCTCTCCCACTTTCTAAAAGGCATTTTTTCATGTCCTCCCTCCCCAGGCCTCTCCCTTTCCCCGCCCCCTGCGGTAACTGTTTCACAGAAGCACTTCATCCCGGGTCTCCTGGCCCCTTCCCATTCGGCAGCAAGCAGCCCGGTGCCTCCCACTGTGAAGCAACAGAAGAGAAGCCCTTGTCCCCATGCTCTCCTGCCACTGCCACCCCGCTCACCTCCTCCCCTTCTCGACTAAACTCCCCCAGGGTTCTCTGCGTTTGCTTCCACCTCTTCCGCTCTCATCCTTCTGCGAGCTTTCCTCCCCGCAACCCCACTGAAATCTTTCTAGTCTTACCCAATCCAGCCCCTTGGGGGCAGTCTATTCCGTTTCCCACTCTTCCTTAGCATTCCTGACAGCACTGCCTCCTGGCTTGCTTTCTGCCTTTCCCTTGCTTGCTTCCCTGCCGCTCAAACTCTGAATATTGGGGTGACCCAGAGCACAGTCTTCTATTGTCAATACGCAGGCCCCAGGAGATCATTTCTAATAGGTGGCTTTAAATACTAGCTTCACTGATGTCTTCTGAGTTTATGGCTTCAGCTTCCTTTTGGAGCCCAGACTCGTGTCCACCCACCCACCCGATGTCTCCCCTTGGATATCTAATGAGCACCGTGAGCTCAGCATAAGAAAACCTTGATTTCACCCCCTAAGCACGTGCCTCCTCTATCTTCCCACCTTGGTGAATTGCACCACTTTCCACCCAGTTGCTTGAGCCCCTAACCTAGGAGTCAGGGTCACCGTTGGTTCCTGCTTTGCTCACCCCTTCCCCACGTCCATCCATCTCACTGGACCTGCTCACTCTCATGGTCTCTGCCTCGTTCACCCTAGTCCACACCACCAGCATATCTAGCTTGGATGGATGCTGTAGCCTCTTTCTACTCATGCCCCGCTGAAACCAACTCCCCCCAAAACCAAGTGCTTCCGCCGAGTTTATGATTAACCTCTCTACCCAAAACTTTAAACCTTTTCTGTCCTGCTCCTGTTCCTCTCAAGATTGAGGAGAATCAAAGAAAAGGGGGGATTGAAGTCAATCAGGACCCTACGGGGCCCTCCTGGATACAAAAGTCTTTCCATGTCTCCTGTTTCTTGTTTGTAGAAAAAGGCTTTAGTCTCCTAGACTTTCCCTGAGTTCCAAAGAGCAGATTCAAGCAGTTACTAATTAGGGAAGTGAGGGAACACAGAGACAAAGGAAAGAGCAGACCCAAAAGGTCTTAAAGAAAACAGCAGGGTCTGAGCGGGAATTGAAAGTCTTAACCAGTCACATAGGCTCTAAGTAAATAATAAAACACCTCAACCATTACTTTTGCTCTCTCTGAGAGAGAAATTAGGGGATCACAAGACCATGACTTATTAGTTTGCTTTGCAGGAACACACAGGTTGATCACCAGTGACACATGGGGTCACAAGACAGATGAGTGCCAGGAGGTTGCAACTAAGGTCTTATCAGGAAGCTGAAATCACAAAGACCCGCTTTACCTTTTTTTTTTTTTTTCTGCCTTTAAAAACCTTGCACCCCAGCCAGCCAGCAAGATGGATCTGAGACAAGCCTAGGTCTCTCATCTGCCAGGTTGGCACCTCCTGGACTAATTAACCTTTCTCTGCTCCAAACTCTGATGTTTCGGTTTGTTTGGGCCTCACTGAGTGTCAGGCACAACAACTTGAATTTGACAACACCCCACTCCCCAGCTTTGTTCTCCACAAAGCAGCCAGGGTGATCTTTTAAAAGCAGAAACCAGGAACTTCCCTGGTAGTCTAGTGGTTAAGACTTCCAATACAGGGGGCACGGGTTCGATCCCTGGTCAGGGAACTAAGATCCCACATGCCTTGTGGCGTGGCCAAAAAAGAAAAAAAAAAAAGCAAACCAGATCTTGCCATCCCTCTGGGTTAAGTCCCCAAGGGCTTCCCTCATACTTACAATAGGAGCTAAAGGCCTTCAATCCAGCCCCTGCCTGCTTCTCTCTTGTGCCGGGTCCCCTCCCTCCCTCTTGCTCCCGATGGCCCCACCCCGGGAAGCAGTTCCTGCCTCAGGAACACTGGCTCTGCCTCTTCCTCCCCCGTGGGGCTCAGCTTTCCACCCACCCACCCCATTTCATTTCTTCCACGGCCCCATCACTCGTTCCCCCGCCTGGGCCCCGCCATACTAGCAGCCCGCAGGCCCCCAGACTCAGCTGAGCTCGTGACAGTGAGGACTTGCTAGTCCCGTTCCTTGCTGACCCCTAGCGCCAGCACAGTGCTTGGGACGTAATAGGTGCTCAATAAATGTCACTGAGCAAATCTCAGTGACTGAGAGCAAGCCGGTAAGTCGTTCACACCTGAAAAACTGCTCCTACGGCAGGAAGGACCTACGAGTAGACACAGTTAGTCACCTTCGCTGCCTTGATGCCTGCAGTGCAGCAGCAGCGGAGGAGCCTGCCTAAAAAATCCAGACCCCAGGGACTTCCCTGGTGGTCCAGTGGGTAAGACTCTGCGCTCCCAATGCAGGGGGCCGGGGTTCGGTCCCTGGATGGGGAACTAGATCCCACATGCCACAACTAAAGATCCCACGTGCTGCAACGAAGATCCTGTATGGTGCAACTCAAGACCCGGGGCAGCCAAATAAATAAATAAATATTTTAAAAAAATCCAGACCCCGGACACGCCCCCGAGACTGCTGATTCATTACCAGTTCAGGCCCTAATTAGGCATTTTAAGCAGGTACCTCAGGGGATTCCACTATGGCTCCCCTCCCCCTCCATACCTTGAGAAACACTGGTTTGGAGCATACAAAGTACCATCACTATTTTGAATTCTCTGTTTTCAACATTTATCTTTTGGGGAAAAAAATTAATTGTGTTAGAGGAGTGACGTTCTATTGACTTTTGGAAATAGGAATGTAACTAAACCTGGTTTCCAGGCTGCGTGGAAGCAGAGCTGTGTGGGAACCATTTCTTTTGCCGTCATCACTGGAAACAGGCATGTTTTCTTCTCCTCCCCTTTTGGAAGTTTATGTTTACTGTTTGGCATACTTGACTAAAGTGAGCTACAATAACTATATATTAACCTAGTTCAGGAAGGAGAACACTCTTAGAAATTAACCTGGGGCAAGTCCTCAGGCGGTTTTCTTACTCCCTAGAATGTAGCAAACGTTTACTGAGCAGAACTCAGGGCTAAATCCAAGGGTTCCTCAGTGCACTTTGCTAGGTAACACAGCCCTCACCTTCAAGGAGCTCCAGATCTGGTCAGGGACACACAAGAGGAAGGTCAGTGCCGCGTTGCACAGGGTGCTGCGTGGGCATGGGACCCAGGACTTCGGGACGAGGGGAGGGTAGCTCAGTGACGCAGACCAGGGATGAGGACAGCCTGAGTTAGAATAGAGACCAGGTGGTGCAGTGGTTAAGAATCCGCCTGCCAATGCAGGGGACACGGGTTCAAGCCCTGGTCCGGGAAGATCCCACATGCCGTGGAGCAACTAAGCCCGTGCGCCACAACTACTGAGCCTGCGCTCTAGAGCCTGTGAGCCACAAGTACTGAAGGCCGCGTGCCTAGACCCAATGCTCTGCAACAAGAGAAGCCACCACAATGAGAAGCCCGCGCACCACAACAAAGAATAGCCCCCGCTCTCTACAACTAGAGAAAGACTGTGCTCAGCAACAAAGACCCAACACAGCCAAAAATAAATAAATAAATTTATTTAAAAAAAAAAAGAATAGAGATGGGGGAGGGGGAGGAAGAAGTGTGTGGAGGAGGGGGACGCAGGGGCAGGAGGGGGACGCAGGGGTGGGAGGGGGTATTTCAGAGACATGTAGGTGGGAGAATTCACAGGACTTGATGGCGAGGAGGGGAATCAGGAATGACACCAGATCTACAGAGTCACCAGTTGGGCGGGTGGCGGAACTCTCCCTGGGACAGGTGACCAGGAGGTGGAGCAGGTATGTGAGGGAAAGAGGAGGAATTCAGCTGAGGGCGTGGTGAAGCTGGCGGGCCTTGGGACACGCCCTGCCAGGCTGGGAAGAGACCGGGGTTGTAGGTGATGATCTGGGAGCTCTCAGGCAAAACGGGGGTGGGTGAGACCACTCATATAGAAATGTGGAGAGAGGGACCCAGACAGGACCCTGAGAAACAGCCGTATCTAGTGGACAGATGGCAGAGGAGAAGTCTGCACCGGGGAATGTCCGGTGGCCTCACCGGAGAAGGAAGGAGTGTTTCCAGATGGAAGGAGGGGGACCCGGTGACAGGGCAGTGGCCGAGACATCTGGACTTAGCACAAAGGGCAGCAGACTGCAGATGGCTGAGGAGGAAACAAAGGAAGTGATGACAGCTCTCTGAGAAGTGGGGAGAGGTGTCAGTAGGAGAAGCCGAAAGGAGGCTGAGAGGGAGAAAAATAGGTGTCAGAGTCAGGGAAGAGATGGGGGACTGAGTGAGGAAGAAGCGTCAGAAAGTGGGATATTTGAATTTAAGCGTTCACACTGGGAATTCCCCGGCGGTCCAGTGATTAGGACTCAGAGTTTTCACTGCCGGGGCCTGGGTTCGATCCCTGGTCGGGGGAGTTCACAGAAGGTGACGATAATAAGGGCTGGGCCATAGGAGCGAATGGCCAAGGGGACAGAACTGCCGTGTCAGGGGACTGGATACACTGTCCATACCAGGTGTGAGGCCATCCTGGGGGAGAGAGGAAAACAGCAAGGACCACGGCATTCACTGAATGAGGGGGCGCACATGGATGAGGCAACTAGAAGGTGGCTGACCCCTGGGATATGCCTCCCAGAGTTGGTCTTTTTCAAATGTGGGGCAGCCGAGGCCTCGGGAGAGGAAGCGACTTGCCGAGAATGACAGCACCAACTGGAGCCCAGACATCCCGGCTGAGTGGCTGGTACCGTGGACCTGTACCTGAACCTTCTCGCCCTCTGTGTAGCCCCTACTCAACTACCTGGGCGCCTGAGGGGGGCCTGCAACTACTCGTATTGTGATCATTAAATCTCTCTCCTTTCAACACAGTCACCACCCTTAATCTTCCAGGGTGGGGAAAGCCATTTTCTGGGTTTGGTTAGGAAACGAGCTCTGAACGGCCCTGGTAACTGACTTACCTTCTGCTTCTGCCCAGACATGCTGGATAAATGTGCTCGGGGGTGGGGGCATGGCTAACTGGCCCAGGAAGCTTTCTAAAGGATGTGCAGTCAGGGTTCAAGGGTGAGAACGCAAGTGAATGACTCTGCTGAAAGAATGTTCATCTATGAGGCAACCACTGCCGTTTACAAAGTGTTCAAAGTGTTTTCTTCCTGTTTTCCAGTCCACTTTTCCAGCTGCTTGAGGTGTGGAAGCCACACTATGCTTTCTGAGGACTTTGCTCCCTGAAATCCAGTGATCTCTTTCCTGTAGCCATGTGAGCGGGGCGGTAATCAGACCCTGGGATTTTCCTCCGCCCTTTGTTAGGGCAGTAACCAGGGGGAAACTGGCTTAGTCTGCTCTTTAAGTGTCCTCCTGGATTAAAAGGTATCATCCTGGCTCTCAGCAATGGCCCCTAAAATGCGTCTTGCAGTATAAATGGATTTGGCCTGGCATCTGCTAACGTTTACTCTTCCAATTGTCAGAAAACTTGGACTGGTTGCCACGAGTGGAATTTTTCTCTCTTTTTTCTTTCGTTTGGATAAATGTGTCACGGTCCAATGTTGTGACAGATGGAAAAATCCTATGTAGGGCACGCAGGAAGTACTCTGAGGGCCCGTGTGGCACGGTGGGTTGATAGGAACCCATCTCTCCTCTTAGTGAATTATTCACGTGTACTTCCCGAAAAGACCCTTCCTGTTTGAAGGTCTCGGTTGTAAAACCGGAGAGTTCACCATTCCCGGGGTGTCGGACGGAAGGAGCCCGAGGCACCGCGGAAACACTTTCTCCCCCAGCGCTCTGCCCACTGAGAACAGCTCTCGGCGCGCCAAGCATGCTGCACCCGGGTTGGAACCCGGCAGGTCTCGCTGGGCCTTTGGGTGAGGGTGCAGTCTGGGCGACCAGCTCCGGGGCGCGCTCTGCCTGGTGCCACGGTCCGCCAGGCCAACTCGGGCGTGGCCGCCCACATCTCCCCGAACAGAGCCTCCCTTACACCATTTCTCCCCACGCCCCCCACCGCCCCCCGACACACCCTGCAGTCTGATAACGGGATCCCACCCCACCACAGGGCCAGTGACCGGTCCCGCGCGTTCTCCGGGGCTCACCCTGGAACCCCGTGCTCCCACTCGGCGCTCAGACCCCCACACCTCGGGCCAAGCAGGGCTCACCCTGACCTGGACTTGCTGGCCAGACCCAGGGGGCAGAGAAAGCGCAGCCTCCCCGTTCTGTCGCCGGGGCCCAGGGCGCTCGTGCGGCCGGCGGGGCGGGAGAGCGAGGGACGCCCAGGCTTCCGGCTCTGCTCACCGCCGCGGCGCGGATCCCTGCTCACTGCTACCCGCGGCGCGCCCAGGGAGTAGGAGACATGAGCAACCTTTCGCGGGTTTTTGGCGCCCTGGCGGGACCAGCATCCACACAGCCGGGACCCCCGGGACCCCCCGGGAGGGCCTCGAGCCCCGCCCCTGCCGGCCCACAGTGTCACGTGGCCCACAGCGCCCCCCGCGGGCCGGTCACGTGACGGCGGCGCACTGTTGCCCGGGCAGCGGCTGCGGCGGGCCGGCGGGGGCGGGGCAGCTGGCGGGGGCGGGGCCGGGGGACCCCGAGGGACGGGCGGAAGGAGGGTGGGGGCCGCGCTCTGCGCCCCGGCCGGGCCACAGGGCCACTGGGCCACAGGGCCACACGGCCACGCCAGCGCCGCCTGCCGCGAGCCCGAGCCGGAGCCGGGCCGGGCGGGCAGAGCAGCTCGGTGAGTGCTCACCGCGGGGGGTCTGGCGGGGGACTGGCATTGCACCAGGAGACTCGACGGGGGAGGGGACCAGCTTCCTCCTGGGCAGGCCTGGGACGCGACGTCTGCGGGGTTGGGAGGCGGCCAGGTGACCCCAACCCCGCGGGCTCCCCGGGCAGGGCGCGGCGCCGAGAGGACTCAGGTCGCGGGTGCGGGCCGAATGCGGGTCCTACGGCTGCTGGGGCTTCCTGAGGGGAAGGGACAGGGATGCAGGTGGACTCCTCTAGCAGACCCAGGGGAGCAGGAGGGGCTGGGCCCCCGCCCTGCACGGGTGTGACAAAAAGAGAGTCAGAAACAGGCGTTTCTGCGTGGCACTCGCCATTTCGTGCCCCAGATGTTTAAAGGAAGTTAAGGCAGGCAAACCCCGAAACCGACCGCCCGGAAATGTTTCCAGCAGCCCCGCCAAGGAGAATAGCTAATCTTTAGAGAGAACATCACTGTTATGCTGCAAGACCTCTTTTCTCTGACTGCGCCTTACATGAAAACAGAACCAAAAAACACACAAGGTTCAGCCAGGAGAGCATCCTTTGGAGCCTCTAACACCTGACAGAAACGCAGGGCTCCATCTTGACCCACCCCACCCACTGCCTGAGCCCAGCCCTGGAGTGTGAGGACCACGCTCTGCCCCTGGAGTGGGGGAGGCAGGGGGAGGAGGCCTGGCCCAGGGTAGGACGCTGGGGCTGGAAGGGGGAGGATGGATCTGAATCCAGTCTGGGCTGCTCCTTCTGCAGGAAGTGGCTTCTCTGTCTTCAGGACCCACAGGCCTGCCTCAAGACCCAGGCTCCAAGCAGACAGACAGCCCTTCCTTCCCAAACCCTGCCACTCGAAGGATATCTGCAGGGCTGAGGCTGGCCTGGCTATTGCCCAGAGGCCACCATGGCCCCAGAGACCACCGTCACACCTCACTGCCCATGAAGCTCTTCACTTTCCAATTTGAGCTCAGCTCTCGTTCACTGATGGTCCCTGTGCTTCCCTCTTCTTCACCCCGTACATCCCTTTGGAGGCCACCAGGCCCTCCTGCCCCTCCCAGTCGGCCAAGCGTTTGAGCACATAGACCGGACTGAGCCTGAACTGTTCCCTCAGCAGCTCCTTCCAAGCCCCTGCATCCGGGCACCTCCAGAGCGTGCTTTCCAGGCTCCATGCACTCCCTGCATCCTGCCTTCCACCCCCGTTTCCCTGACCCCCTCTGCAGCTGGCTTTCCTACCCTGCCTCTCAGAAGATCCCCTGTGGGCAGCATCTTGTCTTTGAGGGAGGGTCCCTCTTCGCCAATGCTACCTTCACTGCCTATGTCCTTGTCCCTCTCCCGGCTCCCTAGCAGGGCACCTCTCCCGGGTCAAGAGTCGAGGCAGCCAGCCCTCCTGCACTCCCTCAGCCCTCACACCCCCTCCACTAAAGCAGCATTTCACTCACTGGATGAGAATCCCCCCGCCATTATCTCACTCTCCCACTGCACATCCTCACCTTTCATCTTTGATCCTTAAGTACCAAATGCAGTCTTACCTTTGGGCTCAGGAAGCATTTATTGGATGCAGGGTGGAGAGATGGATCCTCTGAGGGGGCAAAGCTTGTGCCTTTCACCCCACCACACTGGACAGTGTCTTCATCATACCTGTGGGCTCACTTCTGATACGTAGGGGGAGAAAAAGAGAAAAAAATGTATTTCCAAATGATGCCATTCTAAATTATTTGGAGCCAGCCAATGGATTGGTTAGTGAACAACATTTCTCTGAATTCTCCCCAAGGGAAGGGACATTCCTGTGACTGAAGTGCTTGCAAGCAGTGCTGCTGGCTGCAGATGTGGACGGGGTGGGGGGGTGGGAGTGACCAAGGTTCCCAAGTCGGCCCTCCTGTAAATGACCTAGTAATTGGCATCGCAGGCAGAAATAGAAGAGCACAGAACTGTTTCCCGGGGCCCTATTGGCCGGTAAAAACCGAGCCTCCACAGACTGGCGGAAGACAAAGAGGAAGGCACCCCAAAAGAGAGAGGCCTTCCCCGCCTCTAGGACCTTCCCAGAGAATCCTTTTAGGGATTGGCATGGACAGATCAAGTGTGGGGCATTTCCTCAGCCGCTGACCCTGGTGAACACCCCCTACTCCGCCCACCCACCCCCCAGCCAGGTTCCCTGGAACCTGGGAACACTGATCTGTTTTGTAGTAGCCTTAAGAAGGCTTTTCATGGGGCCTATGCGGGCCTGAAGGTACAAGTTAATATCTGATGCCAAGTGAGCTGTGAGGTGCCTGTGCCCTTGAAGCCTGCCCTGCAGATTAATTCGAGCTGATCCCGCGGGCTGCTGCATGGGCCGGCCCCTTGGGCCACGCAAGACCGCCAATCCCCTATTTGGATTAGTGGAGATTTGGGTTTAAATTCACAAATCTCGACAGATCAGCCCTTCTGATCTTCATCGTGTGTTATTGTCAAACCAGATGTCTACTGGAATACTCGAGGGGTCTCCAGCCTCCATTTCTTGGAACAAAAACAAAAAAAAAACCCACAAAAAACCATGCTCACATCAATTAGCCAATTCAGTTTTTCATTTTGCTAAAGGTTTCCATTGCAGCCTGGATGTGGCCTTAGTTATACAAACCAGGTATTTTCAGGGTGAACCGTGCTGATTAAAATCTAACTTGGATTTGAGAAATTAGCGGCTGCTTGGAAATGTTGATTTCGTTGTTGGCACCTGGCCGTTGGAAAGCAGTTCTGGTTCCACTCTCTTGTCTAAGAGCCCAACAGGGTGGGGATGTCCCTAGGTGAAGATGAGCAGGTTGGAAAGGTCAGGTGTCACGCTCACATGGCAGGGTCAAATCCAGAAGCTTAGGTCCTAAAAGCTTCCGAAATGCTACAGCTCCCTACTCCCTAAAGATAGGTGCACATCAGAGGAGTCCTTAGGTGCTTTTGGCCAACCTTGGAATTCCATTCACCCAAGAGCCACACTCAGTTGGAGCCTTTCTGAGCTCGGGATGGGAGGCCAGATTCCTGCTTTGTGGAGGAACACTGGGTGCTGCGATGGTTCCTGGAGATGCACCCCTGCCCCTCCTTTCCTGCAGGTGGTCCCCACATTCCCATGTGAGGACTGCCTCAGAGGCCAGGGCCCCATACTTGTGCACCCCTGGATCCCATGGCCCTGGCACAGGGTGTATACAGTGGGCCCCCAGGGAAGGTTAAAGGGACTTGGATTCTGGCTTTTCCAGGCCCTGGGAACCCTCTGGGATGCCTGAGTGTGTCTCTGCCGCCCGCAGCCTGGCTCCCACCATGAGCGCCGAGCTCAACGTACCTGTGGACCCCTCTACTCCCGCCTGCTCGGAGCCCGGCCACAAGGGCATGGATTACCGGGACTGGGTCCGCCGCAGCTACCTGGAACTGGTCACCTCCAACCACCACTCTGTGCAGGCCCTCTCCTGGAGGAAGCTCTACCTGAGCAGGGCCAAGCTGAAGGCCTCCAGCCGGACGTCCGCCCTCCTCTCGGGCTTTGCCATGGTGAGTGGAAACACATGGTGAGAAACACAGCCTGTGAAGTGGGCTTTTGCTAATTGAAATCCTGTGATGCTTCAGGGAGCAAAGCACTCCCTCCGGGCCCTGCTGACAGCCAGGATGGACCATTAGTAAGTCTCCGCCCAGGTCCCACCTCCTCCAAGGGGACTGCTCTGGCAACTGGAGGGGTGGCCTGGGGCATCCAGGGGAGTCCCCAAGCCCCAGAGCCCTCAGAAAGCCCACTCTCACATTCATATACAGTATTTCCTTGGCAAGGAAGTTAGTGGGGTAACTAAAATAGCTTCAGGGTACAAGGTTTCCTGGGGAAAAGTCCCCACATCTGCACATCTCAGGCACCACCCAAGAGTTTGGGAATTTGAGCAGAAACTGTGGCATGGGTTGCGTTTGCTCAATTTAGCCCAGCTGGGGACGCAGATGCTCCCTGAATGTGGTCTCTGGGGTGACGAAGCAGAGCCTCTGGCCTGACACCAGGCTGCCCTGCTGTGCTTTCCTTCTGAGTCATCCCCCAGGACAAGAGTCTGTCTGGGGAAAAACCGCGGGCCCTGAAAAAGGGCCACATCCCCTGTTGACTTCAAAGCCTGCAGACCTTCATCCCTTCAGGGGATCTCCTCGCAGAGAGTGGAGATGTCAGGATGCCGGATTCCCAGTGAGAACTGCGGCCGCCCCTCCTTTTCTTTCTCTGTTGTCTGCTCAGAGGTCCTATTGGGCTGGAAGCCATTTTTTTTTTTTAATGTAAAAACAATTGTTTTTGCATATCCCAGAGCCTCAGCTGTCAAATGGATACGCAGAAAATAAAAAGCTGTCCGAGCGAGCCAGTGCGGCCACTCCCATGACAAGGGCCTGCCCATCATCGGCACTGGTCACCCGTGGAAAAATGAGACTTCATGTAGTCGGGGCGTGACTTCATACAGGGCAGGGCAGAGGTCACCAAATTTAGAGGGCAGTCAGTTTGGGTTTAGGTCTGTAGTTCAAAGCAAAGGCTTATTTAGGTCTTGCATTTTATTGTTTAAAACATAATTACAAAAGTGTACAATCATATGGGACATAACTTTGGCTCAAAATGATTTTCTTCCATCACATTAAAAGAGGAATATTTTCTCAAGCTTAACTTTAAGAAATAGCAAGAGAAGTTTAGACGTCACTATTAAAATTAGATCTTGTTTTCTACCCTCACAGTAGGGTATAATGCATAGTAACACTGTGCATGTACTGCATTAAATTTTTCTGGCCTGTATTTATTATTATATATTTTTTAACTTTGGAAAACTAACTAAGAAGTACTGCATGATGTAATGAAGTAGGACGGTTTCCTTTCTGTGCGGGGCCTGGGTCTCAGAAATCACTTCCCGTCTGCAGCTGTCCCTTGAGACCCCGGTCTTCCAAACACTTGGACTTCCAAAATTAGGGAAGAGTCGCTGTTTTTCCAACAAAATGCTCACCCAAGTTTGAAGGCTACAAAACCCCTCATTAAAATTTGAAAACAAGCCCTGTGAATAAAGCTGTAAAGCAAAGAGTGAATTCTGGAGGAGTAGTTTGAGACTTAATGGCAGCCTTCAGGGGCGTGAAGTGGCCTTAGAATGAGGACAGTGACCGTTGAATAATAATAATAATTCATTATTATTCATTCAATAATAATGAATTATTATAATAATTCATTTCTTCAGCATTTATGGAGTATCTCCTCTGTAGCAAGTGCTTCCTTAAGCCGCTGGGGATACATTTCAGAAGCCACACAGACCCCAGTAAATCAGATAATTATTCAGACTGCAGAGCAGCCCAGGAGAAAGAAGTGATGAATACAGATCGTCAGCTAGTATCAACATTTCCACTGTGGAAACCATAGCTGAATAAGGGCAGGGACATGGAAAAACGAACAGGCCGTTCTGTAGGTAGAGTTTCCTCTCCATATTATGTATTCCCTAATTAGAATTGCAAAGCTGTTCCTTTTTCCAGCAAGTGCTTATGCCTGACCTTAAGCTTATTTCTTCGTGTTTATCCTGCCCCTAACACAGAGAACCAGTGATCCAGGACCGCTTCATAAAAATCTTTGCATAAATACACTGAAAAATGGCCTTTGGCCTTTTCTCCTCTTGAGGTAGAACAAAACTGCTTTCCTCATAGGCCTTTGAATCATCTTTGTTTCTCATCTCTGCACCCTCTGAAGTTTACGACATCCTTTTTTGTTGGGCCATATCCTTTGTGGTCACAAGAGCCTACCCAGGCTAAAAGGGCACTGAGAAAGGACCACCCCTCCTCTCAGTAGTGTGGCTACTGTCTCTATGGAGCAATAATCACTGCTGAGTTTCTGTTCAGCTGTGGTCCACTAGGACTGGCATATCTTCTTTTTACCTACCAAATGTTCCATCTTTGAAGACGGAGTGAGAGGATGAGGTTCTCACTAAGAGGCAGTAGTTGCTAGAAGTTATGAAATCTTTCTTGTAAATTTTTTAAAACAGGGATGGCTCTGGGAGTTCCCTGGCGGTCCAATGGTCAGTGGTTGGGACTTGGCGCTTTCGCTGCTGTGGCCCCGGGGTTCAATCCCTGGTCGGGGAACTAAGATCCCGCAAGCCGTGCAGCACGGCCCAAAACAAAACAAACCAACAACAACAGCAAAAAAGGGATGGCTCAGCTCTAGGAGACAAACAGCGTGAGTGGAAAAGCCTTCTGGCTTCTCTCTGCCTCCCTGCTCCCCCTTCCTTGACGGGTGTGGTTTCTTACCTTTGGGTGCCTGGGAGAAGGCCCTTGGTGAGCCTGGACTAAACCCTCCACTGGGGTTGGCCCACAGAGCTGGGGTGGGATGTGGGCTGCAGGGGAGTGGACTGGATGTGACCTGGGGAAGCGTGGCAGGAGCCTGGCGCCCAGTCTGGACTTTGAAAGCCCCTTAGGGCTTGTGGTGAGCAGGTCCCAGCCTAAATAGACACTCACTGCTACAGAGATAAGCGGGGGCTTCTGGTCCTTCTGTGAGCCTTTTATTCCCTTTCATTTAAAAGTCGTTTTTATTTTTTCAAAGTTAGCACATGTGCAGTTTAAAATTAAGTACTGCAAACGGCTTGTAACAAACCCCAGCAGCCCCGCATTCCCACCCCTGGAGGCAGCCTCCTGCGGCCCCTCCGCCTCCACGTTTCTAATGACATTTGGGAATTGCTGCTTCTTGACTTACCCTTTTTAGATATTACCTGTTGGCCTCCTGCTCCTGTTGACTGCTGCTGCTGATTCAGCTGTTTTCCCAGCCCCGCCCCCTTCCCAGCTTCCCCTCCTCACCGTTGTTTTCACGTATATGACCATTCCCGGCCTTCGGAGAGGTGTCTGCTCCCTCCCGCTTTTGGTCTCAGCTGAGAGAGGCGCCCTGTGGCTTGTGTGAGGCCGTCCAGTGTACAGCTCTGACTCTAGGGACCATCAGGAGCCTCCATCATTACTTCTTTTTACCTCTTGAAAGGTCAGGTTTGTTTTTTTGAAAAACATCAATTGTTTTTGCAGCTAAGCTCCACTGCCGCCTGGCTCTGATGTCAACAGCAAAGTCGCATGTTCCCAGGGAAGTTGGGCCGGAGCCCGGCACCCCAATATACCTACGTTCTTGGCATCCAGGGTGCGATCACCGCCCCGCCCAGTGCTTCTCTGGCCTCTTCTGTACTTTTTAGATTTTCCCTTAGTGAGATCTTCTTTAGCTAATCAGAAAAAAAAAAAGAGTAAAGTTCAAAATATTCGATCAGCGAGGAGGGTGCCCTCTGCTCTGTGGGCGCCCCGACCCAGCGCGCCCTCTGCCTTGCAGGTGGCCATGGTGGAGGTGCAGCTGGAGACTCAGTACCAGTACCCGCGGCCGCTGCTCATCGCCTTCAGCGCGTGCACCACGGTGCTGGTGGCCGTGCACCTGTTCGCGCTGCTCATCAGCACGTGCATCCTGCCCAACGTGGAGGCCGTGAGCAACATCCACAACCTCAACTCCATCAGCGAGTCTCCGCACGAGCGCATGCACCCCTACATCGAGCTGGCCTGGGGCTTCTCCACCGTGCTGGGCATCCTGCTCTTCCTGGCCGAGGTGGTACTGCTCTGCTGGATCAAGTTCCTGCCCGTGGACGCGCGCCACCAGCCCGGCCCCCCGCCTGGCCCCGGGGGCCACACGGGCTGGCAGGCCGCCCTGGTGTCCACCATCATCATGGTGCCCGTGGGCCTCATCTTCGTGGTCTTCACCATCCACTTCTACCGCTCGCTGGTGCGCCACAAAACCGAGCGGCACAATCGCGAGATCGAGGAGCTGCACAAGCTCAAAGTGCAGCTGGATGGGCACGAGCGCAGCCTGCAGGTGGTGTGAGCGCGCGCGCTCCTGGGCGGGGCCGATGCCGTGTCCGCGGCCGCATCCGCGTCAGCTCAGCGTCCACGCCTCGCGTCGGGAGGGAACAGAACTCGCTTGCGGTATGGGGAATTTCAGGAATGCAAATTGCCAACGAGGCTGCCGAGACACTGCCAGGCCGTTCAAGACCAAAGTTCTACTCCTGTCTTCATGCTGTAAGACCTGGATCATTTTCCTTCAGAAGATGGAAATCTTCAGTTAAACGGGAGACTGATGCTAAGAGCTCAGGGCGAAGAAAGGACGAGTCCCTGGCCCTGGGCACTTCCTGAGGCTGGAGGCCGGGTGGTCACGGGTCACCTCGGAGACCTGGAATGAGCCGCCAGCGGGGGCCGGGAGCCTGGCAGTGGCCTGGAGAGTCAGGGCAGCACCACGAGTTCAGGGAAGGGATTGCCCCGTGACTCCTGAGCTGGGCTGGTGGCAGCCGGGTGGCACGACTGATGGTACCACCCTGCTACGATCAGACGGGACACAGGCTTACAGCTTGGCCTGGTGCTTCCCTCCCTGCCCTGGAGGGAGCTGGGCGGCCTGGCTCGTGGGGGTGGGGAAGGCAGGCAGGAGCCCAGGGCACATGGCCCAGCAGGTGTGGTGGGCGCTCAGCAGGCGTCAGACTTGTCAGGCCCTGGGGGAGGCGTCCAAGGGCGGAGGCCGGTCTGTGGGCACCCACTGGAGGTGGCTGTTAACTGAGGGGTGCTCTGAGGCACTCTGGGCTCAGGTTCCCTCTTCCCTGCCAGCTGGATCCCTGGCCACACTGACCCAGCGAGGCCACCAGGCTGGGGAAAGGGCCCAAAGTCCAGAGGCCTCCGTCTCTCGGCCACAGACTGTCCCCTGAGCCGCCAGCTGACCCTCCGGGCTGTGGCTGCAGAAGGCAGGGGCACTCTCGCCCAGGCATCCGAGCCCGCCCACCTCCCTGCTGCCTGTGGTCCCCGGCAGCGGGAGGGGGCAGCCGGGGGACTTCCTGTCTAGACAAGGCCGTGGCCGAGCCTGGTCTGTGGGCGGTAGCATCAGGGGCCAGCCCTGGCCAAACGTGGGTCCTGCTTACAATGACGGCAGGGAAGGCGAGACCCTGTGTAGTGCTGCTCTCCTGGGCCTCTTGGCTGCAAGCACAGGCCCAGCTCACACTTCTATGCAGCCATGCGCAGCACAGGTTCTGGTGTTTTTGAGAAGGGCGTCTGGTAGACCTGAGCCCATGTTCTTGGACCAAACACATACATGCTACAGCTCAGCTTACGTGTGAGCCTGCTGCGCCCTGGGCCGCTTTTAAGAACCACATTTACCACACTGGCCAGCAGCCACCAGAGAGTGGTGCCTTTTCTTTGGTTTCACGGTCACTGGACTTCATGCTCTGACGGCATTTCTGTCCACAGCCTGATATCTCTGTGGGGTCTGGGTTGCCTGTACCAAGAAGTGCGGGCAGGCCTGGCTGAGGTTTCTGGGGCTGTGACATCCTGTTGAGAACCTAAACCTTAACACGTAACTCTGAATGCTGAGAATCACCAGTGCAAGTCATGGCATTTACAGGGAGCCTGGACATCGTGTCTTGCTGGGCCGGAGAGCCCTGGCGCCTTCCAAAGGGCGTGTCCCTCGCATCCTCTGCAGACATCTGTCGTGACTTGCTTGCTCCCTAGCGCATGTCTCCTCTCCCAGAGCCTTGCTGAAAAGGCTCGTCTGGTGTAATGTGTTTGCTTTGCAAAAGAATGTCAGCGTCACTGCAAGATGGCCACTTTGTGTCCTGGCAGGGACTAGACAGGCTGGCTCCTCCCCACCACTGCTGGGAGGGGGCGGCAGCCCCTTGCTCTGGCCTCAGCCTTTTCAGAGGGGCCTTGTTGAGCTCACTTCGGCCGCCTTCCTGGGCTATCTGGTGCCCCTGCCCCGTGTGCCAGACCCACGGAGTGCCGGGCTCCCCAGACTGTGGCGAGCACACTCTGGGTGTCAGCCAGGGGCCAGCTGTTACACCTGGCCCATGGGCAGAGTTTTTCTAGCCTGGCCACATCCGGGTCAGACACTAGGTGCCCAGTGACAGTGCCACATGGGTAGGAAAGATGCCACATAATCACGTTTTCGACACGGATTAGAATAATGTTCTTGTAATTTCTTGTTCTTTCTTCCAGCGAGCTCTCCCAGCTCCAGCCTTTCTAGTTCCCAGAGGCATGGGGCAAACTGAATTTCTGTGAGAACAGAGATGACTGTGGGCCTGGGGACTGATGATCGGGGGGGCACCCTCAGGACTGGAGAATAAGCTGCCATTTGGAGCTGCAGCAGGGCAGTCTGGGGAGGGGAGGGAAGCAAATTGCAGGCTAGAAATTCGGTTTCTGGAGGCTTAACCTGACTGTGAAGGGGGTTCCAAGTGCAGTGACCTTTCTGTGGTGAGTGAGAGGCACCACAGGCCGCCCCGGAGCCGGCGTGGGCTTGCCCTGTTTTCCTCTGAGCAGAGCCTTCCTGGTGCTCATAAAAACAAGTGCCCGCAGATACGCTGAGGCCCTTTCCAAAGTGGAACACGGTCTCCGTTTAGTACCTGACCAGAAGTTTCAAAACTCAAGTGTTTCTATTTTAGACAAACTGCCAGGGCAGAATGTATTTCAGTGTCTTCTAGGAAAGTCTGTTGAGGATAAAATTGCCTAAGCCTGAACGGATCGAGGCTCATCTGCACTCCTCACCTGTCTTGTGCCGATTAATTCATTACGCATGACGCTGTGGAGACCACATGCGGTGTGCACACGCCCTGTCCTGTGTATGGATTTTTAAAACAGTTGCCCTGGACTGAACTGAATAAATAAGTACTTAAGTTACGAATTTCTCTGTGCTCTTGGTGGAACGCCGTGGAGAGAGGTGATGCTTGGAAGCCCCTCCCTGCCAACCGCTGGTCACCAGTGTTCCGTATCCCACACCCCATGGGGTCAAGCATGACCCGGGCAGAGTGCAAATCAGAAGCTATCAGCAGCTCTGAAGTCTGAAACAGTAATAACCTCACATCTTCTACCCATCCTGTTCTCCAATCCAACACGCTCCCTAAATGAAGGGCCTGGGAGTTCCCTGGTGGTCCAGTGGTTAGGACTCAGCGCTTTCACTGCCATGGGCCTGGGTTCAATCCCTTAGTCAGGGAACTAAGATCCTGCAAGCTGCGTGGCACGGCCAAAAGTAAATAAATAAAATAATAATAAATAAATAAATGAAGGGCCTGCAGGGTGGGACATCGGGCAACCTTGTTAAGAGAGACAGATAAAGGAGAAAATGACCTGAAGTGGTACCAACGATTTTTAAGCTCAAAGTATGCCACTGCCCTCAAGCTGTGACAAATTAAACAACCCAGGCAAGTGGCCACGGTGCAGGTCAAAGGGGACCGACTTGAGGCCCCTTCCCATCGAGCCAGCTCACGGACAGGGCTCGCGCTGCCGGGCACCAGGGTGTCAAGCGGTCTCCTCTTAAGACCTGAGAAAGACCCTCGGGCTGGGCGCCCCCTTCAGTGCCGGCTAATGGTCCACTCTGGAGCCAGCACCCCCGGCCAGGCCCAGCGCCAGCTCCCGTCCCCGGGCAGGCAGCTCACGTGGGTCTCCCCTGAAAGGAGAGCGAGGTTTGCAGGAGCTCCTGCCCCAGTTCCCGCTGCCTCCCGCCGGGGCCAAACTCGGCAGACAGTTCCCTGAAGGTGGCGCTCACGCGGCGGGCCCCGATGTGCCTGCGGTGGATGGCGTGCTTCCACTGGTGCCGCGCGGCTCGCGTGAGCACCAGCAGAGCGCGCCGGGGCAAGGGCACCGCCACCTCCACCTCCCGGCACGGGACAGCCCTGCCGGGGGCCGGCGCGCCTTCTGCCGGGGCCTGCGGGAGGCCGGACGGGGCCAGGCAGAGCAGCAGGCTGCCGGGCGCCTCCCGGGACATGGACAGCACGGTGGGGGCCAGCAGGTTGAGGCTCACCAGCCGCTCCCCCCACAGCCAGCTGTCGTCCAGGTGCGGGTCGATGGCCGAGCCCCGCTCCGGGCAGTAGTCCAGGTTACACTGCTCCACGGGCCGGAAGTCCTCCAGGACGGGGTAGAGGCCCATTCTCCGCACCACCTCCCGGCTGAAGCTGGGGAGGCCCCGGAAGCCGGCGGTCTTCAGCTTCTGTTTCCGAAAGTTGACTTTGGGGCCGTAGTCCTGAAGGATGAGGACAAAAAGCAAGTGGGAAATTAGTCTGAGTTTACAGAAATGGCATCACACGCCAGGGCTGAAGAATCCAATCACAGTGACCAAGACCAGCAAAGATTTCGGACTTCACGGAGCTGACATTCTGGCAGGAGGAGGCCGACACCAAGGAGATAAATATAAACAGCAAACATCAGATGGCGGTAAATGCTGAGGAGAAAAACAAAGCAGGGGAGGGGCATGTGAAGCATCGGGGGAATGTCTCAGCCCAGGTACCCCAGGAAGCAGAGCTAGAGACAAGAGGCCCATGCACGGGTGGTGTCCCCAGGACGTGGTGCTGGGGAGTCGGGAAGGAGGAGCCGAGCGAGGCAGGGCAGGCCAGCCCAAGGCAGCGTTACTCATCTGGTCAACACTGGGTACAACTGGGCTTCAGGACCACAAGGAAGAAGAGTCTCCACAGGGCCCAGCAGCTGTTCCACTCCCAGCCTCACACCCAAGAGAACTGAAAACACACATCCACACAGAAGTCTGTACTAGAATAGTCACAGCAGCACTATTCATGACAGCCAGAAAGTAGAAACAACCCAAGTGTCCACCAACGGATGAATGATGAACAAAGAGTGGTCCATCCATGCAGTGGAATAATATTCAGCCACGAAAAGCAATGCAGCACTGATACAGGCTGCGAAGTGATGGACCCTGAGAACATCATGCTCAGTGAAAGATGCCCGATACAAAGGCTCATATATTACATAATCCTAGTTATATGAACGTCCAGAAGAGGAAAATCCACAGAGACAGAAAGTAGATTAGTGCTTGCTGGGGAATGAGGGAATGCAGAGTGACGGGGAATGAGGGAATGCAGAGTGACTGGTAATGGGCACGCATCTCCTCTGGGGTGATGACAATGTTCCAGAACTAGACAGTGGCGATGGTTGCACAACACTGTGGATACACTGAAAACCAAACCAGTGAATTATACACTTGTAATGGGTGGATTTTATGGTAGGTGGCTTCTATTTAAAAAACAAAACAAAAAACCCCTAGGGAGGGGGCTTCCCTGGTGGTGCAGTGGTTGAGAATCTGCCTGCTAATGCAGGGGACACGGGTTCGCGCCCTGGTCTGGGAAGATCCCACATGCCGTGGAGCAACTAGGCCCGTGAGCCACAACTACTGAGCCTGCACGTCTGGAGCCTGTGCTCCGCAACAAGAGAGGCCGCGATAGTGAGAGGCCCGCGCACCACGATGAAGAGTGGCCCCCGCTTGCCGCAACCACAGAAAGCCCTAGCACAGAAACGAAGACCCAACATAGCAATCAATCAATCAATCAATAAATCTTTAAAAAAACAAAACAAAACAAAACCCTAGGGAGGAGCCTTGTAGAACAGACCTCAGATCTGTGGCCTGAGGCATGAGAGGGGAGCATCTCCCGCACTCCTGCTCCCTCGGGTCCCCGTCTAGTGGAGGACGGCTCCATCTGCTGGTAGAGTCCTTCTCCTTCCCTGTTCCCCATGGCTCAGTGCCCGGGCCAGCCGGCTCCTGTGGGCCACCCCAACCCGTTGGCAGCAGCAGGCAGAAAGGCTGGGACAGGCGGGCCGCGGCCAGGAGACTCCGAGGAACACCCAGGAGGCGGGGGTGACTGCCGTGGGGACAGCAGACAACAGCAGTGGAGACAAAGGTCGGGCTGGCGGCCAGTGCAGGGCCTTCTGGGGCATGGTGAGGCCTCTGCGTTTACGTTGAGATGGGAGGCCTGGAGGGCCTGTAACAGAGCAGTGACTCGATCCGACCAGATGTCGGTGGGATCACTTCCTCCCTACTGAAACCAACTGAGGAGGGCCGAGGGCTGCCCAGGAAGTGCTAGAGGCAGGTGGTGGCAGCGGCAGGGGGTGTGTGTTCTCAGATTCAGGATATGCTTTGAAGGAATACAGAGCTGACAGGAATTACCAATGGAAGAGAGGAGCGTGGAAAGATCCAGGGTTTCTGGCCTGAGCGGGTGAAAGATGGAATTTGCCGAGATGGAGCCATGGCTCAGCTTAGGGATGCCAGGGCTGGAGATACGAGCGCGGGAGCCCCAGACTCACCGATGTGCGGGGCCGGGCCTCGCTGAGATCAGTAAGGAGAGTCTGGAGAAGGAAAAGGAGAGGCCTGAGGACTGAGCCCGAGAACCAGCCGCTGGCTTTAGGCAGGAGGCGGGCGATGGAGGCAGTTTTTGAGTGGGTTAAGCGGGAGCAAGAAGAGAGGACCTGAAGAGAATGGAGAACTCTTCTGAGAAGTTCTGCTGCAGAGACGAGAGAAACAGAGCTTACTGGGAGGCCGGTGGGAAAGAGCCAGCCTTGCGGAGAGAAGGGGGCGAAGCGGGACAAGGAGTTCTGAGGAGAGGGGCGCAGCCAGCGCGCAGCTGGAGTGGGCTCGGGAAGAAGCCGGGCACAGGCGAGAAGGGAACGTCTGTAGATGCACCTGTTCCCTCAGAGAGGCCCAGTCACCAGTGCGGAGTGAGGAGGGGAAGGAGAGGTTTGGAAGGAGGGCAGCAAAGTGAACGACCTGCCGAGCGGGAAGGGCCCGGCTCGGGATAGAGAGCCAGAGCCAGGGCGGCCGCCAGCAGGGGGGGCGGGTGCTGGACCCGACCAGGGCCGTGGGTGAGCGGAAAGAGCCTGCCCAAGTGAGAGGAGAAAGGGCGAGGGGCACCTGAGCAAGTGCCTGTACTAACTGGTCACAGGACTGCAGATGGGTGAGGACACATGACAGGAGCGGGAGGGAATGTGGAAAGGTGGCCGATGGCTGGTTCGCAGGTCCTGGAGGGGGCGAGGATCGCTGGGGATGAGGAACAGAAAAGGGGAGGAGGGGACTGTGAACCCCGGCAAAGGGAAGGTTCAGGATCTGGAGGCCCAAGTATCAGTGGAAGAGGGGCGGGGAGATTAGAAACTGACGGGGAGAACTTTGGACAGGGGGGTAGGGGGATGGGGGGCAACTGGCAGCCTTCGAGAAACCCTCTGTGAGGGTCACCAGCACTAGGCCAGCTGGGGAGAGGGCAGAGAGAGCTGAGTGGCCGTCTGCCTTTGAGCCCCGCCTCACGGGAAGGTGAGCAGGCCACGCCCAGGCCCCTGGCCCTGCCCCTTCCCAACGCACCCCATTCAGCAGCCCTGCCCGGGCCCCCCCCTCCCGCAACCGCCCCGGTCGGGAGCTTGTCGCCTAATGGCTCTGGGGAGTGGTGGGAGGTGGCTGCAAAGGAAGGCCCTGAGAGGGAGGTGAGCAAAGGGGCTCTGGGGTCAGGAGCCCGGCAGGGCCCCGTGGCGTGACTGCCCTCTCTGGCCCAGCACTGGCCCAGCCTACCTGCTTCCTCCGCCCGGACTGTGAGAGCTTCCAGGGGTCGCGGTCCATCAGCCGTACCATCTCAGCTTCTTCCGCCGGGGTCACAAAGTCCTCGATCAGCGTCACGCCTGGGAAGGGGAAGGCCCAGCCTTCAAAGTCGGACTCCTCGGCCCCCACAGCCCAGCCGGTGTCGGCGTAGTAAATGAACTGGTGTGTTTTCTGCAAAAGGAAGACAGGGGTGGGAATTCCCTGGCAGTCCAGTGGTTAGGATTCAGCGCTTTCACTGCAGGGGACCCAGGTTCGATCCCTGGTCAGGGAACTAATATCCCGCATGCCACTTGGTGTGGCAAAAAAAAAAAAAAAAAGACGGGACACGGGTCCTGGAGCCGCTGGAGCCCTTCCGCACGCCGCACACACACGCCCCGAGAAGCAGCCCCACCCAGCAGTGCACCCTCCCCTGCAGCACTTTGGGAGGCAGCTGGAGTCTAGAGGGAGGCGGGACACCTGCCCAGGGCCGCCTCCTGGGAAAGGCCCTCAGCCCCTGCCTTTCTCACTTTCCCGTCTGTAAAAGGGAAGAGAGTACGCAGAACCATTCTTTCATTCTTCATTTTACAGATGAGGTGACTGAGGCTCAGCAAAGTTAAGGAACTAGCCCGAGGCTGCACAGCTGGGGCGCAGCCTCTGAGGCCACACTGTTCCTGCGTCGCTGTGGGGCACTGTCTGCCCTCCCCAAGCTGGTGAGGGTTAAAGGGGAGGACTGTGTGAAGGCAGCCAGCCCTGACCAGCAGCTGGAGAAATCTGCTCCCCTAAAGCTGAGGCCACGGGCCTGCCCAGGAGGTGAGCAGCTCATGCTGGGAGGCCAGAGGGAGAAGCCCTTTCCGGCCGTGGTGTGGGTGTCTCTGGGGCCTGCCCTACACTGTGGCAGCCGCTGGCGCTGCCTGAATTTCCCATCAAAAAAGAGCAAAACTGGGAGTTCCCTGGTGGTCTAGTGGTTAGGATTAGGTGCTTTCACCATCATGGCCTCGGTTCAATCCCTAGTCGGGGAACTGAGATCCCGCAAGCTGAGTGGCACGGCCCCATACATACATACGTACATAAAATTTGGGGGGAAAACCCACAAAAAACAGAGCAGAACTTGCCCGTCACCCAGAGGAGTGCCAGGCTGACAACCTCCTGTGGCAGGGCCTTCAGGATCTGCCTCTGGTTCTGAGCAGAGGCCACCCTTCTCCTGGGCCTCCAGCCAGTGACCCAGCACAGGCCTGGCCATTTCTGCCCAACGTGGGACTGCCTACCAGGCCGTCTTTGCGCCGGAGCTTCCGGTTGGGTTGGCCAGGACTTTGTCAGATCTACAGGGCAGTCTGAGGTGCTCCCTGCCCAGTGAATTCTGCGTCCTCCCGCTTTATGTCCTACAGGCAGCGCCAGCACCCACACCCCAACCCTGAACCACCATGTCTCTGTCTCCTGGCACCTCACATGGGACACACGGAAAGTTCAGGAGTCATCCCGTACATTTCACTTGTCCCTCAGCCATCAGGTTGGGAAGATGCTACCCCCGCGGTGCCCTGAGCCTCCACGCCCACGGCCATGGGCACAGTTCAGACCTCTGGCAAGATCCGAAAAACTCTTTTTTAAGAAAGTTTTTAACTGTGGTCAAACATATACAACCACATATACGTTATACATAAAATTGATCCTCAGCCACGTTTTAAGTGCACATCTCAGTGTGTTAAGTATATCACATTGTTGTACAACCAATCTCCAGAACTTTCTCACCTTGCAAAACTAAATCTACCCATTAACACCTCTCCCCCTCCCTTCCCACCAGCCGCTGGCACCCACCATTCTTTTCTGTCTCCGTGAATTTGACTACTTTGGATGCTTTACATAAGTGGAATCATACAGTATGTCTTCTGACTGGCTTATTTCACTCAGCATAACGTTCTCAGGGTTCATCTGTGTGGTAGCACTTGCCAGACTTTCCTTTCTTCCTTTTTTCGGACTGAATAATATTCCACTGTACGGATGGACCACATTTTGTTCTTCCTTTTATCTGTCCGTGGACACTTGGGTTGCTTCCACTTTTTAGCTATTGCGAGTAACTCTGCTATGAACATGGGTGTACAGATATCTCTTCATGACCCTGCTTTCAATTCTTTTGGGTCCATATCCAGAAGTGGGATTGCTGGGTCATATGGTAGCTCTACATTTAATTTTCTGAGGAACTGCCACTGTTTTTCACAGGACCTTATGAGCTTTTTTTTTTTTTTAAAATATAAATTTATTTATTTATTTATGGCTGTGTTGGGTCTTCGTTTCTGTGCGAAGGCTTTCTCTAGTTGTGGCAAGCGGGGGCCACTCTTCATCGCGGTGCGCAGGCCTCTCACTATCGCGGCCTCTCCCGTTGCGGAGCACAGGCTCCAGACGCGCAGGCTCAGTAGTTGTGGCTCACGGGCTTAGTTGCTCCGCGGAATGTGGGATCTTCCCAAACCAGGGCTCGAACCCGTGTCCCCTGCATTGGCAGGCAGATTCTTAACCACTGCGCCACCAGGGAAGCCCAGCCTTATGAGCTTTTATCACGGACACTGTGACAGTTTCTTCACTGGCTTCCCAGCCTCCTTTCCTTCCTATCCACTCCTCCCCTTCCCAGGATCTTTCTAAAATTCACAGGTACCTTTCTTTAAAACCCTCAAGAGCTCGCCATGGCCCTCAGAACAAGTCCCGCCTGCCTTCCGTGGTCAGGCCCCACCGGCCTCATTTCCCTCACCTGAAGCATCATCCACCTTCCCCAGGCCTTGGCCCAGCTGGAAGGCCCTTGCCCCGCTCAAAGGCTCTGAGTTCTTTTTTGTTAATTCGTTGGAATGAGTTTCCTCCTTGCCCGTTTCCGTCCAAGGCCTTCTGGAGCCCTCTGCCCTGGTTTTCAGCACCCCCTACTCTCTCCGTGTCATCTAACCACGGGCCCGTGAAGCTCCCAGCCCCAGACACGGGGGGGGGGGGGCTACGTTTGCTGTCAGACTCCCCCCAGGTTTCAGAGGTGAGCTGTGGTCGGACTGCACCCACGTCCCAGCCCCTTTCCCACTCCAGGCCCACTGCTCAAAGCCCTCATCTCCTCACCCCGCAACGCCCCCATCGCCAGGGCATCTGACACGGTTTGATCCGGAGCCCGTCTTCACGGTCAACCCGGGCCTCAGTTTCCCCAGATGAAGAATGGAGTTGTGGGCGCGGCCCCTCGCCCAGCCCTCACCTGCGGGGGGTGCTGCCAGGGCGGGTCACCTCCGCGCTGCCGCTCGCAGATCAAACAGGTCCGGGTACCCTTGCAGCCGCATTCCCGAAGGACCTCGGGGGCCGCCACCGCTGCAGCCGCCATCGCCGCGTCCTGGCAGCCAGGGCGCAGGCGCGGGGCCGCGGGCGCCGCTGGGAGTTGTAGTGCGCGCGCAGGGCACGAGGTCCGCGCGGCCGCTTCCTTCCGGTCGTCGCCGCCGACGGATTCGCGCGGCGCCACCTCCTGGAATCGGACAACAGCTGGCGCCAGCAACGGATTCCCGTGCCGCCGATCAGGTCCCCGCGGGCCGCGCCTCCTCGCCATGGGCCCCCTCTCGGCGCGGCTGCTGATCCAGCGGGGGCGACCCAAGACCGACCGGCTGGGGAAGATCCGGAGCCTGGAGTAAGGGCCGGGGCCACACCGCCCTCCACCAGGGCCTGGGTCGGCGGACGGTCGGGAAGAAAGCCTGGGACCCTTCCTCTCTCCCTGCCCGACCCCGTTATCACCCTGTCGGTTCGACAGAGTCTTTAATCATTCGGGACAAACGCCGTTCTCTCGTTATGAGATGGGTCGGGTAGGCCCAGAGCGGCATTACCTCAGAAGAGGGTCCGGGCTGCTAGGGAGACAGTCTTGCGAAAAGAATTTGGAGCTACCTGTTGAGAGAATTACAGAGGACTGGGGAGCACAGAAATCCCCCCTAGAGGATCAGGAAAAGCATCCTGGAGGGGGCCAGCTGCCCCAAGTTATAAAGTAGGGACAAGATTAAAGTAAGTGGGGGAACGTTGCAGATCGGCTATGCACGCAGGAGAAATATCAGGTGCAAAAGCCGTCGGAGGCAACCTGGGCTGCCATGGGTGTGGGGTGGGAGACCTGCCTGCCCCCTGAGCCCGCCCTGTCTGCCCCTCTCCCCAGCCTGTCAGGGCTGGATCTGCTCTCAGAGCACTTGGACCCCAAGCTCCTGAGCCGCCTGAAGCAGCTGCAAGAGCTGGACCTCTCCAACAACCAACTGGAGACGCTGCCCGCCAACCTGGGCCTGTCCCACCTGCGCATCCTCCGCTGCGCCAACAACCAGTTGGGCGATGTCACTGTCCTGTGCCAGTTCCCACAGCTCGAGGAGCTCAGCCTGGAGGGCAACCCCTTTCTGACAGTAAGTGGGCGGCCCCGCATCCCGGGCCAGCACCCTGGGGGCTCGGGCTCAGCCACAGGCTGGGGTGACCCCGAGTCACTCTCCCCTCATCCCCCAGGTCAGTGACAACCTGAAAGTTTCCTTCCTCCTGCCCAAGCTCCGTAAGGTCAACGGCAAGGACGCTTCCTCCACTTGCACTCAGGTGGAGAACCTGAACCGGGAGCTGACCAGCAGGGTAAGGGGCGGGGCGGTGTCTCTGGTGCTTGGGAGCAGTCGGGGGCCTTGAGGAGTGAGTGACAGAACTGGACATTTGGAGGACACCAAGGGGGGTTACAGGGGCTCTCTGTCCCAACCCCAAGTGGCCCTGAGCCCCTAGCCTGACCTGTTGCTTTGAGCTTGGCTGTGGCGCTTGGCCTCTTGTCCTTGGAGGTCCTGCCCTCCGCCTTGCAGGCAGGGCCTGGCAGGGGAGGCTGGGACGTTTTCACGGTGACTTTACCCTGGGCCAGCTCCTCCCTTCAGGGGCTGTTTCTCCCTCTGTGTTGCTTGGGTTTGTGCAACCTGCAGCTGAGAAAGCTGTGATTCGGGGAGGCGTCCCAGAGGCGGTGAGGTTGAGACAGCTCTGGCCCTGAGATTAGAGGCAGAGGTGCCACAGAAGGTCCAGGAGAGCTGGGGTGGGCTGAGCCTGAATCTAGTCCCTCTTGTGCCAGGTCACAGCTCACTGGGAGAAGTTCGTGGCCACACTGAGCCCAGAGGAGGAGGCCGAGAAGGCCCAGGCAGACTTTGTGAGGTCTGCTGTCAGAGATGTCCGCTATGGGCCCGAGTCCCTCAGCGACTTCACCCAGTGGCGGGTATGTCCTCACCCCACTGTGCTGGGAGTCGCTTCTCCCAGCTCCTCCCTGGCTGCCACAGCCTGAGCCGCCCTGGAGGTCTCTGGCCATGAGGGGATGTGGGGAGTGGGCAGGTCAGGGAAGGAAGCCCTATGGGCTGGAAGGACTCTTCCCCAGCTCGGGAAGCACCCTCTGACTGGGCGTCTGGGGAGGGGCTGGAGGCCCCCAGGATGTGCTCAGCTTCCTGATGGCCTGGCCCCACCCAGGTGCAGATGATCTCTGAGGAGCTGGTGGCCTCTGGTGGGACTCAGGTGCATGAGGCAAACATCTCAGAGAGGCCCCCAAAAGCCACCGCTACCCAGGAGCCTAGGGTGAGTGGTTCCATGGGGCCCCCGGGCTCCCAGGGCCTGCCCTGGCCCTTCCCGCCTAGGGAGGCATTAGGGAAGCGGGGCGTCCTAGCAGTGTGCCCAGGAGATGGCCTCCTATGCTCGAGCTGGTTTCCTCTGACCCTGGTACCCCTGGCCTCCCGTACCCATGGGAGGGTGCAGTCCAGCCTCTGATGGGGAGGAAGGAAGCCCTGGGCAGATGGGCGCATGGTCACCAGGCCCTCTGGTTGCCCCCGCCCCCTCCTCCACAGGCCAGGCCAGTGGCCTCGAAGCGGCCAGGTGATGTCCCAGTCAACCTCTCTCCCAACAAGCGGGTGTGCACCTCCCCGTTGGCCCAGGTGGAGGGCAGCCCCGTGGGCTCTGCTGACAGCCAGGTGAGCTAGCAAGGTGGCAGGGGGCGTGTGATGGGAGCAAGGCCTGGGGGCAGCCATGACCCCCCTCTGCTCCCACAGACCGCCCTGCAGCTGGAGCCCCTGCACTTCCTGCAGTGCCACAGCAAGAACAACAGCCCTCGTGACCTAGAGACCCAGCTCTGGGCCTGCGCCTTCGAGCCAGCTTGGGACGAGGGTACATCCTTGGGGGGGCAGGCAGGGCGAGGGCCACAGGGAACAAGCAGAGCAAGCTTTCTGGGCATGGGGCCTGGGAATACCACTTGCAGGGGGCTGCCTGGGTGGACGGGGGAATCGGGAGGGACAGAGAGCTTAAAGCGTCCTCAGGGTCAGGAGGAGGGGCTGCAGTGGGGGACTTTACAGAGAACGTTTTCACCAGGCTGACCTCTCAAACAGGGCAGGCAGGGGCCACGTCCCAGACCGTGGCCACGTGTGGCGGGGAGGCCGTGTGTGTGATCGACTGCCAGACGGGCATCGTACTGCACAAGTACAAGGCGCCTAGTGAGGTGAGTGTCGGGGCCCCACTCCTGCAGGGTGGCAGGCAGAGCCTTGGTTCCTGGGGATAGGAGCGCTGGGGTCGGGGGGCCGGACTCGGCTACCTACTCACCAGGTGACCTCTTTGATGCTGGGCTCCTGTTCCCGGGCCGGATCCTGCACACGTGTGCACATGTGTAGTTCTGCCCCTCGGTGACCCCTCCCCTTCCCTCCTCAGGAGTTCTTCTCGGTGGCCTGGACAGCCCTGACAGTGGTCACACAGGCAGGCCACAAGAAGCGCTGGAGCGTGCTGGCAGCTGCAGGCCTGCGGGGCCTGGTCCGGCTGCTGCACGTGCGGGCCGGCTTCTGCTGCGGGCTCATCCGGGCCCACAAGAAGGCCATTGCCACTCTCTGCTTCAGCCCCACGCATGAGACCCACCTCTTCAGTAAGACCCTCGCCCCGAACCTCCGGGGCTCCCTTAGCACCCGTCCTGCAGCCTGACGCCTCAGGACTCCTTCCTGGGATGGCAGGGAGCTCCTGTGGCTGGCGGGCCTCATACTGGCTGCCGAAGTCAGCGCAGACCGGTAGGAACATCGAGGCTTCATGGACAACTGACCAGGCTTCAGATTCTGTCTCTTCCCCCAACCTGCTCTGTGGCTTTGGAGGTTTCTGACAACCTGGGCCACGTCTGTGACCTGGGTGGATCCCCTGGCCCTCTGGGTGTGATGAGGGTGTTATCTCCGCAGAGCCCTGCGGGACGTGGCTGCCTGGCATGGGGCACGTAGGTTAGAGCAAGATAAGGATGGTAGGCCCTGGAGTCTTTCTCCCAGCCGTGGCCCTCCCTCCCTGCCTTGGGAGCGCGGTCTCAGCCTGGGATGCAGCCTGCAGGAGGGAGCAGGGCCTCCTCAGGGCCACCTCTCTCCTTCCCATCCCCTCCTCAGCGGCCTCCTATGACAAGCGGATCATCCTCTGGGACATCGGGGTGCCCAACCACGATTACGAGTTCCAGGCCAGGTGATGCTTGGAGGCAGGGCTTCGGGGGGTGGGCGTGGGGGTGGGCACACACCTGAGTCTGTGGCCTCACGCCCTCCCCTCACCTGCCGCAGCCAGCTGCTCACACTCGACACCGCCTCCATCGCCCTGCGCCTCTGCCCCGTCGCCTCCTGCCCGGATGCCTACTTGCTGGCCGGCTGCGAGGGCGGCTGCTGCTGCTGGGACGTGCGGCTGGACCAGCCTCAGAAGAGGAGGTGAGAACGGGCAGGGATGCCCTGGAAGCCAGTCCTCGGAGCCGGGCAGCCCCCAGTCCAGGTGTCTGACCCCAGGCACACCTGCTGCAGTGATGGCCGCACCATGCCCCCTGCCCTGGGCAACCAGAGGCTGTTTTCACGGGCCTCCTCACAGGGCTGTCCTGTCCCCACCTCCTGCCCATCTCTTGAGGAAAGGTCCATTTCCTCTCTGGGCTTGATCACCTCATCACTGCCCAGGTCCTGCCACTCACCAGCAGCGTGACCTTCCTTTGTCCACCATGATTTTGTCACCCACAAAGTGGGGACAGTAAGTCACATCCCAGGGCTAGTGGAGGACAATGGGATGGTGTCTGGGCCAGGAGAGGGTCCAGAAGGGCCAGGTGGAGGCTTGTGGCTCCTCTGTACCACCTGGGAGGCCTGAGACAGTGCTCGGCAGGGGTCCCCCGGCCTTGTGGGGACCTCAGAGCCTGGTGGGGGAGATGGGCATTAAAACCCCACAAAGTGTGATTGACGTCAGCTACAGAGGAAGGAGAATAAGGTGCTCCGAGAGAAGCAGGGAGGCCGAGGGACTCTGAGGTGACCAGTGGCGGATGGACAGGTCCTCAGGCTCATGCTCTCCGTGAGCCCCAAGGGAGTCAGGTGGGCAGAGGCAGGAAGGGTGCTCACATGGGGAAGTGCAAAGGACCTGTGGCAGGGAGAGCTGGCCACAGCTTGGAGACCCGGAGGGAGTGGCACAGGTGAGGTGGCAAGGTTGCCTGGGCCAGGGGATACTGGCCCTGTGGGCCCTGGTGAGATCTTGAATTTTATCCTGAGCACGGGGAATAGCGTGGAAAGAATTTTAGGGCAGGTGGCAGGAGGGAACTGTAGTGACCCCTCAGCACAGACCGTGGCGGTTGTCCAGCCAGGTGTTGGTGGCGTCTCCCTGCCACACCTGGGAGTCAAGCTCTGGGCCTGCCTCCTCCCTCCCTGCCTGGTCCCCAAGTCCTGTGGCGTCTCCCCCACGTCTCAGATGTGTCTGCTGCTCGTGGTTGGTACTCGGCTGCCTTTCTGGCTCCAGGACTCCGGGCAGCTGCTGGGTGGCCTCTCCAGTGTGACCGCACCCTCTCTCAGCTTGGAAACATTCAGCAGCCACTCCCCACTGTCCTCAGGGTCAGAGCAAACCCCTCCCCAGTCTCTGGGCCTAGAAGCGCCCACTTGGCCAGTGAACTGCTCACCTCACTCGGCCTCAGAGGCGCTGCCTCACTCCGGAGCCCTTCCTGCCCACGTCCCCGCGCCCCCTAAGTTGCCACCGCCTGTGACTCGGCACACTCAGGTGCTTGTTCCCGCTTCCAGGGCCTGGAACCCAGGGAGGGCCCAGAGTAAGTGCCCAGCAGGTGTCTGCATGAGCGAGCAGCCCTGTGTGTGCAGCTCTTCCTGCAGCCTTCCTGGCTGACCAGCACTTCCGCTGCCCCACAGGGTGTGTGAAGTGGAGTTCGTCTTCCCCGAGGGCTCTGAGGCAACTGGGCGGAGAGTGGACGGGCTGGCGTTCGTGAATGAGGACGTCGTGGGTGAGCGAGCTTAGCTCGGGACAGTCTGGCTTCCTGGGACCCAGATGGGCCCTGGTCAGGCCTTCTGGGGTCACTTCTCCCTGGGCTGGGGTTTAGGTCCGAGGGCTTC
Organism: Balaenoptera acutorostrata; assembly: GCF_949987535.1. Classification (NCBI taxonomy): domain Eukaryota; kingdom Metazoa; phylum Chordata; class Mammalia; order Artiodactyla; family Balaenopteridae; genus Balaenoptera; species Balaenoptera acutorostrata. The sequence continues at coordinate 8,547,429 of NC_080078.1, forward strand.
GGAGGGGTCCCCACCGTGGGACCCGAGTCGCCCGGAGAGGGGCCCCCGGGCACAGTTCTTCATTCTCCCCGACAGCCTCCAAGGGGAGTAGCCTGGGCACCATCTGCCTGTGGAGCTGGAGCCAGACGTGGCAGGGCCGGGGCAGCCGGTCCACAGTGGCCGTCGTGGTCCTGGCCCGGCTGCAGTGGTCGCCCACCGAACTCGCCTACTTCTCACTCAGCACCTGTCCTGGTGAGTCACCTGCCGGCCGCCCCCAACCCTGCACCTCTGGGAGCTCCGCCCCACCTCAGATTCCCATCTCTGTGCTGGCAGATGAGGGGACGGTGCTCTGTGGGGACGAGGAGGGCAACGTGTGGATCTACGACGTCAGGCCCCTGGTGGCGCAGCGGCCCCCGCCGCCGGCCGCCCCGCAGGCCCCCACGCAGGTAGGCACGCGCTCTGCTGTCCCCGCCGGGGCTGGGGCTGCCCGGGGCCCGCGTCAGGAAGCAGGAGCCCAGCGCCCTCTCTCCCCCCTCCAGATCCTTAAGTGGCCCCAGCCCCGGGCCCTGGGCCAGACAGTGAGCAGGACCATGGTGAACATGGTGGTGGCCGACCCCACCTTTACCTACCTCACGGCACTGACGGACTCCAACATCGTCGCCATCTGGAGGAGAAACCGGCCTTGACTGTGCGACGCAACTTATTCAGCTTTCGGGGTCGTGAGGGGGATCTTCTTACCGGTGACTATTTTTTATTAAAGTCAACTATATAAGAGAAGCCTGGGGGGAGCTGTTTGGGGGCCCCACCAGGTGTCCCCCGCTGAGTGAGGCAGGCAGGCCCGGCAGCTGGGGCTCCTAGGGCAGGGACGCCTGGAAGCACGTGAGCTTTCAGTGCCTCCTGCTTGAGACGCCGCCGGGCAGCCCCAGGTTCCCGGGTTTTGTCCAGAATGAGTTTGTTCCTGCCACCCTCTCAGACAGTTCTGTCTGGCTCTCTGGGCCAGTCCTGAAATGAGGCCCCCGAGTGGCTCCGGAACAGGTCCTCCACCTCCACTGGACTGACCCAAGGCTGTGAAGTCACCTCTGCTTCAGCCCGCAGCCGGGTCTTTTCCTGCCACACTTTGTTAGGAAGGTAAAACAGACTCTATGTACAGGGCACATTGGCGTCAGGGGTGAGGGACTTTCTACAAGGAGGCCCACGGCTGGAGGAAGTGCTTCTGTCCACCTGGTGCCTGGAGAAGGGCCGGGTGCAGCCCACTACTCGATTCCTTCTTGCTTGTCTTTGATGGCCACCTGAGGGACAGGAAGGAGGCGGCGCCCTGAGCTGGATTGGCTGGGTGAGGATGTTGGAAACGCAGCCGCGCCTCCCTGACCAAGGGCTGCCAGGACCTTGGCCAGGGGCCCCAAACGGTTCCGGGCACTGGGTAGCCAGCACCCCAGGGACCCTCTAGCCAGCCCTACCCACCCCACCATGACTTCTCTGCAGCACAGGTCCTGCTGCCTGGGGTGGGAGGGAGTCGGGGGAGCAGAGGTGCTTCCTGGCGAGCCTGTGACTGACAGATTGAAAATCTGACAAGCCGTGGATCTTTCCCACTCTAAATTGTGTCTAGACTTTGAAGCCCCCTGCGTGAGCAGACGTGACCACACCCATCTGGCCTTCTTGATGGTGGTACCCCACGATAAGATGAGCTGCCCCCTAGACAGACAAACCACCAGCCAGCCAGCACCACAGGGAAGAGGCGTGGAGGGACAGCCCCAGGCAGCAGGCCCCTCGCTTCCACGGGGACCACGAGAGCACAAAGGGCGACCCTGGGCACTGGGTGAGGTCCCACCCCTGGGTGCAGACAGCAGGCCCCAGGCCTCACCCCCATGACCCCTCAGCCCACACTTCCCGGACGCTGTGGTGTACACCCCTGTTCTGTCATCACCTCTGCCCAGCCCCCATTTCCCCCACCGAATCAATCAGAGGAAACAACCCAGGGATCGTCCTGGGTGTGGGCATGAGCACGCTGCAGCTGTGGCCACACAGGCTGGCGTCCAGACGCACCCCAGCCCCTCCGGCACCTCCAGCTCACCCGGAATCGCTCTTCCAGCAGGGAGAGCTCGCTGATGAGGTCTGTGATGGCATTGGTGAAGGCCTCCTGGGGGCTGTAGTCCGGTGTGGTCTGCACGCGGATGATGATCTTGTGTTCCAAGGGGTGGGGGACTTTGTAGCCAGCAAACAGCACCTGTGGGTCCTTCAGCAGCTGCCTGAGACACAGGGATGAGTGGGGTGGGGGTGGGTGGTGAGCCTAGGACCCTTGGGGCTCTGGCCCCTTGTGGCCTTCCAGGCCTTCTAACCAAGGGTCTTCCCGTTGGGTTGGGGCCTGTAAGCAAATGCAGCTGCTCTCGATCTTTAGTTTGTGTTGTGTGATGTCGTTGTCACCACCTCCCAACCCCTGCAAAAATGTCCAAGTAAAATAGACACGTGAAGAAGATACAGCATGTGGGGACTCCTCCCATACACACACCTACATCCATGAGGATCAACGACCCTACCTAGTATACACGGGTTCCAGCAACCTCTTCCCTCAGGAGACGTCAGGGACCCTCAACGGCCCCAAAGAAACCTCCCTAGGCAGTAAAAATCCAGCTAGTGTTCAGGAAAAAAAAGCCCCATTCCCAGCCCCAAAAGAGCATCTGGCACAGCAAATAAAGGCAGCAGGGGGGAAGGCCCCAGGCTCTGAGGACTTAATGAAGTGAAAACGGAAATCCTCTGGGCAATGTGGGCTGGCAGCTGCGGTCCACACACATGGGGTCCTGGTCCGCGAGGCTATGGGGAAGTGAAGCCTGAATCGTGAGCTTTGCCCTCGGCGCCTGGGGGTTTTCTCCAGATCAGCTCCCTGAAGTGTGAGCGCTGGGGGGGTGTGGGGGCTGGCACAGGTGGGAACACAGTGGGGGAGGGTGGGGGGCAGCAGGGCCCCAGGAGAGCCTGGGTGCACCACTGGCTTGGCGCCAGGCAGGAGGCAACCGCACAGAAGATGGGCAACTCTGCCCCCTACTTACACCAGAAGACCAGACAAGCTCCTGGCCACGGTCTCAAACATGCAAACCTAGGAAAGGCATGGCTTCACTGATGGCACTTTTCAGCAGCGAAATGACAAGTCTCTGGCCAGTCCTATTGCTGGCCACCTACCAGGCCAGGACTTCACTGGTGCAAGCGCCCACCATCCAATATCAGGAACGCACCAGGGCACCGGATGACCACAGAGGCCCTCTCCCACCTCCTTCCCTTATTCTACTAAGTTACAATCTCTGGCACATACATTTTAGAATGCCAGGTGTCACTGAGGTCACTGGGGTGGGGTAGGTGGCCAAAGCTGAATGCGTCCCCATGCTTGTGAGCACAGAGCCCCAAGCGGGCCTTCTTTCCTGCGGCTCGCTGCACATTCACTTCCTTTAGTCAGGTAACTGAGCCAACACAGAAAAGAGGCTACGTGAACAGATACTGGTCACTGTCATTTTGAAGAAGAGGTACTGGGATGTGTGAATTCCTACAGCCAGCACCAAGAAGGACTTCCTGGAGCTCAGAGAGACTTGAGAACATCTCCTGGAACTTGAGCTTGGCCTCTCAAAGAGCCCCCTTAAACATAACCCCCAAAAGCCTTTGACTTGGAACTTACGATTTAATGATGTTTCCTAGCGTATGGTCTTCCTTGTTGATGGTGAACAAACAGGCATTGGGTACCTTGGTGTCCTTGTTAATGGTGATCCTAAGGGAGAGGCAGAGGCAACAGGTTGGTGGGGAGGGCCGGGGCTTCCCTCCTCCCCAGAGTCTAAACCCTGCCCTTCAAGGCAGGCTCAGGTCCCACCTCCTCCTGGAAGACTTTCCCATCTCTTCATCCCATAAAGTGCTCTGTGACTCAGAGTAGCACTGTGGCTATACCCCAAACCCAGCCACGCCTGGTTCTGTGGGACCCTCATCTCACCTCTGGATTACTCCTTCCTAAAGCAGAGCTTCTCAACCTTGGCACCACTGACATTTTAGGCCAGAAAATTCTTTTCTGTAGGGGGGCTGTCTGGTACACTGTGGGGTATTAGCAGTACCTCTACCACTAGATGCCAGGAGCATTCCCTTTATGACAACCAAAAATGTTTGCAGACATTGCCAAAGTCCTCTGGGAGGCAAAACGGCCCCCGGTTGAGAACCACCGCTCTCAAGGGAGACTGAAGTGGCTGGTAGGGGCTAGACCGCAGAGCAGAGCCCTGGATACCAGGCGGTTAAGAGAAGGAAAAGCCAGCGTTTAAGATGGTCTTCTTTGTGCTGAGCCCTGGACTAAGCGCTTTACATAAATTACCTAATTTAATCTCCCCTTAGAGAAAATTCTGTAATTTACTACAGTAATAAGCCCATTTTCCTTATTAATAAGATGAGGAGAGTGGGCCTCAGGCAGATTGTCACTTGCCCAAAGGCACAGAGTTCTTAAGTGGGGGATCCAGGAGCCAAGCCCAGTCTATCTGAGCACTGGATTACATTTCCTTTCACCTGCAGGCAATGAGGAGTCACTGGAGGTTTTACACCGGCGAATGAAGATCCGGTGTGAGTCTCAGAGCCATTATTCTGGCTGCAGCAAGGAGGATAAAGGTGGCGGGCGGGAAGACGAGTGAGGGGGGCTACCAGATCCCAGAGGAAAAGGACTTTGGAGCCAGACACACAGGGTTCGAATACAGACCGGCCACTTTCTGTGCGCCTGGGAAAGTTACTTAACCTCTCTGAAGCTCGGTTTCCTCATCTGCAAACTGGGGAGACTCACCAACACCTAGGACTGTCTTAAGTTTGGCAGACTCAAGTGTGAAGCGCTCTGCGGAGCTCGAGCAAAACCTGCTTCTGTCCCCCCGGCAGAGGACGGGCAGAGAAGCCCCAGAATCTGCGGGCGCTGACGGTCGAGGGTCCGCGACCCTCTCCCACCCAGGCCGGTTCCACTTACTTCTTCTCGCCCTCGAAGAGCAAGAACGACTCGAAGGCGGGAGGGGCGTTCATCCTAGCGTCGCAGCAGCCTCCCAAGCCTCAGCTGCAGCCGCCACCACCTCCAGAACTCGACCTATATAGCACGACCACTTCCGGGTTAGCGGCTGCTTCCGGATTATGCCGGCAGTGCCAAACCCATGTGAGGATCGGCTCGTTGCCCTCTATCGGTCTGGAGGATCTTGCGCAGGCGCGAGAAAAGCCTGCCCGAGGGAGAGGGAGCTGGTGGCTCTGCGCATGCGTGAGTCGGGAAGGTCCTCTCCTGGGCTCACCTGCGGGCATGTTTTGACGCATGCTCCTAACGGTGGGGGCAGCTCTTTTGGTTCTGAGACATAATTTGTCTAGGCTAAGCCGGAACCCTGAGCTCTTCTCTCTGCTCCCTTTGCCCCTTGATCCCTCTTTGGAAATGTGGCCTTGGAATACATGGCAAGAGGCTCTTGAATGGAGAATGGAGCCTTGCGTTAGTGGGCAGGTGTGGCCAGCCCGGGCGGAAGAAGCCTCCCCTGGGCTAGACTGTTGTGTATGGATAATCCACCTGCCAAGGCAAGCTGCTACATGACTCCTGGCTGGGTTGTTACTGGTTTACCAGGTGGGCTTGTAGCCTAGTGAGGTTCTTGTTAGGGGAGCAGTTGGGTGAGGGCCGGGAGGCGGCAAGTGTATGCTGGTGGGGACAAAAAAATGTTGCCTGCCATTTCAGTAAACAAAGAATTGCCGCCATCAAGCCATCAGCCCCTGACGGTGTGCCCTGAGGGGAATTCACGATGGAGAAAAACAGGATACTGGCCCTAGATAGTTAAGATGCATATCTAGGAATCATTTCAATGCCCAGATTCTTTCATCTTCCCGAAGAAAACTGCTGAAATCATTAACTTGAGATGTCTGTCTTTTGTGATTAGCGGTAATCTTTTGATGTTTGACTACATGTGTTTTGTTTGTTTTTCAGCAAAAAACTCCTGTGTATCCTGGCTCCTCCCTTACCGCTTTGGAACAGTTCCTCAGAGCAATCTGAGAGGCTGTCTCCCAGGCTATTGTCCTCAGTAAGGTCCCCGATGCAGGAACTTCCCTGGTGGTCCAGTGGTTAAGACTCTGAGCTTCCACAGGGGGCACAGGTTTGATCCCTGGTCGGGGAAGTTCTGCATGCCGCTCAGTGCGGCCAAAACCCCCCAGAAAACAAACAAAAAACCACCCCCACGACTCTCAGGAATTCCCTGGCGGTCCAGTGGTTAGGACTCGGCGCTTTCATTGCCGGGGCCCAGGTTCGATCCCTGGTCGGGGAACTAGAATCCCACAAGCCACGAGGCATGGCCAAAAACCCAAAAAATCATGCATAAGGTGCTTCCCTGGTGGCGCAGTGGGTAAGAATCCGCCTGCCAGTGCGGGAGACACGGGTTCGAGCCCTGGTCCGGGAAGATCCCACATGCCGCGGAGCAACTAAGCCCGTGCGCCACAACTACTGAGCCTGCGCTCTAGAGCCCGCGAGGCACAACTACTGAGCCCACATGCCTAGACCCCGCGCTCCGCTACACGAGAAGCCACCGCAATGAGAAGCCCGCGCACCGCAGCAAAAAGGAGCCCCCACTGGCGGCAACTGGAGAAAGCCCGCGCGCAGCAGCGAAGACCCAACACAGCCAAAAAATGAATAAATAAAATTTTAAAAATACTTTTAAAAAATCCCACACAACTCGCAACTTTTAGGTTGTGCATTTTTGTTTTTGTTTTGTTTTCAGTCAACACAGGTATGAGAGGAACTTGAAGGAATAAGTGTATGAGTAGGTTTTGGTTGGTTGATATGTTGCAGACTACAGCTTAGCATAAAAATCCCACCTGAGCGGTTTGAAGCAACAGGGGCTGGGGTCTCAGATTAGCTACTGAAGCCCTAACAGCTTTCCAGCTGTTTCTTCAAGGCTGGGGAACAGCTGAGGAGCCCCCAAGGAAATCTGGAGCTTCCCCCATCACTTCCCGGGAAGGACTCTTTCCTACTTAAGCTTTGAGACCTGGGGTGAGAAAATGTCATTTGCTGGAGGCCCACACCAACCTTGACTCTCCAGGCCAAGTGGGTGGGGGCCTCTTTAACTGCGGAGGAATAGAAGGCAATGACAGTAATGATGCCCCTTCACCCATCAGAGTCATCCTGGGAAAGTTTGGGCCAAGGATGCTACTGAGAAATAAAATATTGCCTGCCCTGTCAGTAAACAAAAGATGTCGCAGCCATCAGCGATTGCAGCCCTGCCCACAACGGGGAGCCCTGAGGGAACTCAGGAAGGAAACAAAGAATACCTGCCAGCTAGCCATCATCAGACTGCAGCCACCGCCAAGGGTGCAGCTTGATGAAACTCAGGATGTGAAAACACGGGATACTGGCCCCAGATAGCTGAGGTACATATCAAAGGAATGATTTCGGTGAGCCCAGACTCTTACATCTTCCCATACGAAGAAAAGCGCTAAATTCCTTAACTTGAGATATCTGGTTTTCTTTAACAGTAATCTCTTGATGTTCACACTACCTGCCCTTTGTTGCAAAACTCCTATATATCCTGGCTCCCCCTCACCTCCTCAGAGCAGTTTTCTCGGGGTTACTTAAGATGCTGCCTCCCCGGCTTGAAGTCCTCAGTATGTCCACCGAATAAAACGTAACTCTCAACCTTTAGGTTGTGCATTTCTTTTTTCAGTTGACACTACTGAGAAAGGAAGGGGGCAGGGCACAAACTTTAAAAGAATGACATAGCCTCTGAGGACATAAAGTGGTTAGAACTGATTAGGCCCAAGATGGCGAAGAATCTACTTCCAGTAGAACTTGAGCCTCATTATACGCTCATTGCGATACATCAGCATATGCTAAATGACACACCCACAGGCACCGTGACAGCTCTAAGGCTGATCATAAAAGGCCAAAAAGTGGGTCACAACTCCTGGAAATCTCCGCCCCTTCCCCAAAATAGTTGGAATAATCCTCCCACTCATTAGCCTATGAAATTCCCCTCCCCCTAAAAACTAACAACCCCATACCCTGGGGCCTCTTGCCTTCTGAGTTGGCCCACACTCAGTCTATGGAATGTGTATCTCCCTGAATAAACCTGCTTTCACTTGGCTCGCTCTTGAATTCTTTCCTGCAAGAAGCCAAGAACCCATACTTGGTGACCCGTCCCAGGGACTCACCTGAGACCTGGGACCTGACAATCCTCTTGTGCCCCACTTTTTCTTGCAACGCTACCATTGCCAGGATTGCAGGGACCTGGCGGTGATGAGGCTGGCCTGGCCTTAACTGGGCTACGGGACAGGATGGGGAGAGGATTTTAACTCAGAAGGGGCTTCCCTCCCGGCCACTGTGGAAGTCTGTCCTCTCTAGGGAGCTCTGGTCACACTTGCCCTTTGATTCTGTGACCAACGTGAGATCCTGAGCTCCAGAAGTTGTCAGCCCCCCAAAGAGTTTTCAGCAGCTCAATTTTGGTGTGCCCCGATAGGAGTCCAAATGACCATTCCCATCTTCTCCTTAGCCTAAGGGAGACAGGCCTGCCTGGCACCACCGTGGAAGGGGCGGCTAGAACATAGGGTGCTAAGAAACAATTTCCAACCTTGGAAATAAGGGGAAGGGGGAGTGTGTGACGTATCCCAACAATGCCATACTGGAGCACTGCTGAACAGGCCTGACCAGGGGCTATTTAAATATCTAGGGCAGGGCTTCCCTGGTGGTGCAGTGGTTAAGAATCCGCCTGCCAATGCAGGGGACGTGGGTTTGAGCCCTGGTCCCGGAAGATCCCACATGCCGTGGGGCAACTAAGCCCGCGTGCCGCAACTACTGAAACCCATGTGCCTAGAGCCCATGCTCCACAACAAGAGAAGCCAGCGCACCACAACGAAGAGCAGCGCCCCCCCACAGGCTCACGGCAACTAGAGAAAAGTCCGCACACAGCAACGAAGACCCAACGCAGCCAAAAATAAATAAACTAAATAATTTTTTAAAAAGCATACATTAAAAAAAGCAGGGGTTTTAGAAATAAATAAATAAATATCTAGGGCAGAGATTGTCAAAATGTGAGGGCTCCGGGACCAGATCAAGCCTGCCACCTGTTTTTGTATTTAAGGTTGCATTGGAATATGCCATGCCAAATGGTTTCCTCATTGCCTGTGGCTGCTTTTGTGCTACAAGAGTAATGGTGACCAAAACCTGCATGCCTGGGCCTTTGCTGAAAAAGTTTGCCAATCCCTAATCTTGGGGAATGGACCTGTGTTTGACTTTTTTTTTTTTTTTAATAATTTATTTTTTATTTATTTATTTTTGGCTGCGTTGGGTCTTCGTTGCTGCGCAGGCTTTCTCTAGTTGTGGCGAGTGAGGGCTACTCTTCATTGCGATGCGCGGGCCTCTCACTGCAGTGGCCTCTCTTGTTGTGCAGTACGGGCTCTAGGCACGTGGGCTTCAGTAGTTGTGGCTCATGGGCTCTAGAGCGCAGGCTCAGTAGTTGTGGCACACGGGCTTAGTTGCTCCGCAGCATGTGGGAGCTTCCCAGACCAGGGATCGAACCCGTGTCCCCTGCATTGGCAGGCGGATTCTTAACCACTGTGCCACCAGGGAAGCCCCCTGTGTTTGACTTTGATATTTATTATTCAATTAGAGCCCACACATTGAAGTTACTTATTAACTTGTAGGTTTCCATCCCATAGAGAAGAAAATTCCATCAACCAGTTTTGTATCTAATATCACAATCTTATTCCAACATTACCCAGACTCTCAAAATAGTCTATGAACCAGGTTTGCCAAACATTCGTTTCCTCCTTGGAGTGTAATAAATCTCTGATACATGTTAATTCTATACATTTTTAAAAATAAATTTATTATTTATTACTTTTGGCTGCGTTGGATCTTCGTTGCTGCACACGGGTTTTGTTTAGTTGCAGCGAGCGGGGGCTGCTCCTCATTGCGGTGCAGTGGCTTCTCTTGTTGTGGAACATGGGCTCCAGAGTGCAGGCTGAGTAGTTGTGGTGCATGGGCTTAGTTGCTCCACGGCATGTGGAATCTTCCCAGACCAGGGCTCAAACCCGTGTCCCCTGCATTGGCAGGCGGATTCTTAACCACTGTGCCACCAGGGAAGCCCCATTCTATATTTTTGAAACAGGAGGGAAGGAGGCAGGGCACAACCTTTGAAAGAATGACATAGCCCAAGGACATGATATAAACTGATTAGAACCCAATGGGTCCAAGATGGCGGACAAGTCGACTTTTTCCACTAGACCTTGAACCTCAGTTTACGCTCACATCAGCAAGCTAAATGACACACCCACAGGTGCCATGACAGTTCCAAGATCAACCATAAAGATCAAAAAGTGGGCAGTGGTCCAACTCCTGGAAATCCCTGCCCCTTCCTAAAATAGCTGGAATACTCCTCTCACTCATTAGCCTATGAAATTACCCACCCCTATAAAAACTGACAACCCCATACCCTGGTGCCTTTCTCACCTTCTGAGATGGCCCACACTCTGTCTCTGGAGTGTGTTTCTCTCTAAATAAATCCACTTCTTACCTATCACTTTGTCTCTCACTGAATTCTTTCTGCGATGAGACTTCAAGAACCTGAGCGTCATTAAGTCCTGAAACCAGGTGTGTGATCTCAGTTGGAAGACTGTGCGTCTTGGCAGGGTCCAAGTCCCAGCTGTGTGGGTTCAAGTCCAATCTGGGTTTTGGCCAATCTGGGTTTTGGCCAGGTTCAAGTACCGACATGTGGGTTCAAGTCCCAATCTGAGGTGCACAGTTTCATTTTTATGAGTCATTTTTTAAAACATATTTGAAAATTCTACTTTGACAAGAATTTCCCAAGAGAAGGTTGGCGGGAACTTGCCCAGATTTCCTATGTGATGGGCCCAAAGGGTGAAAAAGGCACATACTATGTGAGCTGGGCCCGCTCAGGGCTTCCTGGGGTGCCTTCCCTGTACTGAATGCCAGCCCCCTGAGCTGTAGGCCTCTGAGGGCCCAATCAGACCCTCAAGACATCTGGGGCATCTGCCCCAGCCCCGGATGAATAACATGCCTGGTGATCCTGGGGGAGTGGTGGTGTGGAATCCCCGGGCAGGTGGAGGGATGACCTCCAGTACCTGCCTGTACTGAGGGCAGGCAGGAGTCTCTTCTGTCCCTCTCCTTTTTCCAGGTGGCTTCCAAAAGGAATGTGGCATCGTGGGTTGTAGGTAGCTCTGCCCGGAACCTGCGAGGAGACCCTAGCTAGGAGTGTTGGTACCCACGGGAGAGGTGGGGGGTGGGGTGGAGCCAGGCACTTACTCATTTGAACGCCCCTCTGGCTGCAGTGGCCGTGCCCACATCGAGGTCCACTGGAGGAAAGGGTGGTGAGTGCTGCCAGTGGGCGGCTGCATGTGTGCCGTTAAAATCCACAGTTCTAATTGCTGCAGCCCCTGTAAGTGCACACCCAAGTGTACACCCCTTTTTCCCCTTCCCTCCCCGCCTTGGGGGTCAGGAGACCCAGGGTCCATACTTCCTGACCATGAGGTTCTTGAAACCCAAGAAGATCCAACAGGCAGGAGGACTGGTGTGAGGCCCTAAGGAAGTAGCCAGAGAAGCAGGGGTTGGTGACGGGGGCAGGGGGGAGCAGGCTCAGTCACCCTGGACCTGAGCCCTGGGCCAGGAAGGGAGAGGGGATGCCTAGCCCTGTGAAGAGGCTCATGAGGCCCATAGGATGGTAGCATCATGACCAAGAAGTGATGAACATCCAAGGGAGTGGGTTGGTGGGCCGTCAAGGCTGTGACCAGGAGAAAAGGTCGATATGGCCCCCAAAGCCACGGGGTATAGGGGAGCGGGGCAGCCCCTTGCATCTGCAGCCCCCTTTGCTTTTCTATGCTGTCCCTCAAAGAATCCAGCATGCAGCCTGCCCAGATGGCCCTGCCCCAGACTCTGGCTAGTCAGCTGGGTCAAGGGTCCTGCCTGTGACCCGGGCCCTTGGGGACTGTCCCAGGTCTGGGATTCACAGGTGAGGCTCTGAGCTTGGTTGAATGAGAGTTTTAAGAATGTGCTGGAAGACCCTGTCCCTTCCCTGTTTTGTTAATTATGTTGAAAGTTACTGTGTAGCTAGGGATGGATTGGGAAGAGAGCAGGGAGGTGATGACCGGAGGAAGCCTTGCTTGGGACGAGGGGGTTGGCATAAGGGCCACTGCCAGGGCCAGGCCATGTGGTTTGAGGTTCTGAACCTGCCCCCACTTGCAGTCTTCAGGACACCTGGAGGAAGGGCCTCTTTGGGGGCTGCCAGGAGGGGCCAGCTGGTGAGACACATCAGGCTCTGTAGCCTGTGGGAGACGGATGAGTGGGACCCAGGGGTGTGGCAGGGACAGCAGGTGGGAGGAGAAAGGAAGTCCGCAGGACGGGGGGAAACAGAGAAGGGGCAGTGGGGAGGCACAGAGACTGTGCTGGCGGCCCGGTGCTTGGCCACCCCCGCCAGCAGCTGACCCCCATCACGAGATCCCAGAGCCTCCACAGTCACAGCAGGTTTATTGCCGGCAACAGAGCACCGCGCTGCTCTCCCGGGGAGCACAGCCGTGGCCATGAGGGGAGCAGGTGGGGTGGTGGCCGGGAGCAAAGCAGGTGCTGAGGTCCAGGCCTGGTCTCCTGGGCCCCGTGTTCCCTCCTGCCTCTCTGGGTCCAAGAAGCATCAGTCCATCTGGGTGTGGACCACCCTAGGGGTGGTTTCTGGCTGGGTCTGCCCTCGCAGGAGAGGAGGGACCCTGGGGAGTCTGGGCTAGTGGCAGCGATGGCTGTGGGGCTGGCGGGGAGCAGCCAGGCCTCACAGAGGAGCAGGAGCCCCCGAAGTCCCCTGGAGATGTCAGGTGGGTGACGACAGGCCAAAGCCGTATCATCGCTGGATTTCCGGACCCCCTGGCTCCCCCAGCTCACTCAGCCCGGGAGAGACCCAGGCCCTGCACCCCAACGAGAGGGACCGAGGTGAACAGCTGAGAGTGCACGGGGGTCTCCCAGCACCTGGCGGGGCTCAGCGTGGAGTGTGGGGCGGCCTCACGTCTGCAGCTCCAGGACGCGGCTGGGCTCCAAGGGTGGGGAGCCGGCTGGGCTGGACCTATGGGCCTCCCGGAGGTCCTGCAGTACCTGGAGCAGCTGGGCCAGTGGGTCCTCGGGGGCTGGAGGCAGATGCGGGACGAGGGCAGAGCAGGCAGGGTCGTGCCTGTCTGGAAGGCCGGAGGGCCCCAAGGAGGGAGGCCCCACCCACCATCCCTGAAAGGGGGCTCAGGTGGGAAGCACCTACCTCCTCCGGGGCCCGGGAGCACAGGGCCTGCCTCTGGGCCCGCACTCAGCTGTCGGTGCTTCTCCCTGTGGGGGAGGACAGGATGTGAGGGCTCCTGGTGCCCTCGCCCAGAAGGCTGGGTGACCCAGGGTGGGCCTCCTGAGCTGGAGGGGGCTCCTGGGGGCAGGGGGCTGTTTCAATGTACAGGAAGAAATGTGGACCCACGTCTCGGCCCCTGGTCACCTCCCGCTTCCCCCCGTCCAGCCTCCTCCTCTGGTCCCCCCTCATCCTCCAGCTCGGCAAAGGTGGATCAACAGAAGGCACTTTGGAAACCAAACATGAACCGTGTCACTTCTGTTTCAGAGGGCCCTTGGGGAGAGATTCAAGCGGGTCCTGAAAATCCCCTAGTGTTACCTGGCCATGGAGTGAGTTTCATTCTTATGGGAACAGGAGATGGGGACATTTTAACCACGGCTCCTACCCAGGGTTCACCAAAGGCCCCCGGGTCGCTCAGATACAATCCTCTGTGCGCTTACACGGAGGGGCGGTGAGCAGCCTTGCGGACCCTGTGCTTGAAGCTCCTTATTTAGGAATTCTACTGGCTCAGCCCTTTGACCATCTCCCTGATCTATTTTGGATAAAACAGATCAAACTCCTCCTCCTCAGTTGCCTTCTAGGCCATAGGGGGTCGCTCTGATCCCTTACCCCTCTGCTCATGTGCTTATTCCACTTTCACTGTAGGAGGATAAACCTGTGTCGTTTAAGCCACCAAGCGTATGGTAACGTGCTACAGTAGCCACAGGAGATGAACCCTAGAAGAGCTGGTGAGGCCGCAAGGAGGATGCCAGGCACCCCTCCAGGCCCTGGGGGCAGGGGTGTGGGAGAGAAAGCTGCCCCCATGCGAACAGACTCAGGGAAGCAGTGCTCTTAGGGAGCGATGGATTGCTTTAACATATCCCCATGCTGAACCGCCCCCACCAGAGGTTCTGAGTCAGTGGGGTAGGGCCCAGGCATCCTGTTTTTAAAAAGCGTTCTGTGTTTTCTAAGCTGGAGCCAGGGCTGAGAACCACTGAATTAAGCGGGTTGGCTGAGGGCAATCCTGGTGCTCTGAGGGCACCAAGGGAGGGTGGGGCAGATGAGGGGGCCGGGTCAGCCGGGGGGCACGGAGCAGCTACAGCCTGGCCCTGGGCTTCCACAGCCCTTGGGACCTTCATCCTAAGATGAGCCAGCCTCATGCTGCAGAGATCCAGGTGCCCTCCCAGGTGTGGCTGCCATAGGCACGAAGGTGCAGAGCCTGATTACGAGGGAAGAGACCAGCCACTGCGGAGGGGCCCTGAGCCCGAATCCCGGCTCCAGCCCCCGCCTGGCATATCCCCTGGGGCTGCCCAGGCTCTGCTGCGTGGGACTCGCTGCCCCTGCACAGGCCTCCTCACCGCAGTGTGGCCTCCACACCCAGCAGGTGCCGGTAGATGAGCTGAGCCTCCAGGTCATGGTCGAGAGGGTCATTCCACTCCTGCAGGGTCACCCGGGACCGCGTCTTGTCGCAACCCAGATCTGGGGGCAGAGAGAGGACAGAGTTACAGGCAGGCACTGTGAGCACTTATGTCCAACTTCCTGGAAGGCAGATGGGGAAACCAAGGCCTAGAGAGGGCAAAGGATGCACTCAGGGGCCCCCAGGGCGGAGCTGGGCTGGGGGCACAGCCGGAAAGTCTGGCCCAGGGCCTGCCCACACTTCCAGGGGGCAGCCTCTCATCTCTCTCGGGTTCAGCTCCTGAGCCATGACTGCAGGACATGGGAGTTGTGCAGGATACAACTTAGGGAGCTGGACCACTTTCTGGAAGATTCCTGCCTGGAAGGAAGCAGGGAGCAGCCTGGAACTGTAAGATCATGGTGAGGGGAGCCGGGGTTTTGTGCCTTGGAATAAGCCGGCCCTGCCACGTGCTGCTTTACAACCTTGACAGAGACACCTGCATTTGCTAAGCCTCGGTTTCCTGCTCCACAAAATACGGCTGCCCAGCCCTGCCTCGTAGTGCCCTGGGGAGCCCCACTGTACCAATGACAAGGGTACTGTCACAAGGTTACGGCCAGAGGCTGCAGGTCAGGCCAACCAGCCAGGGACGCCCTCGTAACAAGCTGCCACTGCTCAACCTCAGAGCCAGGGCTGGGCTACAGCAGGTGGGCCAGCTTCCAAGGGCCTGGCCCCCACCGGGCTCGAGGGTCGGCTCCAAGTGCTGAGTCTCCTGTGTGACTGGGGAGCAAGAATTTTGTAAAGCAAAGGGGACTTCCCTGGTGGCGCAGTGGTTAAGAATCCGCCTGCCAATGCAGGGGACAGGAGTTTGAGCCCTGGTTCAGGAAGATCCCACATGCCGTGGGGCAACGAAGCCCGTGCACCACAACTACTGAGCCTGTGCTCTAGAGCCCGCGAGCCAGAACTACTGAGCCCGTGTGCCACAACTACTGAAGCCCGCGCACCCAGAGCCCGTGCTCCACAACAAGAGAAGCCACCGCAATGAGAAGCCCGAGCAACGCAACGAAGAGCTCGCCGCAACTAGAAAAAGCCTGCGTGTAGCAACGAAGACCCGACGCAGCCAAAAATAAATAAACTTATTAAAAAAAAAAAAAAGTTTGTAAAGCAGGTAGGGATAAGGAAGGAAGATCTTGAGCATTCTAGAACTTTACTGTCCAAGAGGGTAGCCACTAGCCACATGAGGCCATTCATATTAAAATTAATTGAAATTAAAATAAATTCAAAACTCAGTTCCTCGGCTGCACTAGCTACATCACAAGTGCTCAATAACCACATGTTCAGGGCTGGCACATGCACAGTACAGGTACACACCATTTCCATCATCACTGAAAGTTCTAGGAGAAGCTTCTCTCTGCCATCCCTCCAGTGCCCAAGGCCCAGGGTGCCCCCAACTCACAGCTCCAGTATGGGCTGCCAGTGTGGAAATATGCAAATTAGGGGGCTGTCTTCAGCCCTCATTAGCAAGGAATTCCTAAAGTGTGCTCCTTGGAACACTGGTTCTGCAAGAAGCTCATTCACTGGGCCAGAAAAGTGTTCCCTGGCAAAGGAATTTGGGAAGTGCTGGGCTAAATGGTGTCAGATATGGGATTCTAACTCATTTTCAGGCCTCCTCCAGGGCCTCTGAGGTACCCACATGCATCACACACAACAAGTGGCATTTCCCAAACCACCTGGTCACAGGACCCTTTCTGCCCAGAGCGCCTGCGGGGCCTGGCTGGTCTCAGGTGAGTGCCCACAGGTGCCCAGGTGGCTCCCTGCCAGGCCAGCGAGGAGGGGCTCCAGGGACTTGTCGGGGACAGATGCAGTGCCATGAGGCCCTGGTCTCCATCCCACCTGTCTTGTCCCTCTGGTGGCAGCAGCTCCACTTGTCCCCACGGAAGACTCCAGGGTGGTAGGAGCCTAGCAGGCCGGTGTTGTTGATGCTGACCTTCCGCAGTGCAGACAGCCACTGGTTCAGCTCGTTCACACACTACAGGGGGCACGGGGGGCGGGCACTGATGAGAGGTCACCTCCTCCGGGAAGCTCTCCATCCTTGAAGCTGCCCTATCTCTCAGAACTACACAGTCCCTGCTAGCCCGCTCGGCAGCTTTGGGTGAATTAGAAAAGGCTGCCCTTTCTCCAGACGGATGCAGCCTGCACCCGGCACATGGCTTGGTGAGCAGAGCGTGGGCTGGATTTCAGCCACCACTGGCCCCCTCGGCCGTGCCCTTGGGCAGTCCACAACCTGCCAACTATATGTGGTGGCTCTGCTGTCACCATTTTTTCCCTGTGGCTCTAGACTCTGACCCAACAGGGAGTCCTTAGAGGTGGGGCCCGTGGGATGGGTCTGTGACCTCCCACCCCTGCGCCCAGGACAGTCACTGCGGGGAACAAAGCACGCCCCCTCCCACTTCACCTTCCTCCTTGCTCAATGTTCCTGCTCAAATGCTGCCTATCAGAGGCCCTCCCTGAGCACCGCTCCTGCTGCACCCTCACTTTGTCCCCTCCCTGTCTCAGTCTCCACTGGTTCCCATTTGACATTTTAAATATTTATTTATGGGTCCATCTTCTCCCCTGGGATGGAAGCTCCACGAGGGCAAGGACGCTGTTTTGTCTGCCGCTGTAACCCCACCACTTAGAATAGTGCCTGGAACCCAGAAGGTGCTCAATAAATATTTTTTAGATGAATGAATGAATGAATGAGTGAGTGAATGAATGGATTAATACATGAACAGAGGAGAAAGGGACTTGAGAGTGTGCACCCAGAGCCACACACTCGCATAAGTGTGTGATTGTTATGTGTGGATACACACACACACACAGAAACACACAAGCAGCAACTCAGATACTTGGAAATACACTTTCCAAAAACATGCACAATGTGAAGCTTCAAGACATGGGGACACACCAGTCCACGCACCGGACCACACCCAGACCTACGTGTGGGTGCCAAGGCAGGGCCATGCAGAGACATGGGCATGGCCTCCCAGGCACCCAGACCCCAGAAGACACACACGCCACACTCACATCAGATTTCACACCCCTGCTGTGCCTGATGCAGCCGACAAGGGGGTGGGAGGCTCACTCGATCCTCATTCCAGCCCACCCAGGCATTCTCCCACAGTACCCCGATTTGCAGGTGGCCCCTCGGCACGGCCCACACCTTGCACTGCAGGTAGGCGGTCTGGGACCTGCCCGCGTCGTCCGTGTAGATGACCTGCATGACGTGGGAGCTGCCGAAGCTCTTCTCCTCCACCTTCTCTGCTGCCCGGATGTGGGCAAGCTTGATGAGGGTGCTTTTCTGGGGGAGAGGGGGAACAGGGGAAAGGAGGCTCAGGGTCCTAGCCAGGGTCACTCCACTTCCCATCTCTGGGCCTCAGTCTCCCCTTCTGCAGCATCAGGGGTTGGTGTTGGGGATCCAGCGTGCCCACCCTCCCAGGAGCCTACTCTGAGAGTGCCCTCAGCCGGGACAGAGCGCAGACAGATGTGCCTGGCCTCTGTGGGCTCCCAGCAGTCCTGGGAGGTCTCAGCTTTAGCAAAGTGCCAGGAAACCCAGCTTTCTGGGGCTGGAAAGCACTGCCTGCTGTGGACCAGGCCCTGTGCCTTTGCAGTTATTTTCCCAACTCACCTTTGTTCTCCCAGGCCCTAAAAGTCACATCCCACCTCCCGGACCCTGCTCCACTCTTGCCATCATCGAATTTGATGAGATACAAATGGGACAGACAGAAGCTCTGGACCTAAAACATCTATGACCCTGAGGGACCCCCAACCTGCTAAAGCTGAATCTACGCTGCCAGCACCCAGATGCTGTTCTCCTTGCTTCTGGAACTCACCAGGGCCCTTCATCATCCGAATGACCAGTCCCCACGGCCCTCAGGCATCCAAGCTCACCACCCCTGCTGGCCTCAGGGACAAGCAGAGAGGGGCAGTGCCAACTCTTGGGAGGAGTGGGGAAACCTGGAGGGGAGCCCTGAGGACCCATGTCTGAGCCGTCTCTGGGTGGGGCTTCCCAAAGAACAGAAGGGACAGCCCAGAGGAGAATGTGCTGCGTGCACTGGGGTGTCTGCTGGAGAAGAGGCAGAAAGGAGGCAGTGGTGCGGGCGGTGCTGCACAGGGGGATACACGGGGGTGCCCAGAGGATGGCACAGCTCCGTGCCAAGGAGCGGAAAGGGGCCCAGAGGAGGGTGGGTAGCCAGGCTTTGCCCAGGGAACCCGAGGGCCGGGCAGCTGCCCAGAGTGAAAGAAGCTGGAAAGTGGGAGGCCTGGGCTGAGGGGTCACCTGAGCTCCTTCACTCCCTCTGCTCCCACCCCCAACTGCACAGGGCTGGTTGGGCATCCCTGGAGACCATCCCCCAGATCCTGGCTGACTGGGGGTTAGGTTGGCCCTGCTAGGGGGTCAACAGGTCCATCCAGGAAGTATGTGCTCAGCCCTTTTTGGGAGAAAAGTGCTCAGGAGAGGCCAGCCCAGGGGACGTAGTGTCTTCAGTAATACCATTGGTCTAGATCCTGCTCTGTGCCAGGCTCTGGACCCTTAGAGAGCTCATCTCATCTAATTCTCAACAACCTGGTAAGTAGGGACCATTATCTCCAATTTACAGGCCAAGACACCAAGGCTCAGAGAGGTTGACACACTTCCCCTAGGTGCACAGGGCAGGAACCCAGGACGCCTCTCAACCCCTCTCTGCTTCCCTGAGCTCCCGGTGCCCCACCTTCCTCATGCACCTGACCTAGAAGCCAGGGCTAGACACTGCAGCTGCTGCCCACACCAGGACCCCCTGAACAGAGGACCTTCTTTCTCATGGGTCTTAAGTGACCTTGTGGCTGACACCAGGAGCCTGCATCTGCCTGGCTTTCTTCTCTGACCCCGGTGGACCCTGGGATGGGCTCCGAAGAAGCGATAGGTGCCTCCAGGCTGTTATAACCCCTCAGAGCCCTACTTGCCCTCATCCTTCCTTACCCACCTTGGAGCTGGGTGTCTTGGCAAAGCTGAGAGCCTCCGTGGTGAGGGAGAAGTGGAGCTTCTTAAAGGAGGAGGACATGAGGGGGCCCTTGCCCTTGGTCCTGTGTATGAAGAGCGGCCCCTCCTTCACTGGCGGCGCCTGCAAGCTCAGGGCCCGCTGCAGGTCCAGCTCTGTAGGCCAGGGAGGGAAGGCGACAAGTGAGCCCCCTGGAGGGGAAGGAGGGGCAGACCGAGGGCGGGGCCGGGGGCGGAGCAAACTTCAACAGCAGGCTGTGGGTGGAGCTGCGAGAGGCACTGAAGGCGGCGAGGCCATGGGACGGGGGCGGGGCAAACGTGATCGGCGGGTGAGGGCGGGGCCGCACCGGGAAGCGCTCACCCTCTTTCTCCTGGATGTCTACCAACTTGGTGATGAAGTCCTTCAGCTGGGCCACGCCCTGGCGCACCGTGGGCTGCAGCGGTTCCATCCAAGCCTCCTTAGCCCTGGAAGCTGGTGTGTCCATGTTGCCCACGTTCTGGACCGCCTGGGGGTTGACAGCAAGAAAGGCCAGGCTCTGCTGGGTCAGAGGCCGGGCCACTGCCGCTCCCCCCACCCCCACCCAGTCTGTACTACTCCCACTGTAGAAATGGAGGTTGAGATGACACAGGCTCTGCTCACGGGCCTACTCTATCCCCACTGGGGATCAGGGGTGAACGGATCACAGCTTGAGACCTTTCGGGGACTTACAGTTGAGACTACTTTGGCCCAACCTAGTGACCTTCCTCTGCAGATTTAACAACAGATTCCGCTCCACTGGGTACCCTGGCCCCAACCTGGTGCCAAACAGCTAAGTGCAGCCTGGGAGTGAGTAGATCTGGGGGTTAGAAGACTCCAATTCACCCCTGACAGGCTGTGAGGCCTCGGGCGACCTCCTGCTGTGGACCTGTTCCCTTATCCATGAGACTGGGTGACCATGAGAAAGCTCTGTAAACTGTGAAGTGCAGCGCCACATGAGGGTACCGCTGGCCTGCCACAAGGCTTTCCTGGAGCCAGTGGGGAACACACGGCAGTCCAGGCAAGGACCCCTGTTCAGCAGCCAGCTGGGCACCTCCCGCCAGTGTCCAAAGTCCCGGACCTTGGCCAGCAGGAGCAGGGTGCGGCTGGTGCGGGCGTCTGCGTGCCGCTCCCGCAGGTGGAAGAGCTTGGGCGCCATGATGGCAGGAGAGATGAAGCGCAGGCACAGGAAGCTGGTGACGGCGATGAAGGGCACGTTCTGGAGGGGTGCGCGAGAGTTGGGGGCTGGAATCCCCTAGGCCTGGGCTCTGACAGCCCCTTTCCCTTTGGCGCTGTCCCCACCTCTCCGCATCACCTTCCCACTCCCGGCCCCGGCCCCGCCCTCGGCTTCTAACCATCAGGCCCTTCCTACCACACCTTGGGGCTCCACCACTTCTTTTCCCCCCACTTTCTCCCCTCCGCCCAGCCCCACAGGCACAGGGCGAACCTCGTCCTGGGCGCTGGGGAAGCGCTCGCGCACGCGCCGGAAGAGCTGGCGGAAGGTGGCGCGGACCACGGCGGGGCATGCGCGAACCGAGCGACTGAGCGAGCTCAACAGCGCCCCCAAGTGGGCGCGCAGCGTCTGCGCGCTCTGCTCCAGCACCTCAGCTTCGGTCTGCGGGCGGTGCAGACCGGAGCACCTGAGTGAGCCCGGGGCAGACCCGCAGAAAGGTCGAGGTCAGCGCTTGCACTCATGACTCGGACAGGGGCACCCGGAGACACAGGCGTAGAAAGACATCGGACACAGAGACCACGCCCAGGTGGGCAGTGCAGACGAAAGGTAGACCAGGCAGAAAGAGCTCTAAACACACACTTGAAGAAAGGGCCTGACCCCCCCGCCCCCCCACCGCGCCTTCAGGGATCACCCTGGCCTCACCCTACATCCTTGACCTCCACCTTGCTGGGGTCCAGCTCCACGTACTTCTTCTCCTCAAACACCCTGTCAATGATGGGGCCCAGGACGCCGTGCAGATACCGCATTCCAGCCACCTGGGGGCCACCGCGAGCCGCATTGGTCCCGACTCCCACCTCCAGCTGCCCGCCATCTTCCTCGCAGCTGGCCTCCCAGCCACCTCGGGCATCTATCCACCCAGGAGAGAGCCAGGCACACAGGGGAAGGCGGCTCAACAAACTGCAGCTACATGAATGAACGAATGAATGAATGAGTGAATGAAAGTCTTATCCTTAAAGAGCCCTGGACGGGAGACAGAAGAGTCAAGTTTAAGTTTCAACTCTGTCTCTTAGCCTCTCTGAACCTGTCTCCTCATCTATAAAACAAAGACAATATACTATGCAAACTCACCTTCAGAAAAGACTCCATGGACTTGGAGGCCAGAGAATTGCTCCGAAACAGGGTGTTGGCCTCACCTACAAGCAGAGGTTCCCATGGGTAGGGGGTTGGCAGAGGGACAAGGCTTTGGGGAGGAGGATGGAGGACCTTGGGGCTGGGGGCTCTGTGCTGGATGCTCAGTAAAGAGCTTCCTGGCCATCTTCCAACCCAGCACCCCACCTCTGCCTTTTGCTTTTTCCTTTGCCTCCTAATCTGACCCTTCTCCCTCCTTAATTGGACCCATCAGCCTCCTACAGGAGGACTTTGAGATTTCTCTCCTCCCAGTATCCCTGGAGTCCTGGGCTCTTGTCCCCCACCATGCCCTCAGACAGGCCATTCCCTCCCAGGCCTCACTGGTGCGACCCAGCTCCAGCTGAAAGAGCAGGTCCAGGAAGTCTTTGGCCAGTCCCTGCCCAAGGAAGAGCTTGAGCAGGGTGGTGGCCACGTCCTGGCGGCATTCCGTGCTTGTCGTCTCCTCGATGAGTAGGATCAGCTGCCCTGGGCTCTGCGGGAGGCAGCAAGGAGAGGTGGGGCTGCAGGACGCACAGGGGAAGCCAAACCCTTCACTCTGAGGACCGCAGAGGACCATGGGGAAGGGGGGGGCACTTTCCCAAGGGACGGAGGGGCCCCGGGCACTGGCTGGTTCCTTACCATCCTGACAACTCAGATCTCTGCTCTTCAGCGTGGGTTTAGAAGGACAGGGAGGACACACCGACTGTCCCTGGACCCTCCCACCATCCCCCAGGGGCCCCCTCACCTGGGTGCCCAGCTTCACCTCACGGCAGAGCAGCTGCACCAGGGGCTGGTAGCAGCCGGAGGGCAGCACCATCTCGTCCCGCAGCCGCACCTCCAGCTGCAAGGAGCCCAGGTTGCCCCTGGAACGGGCAGCCTGTGACCTCTCCACCAGGGACCCAGGCTGCCCGGGGCCGTGCCCCCTTCCCCACTGCCTCCGTTTTCCCTGCGGTCTCTCCGCACGTGCCCTCCACCTTGGTTCCCTGCACTGCCTCTCCTCCCATTTTTTGCCTGGGCTGTTCTCTCTGTTTGGAAAGCTTTTCCTGCCTCCGTCCTCAGGGGAACTCCATCCGTCTTCAAGGCCTGGCTCCCCGCCACCTCTACACTCCTGTGGACTCCAGGCTTCACCCATGTGGACTCCCCAGCCTTGAGCCTGTCAACTCCCAGAGAATAGCTCCCGCATATATATATTTTACACTGGAAGCCAATCAAATCCCCAAGCTTCAAAACAACCTGCCAGGGGAAACTGAGGCTCAAACAGGGTAAGCACCTTGCCCCATTAGACCTAACTTCCAAGCTCCCTTGCTCTGACCCTTCTAGGGGAGGCCGATGACCGAGACTTGACAGTCTCTACGGCCCCCCGCTGCCCGCAGCACAGCACGGCTAAGTGACACATGGCTTCTAGAAGCCATCAAGTCCGCCGTGGCTGGTTCTGTGGAAATGCCTTGGAGCTGGACACAGGCGTGCGCCCAGCCTCTGCCCTGTTGACGGTGGGGATGGGGGGGGGGTCTGGGGCCTCCTGTGGAGAGACAGAGCTGAAGCATCCGAGGTGGGGGACACTGCTGGTCCTCCACTTCCGGGCTAAGTAGTGGGCAAAGAGGCCAGAGGGCTTCCTTGATAGGGCTGCCAGATTTACCAAAATAAAAATACAAGACACTCAGATAAATTGAGTATTTTTAATGTAAGTTTGTCTCAGATATTGGATGGACATACACTAAAAAATTATTCAAGGTTTATCTGAAATTCAGTTTTACTGAATATCCTGTATTTTATCTGGCAATCCTATTCCTGGAAAATTGGGAGGAGCTCTGGCTCAGGGAAACTGACTCAGAGCTCTGGGGACTTGAACACTGGTCTGAGGTCTGCAGAGAAACCCTTAAAGGGAAAGTATCTGAAGGCTTGTTCTAGAATCTGCCAGAAGACAGAACGCAGGAGACGTGTATTGCCTTGGAGCTCTGAGGACAGGGCTGAGTCCAGGACTGTGAGAAGGGGGACGAGGCGGGATCTGGCCAGATGGAGAAGGATGCTGGCCTGGTGGGCGAGGGCCACAAGAAACCTGGGGCGGCATCACCCACCCCTGACCAGCACACCTGTCTCCCTGCTGGCGCCAACGCTCTGCCTCCCGGGGCCCAGAGCCAGCCCTGCCAACCCTGCCACCGAGCCACAGGCACTCACTCTTCCCGCTGACTCTTGGACTGGTCGGGCTGCAGCTGGAACCAGCCCTCCTCCTGCTGGGCCGCCCGGAGTCTCTGGACATTGAACACCACCTGGGGGTGGGGCAGAGGCATTATGGGTCTGGGGGCATCCTGGGGCTGGGATCCTCAGGTCTCTTCCTTGCCAGTTACTGTTCTTTTAAGAGAGGGTACCTTCCGAGGGTCCCTGAGCACCAGTGGCTGGCTCTGGGGAGTCCCGGGCCTCCTGGGGATGGCCAGACGGGATGGCCGGGATGGAGGCTGGGCGGGTGCGGCCTGAAGGGGCAGGGTGCTCACCTTGCCCAGGAAGTCATTGCGGCTGACAAGGTCCCAGTCCCAGGCCTCCACGCACAGCGCCTCCGCTGCCCCCTCCTCCAGCTCAAATTCAAACGTCTCGTTCCAGCGTGGGTAGCGTGACTTCTTCACGATCTGCCCAGAAAAGGGTCAGCGGGGGCGGGGCTGACTCCATGCGGCTCCCCAGGCCCAGCCAAGGACAGACCCCCCACGCCGCACCTTCCCCGCAGGGGCCCTGATGCAGCTTCCTCTCCTCGGTCCGGGCAGAGGCCCTGAAATAGCAGAGGTAAAAACTTCCTGTCCAAACCCCTACTTGGTTCTCAAGTGGGGAAATTGAGGCCCAGAGTGGGTAAGGCACTTGTCCAAGACCACACAGCAAAGTGGTAGCAGGTTGCACTGAGAACCCAGGTCTCGACGCCCTCCCCGCCGGGACTGAGCTCACCACCCTGGCTGTTCCCCAGAGGTGAGAAAAGTCGCGTGGGCAGCTGTTGGACTTTGCAGATTAACCCCAGGTGGGCTGTCTCGGCCCATCTGGGCCAGGAGTGAAAGGCGGCTGAGGCCACAGGAGCTGGCACCAGAAGGGCCTGGACCCACTGTGCACTCTCGGAGAGGTGGCCCCACTTTTCTGAGCCTCCTCTGTAAGACTGCAGGCCCAACCTGGCCTCCCAGGTGATGGTGAAACCCCCCCTGCCCCTTGCCGGTCCCCCAGCCGCCTCACCGAGGTCTCCTGCGTCCGGCCGTTGTAGCGCACTCGGACAAAGGGGTCAGATGCACCATTCCGGTCCTTGGGGGCTAGGTCCCTGCGAGGGAGGAGAGCATCCACTTGTCATCAAGCGTCCCCTGGGCTAACACCCCACCACTGTGGGGTAACCCCACGCCGGGCTGGAAAGGCCTGGGCTCATCCTGGGCCTGGCAAGCTGGGTGGCTGTCAGCTTTCCAGCCATTCCCACCGCGGTCACCCCATGGACCCCTGGGGCGGGGACGTCCTCCAAGGCTCCTTCTGACTCGGCCGCTGCAGGTCGGCCGCTGCACCTCCTCTGGTGGGCGGGGCAGGCAAGGCAAGCTCAGCCGTGGGACAGCCCGGGCCAGGGGCGCCCCCCTCCCCCTCCCCGTTTCCAGGGCAACGGCCACCTCCCTGAGCCTCGGTTTCCGCATCAGTAAAATGGAGAAGATAATCCCTTGAATTGAGATGATGGGCTTCTAGAAGGCCTGTCCCCGCAATATCCCCCCTACTTGAGGGAGGCCTTGGTGAGCGGCCCTGACCACCATCCTGCCCTCTCTCCACAGACGGTCCTTTATGAAGCCCAAGGCTGGCCGCAGTGCCCCCAGCTTAGAACCCTCTGGAAGAACCACAAAGCCCAGCCCCGTTCCCTTCCCTGGAAATATTATTTTCTGCTCCTTTCCGTCTTTTCCATTTTATGCCTCTCGTGACTGCTTTTCTTTCCTCCTCAGAACTGTCTAATAAAATTCCAGAGTTTGACCTTGAGAATCTGCCCAGAAAGACGAGGAGGAAATGTCCTGTCTGTTTCTGCCACAAAGGCAGCTCCTTACGGGGGTTGGAGCCAAGGAGCCTGGGGGATGAGTCCCCTCACACGCCAGACAGAGGGCTGACCGACTACTGCCCCCCCTCCCACCCAGGCACTTGCTAAGAGGAGGCCAGGCTGGCCCAGCCGTCGTGTCCCCGACAGTCTGGGCAGCGTGTGTGCACGTGTGTGCGTGTGTGCGAGTGTGCGTGAGCGTGTGAGCATGCAGGTTACACAGAGCCCGGTCCGGGCGAGGCTGAGGAAGGAGGAAGTGGGTGAGCAGAGGCGTGGATGGCCCGCGAGGATGACAGAGCGTGAGGGACGTGACTGTGATTCTGCCCAAGGCCAGCCCTTTTCCAGCTGGCCGTGCCTCTTCCACATCCCGGCCCCAGGACAGACAATAAAGCCAGGGGAGCAATAGGCCTCATGTTCAGGAGGGAGGTCTTCCCCCCAGAGTGGCCAGCTACCCCACGGCTCCTCCACAGGTGCCGGCCCGCTGGTGTGTTCCTCCAAGGGACGGCAGGGGGAGGCTGGGGGCCCCCGCCTGCTCCCACCCCAGAGCCAGGCAAGGAGCCGGAGGAGGTGGGTTGGAGCCAGACAGGAAGGTGCTTCTCATGGAGCGTGTGTGACTCACACTCAGACCCAGATGGGAGTGGAGCCTGCAGCTAAAAATACCCTGGTAGGGGTGGGGGGTTCCCTGTCACAGGTGACAGGCCCATCTTCCCACCCAAGTCACTGTCGCTCCTGGAGAGAACCCCGCCCCTCCCATCTGGAGGTTTTCAGCCACTCTTTCCACCCCCCCACCCCACCGAGGACTCCCGCCCACCTCATGAGTCGGGCCAAGTTCATATTGAAGTTAAAGCCAGGGGAAGCCCAGTCTTGGCACTGGGGAGGTATGATCAGGGTTCAGGGTCCCCTGTCGCCCATCACCCCCACTGCTCTAGGACGCCTGAATTTCCAGCATTAGAACATCATGCCTTCCCCTAAGAGACACAGACTCCTGAGCGGGGTCATCTGGGAAACGTCTTCAGGTCAGAGAAGCCGGCCCCGTGTGCCCAAGAGCCCGCTTTCCAGGGAGGAGGCATGGGGTGAGGAGGTGGAGTCGGGGGAGAGGAGGCCCAGCATCCACAGTGGGTTTCTCTAGTTTCGTGGGGCCCACTGCCCAGTCTCCCAGGGCTCACCTGGCCTCCAGCACAGAGCAGCGCAGCCGGCAGGCCCGGGTCCCCGGCACCACTTCCAGTCGCAGGTGGATCTCGCCCTGCACCTCCTCATCAGGGTCGACCTCCGTCAGATGGGCCCATCCACTGAAACCTGAGGGGCCGCGGCTCAGCCAGGGCCCTGGCCCTTCTCTCTCAGCCCCGCCAGGCACCACGGGCCCCTGCACAGTCCCCTCGGAAGCCTCTCAAGCTTCCGCGAGGCAGGGGCTGCTGTCCCCAGTGACAGATGGGGAAACTGAGGTTCAGAAGCTGAACAACAGTGGTTAAAAGAGCCTGGGTCAAAGTCCAAGTCCTCACTATTGTGCCACACTGCATTTGGTGGCCCTGACCCTGACCCATCCTGGGACCGGCCTCTCTGCCTCAGTTTCCTCATCTTAAAACAGGGGGAGAGTGGCTCTCGCCCAGGGGTGCTGGGAGGAGGGCCTAAGCCCAGATGGGGGTGCGACGAGGGAATGGCATCATTAGGGCCACTGGCCCCCAAGGGGCTGGCTGGGGCCACAGGCAGGACAGGCCTCAGGCCTGGCAGGGGCCAAGAGGCTCCGTGAGTCAGCAGACGCCCCCGCCCCCAGGCCTGCCCCAGCCTCACAGACGGGAGCAGGTGTGTGCCGGGGAAGCCCCTTGAGAGTCACAGGGGCTCCGGCCAGCAGAGCCGGAAGCATCTCAGAGCTCCTGGTCTGAACCTGCATTGGCAGATGGGGACTCAGTCCAGGGGAGGCAGCACCAGGTCACACGGTGAGGCTGGGGCAGGGCTGACCCCTCCAAACAATGTCCGCATCCCCAGAATCCTCCAAGGCGCTCTCCAGCCTAGCCCCGCTCCAGGCCGACCCCTCAGACTTAGGACACTAGGACCCAGGCTGAGGGGACCCTGTGGCGTACAGAGCCAGCCAGATTGGGAGGAGGGGTTCCCACACCTTGGCCATGCAGCATAAAGAGGCCCCTTCCTCTGCCTGCAGAGGCCTCAGATCCCACCACTAGCAGCCCCTCTTTGCCCTGGGGGGATGTGGTCCCAACTGAGGGCGGGGGCAGAATGGGGCACAGAGGCCGGGGTGCAGGAGTTAGAGAGGGCCACAGGCCCTTCTGGGGAGGGTAGAAATGGCTTTTCCTGAGCATGGGGGCCTGAAGGAGCCCGGAAGAAGGGTCTCAGAGTGGAGGATGGGCCGGGGACTGGGCAGACCAGTGCGGGGACAGGGGAGGGAGGCCAGGGGAGGAGAAGCAGGAGTGGGCTCCCTCCCGGGATCTTACCCTTAGGCTGAGTAGCCAGGGTGTCCCTGGTAAGGCAGACCTTCCCGATGACGTCGTCCCGGCTGGAGGGTGGAGAGGGAGGCGGAGCTGGGCGGGGCTCGGCGCGGAGCCCAGGACCCCCTCCCGCGCAGTTCAGGGCCCCTGGCGGGAGCAGGGAGACTAACACTCCAGTCACTTACAGGAGCCCACGGAGCCGGACCCATGACCCTTCTGTAGGCCCTCTCATGGGCGTGGGATATGTTTCCGCACGTGGACTGACACACATGCCCACAAACATGCCAAGCTCTTCTTTCCGGGGGCCTGCTTCCTAGCTTGCATCCCCGTGCATGTGCACACGCCCAGTGCATGTGCACACGCGTGATGTGGTGGGAGCACAATGAATCCACACACACAGACACCGCACATCCAAACCCTGCACCTTCCGGATCCCCCGGGCTCCCCCTCCCTCCAGGCTGGAAAGAGGATGCCGTGACCAGCAGTCCCAGCGGTGAAATGGGCCAGAGAGGGACAGGTGGCGGGGTCTGGGCCCCAGCTGAGGACTGGGGTTCCACCCACCTGAGGGCATCCTCGTCCATGACGTAGAAGGCCACTGAGTGGAAGGTGGGCGGCAGGTGCACCTGATACTCCTCGCCCCAGAAGGGGCACAGGGTCTTCCACACAGTGGCTGTCCTGCAAGAGAGGACCCTCGGCACTTGCCTGGGCCGCCTGCAGGCCCCGGGCTGGGACAAGGTGGGGCTGTGTGGCTTGAGCCCACCTTTCCCCACATCTGCCTCCATTCCCGGGAAAAACTGCTCTGCTAGGTCCCGGACCCACCGTCCATCACCAATCATTCCCTCCTGACCTTCCTCTCTGCCCTGGGTGGGGCACAGCCTGCGTCTATTAGGCCATTTTCCATTTGGCGAAACTGAGACCAGAGTTGGCAGTAGCTGGCCTCAGGTCACACAGCAGGACAGTGGCAGAGCCAGGACCAAAGCCTCCCCCTGGCTCCTGATGCTGAACAGACTCACTGAGGGTAGAGGCAGGGGGATGGCCAAGTTGACTCTGGAGACAGAGAGTCCTCCTGGGGGCCCTGAGAGCCAAGGTCTGGGTCCTGACCCACAGAGGTCCTGTATGGGCAAAGCCTCACCCAGTTCTGGCCGAACCCCCCCAGGACAGAACCTTCAACACATAGGGCTCAGCAGGGTATGTGGGTGTGGGGAAGCTGAAACTCCCCAAGGACCCAGATGAAGGCTCAAGGGACCTCCTTCACCCCAACCAGTTCTTGGACAGGTCACTTGAACTCTGGGGCCTTGGTTTCCCTGTCTGTCATTGAGACAATCAGAGCATGCATCTCTCCCCACTCATGGTGTCCATGCTCAGGAGAGAATCTGGAAAAAGGCGTTTGCAGTGAGAAGAACTGTGAGTCTGGCAGCCTTGGCTATCCATCAGCAGTGGACACCCAGATGGGCAGAAGACCTGAGCGGCTTTGGCCATGAACTTGGAGGCAAAGGCCTGGGTGAGAGAGGGGACCAAACAGCAAAGACCCTGCCCAGAATCATGCAGCCCATGGAGAAACGGATGCCCAGGGGAAGTGGCCCTTCTGGGCAAGTTAGTTCTTCTGTAAACGGGATGTGATGCTATCGTACGGAGCTCACTGGAAGTATTAAACGGGCTGGAAAAGGTTCCTCACAGGGCCTGGCGGAGAGCACATCCCCTAAGTGACAGCGGTTGTTACTAGTCATCATCTGTCCCTTCTTCGGGTTGTAAAGGTTGTAAAGAGCAACAGAGTCGGTGAGAGGCCCTTGGCTGAGCACCCAGCCCAGGGTAGATAATCCCTCCATGGGCGTTAAGGTCAGTAATTAGCAAGACTTGTGGGTCTTTCTTACCTCCTAGCAGGCTGTTAGGGCCCGATGGGCTCCAGGGAATCAGATGCTCCAAGCCCTCGCCACGCAAATTTCACACACACACACACACACACACACACACACACACACACACACACACCCTGCCAGATGTGTGAGCTGGAACGGGCCGGGGGAATGGCGAGCAGCCCATCTCACTCACCCTCAGGTGGGGGCGGGGCGAGGGCGGTACCTTATGATGGGCTCGTTGTCCACCTTCACGATGCAGTAGGGGTCGCTGCTGCCCGTGCTGCAAGAGAGGGGCGGGGAGGGGCTGACGGGGCGGCCGGCCGTGGGCAGCCCTCCTTCCTCCTCCAGGGGCTCCCAGTGACCCCAGGAAAAAGACAGTCAAGGCTGAGGCACCAGGTCCTGGGCTGAGACCCAAAGAATCCTCAGGCAGGAAAGTGTACCTCCAGCCTCGGTCTGGGAGGGGGCTGGTGAGGCAGAGGCAGGATCGTGCACCAAGGCTCCCCTGCCCGCTGCTTCTCCAGCTCGAGAAAGGGTGCTTCTCCTTCCTGCCGCCTCCCACAGCCCATCCCCCTGCCCCCCCCCACAACCAGGGAAGACAGAAACAACAGTCACAAAAGCCTACCCTCAACCAAGTCAGCCCCTCACTCTCTCCTCTCAGACTTGGTTCCTCCCGTTCCTCCCGCCTGGACTGCCTTCCCACTCCTCCCAAGACCCCTCCTCAGTCCCCTTCACTAAGAGCCCTCTCCTGTCCCAGAGGCCCGGAGTAAGGTCTCCCCTGCCATTCCACCGCCAGCCCGCTCCCTGGCACGTTTCCCTCCATCCCAGCACTGCTAGTGATGTACTGTCACCAGCTGCCTCCCCTACCTGTCTATGAGCTACCTGAGAGTGGGGACCACTTCTGTGTTGACAGGGCTTGGCACAAGACGGGGTCCCGTGAGTGTTTATTGGATGAATGAATGAATGAATGAATGAACGAATAAAACCATCGGCCTCAAGCTCCCAGCCATCTGGAAAAGAACGAATGGGCCAGGCAACCCAGGACCGCTTGGTTCCTCCTGTCTCTGTTGGTGGGGAATTGATTCCTGGGGTTGAGGGCAGCCCTGGCCACTACTGGGCAAGAAGTGGGGGCGGCCTGTCTTCAGAAGTGCCCTTCAGGCCTGGCGTCCATAAAAAGGAAGCGTTTTTGCATGTTGGATGTTGGGGAATTCCAAGACCAGCTTCCCTTCTCAAAAGGGGATCTTCCGGCAGAGGAAGCCACTAGAGACAAACATCTCCAAAGGCTCTCCTGACACTGACGCAAAATGTCTCCTAAGACTTGGTCCCCCCCTCCCCGTAGAGTGGAACCTGTAATGCCAGCTCACAGGGTAGGTTCCCTGGGTCCCTGGCATGATGTGAGGCCCAGCCCGTGGGAGGTGTTTAGTAAATGTTAGCACTGCCCTGGACTCCTCCTTCTTCCGTCTGTAACCCTCTCCCCCATCGTTCAAGAGCCCTTTCCTCCAGAGAGCCCCTTGGGAACATCCCAGCTTGCATCCCACCGCCTCAAAGCCAGGGGACTCCGGGCCTCAAGCAATCAGGGCCCCGTGCACCGCGGGAGCTGGGCTGGGTGGCCGGGCCCAGGAGCTGCATGTGTAACTTGGAGCAAGGAGGGAGAGGTCAGGGTGGGCTGAGACCTCAGTGGCTGCCCCCCACCACAAGGCCTCCTCTGCCTCCAGGTCTGGGGCCTCCTGGCAGCCCCAGGGGCGAGGAATCTCTTGCTTTTCCCTGTAAGCCCCGCACTGCCCACTGCTCAGCGCAACGAATGAATCCCTACTGAACAGTGGGGTTTGGGGCTCCTGTTGCAGGCGGGGTCACTGGGGTGGGCAGAGGCCTGCGGGCAGGAACAGACCTAGCGTGCAGGGCAGCCATGAGCTGGGTGGCTGGATCAGAGGGGCGGAAGGGGGCAGGGTCAAGAGTGGGTTGAGGCCAGATTTAAGGACCTGAGCCCAACTGTGGGCCCTGGCCAGCTGTTGGGACTTGGGCCTTCTGCCCTGATGAGGCCCTTGGGCTGGGCCCCTCTCCCACTTCTCCTTCTCCAAGCCATTCACAGCCGCTGCTGGCCCAGCCTGGCTCCTTGTGGGGCCTCTATATTTAGGGCCTTGGCAGTTTCCAGGCTGTGGAACGGGGAGGATCAGGGTAAACCCCGAAATAGTCCCGGGCCCGTCCCCAGGGCCACTGGGCGTGGGAGCCAGTTGGCCACTGGTCACCATGAGACTCAGCTCCTGTATGGCTGACCCAGGCCCCCAAGGATGGGAGGAAGCATGACAGAAGCAGATGGGCTCTGGAAGCTGTTGGTGATGGGGTACACAGCTGTGCTCTGTGCCCTTAAGGGGACTCAAAACCCATGAGTGGAAGTGGCCGGGAGGCAGGTGGTCACTGTGTGATGACGCCCTTCCTCAGAACTGTCTCAGTCAAGATGGGTCACCGTGGATGAAAGTGAACTCCCCGTCCTCAGAAGCATGCAAGTCCCAGCTGGAAGGGATGCTGCTCAGGAGACAAGCTGGGGCTGATGAGGCCCAGTGGGGCCGGCTCACCACCCCCCGTGCCTCCAGCACTTGGGGAGGGCCTCCTGTGACCTCCAAACCCCCGCCATGCCTAAGCCAAACGCTCTGCGTGGCATTTGCGAGGTTCGGTCCCCACTGAGCCCCCCTGGCAAGCTTGCAACCTGGGTCCAGCTAGGTTGGCCTGTCAGCAGCAGAGTGGGTTTGAATCCTGACTTCTCCCCCTACTGGCTGTGTGGCCTTGGCAAAGGACTTCCCCATCCTGAGCCTCGGTTTCCCCATCTACAAATGGAGCATATCTACCTTATAGGGTTAATAAGAGGATTAAATGGGAGGGTCCTGGACACATCTGAATCTCCCCTACTGTGGACCAGGCGTCCCTTAAGGGACCTGGCATGCCAAGACGAATGAGTCATGGTTCCTGACCTCAGAGTCACGTGGTGCAGGCAGCCCACGAAGGAGCAATTGCTACCAAGGGCTTCGTCCTAACTCCAGCTGACCCAAAGTGCTGGAAGGCATGGAACAGGGGCAAGAAACCCTGCCCAAGGGCACCAGGGAAAGTCCTGAAGAGGAGCAGAAGTTTGGCAGAGGTCCTAAAGGGTGAATAGGAGTTTTCCGGTGAACCCTGAAGGGGAGTCCTTGAAGGCAGAAGACTCACACATGGGCAAAAGCAGGGCTGTGAAGGCCAGTAGCCCAAATGTGAGGGGCTGAGGTGGCGGAGTTTCACAGCTGGATTTAAGAGATGGTTGACAGGTCAGAGCTGCGCACACCAGCCTCTATGGGGAAGGCAGAGGAAAGGAGGTAGGGGAAGGTGAGGAGGCAGGAGGGCAGGGCAAGGAAAGAAATTCTGGAGGCAGAACCCTCAGAACTTGGTGGCCCCTCCCCTGGGGATGGAGGCACCTGGTGGAGTCCCTCAGCTGTGCAGAGGCAGGGCTGGGCAGGGAACCGGGCACCATGGCTCCCAGGTAGGCAGAGTCCACAGTTTCACCGCCCTATGCTGGTGAAAGCCTAGAGTCAGGCACTAGGGCTAGATCTGCAGGGATGGGGAGGGAGGCAACAGATGGAGGGGCTGCTCCTCCCAGCCGCCACCAGCCACAGGAGGCCAAGCTGACCTAGATACCAGTGCCCCCGTGGGGGGTGCTTAGAGGCTGGGCCTGGAGGCTGAGACCCTTCTCAGAGCTCATCTGCCTTCCCACCTCAGAGACCACATTCCCAGCTCCCGCCCCAACTCCCCCGCACGCAGCAAAACCCACCTTGAGACAGCCCGCCCAGCACCCTCCCTCACCCATTGCCATGGCAACGGCTGAACCTGGCCTCGTCAGACCCAGGGGGCCTTGAACTGGAACTGCTCATGGCGCTGAGGGTGCTGGGAAACTCACAGGGGCCACTGTGCTAACGAGGGAGATGCCCTTGCCCCGTCCTCCTGCACCCCACTCCCCAGTCCACCACCTCTCTGCATCCGGGAGCGCCCTGAGGAGCCCGGGGGTGGGGAGGCGGCCAGACTTTGGACCGTATGCTGCCTCCGGGCTCCCCCGCCCCCGCCCCCTCCTCTAGGCAGCCAGGCCCCTCAAGCTTCGTACTTCGCACTGCTCTTATCTGAGAGGGATTCCCACCTCCAGTTTACAGCAGGGAAACTGAGGCTTTGGAGACAGTGAGCTGCCTAAGGCTCATACAAGGGAGCCAGTGATGGGACCGGACTGCTCAGCTCTGGCACCTATTGAGGAGGGTGGGACCGGGGCTTCGGAAACCTCCTCAGATCTGGCCAGGGCCCAGGGAAGGTCCTAGGTGTCAGTGCTTGTTAGGAGCCCTAGACTCAAGACCTTGCTCCACCACTTGGAGCCAGCATTTCACGTCTCTGAGCCTCGGTTTCCACGTCTGTAAAATGGAATGGTGAGAACAACCTTGCTGGGTGGTTGTGAGGATTAAAGGCAACGGCTCAGGTAAAGCCGAGGGTACAAGAGCAGCTACGACCCAGCCCCCCCATCCTGCACCGGTCCCAGGCTCCTGACCTAAGGTCCACTCTTCAGGCCAGCCCCTCCCTTCCCAAATGCACAGCAGGACGCCCCAGGACAGCCCGTGCACACTCCCAGGTACTAAGGGTTCCAGAACTACTGAGGAAGACCCTTCGTTTCTAGGGGGGGCACCCCACACCCTCCAGCCACACCCCGCCCCCCCCCGCCGGCAGTGCATGGAGACAACTCCTTTTCGATGTCTCCCCCACGCCCAGCTCCTGTCCTATCAAAGTCCCTTCCCCTCTTGAGCCGCCGTTCTCTCCCTCCCTATTCACTAAGGCCCCTTACAGATCCCCGCCCCCTCCCCAGACCCCGGCCCTTCCCTGTCACCCCCTGTCCGGTGCTCGCAGCAAATCTCACTGTCCCCATTTCCCTGCCAGTCTCCCACTGCAGCCACACTCGCCACACCCTCACCACTGCTCTATTTGTGGGCGGGCCGTGTGGACCCCAGAAAGGTCAGGCAGGCATAAGGGGCAGCGCCCCTCCCCGGAAAGTTGGGGTTCCCTCCTCCGGCCGTGCTCACATATCCTTGGCGGGCAGGTTCTTCCCCTCCACGATGCGGATGAACAGCGAGCTGCGCTTGGCCATCGTGGGTCCGCGACGCGGGGTCCTGGCCCGGGGGGAGCCGGACGCCAGGGTCCAGGGCAGCGGCCGTTGGTCGGGCGGGCGCTGGACTGGGCGCAGGGGGGGGCGGGCCCCGCTGGGCCTGGTAGGTAAGCGCGGGGGCGGAGGAATCGCTCCCACTTCATTCACCCCGCCCCCGCCCCATGTGAGGAGGGGGGGACACAGCCCCTGGGCGGACCAATCGGAAGCCGGGGCTCCCCGGGGTGGGCGGGGCCGGCCCGAGCCGCGGCGCTCATTGGGCACCTGGGGCGGTTTAGGGGAGGGGTCTGCGCTGAGGGGTTGGGGAGCGCAGGCTGGAGCTGAGGGGCGATGGGCGCCCCTCTAGACTAGTGGAGCTGTAGGGCCCCCGGTGACTTGCGCCACGGGTCCTTGTGGGCGGGGGGCGTGGTCCGAGTGCCTGTACCCAGGCGCTCAAGGGCTGTGAGCCCGCGTGTGCTCTGGGACGCGTGAGCAAGTGCGGGGATGCGCGGGTGGGGTCGTAAGAGGAGGATAGCCCTGGCCACCCGAGGCTGACGCTTGGAGGCCCTGCAAAGGTGTAAATTGAAGGGATGAATAATCGGATGAACTTAGTAAACAATAGGAGTGTTTGTGTTAGAGTTAAGTGGACCCAGAAGGAGGTGAAGCAGGACAGCTCAGAGATTTGGGGGATCCAGAGGTGCGGGGGCCAGTCTGAAAGACCTGGATTATTTGGGTGAACCTGCTTGCGAGGAGGGAGCTTTCTCAGTCATCACCTCATTTACGGCTTTTACATCCCCTCAGTGGGAACCTGGATGAGGCGCTCAGGTTCACAGAGGGGAAATTACTTGCTGGAGGTCACACAGCTGTCCCCTGGCAGGGCTAGGCCTGGCTTCCCCAGAACTCCGTGACTGAGGGCCCTTCCACAGGGGGCACGATCTTTCTCCCAGACTCGGTGTCTAGAGCTGAGTTTCTAGAATTGTCCCCCTTCCCAGATCTAGAGGTCACGGTCCGGGGCTGGCACAGCAACGACTGGCCCTGGGCAGCTGGCTCCCGGTGAAGGTACTGCCCCAAGCATGACTGCAGACTTGGGTCCTAGCCCCAGCCCCACTGCTCCCTTGCTGGGTGACGCTGGGTGGCTCCCTGAACCTCTCCGAGCTGGTTCCATTTCATCACCTGCAAAGAGGGAGCAGTGACACCTGCCCCAAAACACCCAGGACACACTTCGTGTCAGAGTGCCTAGCAGGTTCTATTTCCTGTCACATTTTGTTTTCTTTTCCTATTGTGTTATTTATACACTACATGCATGCTTTTCCAAATTCAGAAGGTATTGAAGGTTTACAATGCCTTCAGTGACAAGTCAGTCTCGCTTCTCTCCCAGCCGCTCCCCTCCCCTGCGGCAGCCACTATTCCTGATCCCTTGTGCATCCTTCTGGACACAGTCTCTGCCTGCAGCGCATCAGCAGACATGTGGTTTGTGTTTTTTTCTTTCATACACAAATAGTAGCTTAGTGGTTACACTGAGAGTTTCACTTATTTTATCTTGGAGAGCCTTGCATACCTGTACACAAAAAACACCCTTGGTCTCTTTGCCGCTTGCCCAGTTTTCTGTTGTGTGGAGGTACCATCCATCATCTCTTTGATGTCCCCTGTTCGTGGATGAGCAGGTTGCCGCCATCATTTGCTTTCACCGAACAATAGCATGGCTCACACGTCATTTTGCACGTGAGCAAATGTAACCAAGGATAAATTCCTAGAAATGGAATCCCTAGGTCAGAAGACATGTGTGGGCGGGACTTCCGTAGGATTTGCCAAATTTCCTGCTGCAGTGGTGGTTTCAGTGTACACAGCCATCAACATACAGGATAGTGCCAGCTCCCCTGTGTCCTCGCTAGCACGCTAATTATCAGTCTGTGATCTTTGGCTAAGTGATCAGTAGGAAAATAATGGTTTCTCAGCGTACTTAGGGCTATTTTTTCAGGTGGTTTATCAAGGCCCTTATCAGTCATCCTCAGTTACTGAGGTTTGCCCCCTCTGCCTGTTCATCCTTCAGGCATGTGCCCCCATCCCTGGGTTTGGGCGAGGCCCCCTGGGGAGTGAGAAGAAGTTTGTTGGCTTCTTGGTAAATTGGGGGCTCACTCCCCACCACCGTGGGCTGTACTGAGGCCTGGTTGGTGGATGGTGGGCAGGGAGGGCCTCTGCCAAATCTAGTGTTTGGGTGTTGCTGCAAGGTATTCTCTTCGGGGCTTCCCTGGTGATGCAGTGGTTAAGAACACACCTGCCAGTGCAGGGGACACGGGTTCCATCCCTGATCCGGGAAGATCCCACATGCCTCAGAGCAACTAAGCCTGCATGCCACAACTACTGAGTCCGCGTGCCTAAAGCCCGTGCTCCGCAACAAGAGAAGCCACTGCAATGAGAAGCCCCACGCACCGCAACAAGAGTAGCCCCCGCTCGCCGCAACTAGAGAAAGCCCACGCAGAGCAACAAAGACCCAACACAGCCAAAAATAAATAAATAAAATAAATAAATTAAAAAAAAAAAAGATATTCTCTTCACTGAGCTGGGAGACACACCCCAAAGCCAAGCCAGGGAAGCCCAGGCTAGGCTTCTTTTGTCTGCTTCAGGACCCAGTCCTTGCTTACCTCCAGTGCTGGGGAGCTTACCCCCTCTAAAGGCAGCTCTGTCCATTGTCAAACTATTCCAACTGTGAGCAAGGCCTGGACCCACACCCCCTGAGCTGCCAGAGTGGTCCTTGGGGCCTAAACCATGGCTGTTCTCCCCAGAGCCTTCAGCCTACTCAGCTCCAAGCCAGGCTCCCCTCCCCCACTATGAATTCTAGACCCACGCTGACCTGGTCATTGTCCCCCAGAAACCTCCACTTTGTCACGAGCCTTTCTGGAGTATAGCTTCCAGAGTGGAGCTGGGCCTCCCTTCTGTGCTTTGTGCTCCACAGAGCAGACATGAACAGATCAAACCCTCCCTTCTTCTGGGCACTAGATCTTTAATGATGCTACCCACAATCCCCTTAGCTTTTGGGGGCCACACTTCCCAGATTTCTGGTTCGAAACAACAGAAACCAGTTCGGACTAATTTAAATAGAAAGGGGTTCATTAGAGGCTATTGAGTGTGTCATGGATTCTCCGGGAGAGCCAGAGAACCAGGCCCAAAGGCCACACACAGCCAGGGACAACGCCCCAAATCACATGCCAGAAGCGGCTTGGTGCGGACACCCCCACTGACGCCCTGGCCAGACCCCTCATCTCATGCCGACTCTGGACGCCAGGTGCTGCCACCACAACTGTTACCCAGCCGCACCCCCTGCATCCCCACGAGGGTGACAGTAGTCCCTGCAGGGTCTTGAACTTCTCCATGCTGCACCCCAGATGACATCCCTTTAGCACCCACTAGATGCCCCCAGGACTCTGGGCACCCATGGTTTTTTCATTTGGTTCTCATGACAACCTGTGAGTAGGTGCTGTCATCCCTTTTTTTCCCGGTGGTTCCCGTGGTGCCCAGCATCCTGCGTCACTCCACTTCAGAAGAAAGGGAGGAGGCTCCGTGGGGGCTGCCGGGAGGGCCTCAGGCTGCTGCCCACCCCGACCCCAGCCCCACTGACACGCGAGGCCCTTTCCTCTGCACTGCCTGGTCCCTGGCCCAGTGTCCTCAGAGCACAGCCTCTGAGCACGGGGACTCCTGGGGCAGAATGGGGTCTACACAGAGGATTCAGCCAGGGAGGCAAGCCGAGCTTCCAGCACTTTCCCAGAAACCAGTCTCTGGGGAGAGGGTGAGTCAGAGGGTGGGACGGGGAGGGGAGCTCAGCCTGGCTGCACCATCAGTCCAGACCCTCCATCTGTGGGGGGGGCTACAGAGGGGATCCCTTTCCTAAGCGGACCACTGCTCTCATTTCCTATTTCCCTCATTCATTCATTCATTCATTCAGTCATCTGCTTATGTAGTCAGCATTCAAGGACTGGTGCTGGGTGCTGGGGATCCATGGGAAAACCAACTGCCCTCAAGGGGTTCACAGCCTGAAGGGAAGAGGTGGACATCAAAGGGCAGGTAAGTGCTACAGCAGAGAAATGAATGAGGAATACGGAGGAGGGAGGGGGCCCAGGATCTTCAAAGAGGAAGTGACATTTGAGCTGGCTTTCAAAGGATGCACAGGTGTGCATGATGTGGTCCAGGTGGGAAGGGGATGCTCCCAGTGGAGGGGGCAGCCTGAGCAAAGGTGTGCGGGAGTGATGAAGGCTGGGGTGTTCTGGAAACATCCAAGAGGGAAGTGTCAGAGGCCTATGGCACCTGAGCCTGCAAGGGCAGATGAGAACCAGCCAACGAAGGGTCTTGACTGCTGGGAGGGAGCTCGGATGTTCTCCTGGGCAGGGTTTGGAGCAGAAAAGTGACGTGGATGGACTTGGGTGCTGGAAATTCAGTGGGTTGACATTTTGAAATGTTAGCATGTGGGTCTCCTTCCCACCCTGAACTTCCTGTGCCCCTAACCCACGTCATTTGAATCGAGTATCCCTGCCCACATATTTTTAGGGACCTACAAAATGTTTCAATTTCTTTTAGAATCAGAAGGAAGAATGAATAGGAATGAATATGTAACAATGAATCCAGCCTGGATTGCATCCATCTCTATACCAAAGTGGTCGTAAAATATAAGTTTTAAGATCTTGACCCACACTAGCAAAAGTGCCTAAGCCTCGTGAAAGTCTTAGTGCTCCTGGCACAGGACAGGAGGCAGCTCTTGAGTTTCGAAGCATGTCTGTGAAATTCACGGCAAATCAGTAGCATAGAAAGAAAAAAGTGTTTGAATTGCAGAGTCTGGGTTTTTGAGCATCAGAGGAGACTTGGAAGGGCCGGGAGGACCAGCTGCCCCTCCAGCCTCTGCCAGGGATGGGGAAAGAGGCTTAGACAAAGGTGAGCCCCCTGGGTGCTACCCCAGGGAGGGGGCAGATCCAAATTGGCTGAGATGAGAAGTGAGGGTCTGATCAAGATTACATTGAGTGATAGGAAATTAAAATTTTATTTCTGGATCTCCTGAACTTGTGTACTGCATGCCTTGCCCATCACACAGGACTATTTTTGGAGCTGCATCAGTCAGGGCTCCACTCCACACCCCAATAAACATTTTAAAATGCACCCAGTGGGGTGTGTGTGGGGGGGGAAATGAGGGGTGGTCCAAAGGTACAAACTTCCAGTTATAAGATAAATAAGTCCTGGGGAGGTCATGTATAGTGACTACGCTGTATTGTATGTTTGAAAGTTGCGAAGAGAGTAGATCTTAAAAGTTCTCCTCACAAGAAAAAACTTGCAACTATATGTGGTGACGGATGTAAACTATTGTGGTGATCATTTCCCAGTCCATACCTATATCAAATCATTAACCTACAACAAATGTTGAGTGTCAATGATATCTCAGTAAAACTGGAAAATAAATTTTAAAAAAGGCACCCATACCATGTTTCTCAAAAGATTAAAAATAGGATTATCATATAATCCAGCAATCCTACTTCTGGATATATTTCCAAAAGAAGTGAAAACAGGGGTTTTCACACCCTTGTTCATTGCAGCTTTTTTTCACAGTAGTCAAGAGATAGAAGCGGGGCTTCCCTGGTGGCGCAGTGGTTAAGAAACCTCCTGCCAATGCAGGGAACATGGGTTCGAGCCCTGGTCCAGGAAGATCCCACATGCTGCAGAGCAACTAAGCCCGTGCGCCACAACTACTGAGTCTGCGCTCTAGAGCCCGCAAGCCACAACTACTGAAGCCCACGTGCCTAGAGCCCGTGCTCCGCAACAAGAGAAGCCACTGCAGTGAGAAGCCCATGCACCGCAAGGAAGAGTAGCCCCCGCTCACCACAACTAGAGAAAGCCCGTGCGCAACAACAAAGACCCAACGCAGCCAAAAATAAATAAATAATATAAATAAATTAAAAAAAAAAAGAGAGCTAGAAGCCATCTAAGTGTCCACTGATTGATAAATGGATAAAGATAATGTGGTCTATACACATACAGTGGAATATAATTCAGCTTTTAAAAAGGAAGAAATCCGGACACCTGCTACAACAGGGATGAACCTTGGGGACATTAGGCTAAGTGAAATAAACCAGTCACAAAAGACAAATGCTATACAATTTTACTGATATGCGATGTCTAGTGCAGTCAGACTCAGAAATAGAAAGTAGAACGGTGGTTGCCAGGGTTCGAGCCTCAGGGAGGGAGAATGGGGGGTTGTCGTTTAATGTGTATAGAGTTTCTGTTTTGCAAGATGATAAACTTCGGAAGACTGGTTGCACAACAATCTGAATGTACTTAGCAGTACTGAGCTGTGCCCCTCTAAATGGTTAAGGTGATACATTTTATGTTACATGTTTTTTGTTTTCTTTTTTACCACAATCAAAAAAAACGCAAATACGCCCCAACTTTATATGCATTTCTGTGGCTGTAAAAATATTTGAAAATAATTTTATAGTTTAGCTTTGGAAGCTCTTTGGATTCCAGAAACTCATTTGATTTGCTGCTGGCCTTGATTTCTCCACAAACATAGTGCGTTCTTAGGAATCTTGGGGATTCTTCCAAAGTGAGAGAATGTAATGTGACCTACAAATTGTTTTCAAGCACAGTGACATGTCTTAAAATGCTAAATTTAACAATGGGTGAAACTGACATTTAGAAGAAATTTAAGTAAACATTTACTATTTTAAAATTTGGGTTTTTTTTTGTATTTTGGAGCCAGTGCCCTTCCCCTTCCCCAGACTTCAAGGATTGTAATGAGCTGGAGGCCCCTTGCCCACAGGGCCTCCCGGGGAAGCTGTCCCTGCCCAGAGGAAAGGCCTTCTCATGCCGCCCTTCTGTCCTCCCTCCCCCTCCCAATGCCAAGTCTCTGCCGGGACCCAAGAGAGGACTTCTGGGAGGAGACAGGACCCAGGAGAATAGGGCAGCGCAGGCATTGCTGTAAGTTAGAGAGAAAGCCAGAGACAGTGGATCATAGGGAGAAGCAGGGCGGGGGGAGGGAGCTGGGTGCAGGTGCTGAGGGGGGCAAGGGCACCCCCACACACAGGGGTCAGAGGGGCCCAGCTATGGACCCACAGAGGCTGAGTGCAGAGCTCTAGACCGAGCCCGGGGCCACGGGGAGCCCTGCGTGGCAGGCTCCAGGCCGAGTGACAGCGGTGTGCCAAGAGGTCTGGACCGGCCAGTTGTGAGATGCCTGGAGGGGGCCGGCTGAGAGTCATTCACAGGCCGGTCAGGTTCTGTTCCCAGCTTCCCCCTGCCAGGCCAATCTCGACACCCCCGCCTGCCCCATTTAGTCAGAGAGCATTAAATACAAGTTTAAAACCGAGGCCCACAGTAAAGCACGTGGGGCCTGGAGCCAGACCACCGAGTTCAAATCCTGGCTCCA
Organism: Balaenoptera acutorostrata; assembly: GCF_949987535.1. Classification (NCBI taxonomy): domain Eukaryota; kingdom Metazoa; phylum Chordata; class Mammalia; order Artiodactyla; family Balaenopteridae; genus Balaenoptera; species Balaenoptera acutorostrata. The sequence continues at coordinate 8,590,324 of NC_080078.1, forward strand.
CTATAAGGTCACAATAAGACCTGCTGCGTGATTGTGGGCAAGTAACTCAGCCTTTCTGAGCCTCATTTGCCTAATCTGTAAAGTGGGGCAATGGTAGCGGGGCACCTCGCAGCATGGCTATGAGTAGAGCTCGCTGATGTCAGCAGAGCTCAGGAGGCACTTTTCTGTGCTGAGAACTTCGGGAACATCCTCTCACTAGTCCTAGCAGGAGCCAGGGGCTGTTCCCATCATCCTCCTTTTATGGACGAGGAAGCCACAGACCGAGCGCCTACTGTGTGCGGGCCGTGCCTCATCGTCCTTGATCCTCACCGCAACTCCGGGACAAAGGGCTGGTGTTATGTCTGCTTTGTAGACAAGTTGCTGCAAAGGCATTTTGACAAAGTCACCCACTCCTAGCATGGCCCCCAATCTCCCTGGGAGGACAGAGAAGAAGACAGAGAAACAAGTGGAGAAAAACAGAAGCAGAGAGACAGACAGACAGGAAGTCAGAAAGAGAAAATACAGAGACACAGGGAACGTTCTAGACCCTGACTGAGCTGGGGGCAGAGCGAAGTGGAATGTTGCTCCCTGCCAGTTCTCCCCAGGGACCCCTTGTGCAGGGGCGGGGAGAGGCTGCAGGTCCCAAGGTGGCCGAGAGTGGTCTTGGGCCGAAGCCTAGGTGGGCAGGGCAGGCACACAGCTGCTGATTGGTGTCCCTGAGGTGCCCTGTGGGCATTGGGGTCCCAACAGTGCCCGAGCAGGGCTGCCAGGAGGAGCTCAGAGGTCCCCTTTCTCTGAGGCCTCCCCAGAGCTGCGGTCACTTAAGCCCCTCAGCCCCAGCCCCTGTGGGTGAAAACTGCCCCTTCCCAAAGAGGAAAAATGAGGCAAGGCAAGTGGAAAACCAAGAGTCTTGGGTTTTGAAAGATGAAGGTTGGGAATCCAGAGTCTTGGGGCCAGATCTCTACCCCAGCCTCTCGGAGCAACCAAGGGCACCCCCTTTCCATGGAGGGTAGACATGTTCCGAGTGGACTTCCTGGAAGAGGTGGCACCAGGCTGGACTTGAAGGAGCAGGGCTGGGGCTGGGAGGTGGGGGCACAGGGGCCAGGCACAGCTCTCAGGGCACCCCCTGAGCAGAGATGGCCCAGGGCTGGGGGGCACGGCATGATTCTGAGGAGACCCTGAGCTCCAGAACCCTGGCTGAGCCTCTGCCAGCTCCCAGGGGAGAAGCATGACTATGGGCAGGACAGGGGACTCGGCATGGGGCCAGCACAGCAGAAGCCAGAACATAAACTTGTCGTGGCTTCTGGCGCCACGGCCTCCCTGCTCCAGCTCTGGACAGGCCCTGGCTGGGCTGACAGACACCAGGAGCCTTGGAGCCACGGTGAGGTGGGGGGGTGGGCGGCTGGCGGAGGGGGGTGGGACAGGATGGGGAGGCGGCTCCTGGAGGGCTGCAGCACAGCCTTCACCCCTGCTCAAAGGGCTCTCCACCGCCACCACGTCAGCTTCTCCACTTTCACAGCTTCCTGTGCTCTGCGGGTGTTACCGAGTCCGAGTTTGTACTGCTCACTGCAGGGCAGGCCAATAAATCAAGACATGAGTTGCTGGGGCAAGGAATAGCGACTTTATTCCAAAAGCCAGCAGACTGAGAAGATGGTAGACTCGTGTCCCAAAGAACCATCTTCCCCAAGTTAGAAATCAGGCTTCTTTTACACTAAAAGGGAAGGAGGTGAAGTCCTAGTTCCCGCCAGACTCTGGAGGGGATGTGTTAATTTCTTCCTTCCTGCAGTCATCCACAGGTGGGCCTGGTCAGGATGTTCCCTGTGAGCTAATCAAAGGTATTTTAGCTTAATGCTCATTACCTGGGAGGCAGGGTTCCCAGAGATGGGCCATTATGTATAATATGAGCGTATAAGCAACATCTCTTTAGTGATTAACTTGTAATAGAATACAAAGGTCCTTTCCTATTACCTGGGCACTTGGGACCCTGGCCTCTGGGCACCCTTTAGCCCTCAGCTCACCGGGGTCCCCCTGCCCTACCCGCCCTCAGCAGGACCTCCACTGTCCCTCCTGGCATCCCCGGGACCTTCTGTGTGACTGTCCCCTCCCTCCCCTGCTGGTCTCCACCCATGTCTCTCTGGCCTGTGCCTGAGCGGGGGGCAGCCCAGCTGACGGTGTGCTCCGTGCAGAAGGACCAGCCTCCCAGGGCAGCAGACAGCTCCCCACCCCCCAAGCTCCCCAGGGGCAGAGGCCTCTGTCTGTTCCCTGCTGTGGCCACGGTGGCACACAGTGACAGATACTTGCTGAATAAACATGGACTCCTTTTCTTACAGTAAAACGCACATTTTTTTTTTTTAATTTATTTTTGGCTGCGTTGGGTCTTCGTTGCTGCGCGCGAGGGCTTTCTCTAGTCGCGGCGAGCAGGGGCTACTCTTTGTTGCGGTGCACGGGCTTCTCATTGCAGTGGCTTCTCTTGTTGCGGAGCACGGGCTCTAGGCGCATGGGCTTCAGTAGTCGTGGTGCACAGGCTTAGTTGCTCCGCGGCATGTGGGATCTTCCTGGACCAGGGCTCGAACCCGTGTCCCCTGCATTGACAAGCGGATTCTTAACCACTGTGCCACCAGGGAAGCCCAAACACACACATCTTAAGTGAACAGCTTGATGGATTTTTACACAGGTATACACCTGGGTAACCGTCACCCAGATAGAGATCTAGAACATTTTTTTTAAATTAATTAATTAATTAATTTATTTATGGCTGTGTTGGGTCTTCGTTTCTGTGCGAGGGCTTTCTCTAGTTGCGGCGAGCGGGGGCCACTCTTCATCGCGGTGCGCGGGCCTCTCACTATCGCGGCCTCTCTTGTCGCGGAGCACAGGCTCCAGACACGCAGGCTCAGTAATTGTGGCTCACGGGCCTAGTCGCTCCGCGGCATGTGGGATCTTCCCAGACCAGGGCTCGAACCCGTGTCCCCTGCATTAGCAGGCAGATTCTCAACCACTGCGCCACAAGGGAAGCCTGAGATCTAGAACATTTGCAGCCTCCAGCAGACTTTCTCGTGCCCCAGTCCAGGGACAACCTCTACCCCAGCTTGATCACCCCTGGTTAGTCTTGCCTGGTTCTGATCTCTCTACGGATGGGATCACACAGTGCAGATTCCTCCGCGTCAGGCTTCTCTCAGTGTAATAAAGTCCGGGAGTCACCCACGTGGTTGCCTGGGTGAACTCTCCACACTTCACCATTGCTGAATAGCATTCCACAGTGCGGATGGAGCTCCCACAATGCCCTTCGCCCATGGACGGACCTCTGTACTGTGTCCAGTTTGGGCCTGTTATGAATAAGGCTGCCATGAGCATTCTTGAATATGACTTCTGCTGGACGAGAGCGCAAGTTTCTCTCTATGGAGGAAATACCATGGCAGAACTGCTGGGTCCTAGGGGGACATGAGAACTCTAAGTCCTAAGCAGGTAAGTTATTGCTGTCCCTCTGTGGGCATGTCACACCTGTCCCCACCCTCTCCGCAGTGGACCCACCGTGTTGCACCGCCCAATAGCAGAAACTCTAGATCCTTTGGTCTTATTTGGGAGAGCTGGACAGCTGTCCTGACCTCACTCCTGCCATCCCTGTGGGCCCAGGGGCCCCTTTCACAGCGGAAGGGCCCACTGGGTTGGTCAGCAAGGAGAGAGCCCTCTCCCCTAAGAGGGCACAGAACTTTCTTCCTGCAGGCTGGGAATGCTTCCCATGGCACTTCGGGACTGCCTACTTGGGGTCTGTCCCTCTGTCTTGGCCACCTTGTTCCCATAGGACAGGGGGCTGTGGTCAAGCTGTTCCTGTCCCTGGTGCCCAGCACGCAGCCCGGGCAGGACGACAGGCAGCCGGGGATGCACAGAAAGGTGGGATGGGCGAGAACAGCCTGAGATAAATGTCCCCACCTTGGGGACTGAGCCTGGAGGTATAGGCTCAAGGTTCAGTCCGCCTGCAGCTTGTAACTCGTTGGGGCTTTGCTGTGGGCTTGGCGTCCCTCCGGGGTCCAGGTGGCATTGAGAACCTTCACCCCTTCCCTTCCCTTCACCCCGCCAGCTGTGCCTTAGACTTCAAGCAGCCCAGCTGGGGACAACCACAGCCATATCGGCCGCGCTCCCCAGGCCCCAGGAGTCCACCTCCCAAACAGCCCAGGCTGGAGCAGGTCCACGGTGGGAAGAGAAGGGGTCTCCTGCCCTGTCGAGGCAGAGAAGGCCTCCGGTCAATGTCTCTGACGTCCTCAGAGAGTCCTCAGGGGCCTGGTGGCCGGGCAGAAGGGCCAAGCTGTGGCCCTGGGACAGCGGGCGGTCAGGCTCCGTGAGCAGAGGTGCTGCCGCCCGCCCTGCCCTTGGCCCTCAGCCCAGATCCAGGTTCCTCTCTTCCCAGAACTTCATCCCCCGAGTGGTGTTACGTGCTTCGCCCTCATTAACCTCCGGAACCTTCCAGAAAGAAGTGGAAATGCCCGGCCTCATCCGCCCACTGAGGAAGCTTGGGGCGGGGGGTGGGGAGAAGGACGGAGGACCACGCTGGCTGCTGCCCAGATCAGAGGCAGGGTTGGGGAGCTGGCCACCCCTGCCTTCCCACCGGGGGCCCTGCAGCCCCCTCTCCTCCCCTCCAGCGGAGTTCTGAGACCCCTCCGTGTCCACCCCAGCTGGATTCCCATCCTGTGTTTTCTACCCTGGTGGCACCTACCACAACCCCCATTTCTTCATCTGTAAAGTGAGGCTAACCATGGGATTGCCCCAAGGATTTGGGGGTTCACGCACGTGAATTGTTCAGGCCAGTTCCTGGCGCCCAGTAGGTGCTGGACAAGGATCACCCCTCCTGAGTCCCTGTGCCCTCTGCGCGTGGCCTTTGCTCTCTTGGGCCGGAGTGACTGGGTGGGGTGCAGGGATTGAGGAAGGGGGGGGTCTGAGTACCCCGGTCTCTGTTCCCGCCGTTCCCCGTCTGTCTCTCTCAGTCCCTTCATCCCACGAGGGATGGATGGGGACGCAGCCTCGTGGGCAGCCAGGAGATATTCTCGGAGTCCTTGAGATTCAGAGGGGAAAAAAATCTTGTGTCCCCCAGGGAGCTTAGGCTGATGGGGTCGGACCCGGAAGCAGCCCACCCCCCAGACTCCAGATGAGCTGATTCCTTCCTCTCCCGGGCCTCATAGCCTCTCCTGCCTGCCTGGCTTCCAGCACCGCCGAGGTCTTCAGACTCTTCTGTGTGAGCCAGCATTCCCAGGAGAGCTCCAGATCCATGCCAAAGAGGGGGTGCAAACACACACTTGTGGGGAAGAGGGGGCAGAACAGTCCACTGGGGCCACCTGGGCTCCTGCGCAGGGGACAACCGGGTGTCTGGAGAGGAGCCAGGGCACGGAGATGGGGAGCCTGGAGGCTGCAAAGGGCATTGGGGGAGGGGCCCGGGGTGACCCCCTCTGTACCTGCCGGTTGGGGTGATGGGCTGTGAACCGTCCCCATCCCTGACACACATAGTCTTCCTCCCTCATCTTTCTGCTTCATTTTTGCCCTTTTCCCTTACTGAGCCCAAACCTGGAACAGGAGCCAGTTTTCTGATTTTATCTTTATTTATTTATGTTTATTGGGAAATGGTTGTGTCCACCTCTGGGCCAGCTCAGATGGTTTTCCCCCAGGGAGTGAGAGAGTTCCCATGGCTTGTCAGAGTTAAAAATAGAGACAAAAGAAGTAGTCAGAGGCAGAGAAACATAAGAGGGGAGGATACAGAGAGAGAGAGAGAGAGAGAGAGAGAAAGCGCCAGAAAAACGGGCAGAAAGGCAGCGGGATACAGCAGGCCCTCTGCCCTGATCTGTTTGTCCAGTTATCAGGTTGACAGCAGGTGACATGTGGTGCCACTTCATGGCTCAAGGCCATTGTCCCTGAGTCTGTTGTCCTCAGGTTTGCGCGCCTGAGAGCTGGAGGGCTGAGTGGGTTGATGTGCAGCACCCCGTGGTCAGTGTCACCCCAGCAGCCCCTGCTCCCGGCAGCAGTGTCGGCGCTCTCCGTCCCGTGACGGCCCCCTTGTTATCTCTGTGCAAGTCTGCCTCTCACTGATGCAGTCCTTGAGGGCCAGCACTGAAGTCAGTGGCTGTCCCCTGAGTGTGGGAATGAATGAATGAATGAGTGAATGAATGAACACGGAGGGACTGAGTGACCTGAGGTCCCTACCGCTCATCTCTTCCATCCTTTTCATGGATGAGAAAATTGAGGAGGGTCAGACAGGATGCCAGAGCTAGGGCCCGGATACGGACCCTCCTAGGGCCCTGGCAGCTCCGTGGCGCTGCCCTGCACAGCTCTCCCTGAGAGCAGGTCCCACGACACGGCTCCGGAGCCGAGGCTCCCTCTCTGCCCCATAGGGATCACCATCAGCAGCGCTATGGGGCCAGCCACCCTGGCTCGGGCCTTCCCTTCCAGCCAGTCCTGGACTCCCAGGCCCCAGAAGAGCCCAGGGAAGCAAGCCCAGGCACAGCTGAGGTTCCACGTGTGGCGTGGGGCACCCCACCAGCCCCGGGCTGGGCTCTGAGCTCAGCACTGGGCATGTCCCAGGCAGCTGGCTTAAACTTTGTGGCCAGGCTGTGCCTGTCACAGAAAGTGGAGCACGTCCCCTGTGGGGGCCTGTGGTCCGGGACAGAGGTTGATCGGGGTCTTCTCCAGAACTCAACTCGGGGGCTGGAGGACCAGGGAACCAGGAGGGGGTTTGGGGCTGGGGGCAGCTCTAGGTTTGGCTGTGGGGTAACGTGGTGGCCTGAAGGCCCTCGGGGATATCCGGTCAGAAGCAGCCAGGATTGCTGTCCTCCACGACTCAGGGGTCAGCTCCTGCAGAGCCCCCTCTGCACGCCCAACTCTGGCCTCAGGCAGCCCTCCGTCTGGGACAGGACTCTGTGGCCCCTTTCTCCAGTCTGGAGCCCACAGAGGTGGGGAAAGAGCTGATTCCACAGGAGCAGCACAAAGGCGGCCTGTGCCCCCTCTGCGATGTTGTGATATAATAAGTAATACATATTTGTTCTTTGTCCCGGCTTCTGGCACAGAGCTCTTAAAACCCTTGGAATTTTCTGAGTGCTGGTGTGAGAGGAGCATCTTTTGTTATCCATAAGGAGCCCCTTTCAACCATGCCTGAGTTTATGCTCATAAGGTGACTCTGGGTGGGCCCCTAGATAGCTTTTTTTTTTTTTAAATTTTTTTGGCTGCACCACGCAGCTTGCAGGATCTTAGTTCCCTGACTAGGGATCGAACCTGAGCCCTTGGCAGTGAAAGCGTGGCGTCCTAACTACTGGACCACCAGGGAATTCCCCCTAGGTAGCTTTAGGGTGGAACCAACCATGTGACTAAAGGGCTGGAACTTTCAGCCCTATCCCCCCCACTCCTCCTAAGCAACCTCCAGGGAGGGCACTTGGGCTGGTTCAATCATCAATGGCCGAGGATTTAATCAATTGTGCCTATGTCATGGAACCTCCATAAAGACCCTAGACAATGGGGTTTGGAGAACTTCCGGGTGGACGAACACACAGAGGTGCTGGGAGGTGGTGCACCCAGAGAGGGCATGGAAGCTCAGCACCCCTCCCCCCATGCCTCGCCCTATGCGTCTCTTCTAGTTGGCTGTTCCTGAGTTGTATCCTTTATAATAATCCAGTAATAGTAAGTGAACTGTTTTCCTGAGTTCTGTGAGCCGTTCTAGTAAATTATGGAATCTGAGGAGGGGGTCATGGGAATAAGCTATTTGTAACCAAGTTGAATAGACGTGTGGGCACCCCATACTTATTCCTGGCATCTAGGTGGGGGTGATCTTGTGGGACTGAGCCCTTTACCTATGGGGTCTGCACTAACTCCAGGGAGTTAGTGTCAGAATTGAATTCAATTGTAGGACACCCAGTTGGTGTCCAGAGAGTTGGAGAATTGGTTGGTGTGAGAAAAACCCACCCATTTGAGGAGTTCCCTGGTGGCCTAGTGGTTAGGATTTGTCACTGTCACTGCTGTGGCCCGGGTTCAATCCCTGGTCAGGGAACTGAGACCCTGAAAGCCACTTGGCATGGCCAAAATAAAAATAAAAAACAAACAGAAAACCCCCGCACATTTGGTGTCAGAAGTGCTGTGAGTAAAAAACAGATCATAGTACCCTCTAAGGCCATTCTTGGCCCCTCTCTGTCCTGCTCTGGACCCAGGTCCAGCTGGCACATGGACCACACCGTCCAGACCCCCTGCCCTCTTGCTTCTGGCTAGGTGTGGTCAGCACGCGATCAGAAGGCCAGAGGAGAAAGGCCGGGGTATTTAGTCCCCCAGCTCCCTCTACCTACAGCCCCTGCTCCTGCCAGGCAGACCCTTGCCCATGGCTCCAGCTCACTGGCTCTGGAAACACCACCAGCCCTTCAGGGACAGGAGTGCTTATGGCCCCATCGGTGCCCTGGGTCCCCTTAATATGCTGCCCACACCTTTGTAAGTGCTTTCAATTGCCCCATTAGACAGCGTGCCATCTGTTTCCTGCCAGTGTCCGACCCATACTGGGTGCTGGTGCAGTGCAGGGCCTTAGAGTTACCCAGTTCAACCTTCGCTTTTACATTAAGGGGAAAACAGGCCCAGAGAGGGTAAGTGATCTGTCCAAGGTCACCCAGCCCCAGGGTCGGGGCTCATGGCTGCTCTGGAAAGGCTGTGGAGAGATCAAGGCTTAGCTGGGCAGAGGCTGGAATTCTGTGTGCCCCCCTCCCCTCCCTGCCCCTCCCAGGCTGGTCATGTGACCATTTTCTCCACAGCAAGAGCCAGATGTGTGTGTACCGGCTTAATAAACCCATTAGAGCCATTTGCACCACCCAGACACAGGCACCTGGGCATGCAGCCAGAGCCCTCCTTCCCTGCCCCATGCCCCAGAGGGCAATGCCCTTCACGTAGCAAGGGGCATCCCTTGGCCTCCTTGTGGTCCCTCACCCCACCCTCTAACTGTCCCCAACCTGCCCACCCAGCAGTCACCGTGGTTTCCAGGCCTTTGTACACGCTGTTGCTCCTGCCTGGGTCCCCTTCCCAGGTCCAGCTGCCACAGTGCGGCCCCTTTTCCAAGGCCATGCCTGCTCAGGAAGCCTCCTCTGGCTCTCAAACCTCTGCACTCCCTCTATCCCTTGTGCTGGCTGGTTTCCCCTCCTCTCCCACACAGCGGTGGGTGACTTGAGGACAGAACCTTGCTGGGTCATCTTGGCCCCAGGGGGGCCTGGCCTGGAGTGGAGTGGATGATGACAGGTGCTTGGTGCCCTGCGTTAGGTTTGGGGCCCGAGTCTGAGCCCAGGCACCTCCAGGAGCTGCAGCTTCTCACACACGTCCACGCCCCAACCCTGGAGTGAGCACAGAGGTCAGGGTGAAGCCTAGAAGCTCTAAGTCCTCCAGCCAGGAGGAGAGGCCAGCTGCAGGGAGACCACAAAGGGGGGGTGGGGGGACTTCCCCGGTGGTCCGGTGGTTAAGACTCCACGCTCCCAATGTAGGGAGCCCTGATTTGATCGTGGGTCAGGGAACTAGATCCCGCATGCAGCAACTAAGCCCGCACGCAGAAACGAAGATCCCGTGTGCTGCAACTGAGACCCGGTGCAGCCAAATAAATAAATAAATAAATAAATATTTTAAAAAAAAGAAGAGGAGGTGGGGTGGGGGGGGGGATGGCAGCAAGTGCCAGACACGCAGGGCAGGTGAGCATGATCACCTCTTTGGTTTAGCCTCATCGGGCCCAGTGGGACCACTAGAATCATCCTCACTTTACAGACAGGACCATTGAGGCCAGAAGAGAGGCTTGCTCTGCCCCAATGGCTCAGCTGGCCCAGGACCCTGGGCTTCACCCCCGGTTGCTGTGTCCTCCCAAGAGGAGCTGGAGACAGGGATGCAGGGAGACTGCCCAGGTGTACAATGACACAGCCATTCAGGGGGCTGTCCCCAATAATGCGGACATTTATTTCTGACAGGGACAGGCCCAAGCTTTGGACTAAGGACACCCTCCCCCTCTTCCTTATTTGGAAACACTCTCTCCCAGGGCACTGAAGCAGTAGGGCGACCCCCCAGCCCATGCTCTGCAGCCTGGACCAGGGGCGAGGCAGAGGGGCAGATGGGGGCCCCCTGGAGCCTCTCAGAAGCCCCGCTCGGCTGAAGGGCTGAACATGTGGTGGGTGTTATATCTTCTCATGCACACCAGCTCCCCTGGGCCAGAGATGGATGTGCTCCAACAGGTGTCATAGCTGGGGGGGAGGGGAGAGGGGGGAGGGGAGGAGAGACGGACAGAATGAAGAATATAGGGCCTGATGGAAATCCGATGGCTATTGCCTAGAGCTTGGAGCGCTATTCCTCTAAACCTCACAAATCCAGCTCTGTCTCCTGCCCTTTGTCATCACCCCACCGCAACGCTCCCCTCCTCCACTCCCCACACCCAGCATGCCTCTAAAGCATCATCTGCCTGTTTCCCCTGATCACAACTGGCCACTGGCTCTCTCTGGCCTTCAGCATGCAGCCCATTTCCTCAGCTGGGAATCAAGGCCCAGGCCTTCCTGGCAACTCTTCTGCCCCCAGACCCTCCCCACCTGCTTCCCTCTCCCTCCTCTCCAAATCCTCATCAGGGACCAGATGTCCCTTTCCTCCAGGAAGCCTGGTGGACACCCCCTCCCCACCAGGCCCCAGATGAAGCCTTGAGCGCTCAAGTCAAAGCTCAGCGCTTAGATTAAAAGCAATTCACCACCACCTGGATGTCTTCCACCTGGAGCATCTGCTCTGCGCGCCCACTCGCAATTCCAGCTCTTGCCACCAGGGGGCAGATGGCACACACTCAGAAAATGTGGCCCCCCACCCCCCCAATCCCTCAGCAGGTGTCAGGCAGAGGGACAAGAGAGGGAGGGGTTAATGCACACACACCCCCCCACCTAGAGGTTCTAGAACCTTGGGGATCCCTTGATCAACAATTGTTACCCCTGTTCGGCCTTCAGGGAAAACCCTTCCAGCAGAACAAGCTGGGCTGGGGGCCTGGGCTGGGGCGTGGGGAAGGGATAGAGGTGGCCCAGGACAGGGACTCCAGCCCTCCCAGGGCAGTCCCGACCCTGTCCACTTACCAGGTGTAGATGAGCAGGGTGAGGAGGGCGGTGAGGAGGATGGCCAGCAGGACCGACGGGATGGCAACAATGACCACCGTGTCTGCGCTCTGGGGCCCTGGGGCAGCCTGGAGTGCCTCGGCTGACGGTGTGAGGGGGGCCCCACAGGCAGGTGGGGTGAGAAGGAGGCAAGAGATCTGACCTGAGAAGGGGGACCTGGAACAGCCTCCAGACCAACCAACCACCTCTCACCCCAGCCCAAGGGGGGCGGGGCATGCGGGCGGCCTGGGGAGGGGCACCTGCAGACAGCAGGATGGTAATGGTGGCTCTGACTGACTGGGGGCTGGCCCATTCCTCCCCACCCACCCCCAGTCCTCAGGAGTCCCCAGGTCCCTGGGCCCCCAGCCCTGGAGTTTGACCTGCACACCTGGCCCCATACCTTGCTGCAGGCGGGTCTCACTGGACCACTCTGTCTCAGCCATGGGTCCCCTGTCTCTCACCACCAGAAACTTCACTCTGAACAGGAGACCCAGCATTGGGGGTGGGGGGGTCCCCAGGACCTGAAACCCTCCAACCCTGGTGCCTGTCAGTCTGTCCCCCTGACTCCCAGGGCCTGGGGGGAACAGCCTAGAGCTAAAAGCGCAGTCTTAGAGTCCACCGGAAGGGGCTCCATCCCAGCTGTGACATGTCTCAGCTGTGTGGCCTTGGGTGCATCCCTTGCCTTCTCTGGGACCCTTAGTGTCCTCACTTGGGAAATGTGTGTGGAGCAGACTAGATGCCTCAGCACAGAACATCGGTGAATCAAGCCCTGAATGAGGAGAAATGGGGCTAGTGCCCACCACTCTGCCTGGATGGGGAGACTCCACCCACATGGTCCCAATGGCCCACGGGGGCGGGGGCTCAAGTTGGGGGCCCTCTGCTCAAGAAGACGGAAGAATTCACCGCGGACTCCCTGGCCCCAGCCCCCGCCTCCTAATGGCAGAACTGGAGCCAGGAACCCAGGCACTCAGCTGGGAGCCACCCAGGCTCAGGTCCTGGACACAGGCAGGAGCCCTCCCACCCCAGCCCGGGGCTGGCCGCTCACCGGTAGGGGCCCGGGCCCAGCAGGGGGTGGTTGCAGCCCCTTGTCATCGGGGAGCAGCGGGTATCGTTGCCGACACGGAGGACCCGGAGCTGGTTGCCGGGCTGGCCGCCCGGGTAGAGTGCTCGGTTGGCCCCTCAGTGTGACGTAGTAGCCCCGTCTGGGGGAAGTTGGCAGGGACCGGGGTATCCTCCACCCTCTGTGGGGCAGTGAAATTCTGGTGGCTGAGGGTGGCACCGAGGGTCAGAAGGTGGGGGATGCATGGGCTCTACCCCATCCCACCAGGCCAGACAGCCTCTGGCCACATCCCTGGCAGCACCTACCCCTGCTCCCTTCAGGCCCGCCTGCCCATTTCACAGAGAGGAAAGCGAGGCCTGCCCCGGCAGCACCCACCATTGCTGTGGGCCAACACCAGCCAGATGGCGTCAAAGTCGGAGATGTTAAGGTGACTGAACTGGCCCCGCGGCTGCTCCAGTGTGAAGGTGGACTGGGTAAGTCTCCCTGCCAGGGTGGCGCTTGAGAGCTGGGGTGCATAGCTGATGCGCTCTGGGGCCGGTGGGGGCAGAGAGAAGAGGCTCAACAGGATGACCAAGTCCCCAGCGCCTAGTCTGGGGAGGGACGGGCTCATGGCCCTGGAAGCCCCAGTCAGTGGGAGGAGTTAGGGCTTTTCCTGGGAGCTCTGGTCAGGCGTTAATCAGGAGTGCTCCTTGCCACTTCTGTGTCCAGCCCCTGGCCCCTGCCTTTGGGAGCTTATTAGGGGTGGGCACAAGCTGAAAATAGGGCCGAAAACTCCACCGGCAGAGGCAGATGGTGCTAAAAGCCTCCATTTTTCAAGCTGCAGATGCATGTGGCTTAGTTACACCTGTGCAGAACTACAATTACCACACCTTTCTCCAATCACCCTTCCCCATGCTCCCCACGTCTCAGGCCGCCCTGCTTCTTTATTCTTCATCCCCAAAGCACCCGAAGCCCCTTGCCTTGGGGAAGACAGATCCGAGACTAGTTCTCCTCCTCCCTTGGCTGCCCTGAGAGTTAACCCTCTCCTTGCTGCAATCCTCTGCATCCCAGCGTTTGGCTTGCTACAACGCTGTGCTCTGTGTGTGGGAGGTCGGGGGGAGGCTTGCCCCCTGCGTCACCGGGGTCTCAGTGATGGGCAGGGCCTGGGGAAGGAGGGCAGGTAGAGGCACAGGAGACCCTTCCCCAGCTGCATGCACGGTTCTTCTTGGGGAGGCGTCTTAGGTCCTGCTGGAGTGACACTCAGATTTGGGGGAGCCTGAGCCCAAGCCCAAACCCTAGGCTGGACTCTTGACAGAGCCCACTGACCTTGAGCTCTGACACTCTCCAGGCCTCAGTTTACCCACCTCTCAAGTCCCCCCCAGCTCCATCCACACGGTCCAGGTTGGTTTGCTTGATGAGAAGAATGAATGGCTTGGTGGTGGTGGGGGGGGGTGACACAGGAAGACCCTAGGCCCAGAGGTGGGCCTCGAGGAAGTGTCCTGGCTCAGATCCTAGGGCGGCCTCTCCTCCCCACCCAGTGCTCTGCACCTCCCACCCTGCCCCAAGGCTCCCTCCCCTTAGAGAACTTGTCCCCCTCTCAGCCCCTCACAGCCCTGTGTAGCCTTGCTGCTCTGCTTGGAGGGCTCAGAACCCCTAACTCCTCTCCAGGCCCCCTGAGGTGTCCCTCAGCCCCAGATACTGGAGAGCAGAAGAAAGATGAGGTGGGCTTTATGGAAGTCTCCAGAACCCTCTCCCTCTTTCAGTTCAGTTCAGTGCAATTCATTTCCATTTAATTCAGCTCAACCCCAAAGGTTCAGGGCTAGAACCCTCCTCTCTCAGAGCTCCTGGCTCTAACGCTGAGGCCCAGGGCACACAGCATACAGCAGGTACTTAACATTTGCTTAAAAGAGAGGAAAGACATGGAGCAGCAGAGATGGGGGGATGGGGGCTGTGTCTCTAAGTCCCTCCAGTTTGACAGCCTGACAGTGAACAATGCCTGTAGACCCCCTTGGAGAGCTTCTTTTGGGGTAAGTGTTACCCTTGAAGACTTTAAACCTCTCCTCAGGGACGGGGACGGGGAGGAGGGGAAGGAGGGAGCCGTTTGGTGAGAATCGGTCTCAGGAGGCAAGGAGATGAGAAGCCCAAAGAGAGGGAGGAAGCATACCTTGCTCCCAATCTTGGGGCGGGGGGGTAGGGGGACAGGTGACTGTCTTGTGACCTGGTGGGCTGTCTCCCCTAACCCACCTGGGACCCAGTCCCCAGACTCGGGGCTCAGGAGGCGGCGGGGGGAGGTGGGGTCTCTCTTCCTGAAACCTGAAGCACAGTGGGCACCCCTGCCCTGCCCGACCCTCACTCACCCAGACTCATCCCCGGATAGAGGCAGGTCAGCAGCAGCAACAGTGCCATCAGAAGAGAAGACTGTCCCCCCGTGAGCCTCATGGCCAGGCCAAGCGTCCAACTGTCTGTCTGTCCGAGGGTCTGTCTGCAGCATCCAGAGCCCCAGAGGCTCCGTTGTGCGTGCTGGGCTTGGGGAGGCTGCTTCTGGCACCTCCTGCTGCCCCTCCCACGTGCCCCCTTTCTCCCAAACAACTGGTTGGACAGGCTTAGGGGCTGAATCTGCTGGCCCCAAGGATTTGGCATTGCACGGGAGGGGTCTGAAGAGGAAAACTGCACCCTGCCCCCGCTCCAGGAGGGCCTGGCTAGGGAGGGGCCACGGAAAGAGGAGCCAGCCCTGGGGTCCAGGCAGCCCCAGGGACAGTCCTGCCACACCTTGTGGAATCTCCTCGTCCAAATAGTCCCCCAACCTGGCAACCACGGCTCCCCACGGCCCCCCTCTGCAGAAGGGAGTTATTCTCATTTCTCAGACGAGGCATAGAGCGGGGAAGGGGGCTTGTCCAAGATCACCCAGCCAGCCGGGCCAGACCCAGAATTGGAGGATCACCCCCCAAGGCAAGCCTAGGGGCACTCCCTCCCTGCTGTCCCCCTACCGCCTGGCCCCGGAAGGGGGTTCCCCAACATCACCCTCCCTCCTCTCCTTAGCCCGGTGACCTGCCCTCTCTCCTTCCTCCATCTCTGGCCACTGCCAGGGCAGGGCAATGCCTCCTCGAGACAGAAGGTGCCCGGATGGGGCCCAGGGCCGGTGGGCAGAGCGTGTACCGACCACCTATCACCTGGACCCGAGCAGCAGCCCCACCCCCGCCAGCCCAGCTCCATACCTGACTGGAACCACCCCCTAAAACTCAGACTCCTTTGGGGAGCACTTAAAATTATTTTAAAACAATTAATTATAAATATTTGTTAGTTATTAAAACGCATTTAATTTATATCTCTATATAATCAAATATATAATCTATTTGATTACCAGCCCACCTGCATTATCTTCCTTTCCCAATACACTTAAACTGTGCAAATTGTTTATTGCAGTGAACTTCAAAAAAGGAAAATATTCCTACCCACAGTATGTAATTACCTAGTAGGTTTTTTGTGACCAACTCTTTCCTCGGACGAGCTAGTTTCAGACTTTTCAAGATTGAACATTACTGTATTTCACCAGTGATTGACTCAGCCCCAAAGGACCTGGGGGCCAAAAGCAGAGCGGAAAAACTCGGGCAGGCAGACGAGGTCGGGGGAGTTCAGGTGTGCGCCTGGAGAGCCTCAACCAAAAGGCCACTGAGGGACTTCCCTGGTGGTCCAGTGTTAAGAATCCGCCTTGCAATGCAGGGGAACTAAGATCCCACGTGCACCGCATCGAAGAGCCCGCACACCGCAACAAAAAAGATCCCGCGTGCCCAATGCAACCAAAAAATAAATAAATAAATAACTATTTAAAAACAAACAAACAAAAAAACACAATAAAACCAAAGGCCGCTGGGACCCCTCTTCTAAGGCTTCTCACCTCTCAGGTGGCTCAGGCCAGGCTCTTCCCGGAGGGCCCTCGCTGCCTTGCAGTACCCAGCGAACTCTTGTCCTTCAGTCCTACCTACCCCAGGGTCTGGCACCACTAGAAACTGTCCCCTGGTTGGCTTTGGTGGCTCCCCTAACGTCCTCCCAGCACCTGGCATGGGCCTCCGTCTTACAATTATTGCAATAAAATGTATTATCAAGTGCATCCCTGTGCACACCTGGCCCTCCTCCCGCTGGAAGCTCCTCAAGGCAGGAACCGCCCCTCCTTCCTCATGGGGTGGCAAGATGGAGGGGGTGGGCTCGCAGGGGCTGGCACAGGGCCGTCCACAAAGCAGCCACTTCAGCGTGCTGGCGGTTACGTGGATGGGCTTGAGATGCAGGTCATCCTGCGATCAACGTTTAGTCATGGGACACGGAGGTCGCACGGGTAGAATTTTAAGCAGGTGTGTGGGCCTCTGAGACAGCAGGACCAGTGCTCCTGGACCCAGATGTGGAAGAGAGGGGGACACGAGCAGGTCCAGCTGGGGCCCAGCCGGCAAATCCCGGTCAGACCCAGCCCTGGAAAGGCTTCTTTATCTCGCCAGCCTGTTATTACAGAAATGGTCACACCTAGGAGAGTTGAAAGTATGTAGTACAAAGAATGCCCATACATATAGCCTCCAGCCAGATTCAACAACTGTTAACATTTTGCTATATTTGCTCTCAAGCCTCTCCCTCCCATATATGTATATATTTACTATATATATACACACACACACACTGTTACTCTCTCTATATCAATATATACTTATATGTATATATAATACATATACTTATATGTAAATATATGTATACTTACAAAACATGTAAATATAATATATACTTATAATACACATATTTTTTAATATAATGTATACTGATAAGTATATAGATTTACTTTTTTCCCCTCTTTTTGTCTTTTGAAAGGCAGTTGAAAGCAGACATCATAACATGGGAAGAGCTTCATCCTTCTGAAAGTACATTCTTGCCCATCGACTTATCTCAGATCCCCAGAAGCGGGCAGGGCAGGCACGATTATTAATCTCATTATACAGATGAGAAAACCAGGCCCCCACAGGGAGAGGAACTTTCTCAGCCCCGTGGATGGTCAGTGGCACGGCTGGAAATCAACCCTTGGTCTTCTAATACCCAGGCAGGACTCTCTCTCTTTCCCCTTTTCATCTGTGTTTAATTGGGAGGCCTCGCAGGAGCAAAGGATTACGTTTCCTTCTCAGTTTTTGTGGCACCCTTCGTTACTGCTCTGCACAAGGTCCTGCTTTTATTTTTTAATTTTTTCTCTTCGTGCCCATCTCTATCCCACTCCTGCCCCCCCCGCCCCGCCCAGGCAGCCAGTCTCCTCAGTTTGGTATGCGTCCTTGTATCTGTTACCTATGGCTACTCTGATATATATTATAGTCTTTGTCTGTGGTAGCAGCCCACAGCTCCTGAAGGAGCATCCTTTGTTCCCTGAAATAGCTCCAGGGTGATAAAGATGAAATGCCAGTTGTTTTGCTTTTTATAACAAGCCCCTTTCAACCACACCTGAGTTTATGTTGATGTGGTGATTTTGGAAATCCCCTAGATAACCACAGGAAGGGGGCGGCTGGTTGCCAGGGGAACCAGCCACGTGATTAGAGGGTTAGAACTTTCAGCTGCATCCCCCCTACCTCTGGGAAGGGGAGAGGGGCTGGAGGTTAGATTAATCATCAATGGCCAATGGGTTAATCAATCATGCCTACATAACGAAGCCTCCAAAAAAAAACCCCATACTGAAAAATACCTAAAATACTGAAAAATCAGTCCTTTCCCTACTGATTTGAAATGCTATTTTTAGTCACACACCACAGATGTAGGCAATCCTCAGTGTCCCCTCTCAGCTTGATCTGGGACAAGTTCCCATGGGTACCAGGGGTGTCCATACCCACAGTCCACTTGGGGCCCCAGCTGGCTCCGTTTGTCCCCGCAGGCCCAGGTATGAGGGCTACTTCCCAGACCCACAGGGCTTGAGGAGTCCCTCCTGGTCCTGCATTCAACCAGGGCTGCTGCAGGTGGCCTAGTGTGAAGAGAGTGGGGCCAGGATGCCCAGAGGGGCCAGGAAGGGCTGGCGGTGGTGGTGAGTGGGACATACCAAGCCCTGGGGAATAGTCTATTCCCAAGGACCTACCTGGCTGTGTACCTTTGGGGTGACTCATGGGACAGGGTGGGGTTCCGAACAACCCCCCCCCACACACACACACACAGGGCAGCCAGGTAATGCTCCCAAAGGCCCACCTGGCCCTGTGTTACCAAACAAGGCCCCAGCTCCATGGCAACCATCACACCTTGCCCGGAGGAGGCGCACAGGGAGAAGCTCTGGGCTCCCGCTCCCCAGCAGAGCGGGACACCAGATCTGCAGCCTGGCATTTCAGGCAGAGAGGGAGAGTGCAGGTGACCTAGTCCCTTCCCCTGCCACCAGCTTGACCTTGGGGCCACTCACCAGACCCTAGCAGACACCCGTCTGTGCTAATTTCAAGGGGAAAAGACCCTACAGTTCACTGACCCCACCCTGCCCCGAATCTTTCTACTGCACAGTGGTCCAGCCCCTTCCAGGTCTGCTTGTACACCTCTCATGACAGGCAGCTCACCACCTCTCCTGTTTAGTTAAAGCATCGTAAACCCAGAATCATAAAGCAGAAAGCTCTTTTGGTAGAATGCCGCCTCGGAGTGAAATCTCACAATTTAGGGCCAAGAGGCAGCCACCGTGGCTCTTCCTTGATCCGTGCAAGCCCGGGACCAATTCCTTCCTGCTCTGGACGCTGGGTGGCTGAAGGTCAGAACGCTGAGTCCTTTTCAGTTGTTACATTCAGTGCAACTGACACGCTGTTTATTGAGGGTCTGCTATGTGCCAGGACCACTGTGGGCACGGGCTGCGGGCAGAAGCTCCAGAGGAGAAGCTAGGGCTGGGAAAAGGGTGGGCACTTTATCTATGCACTCCTCCAACAGGCCATGACAGATCCCCTGCTCTGTGCCAGGCTCTGGGGGACCTCAGGGAACAAAAAACAATCTGACATCCTGGTTGGGAGGGACAGAGAGTAAATAAACACATTCAAGTATAATGGAGTGTCTGGTAGTGATACAGGCTTCAAGGAAGCAAAAGCTGGGAGGTGAGAATTATGGAAAGTGGGGGCTGTTTTAGGCAGGGAGAGCACAGAACCCTGACAAGGTGACATATGAACAGAGCCTGAATGAACCAGGAGAGGGAGAACCATGGGAGAGCCTGAGAAAGTGCTCTCCTGGCAGAGGAAGCAGCCGGTGCAGAAGCCCCAGGACAGCTGTCTATCGCTCTGTAACTATGTCCCCAAAGCTCTGAGGATGAAAACAGTAACCACTTTAGCATCTCTCAGAATCCTGTAGGTGGAGACCGGGCTCTGCTGGGTGGTTCTTCCGCTCCATATGGTATCAACGGAGTCGCTCATACGGCTACATCCAGCCAGGAGCTTGGCTTCACTCACGTGTGTGGGGTGGCTGGAGCAGCTGAGAGCTGGCTGGGCCTCCCCCTCCTCTCATCCTCCGCCCCCACCCTTTTCCTCTCCATGAGGCCACTCATCATTCAGTGGTCCACACTAAGTTTCTTTACATGGCAGCAAGAATCCCAAGAAGGCAAAAATGGAAGCTGGCAGGCCTCTCAAGGGCAAGGCCTGAACATCAGACAGCATTACTGCAGCCAGCCTATGGCCAGAGCAAGCCCCAGGACAGCCCAGGTTCAAGGGGAGGGGAGGGGATGCCACCTGGTGGGAGGTGCAGCATCCATACAGGGAAGGGTGCAAGTACCAGTGCCCATCCTTGGAACAATCCACGTAGGCCCCGAGGAGGGAGCGTCTTGATGGCGGTGGGTTTGCTGGGCTCAGTGTGGTTGGGGGATTAACTAGGGAGAGAGGGAAGGGGTAGGAGGTGAGGTCCTCAAGGTCCAGGGGCAGCACAGATGGTGTGGGGCCGTGCAGGTCGCTGTCCAGACTCTGGCTTTGACCTTCAGAGAGATGTGAGTCTCGGCATAGCGCAGAGGAAGGGTGTGGCTAGGAGGCCTCGGGCTGCTGTGGGGAGAACAGACTGAGGTGGGGGAGGGGGTGGGGGGGTACTTGTCTCCTGGGGCTGTTGTAATAAGGGACCACAAACTGGGTAACTTAGAACAACATTATTCTCTCGTGGTTCTGGAGGCCAGAAGTCTGAAATCAAGGTGTCACAGGGCCACGCTCCCTCTGAAGTCTCTGGGGAAGAACCCTCCCTTTCATCTTCTAGTTTCTCATGGCCGTGGCCTTCCTTGATGCCCCCTGGCATGACTCAAGTCTCTGCCTCCATCTTCACACACTGTTCTCCTCTCTGTGTGTCTGTCTCTGTGGCCAGATCTCCCTCTTCTTAGAGGGACCCCGGTCGTATTGGGTTTAGGGCTCACCCTAACCCAGGATGACCCCACCTTAACTGCAAAGACTCTATTTCCAGATAAGGTACATTCATGGGTTCCGGATAGACATGAATTTGGGGGGACTCTATTCAACCCAATAGACGGGGGCAAGGGCTGTGGAGCGCCCAGTGAGGAAGCTGCTGCAGTCGTGCAGGGGAGAGACAAGCGTGGTGGCAGGAGGACCCTCTCTAAATTCATTCCCCCTGCCCCCAACCCCGGCTGCACGGAAGCCTCCCTCAAGAAGAAGCCTCCACGCTTTAGTTTTTCTGAAGCTTGGAAGCCCTCTGCCCTGGAGCCCAGGTGGCTGAGGCCAGCCAGGGCTGCTCGCTGCCTGCAGTGTACTACTGGGGGACAGAGGGTGGAACCCAAGTCCTACCAGGCACCCCCAGTGTGCCCACACCTGACCTTGGGAGCAGTGAGGGGGCGTTCATGGAGACATTGTCCCCCAAGGCCCAGCTCAGGTAACCTCCCTGTTCTGCCCAGGGCTCACCTCTCCCTGCCGCTCACTCCACTCTGACCACTGAAGGCCTTCCCAAAACCCAGTCTGCTCCCCCTCCCTTGGACCAGCTCCTTGGGTGGTGTTCAGGGCCCTCCACGCTTACCCCAGGCCTTGCCTCCTCCCTCTCAGCCCCCCGGCTCCACACCCACCTCATTCCAGCCAGCTGAGCCCCCCTGTGATGCTGCCCCCCGGCTCCACACCCACCTCATTCCAGCCAGCTGAGCCCCCCTGTGATGCTGTGACCCAGCTTTCCAGGCCTCCTCCTCCCTTCCCTGATTGCCTACCTTCCTCCCTTCCATCCTCAATGAAGTCACCAGCTCAGATGCCACCTCCTCCAGGAAGTCCCCCTGGTGCCTCCACACCTCCCCAGGCTGGGCCGGATGCTGCCCTTGGGTCCCACCACTGCCTTGTTCCCCATCACAGATCCTGTTCCCTACCCTGTACTTTTTGTGCCTGGTTTTGTCTGTGCCCCCAACTCCACCCTGCAGAGGACCCTATGCAGAAGAGGCACCCAGAGATGTCTGATGACCTGAGCCCACTCTCAGCCCCCCGCCCCTCCTGCCCATCCCCCTACCCCCAGCCCCATCCCACCCCTGCCCTGGGGGCTCTCCCATTGCCCTGGCCTCATGGAGTCGGGGCTCAGACAAGGACAGGGCTCCAGGCACAGGGATTGGAGGGCAAAGCTGAGCCCGGAGCTTCCATGAACCACTGGAGGAGACTTTGGGCCACCTCCACCAGGGAGCGGGGAGCGGGGAGCGGGGGTGGAGGGCTGAAGACGGGGAGGGAGAGGCCAGGATGATTAATGGGACATTCCTCTCTGTCCCTCAGGGGAGGAAGAATGGTTGTCAAGGGCAACACATTCTTCCCGTGGATAACTCCAGCCTGTGTCACCCACAGGGAGTGGGGTTTCAGGGAGGTGGGGACTGGAGTGTCTGAGCCCAAACTGCTTAGAGAGCGTCACTCATCTTACAGGGGAGGGGAAACTGAGGCCAGCGGAGGGGGGCAGGGCTGCCTGCGAGGCTCATCCAGCAGATGAGGCATAAAGGGTGGGGGTAGCCCTGGGCTCCTGTCTCACTCCTGGGCTCTGTCCCTAGGAGTCAGGGGTGTCCAGGCTGGGACCAGTGGTGGAGGCCGAAAACGGAGGGCCAGGACGGGGCTGCAGTGGCCTCTGGCTTCTCCACAGGGAGGGGAGGAGGAGGCCCGGAAAGCTGGGCCAAGGGGCCAGCGTGATGGCCCTTCCTGCCTCCAAGCCTCTGCACACGCTGTTCCTGCTGCCTGTCAGCTCTCGTCACTGACCCCTGCCCTGTGCACTCCGCCTCCGTCACCGCTCACGTCCACAACACCGTGATGGTGGGTGGGTGGATTAGCCTGCTCCAGCCGCCGGGGCAAAGTGCCCGAGACCAGGCTGCTTAAACAACACTTCCTCACAGTTCTGGAGGCTGGAAGGCCAAGATCACATCAGCAGTGTTGGTTTCTTCTGGGTCCTCTCTCCTTGGCTGGCAGACGGCCGCCCTCTTGCTGCCTCTTCACATGGTCTGTCCCCTGCAGCACCCCTGGTGTCTCTGTGTCCCAATCTCTTCTTATAAGGACACCAGTCAGACTGGATTACATCCCACCCTCAAGAACTTAATTACCACTTAACTTCGTGACCTCTTTAAAGACCCTCTCTCCAAATACAGTCACATTCTGAGGCACTGGGGGTTAGGGCTTCGACATAGGATTTGTGAGGAACACGGTTCTGTCTATAACAGGGTGTGTGCCTCCCCCCTCCCCCCACCCCCGGCCCCTCCGTGAGTGGGACACTCTCTAAGGACAGGGACTGGATCGGAGCCCTCTGTGTGGCCTGGAGGGTCTCTGGGCTGGGTCCCTGGGTCTGTTGTCCTGCCCAGCAGCTGCCCCCTCCCTCCTCCGCTCCGACACCTCTCTTCCCCCTCCCCTCCCCACCTCCGTGGGGACACGTGGGGCGGCCAGGCTGCAGAGTGAGCAGCGAGGTGTGGCTGTGCCCCTCTGCTCCTGTTTCACGCTGGCCCCTCCCGAGAAGGTGGTGCCCACCCTGCCCTCTACCACTGGCCTGGCGGCTTCCTGGGCTGGGCCGGCCAGGAGCTGGACGTGCCCGCTACGCCCTCCAGCTTCCTCCTGCGGACAGTAGAGAGAGGCCGAGCTCTGCAGAGGGTTCTTGAGTCGCCATCCTGAAGAGGCAGCAATGAACAGCCCCTAAGGCTGTGACACTGGCCCTGGGGCCCTTCCTAGAAGGCAGATCCTCACAAACCCCAGCAAGGCTCTGAAAAACTCCCAGCATGAAATGAAATTGTGCTCCCCCAGTGCCTGGGGACTGGCCACCTTCCTGGGCATGATAGATGACTGCCATTCTGACTGCCCAGCTCCTGCAACACCGTTATTATGTCGGGGACATGGCTTTCTTGCTGCCATGTCCTCCCGCCAGCGCTAGCCATATGATGTCTTTGTAAGAATCCCAAAAAGGTGTCTCTTCTCTGCACGGACTCAGCCCCCTCACCCCACCCAGGAACCCCACCTGTGGCGGAGCCTGAGTCTGCACCTCCCACTGTAGCAGCCAGAGGGTGGGACGTGCCAGGCTCCTGGGCAGCCAGGGTACCCACCGGTCATGCACCCGCACCAGACAAAGAAGCAGGTGCCCTGGCCAGCCAACTGCTGTCAGTGTGAAGATGCCTTTTATAAAGCATTCAGGCAACAAATATTTATTTATTTATTTATTTATTTATTTTTAACAAATATTTATTAAGCAACTACTGGGAGCCGGGCACTGTGCTAGCTGTAGGAGTGCCCTGGTGAGCAAAGCAGACGTGATCCCTGCCCTCCTGGAGTTTACAGTTTAGTGGAGGAGACGCAAAAGTTCACCGTTTTAAATGTCTAATTACAAAATGGAAAGAAAATGTGCTGAGGAAGAAAAGAACACGGCTCTAGGGGAGCTGAGAGAGTCAGGAAGGGCTTCCTTGAAGAAGCGACAGTGAAGCTGAGGAATGATCTAGAGGAAGGGGAGCGAAGTGGAAGAATGGTCTACATTGAGGGAAAAGCAAGTGCAAAGGCCCTGTGGCACGGGGGCTAACGGAGGGTGTGTGTGGCATGAATTCAGGCAGCAAGGGATGGATCATGGGGCCTCAGGACTGAGGTGATGAATCTGGATTCTGTTCTTGCAGCAGGAAATCTCTCTGAGAGTTGTGAGCAAGGGTGTGACACCATTAGGTGTATAATCTGGTCCCTCTGGATGCTGGGAGGAGAATGAGGGTGGGGATCAGGAACGCTGGTATGGGGAGACCAGCAAAGGGGCAGCTGCTGACACCCCGGCAAGAGACCAGGGTGGCCGGCCTGGGGACTGCAGGGATGATGGCGTGAAACGGGTGGTTCAGAGATACAGAGGCATAACGTGAACCCAGAGGGTGAGAGGGAGGGAGGGGTGCTGCCCTGTTGCCTGGTTTCCACCTGCTGTCATCCTGATTCCTTTGATTTCTGGCCTGATGAGTCATTTGCGAGTCATCGCCCCCACAACCACTGCTGTTTTATTCCTTTTTAACAATGAACTTGTTTTTAACCACTGAGCCATTATGTTATGGGCCAATGGATTTGGAGGCACTTCCCCAAATACAGCCCTGGAGAAAATTTAAAACATCATTTAATGAAAAATTCTCCACAAAGTAGTTCTCACTATGCACCCTGCTCAAGGCTGTCACGAGCAGACCCTCACCGGGCTGGCGTCTGGCTCATGACCCTCTCTGAGGCAGAGGCCCTGCCTGGCACGGCTCCCCGGGGTCCAGCGTGACGGTGCCTGTGTTGGCGATGACTGGTCCCGCCAGCCACCCCTTCTCCATGTGGACTCTGGCGCCTGGGCACGCCTGTCAGCACAGCCCTGGGGCAGCATGCCCACAGCTGGGCAGGCTCACAGGGTGGCCTCCCGCTGACCAGCGTTGGCTTCCATCTTTGTAAAATATTAACAATTTGTGGACTTCCCTGGTGGCACAGTGGTTAAGAATCCACCTGCAGGGGCTTCCCTGGTGGAGCAGTGGTTAAGAATCTGCCTGCCAATGCAGAGGACACAGGTTCGAGCCCTGGTCTGGGAAGATCCCACATGCCGCGGAGCAACTAAGCCCGTGAGCCACAACTACTGAGCCTGTGTGTGTAGAGCCTGTGCTCCACAACAAGAGAAGCCACGACAATGAGAAGCCCGCGCACCGCGATGAAGAGTAGCCCCCGCTCGCCACAACTAGAGAAAGCCTGCGCACAGAAATGAAGACCCAACACAGCCAAAAATAAATAAATAAATAAATTTAAAAAAAAAAAAAAAAGAATCTGCCTGCCAATGCAGGGACACGGGTTCGAGCCCTGGTCTGGGATGATCCCACATGCCATGGAACAACAAACAAATAAACTTAATTAATTAAAAAACAAACAAAAAAACAATTTGTCAGTGTATTTGTGGATTCACCGACCTAAGATGACGTTCCCAGAACCCCCTTTTCTGGGGATCTGCTCTAAAGCTGGGGTGATAGAACCACTTTCACAACATAAAGGGCCCCATTTTGCATTCATACCCATCCCCACATCAGAAACCCAAGCACAGGGACTTCCTTGGTGGCACAGTGGTTAAGAATCAGCCTGCCAACACCAGGGACACAGGTTCAAGCCCTGGTCCGGGAAGATCCCACATGCCGCGGAGCGACTAAGCCCGTGCGCCACAACTACTGAGCCCGAGTGCCACAACTACTGAAGCCCGTGCACCTAAAGCCCGTGCTCTGCAGCAAGAGAAGACACCACAATGAGAAGCCCGCACACCGCAACGAAGAGTAGCCCCCGCTCGCTGCAACTAGAGAAAGCCTGGGCACAGCAACGAAGACCCAACGCAGCCAAAAATAAATAAATAAATAAATAATAAATTTATTAAAAAAAAAAAAAAAACCCCGAGCACAGCCTCTCCTTTTGGCTGATCCCCCAAGTCTAAGAAGTGCCTGATTCCTCCAGCCACCTCCTGAATATTTCTAGAATCCAACTCTTCCCCTCCAACCTGCTTCGTCTGCCCTGGGTCAGGGCTGATTCCATCTGCCTGGAGGTCACCCTGCCTCTTACTGGCCTCCTGGCCCCCAGTCCCTGCTGCCACGGCCCCGGGCACCATCCGTGCCACCGCAGGGCAAGACCATTTACACCTGATCTCCCTGAGTCGCACCCTCTCTTCCTCTCTCCTTCTTTCCTCTGACTTGACTGACTTGCATTTGCCTCCTGAGACTCATCTCAGCCCTAGGAAGTCCCCTTGACCATCAGGTGGGGTCAGTTGCCTCCCCTGGGCTCCCCTGCCCAGTCTTCACTCACCATGTTGCAATGTCTGTTCAGAGCCTCTCTCCACGGTTAAGCCCCAGTGGCCCCGATGGGGTGACAGCAGCTCCTCAGAGGGTTTGAAGATGCTGTTCAGAAGTGAGGGGCAGACCCAGGCATGCACAGGACGTCGTAGCTCCTGGGACCCGCACAGATTCTGGCACTAAGAACAAGCCACAAAAGGACCCTGGGACATGAAAGAGCCTGGGGCAATTCCTGCTCCTGGCTGATGCTCCAGCTTTGGGCAGATTTGTTCATTTTTTTTACTCAGCAAACACCAGTGGACCCCTCTTCCTCCCCACCATATCCCTCCTGGGCAGGCCCCAAGCTGGGCATCCTGGGCCTCAAGGGCCTCCCTGTCTGGCGTTGGAGCCAGGCCTGGGCAGGACAGTGTGAGACTGGCTCCTCTGGGGGTAGCTGGTGCGAGGGAGGGCACTTTTAACCATCCTCCAATTCCAAGAATCCAAGAGGGTCCTGGGCTCTACAGTAGCAGAATTTCAAAAGTGGCTGCCTGAAGGGGCTGGTTCCCATGGCCAAGTGTCACCTAGGATACCAGGGCCTGAGCTCCTGACTACATCTGAATCTGCTTCTGTCTGCACCTAGAGCGGGTCTTGTGGCTGGTGGGGATGAGGGCAGGGTGGGAGAGAGACCACAAGGGACCAGGGGTGCATGGGTTTTCAAAGTAGAACCCCCTAAAGTGTTTGCCTGGGAGGGAGCACTGCTAAATCCACCTGCGTTAGTGGGAGGCTTCCTGGCCCTGCCCCCCACTGTGGGTGGGTTTCCCTGGGCCCATCAGGAGATGGGGCACCCTCAATGTATAGTTAGGGCTGGCAATCAAGGGCATAGGCTCAGGGCAGCCCCGGGTCTGGTGTCGGGGCCAGGCTGGACAGAGCAAGGCCAGGCTGGGCCCCGTGTGTAAATTCTCCTCTTCCTGAACCAGCACAGGCACTACTAGGATGGAGGAGCCAGACTGCATTTATTCATCTCCAGAAAGCAGGGCCCCCCCCCCCGCTGGCCACCGCTGGGCACCCTCCTCGGGGGGCCTGCCTGCTGGGAGCCGCGGTCAGACTAGAGGGGCCGGGAGCGGGTCCAGGGACGTGGGGTGCGGTGACAGTGGACAGGGCGCGGCGGGGAGGGTACTGAGCCTCAGTTTTTCCATACAGAAAACGGTGGCGGCTGTGCGGATTGGACGACACATCGTAGATCTTCAAGCGAGAGCGTGACTGCTCATCCTTCTGGCTTGGCCGAGGTGGGACCTGGAGCCCTGACCTCCAGAGACCCTCCGGAGTGGCGGTAGCTCTACGACATCGGGTCACGCGGCGGGACTCGCTGCAGTTCAGAGAAGTGCGCACGCGCGGGACCCTGCGGCTGCGGTAAACTGGCGCTCCCTTGCGGCCATAGTGGGAACACCGGCCTTGCGGGCGGGCGGACGGACGCTGCTGAGTTAAGTGTATCCTCCTGGGTGATGGGGGCTCGCGGACCCCAGAGAGTCCATTGGGGTGATCGTCTGAGGAGTGTGAGCCCGAGGGTATGTGACAATGTGAGGGAGTGATAGCCTCCCAATAGTGACAGGTCACATCAGGACACGTGGTCATCTGAGGCTCAGCAGTGAGTGAGCGCCCAAGAAGAGCACCGGGCTCTGCGTGAGGGCCCATGTCTGACACTGTGCAGGGCATGCAGCAGGAGCTCAATAAATGTTTGTGGCGTGAGAGTGAGTGGATAACTGTGTGAGCCATCTGCGTGTGCAAGGGGGTTAGGAGTGGTGGCCGGAAAGTCATAACGTGTGTCTACACTGTCAGACCTTACAGCTGGTGAGTGCCACCCGCAGAAAAGGCCCCCGTCCAGGGACAATGGAAGAACCTCTAAAGGCTCCACTGCAGCCCCAGCCGCTGGTGGATGGGACAGAGGGACAGAAGGAGGCCTCATATACCCCAGGATGGGCCCAGCCCGGCTCCCTGCACAGGGCAGACAAGGCCCCCTGCAGGCCTCCTCCTGGGGCCTGGAAGCTTCCTGTCAGGGCAGTCTCTCCACGTCACCTTCCAGCCTCGCTCGAGGCAGGCAGAACAGAGGCAGATGGCGGCGGAGGCTGGATGCCCAGGCTGACCACAGCCCTCCCCTGAGTGCAACTTCACTGCCTGCAGCGGGGCAACTGGGAAAGCCCAAGGCAGGGCTGCTAGTGGTGGGATTTCAGGCAGGGTGGGGAGGTGCGATGGGGGAGGGGCACGTGGGTGCAGGTCCCCCACGGCCCCAGCCCCAGCCATATGGGCCAGGCTAGGGGCTGAGGCTGGGGAGGGGTTCCAGGCCAGGCTCGCAGCCCACAGGCAGCGTGGCAGCCTCGCTGGGTGGGATGTGGTGGGTCATGTAGCGTGTCCCCATGAAGGAGCCGATTCGCAGCTGCTCTGGGGCCTCCTCCGGCCACCACAGGCTGGAGCTGGATGGGGAGAGGAAGAGGCGCAGCTGTCTCCCTGCTGGGTGGAGTGGGCTGCCGAGCTCCCCACTCCCAGAGCCCTCCCCCTGCAGCCTCTGATCTCCCTTTCCTCCCTTGTAGAGCCAGCTGGAGGTCTGCCTCCTCCAGGTGGCCACCCTGACTACCTCGGTGTCAGTTCGCTGAAATGATAGAGGGCTCATTGGAGAGAAAACAAGGTCAGGGAGGACAAGGGCCCGGGCAGAACGAGGTGGCCCCTTCTCTGAACCTGTTGTCAGAGGAGCTGCTGGACCACCTCCCTGACCTCCCAGGTGAGAGATATTTGGGGGGGGGGCGGGGAATTCCCTGCACATCCCTGGAAGGGGCACTGCCCACCTCAGAACCACAGGGCTCATGGAGGGCTTCCAGGTGCTGGGACCAGTGAGAGGGAAGGGGTTCAGGGTGAGAAAGGGGCCCTCGAGGGTGTCACCACTCACAAGTGCACGCTGGAGGCTGCCAGGAAGGCCAGGAGCAGGAGGCCGGCCAGAGAGGAGAGGATGGAGGTGATGACGATCACGTCACCACTTCGCCGCCCTGGCCACGTGTCAATGGAGCCTGGGGACTTCCCTGCACACACAGTGGCTCTCAGAGGCTGCCCCTGGACCCCAGGGCGGTCACCTCCCCACCATGCTCACACCCAAGGCTGACTGCCTTACATCCCCAGCCAGGCTCCTGAGCCCATCCATCTGTCCCTCTCAGCTGGGCATCTGTGCTCTGCCAGCCTGGACCACCACCCATCGCTCCAGCCTCTGCCTTGGTCTCACCTTCTGGGCTGTTCCCACCAATGTGCCTGCCCACTGCCCCACCTGTGGCAGGCAGAGTGGCAGCAGAGCTCAGGACTGCCCTGCTCCTGGAGCCTGGCATTCAAGACCCTCACATGACAAGACCCTCCAACACCACCAGCCTGGCCTCTCAGCCCATCTCCCAGGCGCCCACACGTGGGACACTCCAGCCTTTCACGTTTAGTTTCCTTAGGGCTCTGCTGAGGGAGGCTTCCCGGGACCCATGGCCCTGATCGACTCCAGTCTCCTTCTTGCCCTGGCCCTTCCCCTCCTCCCGGCAGTGCTGGGCACAGGGTTGGCTCCCTGAAGGAGGGGAAGACTGATTCTGTCTATGACGGGGCTGGGGCCCGGGGCACCCGAGGGTTGGCAAACATTTCGGGGTGGACAGAGCCGGTGCCCCAGCCTCCAGCACGAGGTTCTGTATGGGGGGGGGGCTGCCTCTGAGCCCCCAGTCCCACAGCAGCAGGGGGAGGGGCCGGCTGAGCACGACCACGGTGGAGAGGGCGGCCAGTCCACACGGGGCAGACTGGAGCCGGAGCGCCCCTCCCCCAGCGCTACCTTGGCGGAGAGTGATGGGGTCGGACCACCTTGTCTGGGCCTGGGGTGAGCCCTTGGAGTCCATCAGGAGGAACTTCACCCTGGAGAGAGGAGGAAGGGTGAGGCTCTGAGCCTCGACTGCCCTGGGCGAGGCACCCACCTTGGCCAGGCCCCAGGCAGCTGTTGCTGGCTGGCCAGGCTGTGGGCCTTTCCATGTGTAGGGGAGGGTGGGGCCCATCAGCACCGGCCGAAGCCTGGCCCTGCTCTAAGAACCCCCTGAGATCTCTCTGGCCACAGTGACCTCTGCCAGCAGCCCCAAACCATCTGAACCGTCGCTCTCCAGACACCCTATCTGGTTTAGGTGGCCCCGATTACTAAGTGTCACATGCAGGGTGCCTCAGGGTGGCTCAGCGGGGCGCGTGGGGGGGGCCTGACCTCCCAGAGAACTGCTGGCTGTGAGGAGTCTGTGAGGCCTTGGAAGGCCCCCCTATAAGAGCGGGCACCCCAGGCAAAGGCCAGGGAGGGAAGGCTGTGATCAGGGCGCACTCGGAGCCCAGGATGACGGGAGGGGGCAGGCTGAGCTCGGGGGCACCGGGAGCCGTGCGAAGCCTCAGTTGTATCTTTGTCCGCGGGTGGGGGGCGGAGCTCTGGCAGGTTTCCGTGCCGAGAGGAACGGAGGCAGGCTGGCACTGATAGGACGGCTCCGGTGGCCATAGGGATGCGGCGGCAGGTGTAACTGGAGGCCGCGCCAGGGAGTGGCCACGGGGAGGGGGAGGGGGACCTGGCCGGGCTGGGTGAGAGGGCGAGGGAGGCGTGGGTGGAGCCTACGCCCCGCCCCACCATCCCTGCGCCCCCTGCCGGTTCCCCCAGCCGCACTGGGTCTCCCTGAGGACCTCTGGCCTTGTCCCCTTGTCTGACACCTGCTCTCCCACCCCGGCTCCAACCTCAGCCCCAGGCTTAGTCTCCCGCCAGATCTACCTGTGGGAGGGACAGGGGGCCCTGCAGCATTCCCCTCCCCCATTGTGGGGCCTGCAGACT
Source organism: Balaenoptera acutorostrata (assembly GCF_949987535.1). Taxonomy (NCBI): domain Eukaryota; kingdom Metazoa; phylum Chordata; class Mammalia; order Artiodactyla; family Balaenopteridae; genus Balaenoptera; species Balaenoptera acutorostrata. The sequence goes on from NC_080078.1 coordinate 8,621,457, forward strand.
CCTCCCCACCCCCCACCCCACCAGCTCTGCGATGCCCACCTCCTCCTCGTGGGCCTCCTGGAAGGGCCACATTCTGTCTGCCCCCCCCAGCTGGTCGGACCCCACAGAGGAAGAAACCCAGGCTTGTGAAGGGGAGGGGCTTGCTCCGCCTGCAGCCAGGAAGGGGCAGGGCCAGGACAGAGGCCTGGGGAGAGGCTGGGGTGGGGGGGCAGCCCTGGTCCCCAAAACCCTTCCTCTCCCAGCACAGCCCTCTTCCAAGGTCCAGGTTGGGTGACCCACCTGTAAGGTCCAGGGCCAGGGAGGGGGGCGTTGCAGTAGCGTGGCTGCTGGAGATCAGCAAGGCAGCTGGCGTCATTGCCCACCCTAAGCACCAGGGTGCCCCCCCTGCCACCCACTGGGTCCTCACAGGGCAGCTGGTCCAGGGTCAGGGGCAGCGTCATGTAGTGGCCATCCGTCAGCAGCCTCGGGAAGGCTGGGATCTCAGCCAGTGTCTGGGGGTTCTGGAAGTCCCTGGAGGCTGCAGGAATGAGGGACAGATTGGGGCTGGAGGGGAGGAGCAGACCGGACCTCGCCATAGCCCCTGGCTGGGTCCAAGGCCTCCAGCCCTGGCCCTCCGTGCCTCACATGAGATTTTGTCACCCCTCAGAGCGCCCTCTAGATAAAGCCCAAACTCCCAATCCACACCCAGTTGTGAGGGGCTCCCAGGGCCCCTGCAGCTCTCCTCAGCCCCAGACCTGCACCAGGACATACCGTTGCTGAAGGCCACCACCAGCCAGACGGTGCTGGCAGCACTGGCATGCCCTTCCAGGACACAGCGCGGCTGCTCCAGGGAAAACGTGGTGGCTGTGACCTTCCCTTCCAGGTCCCAGGCTGTTATCCGCGGCGTGTAGGGGACGAGCTCTGCGGCCGTGGAGATAGGGGTGAGGGTCCAGGGCCCACTGTCCCTGGGGCTGCCTCTCCCAGTCGGAGGAGGCGGGCTCCCAGGGTCCCAGCAGGTGCCCCAGCCCCTTGGATCTGGCCAGGGGCACCCATCCCGGGACCCCCACTCACCCAGGCTCACGCAGGGCTGGGGCCACACCAGCACCACGAGGAGCAGCAGCCAAGGGCGCAGCTGCCTCCAGGGGAGCCCCATGATGGCCTGCAGAGCACCCACGCACCCACAGCCTGGGGCTCCGGCCTCGCCCCCTCCCCCAACAGCGTGGCCTGGAGGAGCTGGTTAGTCAGGCTGCCCCGCTGGCCGCTGGCTGAGGGCTTGAAAGACCTGAAAATGTAAGTGCACCCTCACTCCTCCTCCCAGCCCAGCCCACCACAGGGAGGGTGCTGGGCAGGGCTCCGGTGTGGGGCAGGCCAGGGCCAGTTAGGAGGGCAGGAGCAGGGCCGCTGGAGCTCAGGGAGAGAGGTCATTGGACCCCCAAGATGCAGGCCAGGTCACCCCAGAGGCCCATGTCTGAATTTGGGTCCCACCCAGCCTCCCAGCCCTGGGGAGGAGGGCTGATCTCTGGAAACATGGGCTCAGGGCCACATGCCAGAGATTCCTGCACCCCAGGTGCCAGGAGCCTCCCTCTGGCCTTCCATCCCCACCCAGGGAAGGAAGTGGGCAGCCCCAACCTGTCTGGCTCCAGCCCCATCACCGCCCCTGGCCATGCCACCGTCGCTGCACCCTGCCCATGCCACCGTCGCTGCACCCTGCCCATGCCACCATCGCTGCACCCTGCCCTTCCTCCCCGAGGCCACATCCTCCCTCACTCCTCAGTTCCATCGTCCAAAGGAATCACATGGACTCAGAGAAAGGATTGTAGAGCCCTTGACAGCTGGCAAGTCCCGTACTTCAGCGGTCCCCAACCTTTTTGGCACCAGGGACCGGTTTCGTGGAAGACAATTTTTCCACAGACGGGTACCAGTCTGCGGCCTGGGGGTTGGGGACCCCTGCCCTACTTACATTACTCCCATGGGTTCTCACTATATATGTATGTTTTTAATTTTAATTATTTATTTTTTAAATATTTAAATTTTTTTTTTTTTTTTGGCTGTGCCACACGGCCTGTGGGATCTTAGTTCCCCGCCCGAGCAGGGACTGAACCCAGGCCCTCGGCAGTGAAAGCGTGGAGTCCTAACCACTGGACTGCCAGGCAATTCCCTATGTTTTAAAAATTGAGATATAATTCACATACCATAAGATGTCGTTTTAAAATGTACAGTTCAGTGGTTTTTGTTTTCTGGGGCTTTTGGTATTTTTGGGGAGGGGTTGTTTTTGTTTTGCTTAAACAAGGAGGGATTTATTTTTATTTACAAGAATCCTGGAGGAGGACAGCTGCTGGCATGGGCTTGATCAAATGACGGTAGGGTCAATGTGTCTGAGATTCTCTTGGCCTTTTTCTCATTGTAGCAAGATGGCTGCTGTGGCTCTAGGCATCGTATCCTCAATCAAAGTAGGAAGAAGGGAGGGGCAGGGAGGTGTTATCCAATCTCTCTCTTTTATCAGAAAAACATAAGCTTTCCTAGAAGCCCCTGTAGACCTCCTCTTAAACTTCACTGGCCATAAATCACCAGATTCCAGAACCTTTTCACCACCCCAAAAGGAAACACTGTACCCATTAAAACAGTCACTCCCAATTCCCCCTCCCCCTGACAACCACTAAGGTACTTTCTGTCTCTCTGGATTTGCCTCTTCTGGATATTTCATATAAAGTGAATCACACAGTGCACATCCTTTTCTGTCTGGCTTCGTTCACTTGGCATAATGTTTTCAAGGCTCATCCATGTTGTATGTGTTAACAGTTCATTCTTTTTTCTGGCTGAATAGCATTCCGTTGCATGGATACATCACATTTTGTTTATCCGTGCATCAGCTGATGGACATTTGGGTTGCTCCCACTTTTTGGCTATTATGAGTGTTAACCGTGGACATGTTTTCAGTTCTTGGATATTTACCTGGTAGTTTTTTTTTTTTTTTTCTGGGGATACCTGGTAGTTTTAATTGCGGAGTCATATCGTAACTGCTTTTTGAGGTACTGCCCAGCTGTTTTGCAAAGTGGCTACATTTTACATTCCCACTGGCTGTGGACGAGGGTTCCAATTTCTCCACATCCTCACCAATATTTATTCCCTGCTTTTTTTTTAATAACCACCCTAATGGGTATGAAGTGGTATCATTTGCGTTTCCCTAATGACGTTGAGCATTTTTCATGTGCTTGTCAGCCATCTGTATATCTTTTTCAGAGAAATGTCTATTCAAGTCCTTTGCCCATTTTTTAAAAATTGGGGATCTGTCTTTTTATTGTTGAGTTGTAAGAGTTCTTGATATTTTTTGGATACGAGGTCCCTATCAGGCTAAGATTTGCGAACATTTTCTCCGATTCTGACTCTCACTGTGCTGTAATGGTGGGAGCCGAGCATGGGGGCGGCACTCAGGTGCCCACCCAACTCCTGTGCCCTGTGAGCAGTGGAGCGAGTCTCACCGTGGAACCAAACAGGATTGGGGTCCAGCTTCTCTATGGAGACCTCCCTGCCCTCCCCAGCCAACTTCTCCACGAGGCAGTGGGCACAGTGCCCAGGGCCCACGATACAGCTAGGAGTCCACAAAAATGCTTTAATTTCTTTTAAAATCAGAAAAAAAAAAAAAAAAAGGAACTTCTAGATGAAAGAAAATGCTCTAACATATATTCATCTTTGTACCAGCGCGTCCTAACATAGAATTCCAGTCCTTTTCTTATGAAGAGAAGGGCTTGTGAAAGCAGACCGCCTCCCCCACATCCGTTACCATCACTCGGGTGTGTGTCTCTTCGGCCCCAAGCCACACTCACCCCGGCCAGGCAGACAGCAAGCCTGCGAGTACTGGATCCTCCTTCTAAGAAGGCTGGGAAGGATGAGAGCTCTGAGGATGGGGTCAGAGCAATCCTGTCCGGGATTCCAGTCCCGGCTCTACCGCTAGTCACTGTACCCTTGAACCTGTTTCCTCACCTGTAAAATGAAGACAGCAGCACCTGCCCCATGTGAGCAGTGCTTAGAAAGCCAGAACCCTGGGGAAGGAAACGGGAGGGGCCCTGGCGGAGCTGCTGGACTGCGCACTGCAAGGAGAACGGGGGCGGGGCCCGGGGAGCAGCTCAGGGCAGTGCCCGGCTCCTGGCCTCACTGCAGCCTCGGTTTCTTCATTTAGGGGGTTGGATGGGCAGCCTGTAAGGCCCCTTCCTGTTCCGACGCAGCAGGACGTGTGTGCTGGCCTTCACACATCAGATTTTACACACACACACATACACACGTGCACACACACGCAGCCTCTCCACTGAGAAACCCACCAGGGCCCACTGACTTTGGCTATAGGGCATTTATTGCAAACAGAACATGTGAGGTATGAGAAGCTGACCCAGACCCAGGCCCGCCCCTGGCTGGGGGCGCAGCAGGCAGTCTCTCCTCACCCCCTGCAGGGCCCCCGGCACCGAGGGCCCAACGCGGCCCACCAAGGATGGAGGGGCCCACGCACTGAGGTAGCTGCATCCGAAGCCCTCCCAAGTATGACTCCCAGGCTCGCCCAGTTCCCACGCAGACCCAGGCCTGGTGGGGACGGGGGACGGGGCCAGGCAGGCAGGAGTGGCCTGGGCTCGGGGGGAGCACGCCTGCGCCCCAGGTCACTGCTGCCCCAGGCAGTCCTCAGTCACCCCCTGGGCGGCCAGCTCGGCCAGCACGTTCTCCAGGTAGTTGGGGTCGGGGTAGCCGTGGCCTGTCACGTTGCGGTCCATCTCTGTCTTGTGGTGAATCTCGTTCCACACCACCGTGTCGGTCTCCCCCGTGGTGCTGGACGTCCCTACTGTGAAGATAAGTCGCCTCTTCCAGGCCACCTTCAGCAGCTCCAGGACCTGCCAAGGGGGAGCGGATGGTGGGGAGGCAGGAAGAGGGGGAAGGGGAGGGAATGGCGGGGAGGGGGGAAGGGGAGGGAATGGCGGGGAGGGGGGAAGGGGAGGGAATGGCGGGGAGGGGGGAAGAAGAAGGCCGTGAACAAGCGCTCAGAACAAACCCCAGCTCCCGGGGCTGGCCTGGAGAGCAGACACCCACCCAACACCCCCTCACCTCCCTAAGCCTCTTCACACCCTCGGAGCTGTCCCCACCCCAAAGCCACCACACGGGCTGTTCTGTCTGCCTGGCACGCTCTTCCCCAGCCTTCGGAGAGCTGGGAAGTCCCAACTCAGGTCTCAGTGCAGAGGTGGCTCTGCAGGCCGCCCCCCCGACCCAGGGTAGAGCGGCCCCAGCGCCTCCCCATCCCGTCCTCCCACTGGAGCACCTGTGAGGTCAGCTCGTCTCTCCCTGGACCCCGGGCACCTGGGACGCCTAACCCACAGCAGGTCCCTGGGAAGGGGTGGCCCACACCCCAGCCAGCCCCCAGGCCTCGTCCCCCTCTCCCTGTCGCGGTAAGAAGGTGAGCAGAGACAGATCTGGTGTGGCCGCCGAGCTGGGCCCTCCCCACCCCACCGCCTCCCACTGCACACAGACAGCTGGGCCCAGAGCTGCCAGCCGGGGGGAAGGGGGGCCACTCCCAGGGGCGTCGGCCGGGCCTTCACCTTGCGGCCCTGGGCGTTGTCCGGAAGGTAGCACTGGCGGGGAAATCCTCTGGCAGTGAACGGCTTTCCAGGGTTGGGGTGTTCCGGGCCCTGCAGGAGGCACACAGACGCCGGGAGTGGGAGCCGAGGGGCCCTCTGGCTGCAGAGGGGCTCGGACACGGGAGCCCAGCCTCACCCCTTCGCCTTCCAGGTGGGGCTACTGCTGCGCTCAAGTGACCAAATCAACTGCCATCTCACATCTCGCTCTGAAGACCCGCCGTGAACACGGCGCCCACCCACGACTGCCCTCCCTGAACCCGGGCCGCTCAGCCTGGCATCAGACACTCCGGCTAACTCCCTCCACTTCCCTGAAGAGCCCGGACCCCTTAGAGGCTGGGACGGAAGCGCCTGCGTCGCTGGCGGCCCTCTGGGCACTGGGCTCTCGGGACCGGAGGGCAGGGCCCGCCGCCTGACACCCTCACTCGGGCACACAGTCCCTCCACTCTCGCTCTAGAAGTGGCCGGAGCGGGGCCCGAGACAGTGGCGGCAGGCTGGACAGAGGCTGGGGGCTGGAACCGCACACGGCCCTTGCTCTGCCCTCGGCCACACGGTGACACGCCGTGTACAGCTCCCAAGTCCCCTCCCGCTCTGTGGCTCTACTGCTGTCTGGAGTGTTTCTAAATTTCACTTTGAGCCACGGAGAACTGTAGGGAAACCAGCGGAAGCACATAATTAGACAAAACCGAGTGACATCCCGTCAGACTCCTGGCCCCCACTACCCTGTATCTTCCCAACCTGCCCAGGCTCTGAGATCCGCCCCCCGCCGGTCCAAGGCAGAGACCTCAGGGGCCAGGACTCCCGTCTGGGTCCCCAGTGAGCTTGGGTTCCTGTCCCTGCACACCCCACGCAGGCCTGGATCAGGCCACTGAGCGGGTCCCTCAAGAGCAGTCAGGCCAGCCAGCCCTCCCCACCCTGTGCTCTGCCCCTGTGGGCTCGCCAGCCCGCCAGCCCAATAAAAGCGCTCTTCCTGCTTAGACGCTTGCTGGCCTTCTGCCCAGTACAAGTCCAGCGAAGATGCCTCTGCCTCCAGGAAGCCCTCCCTGGCTCAGGAAAGGGCTAGGGCCACCTCTTTGCTTCCACAACCCTAGGAGCTGGCTCTAGCCCCCAGCACCAGTGCCTCCTGGTTGCTGACAGCCTGACTTGGCAGCCTAGGCACCTTCACAGTGACCCGGGGTGCGCAGACTGCTAGGAGGGGGTGGGAGAGGAAGGACAGCACCCGAGAAGGGCTGATTCCAGAAAGATCCGAGGAGTCTCCTCTTGTGCCGGGGCCCCTTACCTGAATGCCATGGGGAATGTTGTAGACTATGAGGATTGTCCCACAGTCCTCGTGGCCGGGGAGGGACACCTGGAACGTGAACACCTCCATCTTCCCCCGGGGCTGGGTTCCAGTTTTCTCCCCATAGATGGTTTTGCAGGAAGGACACTGCAAGCTTCCATCCTGGGACAAGGCAGAATGCCGTGGACTGAGCCAGGGCCCCTGAGAGGGCACCCAGGCCAGCCACCCCGCTGGCTAGATGGGAAAGAGGCCCACAGGGACACGGGTTTGGCCCCGAGTCACACAGTGGGTCCCAGGCGCAGTGCCCAACTCCCAGGCAGCCTCCTCGCAAAGACTTGATTCCAGAAGCTTCCCTGGAAAGATAAGTTTTACCCCAGAAACTCATGCAATTTTCATTAAAGGGACAAGGTACCCAGAGACTGGCATCAGGTAAGAAAATGAGGTTTATGAGCAAAAGCTCGCACAGCCGAGTCACGTTTAAGATGAAAAGGAAAACCCTGTGAACGATGGACTGATGAGCTGGCACCTTGGCTGGTCCACGATGGCACGGGGACACTGTGCAAAGGCCAGGCCCCAAGGCCCACCACGGGCTTTCGTTCTCTCCGTCCCCCTGACCTGTTCACTCCGGCTAAACTACACCAAAGGCAGGGCAACCAGGCATCACCTGCCACCCCCAGTCCCATCCTGCTGCAGGGCCAGGGCTGCAGACATCTCAAGGCTGCCTCCGAGTGGGCCCTGGGCCCCTCACGCAGCAGCCCCCGTCACCTGCTTAAGTGCAACATGACGGGGACGGGCTGCGGGAAGGAGACCCCGACCCCCACCCCTGGCCCCGGTGGGCCGTGGGTACCTTGTTCCCGTTGCAGTACATGGCCAGCAGGCAGAGCAGGTGGAAGGCGTGGCTGCACTTGGCCAAGCGGCCCACAGCCACCGGCCCGAAGGTCGTGCTGTCGGTCACGTCGCTGTAGCCGGACGCCATGGACAGCTTCTCCATACAGATGATGCAGTCCTGGAGGGAGACCCAACCCGGGGAACGCTCACCCACGGCCCCCGTGCCACAGGGGGCGAGTCCTGTAGGACCGGCCTTCATCTGCTGAAGTGCCTGACCCCAGTCTAACTCAATCCGACAGCTGCTTGTTCCGGAGGCTGGGAGCACAGAGGGCTCACCGTCACCACAGCAGAGGGGACGGCAGGCGGCACCAAGCATGGGGGCGGAGACGGCGGCCAGAGCAGCCAGGCAGAGAGGTAAGTACGGGCGGGGCCCTCAGCGCTGGGCTTTACAAGGGAAAGGGAACTTGTCAGACGCACAAGCACGGGAACGGGCACTCGGGTAGAGAGAAGAGAACATTCTGAAGCAGGAGCCAGAGTTTCCACTGGGAGGGGCGGTGCACCTGCAGGGCATGGGGCGACCAGGGTACAGGAGACAAGAGGAGGTCGGAGGAGGACCAGATCCCGGGAGGCCCTGACGGCCATGTTCAGGGTTGGGGCTTCGTCTTACATGTCGGGGGCCCGGCTGAGGGGCTGTGAGCAGCGGGTACTAAATCATCATGGCCACGTACGTGTCAGCTGTGTAGACGGCAGCTTGGAGGGGGGGGTGGCGGGGAGGCAAAGCAGCCCAGCTGTGCTGGGTGAGCACAAGGGCAGAGACAGACAGACAGCTGTGAAGGGGGAGGGCAGAGCAGGCTGGAGGGAGGGGCCGACGTGAGGATGACTTTCAGGTTTCTGTCCAAACCTTTACCCACCAGATGCTTCCTATGCACTCAGTTTGCAGGCGAAAGAGACAAGAGAGTCCTCGGCTCTGGACTGGCACGAATGACCTTGACCCCACCCCTCCAGATTCTCCAGGACTCTCCATTCAAATCGGAGAAAGGTGGTACCATAGCCCCGAAGTGAGGCTCAGCAGAGAGAGGTCCAGGTGCAGCCGTGACGGGGGTCTGGCAGGCCGGGTTAACCACAGGAACCCTGACCGGCCCTCCCAACAGCCAGGGGGGCAGGACGGCTCTCTGGACGAGGCCAGAGGCTCCTCAGGAAGCACCTTCCAGCAGGGGACAGGCTGGCGTCCTCGCCTAAGCCACCCCTCGTTTCCAAACAAATCCGAAAGCAGCGTGGTTCCCGTGACACGCACCTCATCCAGGGCCGTCTTCAGCTCTTCTGTGTAGTTTTTTATCACCTGCTCTGGCTCTGGCTTTGGAGGCCCTCCTAGAAGAGAGAAGAACATAAGTGGTGTCCCGAGGAGAACGAACTGGAGATGCTGGAACGAGAGAGAAAGGACGACAGGGAGCGGTCCAAGTTGCTGGGAGGGATGTTAGGGCGGCTCAGATGGGAAGGTTAGCGTGCAGGAGAGGAGAGACCTGGGCCAGGCGCAGAACGCTCCAGAGCTCTCCAGAGCTCCCACCCGCTGGGGGCCCGGCCCCAGGAGCCCTGGAGGAGACGGAAGAGGGGCAGAGACAGCAGCTGGCCACAGCCCTCAGGAGCCACGACGGGGCCTCGGCCACGGCCCTGCACACCTTCACTCAGAAAACCTGTCCCAGGCTTCAGAGGACATGCGGAAGAGTCAAACAGCAGCTTCTAAAACAGACACTCTGGAGCACATTCTGGCCGTGTTATTTTACTCAGCTTTCATCATTCTTGTAAGAAAGTCTCGGTAAGAGAAGTAAGTTTTCTGAGTCAAGTGTGTAGTGCGTGCCTACCCCATGGGGGCATCTGTGAGCACACCAACTGCAGATGACGGCCACACGGCCACAGCAAACCACAGTCTTCTTGGGCTTGTCCCTGGACTGTGGGGTGTCAGTGACACGCCTCCTTGATTCCTAAGCTGCCCACAGTTCTGTCCCCGCCCCCTCCTCTCGAAACCTCCCACTCCTCTGTGTGCACCTGTGCAGGAAGCCCGGAGGGGAGGCCCTGCACCAAACAGGCCCCACCCCAAGGAGAAGAACCGCCCCCAGCTAGAGAGAGAATCAGCATGGCAGGGGTTCTCCAGGCTGAGGCAGCTGCAGAGTCACAGAGGGACAGCAAAGCGGAGCAGAGGGGAGGGACCAGGGAGACCAGCGCGGCCTGGGGAGAGTGATCCCGGCAGGGCTTGTCGTCCTGTCTCAAGGTCAGGGGGAGCTCCTGGTCCTAGACCCTGAGACCAGAGGGGCTCTGGTGTGAACCCAAGCTCACGGCCATCAGCCTGTGGCTGCAAAGACTTATAAGCCTGAGCTCCCTCTAGACCAGAGAAGGCCAGGTGACAGTTATGAGGGGAGGAGAGGGGCGGGGACCTGGTGATGTCAGGTTGGATTCTGGCTCTTGGGCTGGGACCAAATCAGGTCACCTCTGAGTCTCGGTTCTCTCATCTAAAAAGTGGACCTAATACCAACCAAAGCCGTGATCACTGTAAAGGCATTAGCTGCTATGACCTGGAAAACAGCTAGAGGCAGAGGAAGACCACGCACCCCATACACACGCACACACCCCCCCATACACACAGACTTCTAGGACCCTGACTCTGGGCACTGGGGAGAAAGCCAGGCAAAAGCACAATCCCCACCGGCACCGGGTGGCCATCCTGCTGGCTGGGACTCTATTCAGATTGAGGGGGGAGGCCTTCTAGAAAAGCCTGGTCTAGAAGGCCACGTTGACTAGGGACAGGCCAGTCTCCAGCTGGACCCTGGGATCCCTCCGGTGAGGCCTGGTTCAGCACCCCTTCCTCTCCTGCCTGCCCGTGCCCAGGCAGCCTTTCAGAACTGGAGGTAACTCTCCAGGAGCCACTTTTCTCAAAGGGGGCCAGCCAGGTGACCGCCTACCCCACGGAAGGGACATCCGAGCCCAGGAAGGCCGGAGCGTCTGCTGAGATCCTTGTTTTCCCGGGGCAAACCCGAGTGCCTCAGGAAGCTGCCGCCCTCTGAGGCAGAGTCAGAAGGGGGAGCAGGGCAGGAGCGACTGCTAGGGGTGGGGTGGGGCTGGTCAGGGTTAGCCCCGCCCCTCCCTGGCCTCCCTCCTCCCCTGTTGGGCGGGGGTTAGACAGGCAGTGAACAGGATCAGAGCAACCACCGTACTACTACTAGTACTACTACTACTACTACTACTACGTGCCAGGTGCTTCCCGAGCGCATTTACTTCCTATTCCTCCCACAACCAACCTGCCGTGTAGGAGGCGCTCCGCTCATGAACGGGACCCTTGTGTGAGCTCACAAAGCCCGTGAGCGCTGGACACCCAGGACTGGCGGAGCCAGAGCCATGCTCCCTCTCACATCATCCAGAAGGTCACCGGAGCGGTCACACTTCTCTGGCCCAACGATGCAAGCAGAGCCACCATCGGCTTTAGAAATGGCAGGTTTAGAACTTACTACCCACAGGCCCCTCCACTTGAGTTTTGTTAAAACTCACAGCACCTTCCAACGGTTCTGAAACCCCTTCCTCCCTGGCCGTCACACGGCCACGGCAGTGGTCATCGGGGGACCCCTCTGAAGTAGCCCCACATGGGCTGGCCCTTCAAAGGAAGCGGCGGAGGGCCGTGGTGGTCAGAGAAGAGCGATCGGTGCAGAAGAGTCAGAGGCAGCAAGACTCGGAGGAGGCTTAGCAGAGGCCAGAGAGTATTTGTGAGCAGGAACTACCTTTCATGGACATTTTCCTCAATCTCTTAACTGAGCTGTGACTTTTAGAGGCCAGACAGGAGGCGGGAGGGCTGGCGGGCTGGGGTGCGCGGCTAAGACACACAGGGAGTCCAATGGCTGACATCAGAATACTCGTCATGCCTACACGGGGTGCGAGATCAGACATGCAGAGAGGGGAGAAACGTTAGAAGGAGTCGTTCAGCACGTGACCTCCACAAACCCCAGCTGTGTCCAGCTGGCACTGTCAACGGCCATCAGGACCTGCCGATCTCCCCGGGGAATCCGGCTGCTCGAGGCTGCCAGGGCCTACTGGGGCCGGCAGGGCTAAGCTCTGGGTCAGGAACCAGTGAAATGCCTGGCTGGTGGGAGCCCTAGCCCCAAGCTCCAAAGGGGTCTGTACAAGCAACCCATCAGCCCGTGCCTGGAGCATGCAGGGGGCGAGTCTGTTGCATCGGGGGGGCAGAGGGCAGAATGCCACCCCAGGAAGCCTCCTGAGCAGTTCTGGTGGGCGCCTCTCTGTGCCAGGCATGAGGAAGGAGAGCAGAGGGGCGACACAGAAGGGCGCAGCCAAGCTATGGAAACGCAGATGGGCTGGAGCTCACGGTCCTCCCTCTGTGCTCCCTCGGCCGCGCCCCCTCGGCTCCTGGTCACCTTGCCCCCAGTGGGGCACTGCCTGTTTTGCACGCCGCACCTGGCCCATCTAGGTGCCTTCAGCGCCATCGTTGGGGCGGGCAAGCGGGAATGCTGCCCCGGGCCTGCTCCCCTACCGAGGCGTCCCCATGGCCCCTGCGACCGCTCCTCTGGAGCAGTTAAGGTCCCAGGCTGTGGCTTCCTTCTCTGGTCCCCTCTGCCCTGGGTGGGAGCACAGGGGCAGCCCACAGCGGGAGGGAGCCGCAGTGGGCAGCCGCGCCGAGTGGACTGTCCAGTCCTGTCGCTCCTTCCTGATGCCTGCAGGAGGGGTGCCTCGCTCCTCAGCCTGGCGCTCCACAGGCATCCTAGCCGGACCCTCACCCACGCTCCCCAGGGACCTGGAACACAGCACGTCCTCCTGCTGGAGTCCCCGTTCCTGCCACACTCTCAGCCACCCTGCTGTCCACAGCACCCTCTACCCAATCCTCCCCATCCCTAGTCAGGCTCAAAAGCACCTCCTCCCCCAGGGAAGGGAGCGCTGGGCTTCCCCTCGGGCACCTCCCTTAGGGGGGCTTTCTAGGTGCTCAGAACCTGGCAAGGGGTCTGGGCACAGCGGACAAGCCAGGTGGATCTGCTGCCCACTCCAGAGGCGATCCAGAGCGGTGAGGAGAGATCTGGCCTGGGGATCCACTGGGCCCCACTGTGGCCTCCACCAGAGAACGAAGGCTCTCAATGGGGCAAATGCGCCCAGTGAGGGACAGGAGCAGAGGCCGGCAGCCTGGGCAGCACAGGGGCGTTGAGGTGGTCACCCCGCAGGAGGCACCAAAGTGCACATCAGAAGACCGAGGCTGGCCACTGGGTGCCCGCTCATCAGGTAATTCGATGCCACCAGCATCCCAAGGTTGTTCCTGGGCTCAAATTGTGGGTTCCCTTGGAACTAAACATCAGGTGGGCCAAATGACAAGCAGGCACAGGGGGCAGATAGATGGAAAAAAAGAGAACAATTCCTTAGGAGAACTCTGGAGCTTTGTACTTGCCCCAACATGCACCAGTTCCTGCCCAACAAGCAGACCCCTCTTCACTGGCCGCCCCTCCCTGACTGCCCATCTAAAACAGCCACGCCCCCCTCCTACTCCGTCTCCTTCACTCTGCTCCAAGAGGTGCCCGGTCCCTGCCTGCCGGGGAGCAGACATCCCTGAGGCCAGCACGTCAGCCCCGCAAGAGCCCAGCGTGAACAACGCTCCTGCCCTTTTCAACGCAGGACCTGCTCCTCCGAATTCAAGCCACAGACAGCGAAGTCTTAACTTAGACGCCCACAGACCAGCAGCCCATGCCCTGCAGGTCTGCCTTCTTGTGAAAAAGTGTGAAAATCACCCCAGAGCTAACACTTCACAAAAGCGGCGTCCAGTGGACAGGATTGGGTGGTGGGGAGGGAGGGGGGGCGGATCAAGAGTGGCCATCACATCTTCCCCAATAGCAAGGGCTCAGGGACAGCCCCCTCAAATTCCCCAAATCACTGTAACAGCTCAGATAGCCATGGCTTTTCCTGCTTTCATTTTGATCTGCCGGCGCCCCTGGCAGGTCCTGCACATGGGCAGGTGTGCAGACACCCCCTTTCTGATGTCCAGCGTTGGCCTTTCGTCTAGTGACCAGGGCTCAGGTCCAAGCCTACCCTCCGCTGGCCCCGGCCTTACCAAGCTGGGCTCAAGGCCAGTACCACTCCCCACTGGCTGACCGGTCTTAGGCAGGTCTTGGTAGCGTAAAATGCAGACACTCCTCCTCCTTCGCAGGGTGGGAGCCTGGCCCCAGCCTCGGGGGCCCACTCCTCCCCACCCCCCTGAAGGAGAGGCCCTGGCCGGGCCGCAGGCAGCAAAGCCATCACCTGAGGCACCTGGCCGACACGGAGGTGGATCCTCCACTAGCGAGAGGGGCGCGCAGCCCTTCAGCAGTACATCCGCGGGCTGGAGACCTACCTGCAGACCCCTGTGCCCAGGTGCTCACCTCAATGTGGCGAGCCTATTCCCAAATCCATAATCAAATCCGTAACTGCAGCCCAGCTGAGAGGTCTCTCCAGACCCTGCTTCTTGGGGGTGGGCGCAGGATCCCTGGTTCCCTGGTGCCCCACACAGCGGCCCCAGCTTCAGGTATGAGCCAGAGCCACGTGTTCAGGCGGGGCGGCGTCTGGCCACCGGCTCATCTACTCTTTCCTCACTGGGATCCAGTTCCTGAACCTTTGGGGTCTGTTTCCCTGACAAGTAAATGGAGATTAAAATACCTGCCTGCCTCCAGGATCGCTGTGAGAGCCCAGGCGGCAGGGGACACACAGGATGTGGCCTGCAGAGGGTCCAGCCTCGAGAGCTCCTCAGCACCCAGACCACTTCTGAGCTGTGTGCAGAGGTGATCACGGCATTGGTATTAAAGCCTCAGGGACCGCAGAGCTGAACGGAGCTGGGCGCGGGGAGGTTGGGCCCATTC